>NC_138083.1:54206935-54854792 GCF_964212035.1 Myotis nattereri | reverse complement strand
TTAACACTGATATTCTCTGTTATTTAGAACACAACTGAAGAACACAAAGAAAATGTTTTTATTCTTTGATATATAAAACCAAGAAAACTTTACCACATAATACAATATTGTTTGCTTTTTAAAGAAAATGGCAGAAGTATAGACCTGGGTAGAAAAATACACGCAAGCAGCTATTCCAAGCAGTTCATAACTCCTAAAATTCTGAATAGCGCACAATCTTTTTTTTTAAAAAAAAAAAAATTTATTCACATTTGCTTAACAACTTAAAACATGGTAAGAAATATAACTTTATTTCTTGGTAACAGACCCAGTTATTCAACAAGATACTCTCGAACCAGCAATAACTTAGTAAAATAACATTTCCTTTGTGGTAGTATGTTAGCATTAGAGTTTTGGTTCTATTATACGTGTCATGGTAGAAAAAAAAATACCTCCGACTGCTGGGGCACCAAACAAGATGCTTGCACAGTTCATTGGAGCCCATAAATTTGGAAGTGTGTACGCTCTCACTAGGACCTCAAAGTGGGGAGTGTCTTTGGTCTTCCCTGTGCCTAGGGGAAAATGGGTAGGAGAGAGACGGGCATTCAAATAAAAATATCAAACATAGGCGCAGGGAACAAGTACTCAATAAAAGCTATTTCTGAACAATAAATACTTTATGCACGAAAGGAAAATAATTTGCTTTTCACTTAACAAGTTCAGGAAAAATGAAAACAGTGAGAGAGTTTTCAGATAGTCTGACATCCATGAAGGAAGGACAGTTCTGCCATTGACCAGCAGTGGGTGCTGGGCCACAGGGGAAGCAGCTGCAATGAAAGGCCACCTAAAAAAATATTTTTACCTGTAGTTATATGAAAGCTTTATTTGGTCAAAGGTTAATCCTCAAAATATCAACTGTAACATTATCTCCTCGATATCGGATTCAAACAGAATATACACTTCATATAAAACTTCATTGGTATAAACATGGAATAAAACATTCGAAATTCCTAAATATGTAAATATTGCTACAAGATCAAAGGGAAGTGGCAACGGATCGAATCTGTGTTAAAAAATCATTACGTTTCATACGAAGATATTTTAAAATGAAGATAACAGACATCGGCCCAAATGTCTGTGAGCTTTCAAAGGCTTGCCTGGAGGTCGGGTAGGGTTGTCCACCATTTCTATGGAAACATTTCAGAAAGTGAAGTCATGGAAAAGACTGGTTTTTTATCTCCAAGTAAATACTGGCTTTTGATCACAAAAGGTATTGCGGAGCAGAGCTGGCTGCTTTCCTGAGGGCAACTGACAGCCCTTGGGGCGTCCCAGGTCAAGGGGCATGACCTCAGTCAGAAGCGCCCCTTTTCCCAGTGAGGTCTGGGGGTGCCGCTCCCATTTGGCTATTTGAAACAGGACTATAACTGACAATTTGAAATTTGTCTTCTACAGTCATACCTATTAGAGATGTGGGTGAGTCTGTTCTTAAGAATCAGTCTTTCCCTTCCTGCCAGGTACCTTCCTCACAGCGTCCAGCCCACCAGAAGGATCCACGCGAAACACAGAAGACGCGGTGCCAACAAGTAGGTGTGTGTGCATCGCTGGAGTTAAAAACATGAACTTGCCCTTTGAAAGGGTAATTTTAAAGCTTCGTTTAAAAAAATAAAGTCTTTTTAAAATTTTAAAAAGGACGTATTTCCTACACTTGGCCAGAAAATAACTTTACAAAGGCCCTGGACCTGCAATGGGCCTGGTGTGTGCGCGCCAAGTGTGCACCTTCTGTTTGTGGAGAGATTTATAAAAAATAGGCAGTATTTTTATTTTCTGTCCATAAATTGAAACATCGAGTAGGGTTGTGGAAGCAAAGGGAGGGATAAATAAAAACACAGAGGAGGGGGTGACATATACAATTATCTTATTTTAAAAACGGGAGGGGACTGGTCCCTGCCGCCAGACTGTGGTCAGGACGCTCGGGCTGGGGCAGGATGCTACAGGGAGATGCCCGGCGCTGCAGGGTGGCCCCGCGCTAAAGGGTGACAGCCGGCCCATGCTCCTCCACGCCGCCAGGGGGCAGCGCCAGGCTGTGGTGGATGTCAGGCGGGAACGAGCTGAGCAGCCTGAGGACGCGGCTGTCGCGCCCAGGGCCGTGCAGTCCGGAGGCTGGGCCCGCACCATTGACCCGGCTGAGGCTGCCGGGAGGGAGCCGCGGCATCGACCGAGGCTCCAGGTCTCCCTCCAGCACCACGTCGGGCTCCTCGTCGCTCTCCATGTCGTCGGCGGGCAGGCTGTGCGGCGCCGGGGCCTGCAGGCTGTGGCGGCTGGCCGTGCTGTCCGAGGAGCGGCCGGAGCTGCCGGAGGCGGCGCGGCTGCCGCGCAGCACGTTGTTCCGCTGGTTGGCCGGCTTGACCGTGACGATGAGGTTGTGGCTGTTGGCGATCATCATGTCCGTGACCTGGTCCAGCGTCTTGCCCGCCACCTCGATGCCATTCACCTCCAGCACCTCGTCGTCCACGGCCAGAAGCCCGGTGCTCTCGGCCAGGCCCCCCGGCACCATGCGCGAGATGAAGATGCCCGGCACCTTCTCCAGCCCCTGCGGCGCCACCCGCACGCTCACGCCGTCGCGGATGTAGAAGCCCAGAGGTTTCTGGCAGCCGTGCCGGTACAGCCTCACGCGCCGGTGCGTCTCGGGCAGGATGTCCACGTCGATGATGGAGGACACGGGGCGGAAGTCGTGCGGGAGCCCGATGTGCAGGTGCGCGCGCCGGCGGGGCCCCTCCTCCCGCAGCGCCAGCGCCTTCTTGCGCCGCGAGAGCGAGCCGGTCGCCAGGCCCTGCTCGGCCTCCTCTGGAAGAGAAGATGAGAGTCAGGACCGAGGACGCCGGTGACACAGCGCCACAAAACAACGCAGCCACCTGGAGCCCGGCCTGCATGGGTGCATCTCGGCTCCTCCTGCTGCTCACCTTTCAGCCGCTTCTCACACTCCCCACGGGACCCCGGGGACATCGGAAGAGTGGGCACCACTAACCCCAGCCCCCCAAGTCTCACACACACACACACACACACACACACACACACACACACACACACACACACTTCGGAGCTGAACTGTCAGTTCCTTCTGTCACACGTCCCTGTTCTGGAAAGTATCAGATAGCCTCGGGGATGATGTGCACACAGCCATCCTCGCAGCAGCGGGGCTGGCCCAACATATTCACTAGGCAAATGTTTGAGGCCAGGTTCAAGTGCAGCCACGTCCCTCCAATTGACTTTCTACAAATCTCACAACGGCCCCACGGCAACCAATGAGACGGTGGAAAGATTACGAGGTACTAACAAGACACTGCGATAAAGAGAATTAACAATAGACGGAAGGGTTAGGAGTGCCTGTCGGGATTCTGGGAAGATGGTGGAGAGGAAGTACCAGGAATTTCTCTCCCCAGCAGGACAACTGCAGGGGCAGCATCTGTCTGATGTCACCACTTGGGAACTCTGGAGTCTCTATCGAAGGTCTGCAATTTCAAGAAGACGAGCTGGACAGTGATAATGGTCCATTTGGGTAAATTCCATTGACTAGCACAGTGAGGCTGCCCATCCTCCGCCCCAACTCCCTGGCAGGCAGCTGTGCACGTGGTTTCTTACACAGCAGCTCGTACAGACGGTGGAAGCCAATGTGGTCAAAAAGACTCTGTCTTCCAAATACTGGGAGTCGGTGCTGAGAGCTGATTGCTGCTTCCGGCTAAAGAGATGCAGACAAAGAGGTGGGTAGCCATTGTCGTTGCCCCTCCTCCTCGGTATGAAGCCCCTCCCCGGCTCAAGTGGCTTCTGTGAGATTTAAAGGGAGAATGCCGGGAGCCAGACATTAAAGTCTAGGACATTTAAAAACAACTGGCACCTTGGCCTGGTGGCTCAGTTGGTTGGGGTGTTGTCCAGAGAACCAAAAGGTTGCGGATCCAATTCCTGGTTAAGGCACATACCCAGGTTGCCCATTCGAACCCTGATGGGGGTGAATATGGGAGGCAGCCAATCTCTCTCGTTCCTGAGTTTCCTCTCTCTCTAAAATCGATGGAAACATATCTTCAGGTGGGGATTTTTTTTAAAAAAAATCACAAAAACAACTGCACATAGAGGAAAATTACAAAGTGGCAACACATCCCCAGAAAAGACCCGAGGAAACATCTCAGGCTCATCCGAGGCACAGAGAGAGCCTATAAAAAAAATAAAAAATAAATAAAAAGACTAAACCAGCAAACCCTGGGGAAGGGGGAGAATCTGATTTCCAGAGTTAAGTTATTAGATCCAAATGTCCAGTGTTCAAGAAAAAAACCCACAAGATATTAAAAGCAACAGGAGAGTATGTTCCATTAAAAAAAAAAACACAAGCCAGGCAAGACCAGAAAGCAAGGTGTAAACAAAATGGAAATATCACTAAATGATAGAAAACCTAAGAGGAAACCAAATAGAAATTCTGGAGCTGAAAGGTATATATAACTGAAGTACAAAATTCACTAGGGGAATTCAAAGTCAGCTTTGAATAAGTAAAAGAAGAAATCAATGAGCTTAAGATAGGACAATATAAATTATTATTGCTGAGAAACTAAAAGAAAAAAATTAGAGAAAAGTGAATGTATGGTGCCTGTAAACAATAATAAAAATGGATCCCTTTAAAATGGAGCCGGAGCTGCCCTCCCAAAGGAACTGCCTTGCATATCTTATGCCTCAAATCTTTGGATATTAAAGCAGGGGAAAATAACTTTGGACTGGGCCGAAGCAATTTTGAGTCCCCCATTGTTTGCAAAAATAATAAGAAAACAGTTATTATGACTACTAGATTGATGGCTACTATACTGAAAATTGAAAGCATTATTTAGAATTGGCGTCACTATGTTATGTTATCTGCATCTATAGAAATGCCTTCCTTCTATGGATATAATTGTTCCTCTTCCCTTTCTCATAAATACTCATTGCCTTTGTCTCCTAACCAGAACACTATTTGGGCTTCTACCTGAATCAGTGCTTCCTGAATAGCTATTCTTACTGCTCTCAAATAAACATGCGTTTGCTTCTCATTTTGAAAGGTCTTTTTTTTTTTTAGGCTAACAAAACCAACATGTGCATCATGGGAGTTCCAGAAGAAGAGAAAGGGATGGAGAGAGAATATTTGAAGAGATAATGCCTGAAACTCTCAAATTTGATGAAATGCATGAATATAAACATCCAAGAAGCTCAATGAACTCTATGTAAGATGAAGTCAAGGAGACCCAAACTGAGATACATTACAATCAAAATTTCAAAAGACAAAGAGAAATCTTAAAAGCAAGAGAGAAGAGAGTCATCACATACAAGGGAGCATCAGTAAGATTATCTGCAGATTTCTTAGCAGAAAATTTGGAGAACAGAAGGCGGTGGGCTGATATAGTCAAAGTGCTAAAAGAAAAAGAACTGTTTCCCTAGCCAATTTGGCTCAGTGAGTAGAGCATCAGTCTGCAGACTGAAGGGTCCCAGGTTCAATTCCAACTAAGGGCATATGCCTGGGTTGCAGACTCAATCCCCAGTGTGGGGGGTGCAGGAGGAAACCAATCAATGATTCTCTTTCATCATTGATGTTTCTATCTCTCCCTCCCTCTCCCTTCCTCTCTGAAATCAATAAAAATATATTTTTTTAAAAGAATCCTTTAAAAAAAAAAAAGAAAGAAAGAAAAAGAAGTGTCAACCAAGAATCTTACATCCAGCAAAACTGTGAGAAATCCAAATATTACCAGATAAAAGCTGAGGAGTTTCTGAGCACTAGATCTATCCTGCAAGAAATGCTCAAGGGTGCCCTAGCCAGGGTGGCTCAGTTGATTGGACATTGTCCTGTGCACCTGCGGTTTGCCAGTTCGGTTGTGGTCAGGATACATGTCCAGATTGCAGGCTTGACCCCAGTAGAGGGTATGCAGGAGGCAGCAGATCAATGTTATGCTCTCACTTCGATGTTTCTCTCTCTAAAAATCAATTGAAACGACATAAAAAAGTCTTAGACATAGAAGCATCAGACCGTCAAACTTCAGAGGGAAGGCAGGAGGGTGGTGGGGGTCAGAGATCAACCAAAGGACTTGTATGCATGCATATAAGCATAACCAATGGACACAGACAGTAGTGGGATGAGGGCCTGTGCTGGGGGGGTGGGAGCGGGCTGGAAGAGGTCAATGGGGGAAAAGGAGACATATGTAATACTTTTAACAATAAGGAATTTAAATTAAAAACATAAACATCTTTTTAAAAAATGCTCAAGAGAGTTCTGTAGGTCAAATGAAAGAACAACTTGAAGATAGCAACTTGAAGCTGACTGGGGAAATAAAGATCTCAATAACAGTAAATACGTGTGCAGTTATAAAAGCTAGTATTATATTATTGTAACAATGGTTTAAAATGCACTTTTTGTTTTTCCATGATTTAAGAGACAAATATATTTAAAGGAAAAAATTATTTGTCTAAAAAGTAGTATTACTGTTACTTTGGTTTGAAATTTCAAATCCTATTTTCTACATTACTTAAAAGACTAAAGTATTTACAGGAATTATTAATTTACTAGACCCCCAGTGCACGAATTCGTGCACAGGTGGGGTCCCTTGGGGTTGGCCTGCGCGCATCAGGCCGAAACCCGCAGTCCAATGCTGCCTGCTGCTCCTGCCTGCTGCTCCCACTCATCCCGGTCTTGCTGCGCCCAGTCAGTCCAGATCAGGAGAGGCTCATGCGCCACAGCAGTGCTCTATAGCCATGAGTCCTACATCTGGCGCCTGTCCTGAGGGGGGAGGGCGGGAAGCGATCGGCCCATGGGTGGGCGGTGGGACACCCTTGCCGGTCTGGATCCATCCCGCTGATGTTTGCACCGGTTGTCGGGAGCCACCTGGCAGCCACTTTTATATCGTTTCTTCCTCGCAGAGCATCTAGGGAGGGGAAGTGGTCACAGTGCCCGAGGCCGACTTACAAGAGGCTGGAGGTTGCTGTCGGGATCATGCCAGTGGCGCAGGTCCATCGGTGCCTGGCCATTCTCTAGAGATTGGACCTGCAGGACTACTGAGGGAGTAAGTGGCTGCCGCTGGGCTGGTGGGCTGCCAAGACTGGTAGGTCAGCTAAGCGGTGCTCCTGCTGTGGGAATGCACTGACCACTAGGGGGCAGCTCCTGCGTTGAGCATCTGCCCCTGGTGGTCAGTGTGTGGCATAGCGACCAGTGTCAACTGGCTGACTGGTCGACCGGTCATTTGGTCGCTTAGGCTTTTATATATATAGATAGGAGTCAATAGAACAAGAAGATATAGCAATTATAAACATTTATACATCTACTGACAGCAAAAACTGAGAAAACTTAAAGAAGTGAGTTCTATAATAGTAGTTGGACTTCAATACACTACCCACAAAAATGACCAGAGAGAAGATAAGTAAGGAAATAGAAAACTTAACACAATAACCCACTATATCTAATGGACTTATACAGAACACTCCACCCAACAACAACAGCTCCAACCACTGAGCACACCATCCAGGGCCAAATTGATTACTTAGATGAAATGGACAAATTCCTAGAAACTCAAAACCTACAAAGTCTAAATCATGAAGAAAGTTTAAAAAGCTGAATAGACCTATAGTCAAGGAGATGAATAAGTAATCGAAAATCTCCCCAAAAAGAAGAGCCATGGACCTGGTGGTTTCACTGGTGAATTCTGTCAAACATTTAAAGAACAAATACCAATCCTTCTCAAACTTCCCTCAAAATCAAAGAGGAAGGAACACTTCCCAAATTATTCGATGAGGCCAGCACTGCCCTGATCCCAAAGACACTAAAGGAAAAAAAGCTACACACCAATATTCCTTATAAGCATTGATGTAAAAATATTCAACAAAATACTAGAAAACAAAACATTCAACAGCGATTAAAATAATTCTATACCAAGACCAAATGAGATTTTTTTTCCCCTGGGATGCAAGGTTTAACGTAGGGGGAAAAAATCAATACAATAAGACACATCAACAAAATGAAGGGGCGGGGGGGGGGGGCAGGGTGGACATGGTCATCTCAATTGATGCAGAAAAAACACCTGACAAAATCCACATGCTTTCATTATAAAAACTCTCAACAAACTAGGAACAGAAGGAAACTCCTTAACATAGTAAAAGTGATGTCTGAAAAACCCAGAGCAAACATCAGATCCAAGGTGAACGACTGAAAACGTTTCCTCTAAGATCAGGAATAAGACTCGGATGTCCACGTTCACCACTTCTGTTCAACACAGTACTGGAAGTTCTAGTCAGAGCAGTTAGACAAGAAAAAGAAATAAAAGGCCTAACAACTGGGGGGAAAGAAGTAAAATTATCTCTATTTTCAGATATGATCCTACACACAGAAAAGCCTAAGGACACCACAAAAAGTTGTGAGATCTAATAAATGAACTTGGCAAAGTAACAGGATACAAAGTCAGTGCACAAAAAGCAGCTGCATTGCTATTCACAAGCAAGGAATGATTTGAAAAGGAAATGAGCTGTCAGGCAGGTGGCACTGGGAAACACTGAGGTAAACATTTTCTCATGTGAGACAAACAGCATGTTTGGTTTATGTCTGTTTTCTTTTTTTTATACTATGCCTCTTTTTTTTCTTTTGACGTGGGAAAAGTATAAGAAAAGTCCTGGGAGCAGATGGAGGTGGTTTATGGGGGCAGGAGATGAGGGCTGTGCACAGACAAGAGGAGGAGCCATCCCCAAAGGTGTGCCCACTCCCACACGCGCATGTCGTGTTTGGCGTGGATGGTCCTGTGGAACTTCTGCTGCATCCAAGAGCCTCCCCTGTTTGGGGTGGGAGCCGTCTCCATTGCTTTGCTAATGAAAAACCTGACAAGAGTGCTGTGTCTTCTCCAGATCTGAGGCTAGAAACAGACCCCCAGGCAACTGGGCTTTGCACTTCACCGAGCAGGCTCACCACCTGAGAGTTCTTCTGGGGATTGCAGGACTTGGTCACAGCTCAGGAAAGGACTTCAAAGACAAAGTAACTTCCACATGCAGAGCAGGAATTCAGGCAGCTTGGAGCGGAGGCCTCGACAGCCCTCATGCAGGCACAAGCTGAATGCCAGGACACCTGGGCGTGACGAGGACCCAGTCCTGGGAGCCAGAATCCTATGCCAGCCTTCAGCAGATTGATCAATGAATTAATTACAGCATCAACCAAATTATTATCTCCTTTTAGTCCTCACCCAAGGATAGCTTGTTATTGATTTCAGAGATAGAGGAAGGGAGAGGAAGAAAGAGAACATTGATGTATGAGAGAAACATCAACCGGTTGCCTTCCAACCAGGGATTGGGTATGTGCCCTGATTGGGAATCAAATCTTCGACCTTCTGGTGTATGGGACGATGCTCCAACCAACTGAACCACACTGGCCAGAGCAAATTATCATCATTTTTTTATTCCATGTTGACATAGCAAGGTCCAGAAGGACTTCTGAAATAAAGTGATTTTTTTAAAAAAATTATATGAACATATTCTGCTCTGCTCCACAGACATGCCCCCAACATGTGGATCTATCGGGCCCCTTCCATACATTCACTACCCGTATGGCTGTATGTGGTTTTGTTCCTTGGCTTCCAATGCTGACGACTGACCAGTGTGTGTTCCTGGCCAGCCTGCAGCCTCTGTACTCAGCACATGCTCTTACTGGCATCAGGCCCTGTGACTTTAGCAACACAGGGATGAGTTAGAGAAAGTCCGTCTTGAAGAAACCATGAAGCTACTGGGAGGGAGAGAGGGAAGAAGGGAGGGAAGAAGGGAGGGAGGGAGGGAGGGAGAGGGAGGGAGGGAGGGAGGGAGGGAGGGGGGGAGAGAGAGAGAGAGAGAGAGGCGCAAGCATAATTTTAAATGAAACTGGAGAACGCTGTAAGAAGAGTATGTTCTGGACTTGACGGGAACAGTGAGGGTGGAGCATCCTGCCTTAGGTCTGCGGGAACTCGCCTCCCACCAGCTACAAGGCAGAGTAACAGGAGAGACAAAGTCAGACCCACACAAACATTAATTAAAGGAAAGCATGAGATGCTCCACTGACGTCAGATAAAGTAGACTTCAGGCAAAGGCGCCGAGGGGAACAGGGATAGGAAGGGACACATCCTAACCCACCACATTATGGGAACTATGTGCAAGTTCTGGGAAGCAAAACTAACAAACTGAAAAGACAAGCAAAATCTTGGAAGAGCTGAAAGAAACAGACCCCCAGTTACCGTTGGAGACACCAACCCTCCTCTCAACAGTTCATACAACAAGTCTGCCGAGAATTAGCAATACACTCAATAGGACGGCTGACCAACAGAACCCAGCAGACACAACGGAACAGCCAACAACAGTGGACTCCCATTCAAGTGCCCGTGGAACGTAGCCAAGATAGACCAGATCCTGGGCCATGCAAAGCTCAACAAATCCTTAAAAACTGCAATCACACTGCGTGTGCTCTCTGAGAGTATGCTTGTGAATCATGACTCAAACTAGAAATCAATACCAGAGACCACAGGAAAATCTCCAAACACTCAGGAAATAACACACTTGTAAATAATGTATGGGTCCAAGAGGAAGGTTCCAAGGAAGAAACCACACTGACCTGGGTGAACACAAAACACGGCTGAGGGAGCCACGCTGACCAGCGCAGGGGGTAGGGGGGTGGGGTGGGGGTGGGGGGGTGGGGTGCAGCACCAAATGCATCAGAGAGGAAAAGCCAAGTCAGTAATCTAGGCCCCAACCTCAGAAACCTAGAAAAAGAGCAACATAAGCCCAAGCGAGACAAAGGAAGAAAATTGTAAGGATAAACAGTGACTCAATAAAACTACAAACAGAAAAAGAACAGAGAAAATCAACGAAGCTAACAACTGGGTCTTTCTGCTGCAGTGGGAGAGGCCAAAGCTGTGGTCCTGGCCGGGTCCCGTCTCTGCTGCCCCCGTACCCAGCTCTACCAGGGCCTGTCCTCCATCTGCCTCACACACTATGACACCAAGTCAAAACACCGGTCTTTTTCCTGGAATCCAGAACCTTCAAATGTAAGGGAATTCCCTCCATAACATGTTCTCTTCTTGTCTAAAAGGTGAGAGCTTATAACTTTCATTTCGGTTTCTGTGGGGTCCACATTGCTCTTCCCTACTGTCCTGTCTGAATGTCGTGTCCAGAGCAGAGCTCACCATCGGTCCTGGGCCTCCCCGGGCCCTCGGAGAGGATGGCGTGTAGGGGAGCCTTCTGATAACAACATATAAACCCAGCCAGCCTCACATTGCAATGCATGTTTGTTGTAAATGGTGTTGAATTGCTAACCTCGGAAGTTGCCAGAAAGTCATTTATCATTTCCATTGATTTCCTGAGTGACAAACCTACCACTTTGTCCCCATCTGGGCCTGTAAACAAAGGCTGTGGCTCTTGGTTTGTGTTTTTCCTTCTGGAAGGAAGGCAGGGACACCCACAGTGCTACCTGACACACAGCCTGGCTCCCCGAGGCCAGGGGCCGGGTCGGCGAAGGCCTCGTGCACCACACCCACGACTGTGTTCCTGCTCCCTGTCCATTCCCAAGCGAAGCCAGCGAGGGTCTGTCAACGGGAGTCCCGGCCCACATCCCGGGAAACCCCAACGAGGCAGCACAGTCTGGGGGTGTCAGCTGCTGAACGCAGTGGCCTCCCCTCCTGCAGGACACCAAGACTCCTCATCCTGGTGGAAAGCTCTGGAATTAGATTCTGAGAAGGGCGGAAAGCTGGTAAGAAGGCCAGGAGCCGTGTCGGCGGCGGGTGAATGATCCGTGTCCTTAGGGCCTACAGCCTGGCTGGCGCTCTCGGTCTAGGATGGCAAAGTAGGTCAGGGAAATGAGAGAGTCTCCCATGCCCTTACTTTCTAGCAATTCACAAACAGAAATACAGCAATTTCTCCTATTTGCCTAATTATAAGTCAGCCAGTAACCATAGTCGAAACCAGCCCTTACTTTTAAATGCTACACTACATTTTTGTCGTTCAAATCACTGTTAATTCCATCTAGCAACTATATCTGCATGGCAGTGTCCGAGTTCCTTAATCACCCTGACTTTCTGTACACAGTTTTGATTTTGACACTTTTCTTTGAACCACATATTATTATTATAGACTCATTTCTCAACATTAAGACTGTTCATCTGTTTTTTAAAAAAATCTTTATTGTTGAAAGTTTTACATATGCCCCTTTCCCACCCCCCCACTGACCCCTAACCTGCACCCTCCCCCGCCCCAGCCTTTCAGCACACTATTGTTGGTGCCCACGGGTTATGCATGTTAATCTGTTTTAACTAATAAAATATTCTACCTGTACCAAGTAAATGTTTGAAACTGAATGTTGGTATTCGTTATCAGACTAAGTGCACATACATATGTTCACATACCTCCCCGTCCATTAGAATCTAAGGACATCAACAACTTTATTGGAAGCAACTAATTTCAACCTCTGCGTCAGGGTGTGACCCCAGAACCACCCTTCCCACATAAGAAAACAAGAAACTGCTCTGTCCAGCTTATTTGAAAACAAAACAATATTTTCAATTTTCCACTAAATGTTCTCAGCGGATTATCAGACAAGTGGGGGAGACACTTGTGGATTCCAGCCTGTTCTCACAGCTACAGGCACTTGAGGTTTATAAAGTGTTTCTAGCTTCTCTGGGGGTCAACGCAACGCGAGCCCAGCAGACCAGGCACACGGGCGCTGGGGCTAAAAGCCCAGGTCCGAGGTGGCCACAGCCGTGTGTGCGGCAGGGGTGAGGGCTTTGTTCCTGCAGCATGTCACTCACCCTTGTCCACCCCTGCGGTGTGGAGGTTGGAGGACGAGAGGAGATGGGGCTGGGGCTCAGTTCCTCGTCCACACCTTGTGCCTCCCTTCTTTAGGGTCCCCACAACTGCAACCACCGGAAGACCCCACACACTGGGGCCCCTAACGTTTGACCTTTGTCACACATGCTAAAATGATGATTCCTGCGTGTCCAGAGACCCTGATTCATTTAACCAAGCCTCCAAGGGAGTTGAAGCAAATGGAAAGCTGACCCAAAGTGTCGCTGCACTGGGCGTTTGTTATGTTTCAGTAAAGGACCCTGGTCGGTCATAACAGAGAAAAGACAACTACAACTGGGGCCCCTCATCTGCTGCGAAACACGTGTCCTCCAGGCTGGTCTGGGATGCTCAGCAGGAGGGGACCCAGGACAAGTGTGCTCAGGGCACTTTTGAGGGTCCTGCTTTGTAAATGGACTGATGCCTCTCGCTGACCCTGTAACTGAGTGAGGCGGGCTGACCTGCAGAACCAGGGGACACCTCTACCACCTCCAAGTTTTCTTAATTGAGGTAGTAACATTGGTTAATAACATTTTATAAGTTGGAAAACAGTTGATTAAACGAAAAAGTGGTCCTGGCCAGTATGCTCCGTGGTTAGAGCGCTGGCCTTCACACCAAAGGGTCTTGGGTTAGATTCCCAGTCAAGGGCAAAGACCTGGGTTGCAGGTTCGATCGGGCCTTGGGTCGGGACACGTGCGGGAGGCAACCAATCGATGTGTCCCTCTCACATCAATATCTGTCTCTGTCTCTTTCCCTGTCTCTCCCCCTCCTCCCTCCTTTCCACTCTCTGAAAAGCAATGGGAAGAAATATCACTGGGTGAGGATTAACAAAAACAGATAAATAAGCTGAAAGGTGAACCGGTCTAGGCGTCTGTCGGAGTAGGTGGCTCAGAGGTGGTGACGTGCAGACGGCCTGGTGAGGAGGAGGGACAGTGACTGTGAGCCCAGCTGTTCTCGCCATCCTGACAGGTGGGGTCGGCCCCAGTGAAGGGGTGAAGGTGCACAGCGCCCTCCTGGCCTGCCCAGGGCGGAAGGTGCCGGGAAGGAAGCGGCCGGGCACCTGGGCTGCAGCACCTCAGAGCTGCACACACAGCCCGCCCGCCGCTGTTTACACAGGAGCATGTGCACTTTATTAGTCAAAAATTCCCAACTGTCCTAAAAACACAATTTCTCCTACAGAATGTCCCTTTCCTAAGATTCCAACATGGGTTCCTAAAATAGCTTTCTACAAGAGTAAACATCGTCACAGCTCTTCTATCAAGCAATCTGTTACATCTTGTATTTTCCACAAAGTAAACAATTAGGACAGGTACTTATTGTTTAGGCAAATGTCCACCCACCCTCTCTCCATCCTGTTTCCCATGTCCACTCCAATTAAATGATATTTTCTTCTCTACTTCTATTTCCGACATCAGCAGGAGGAGAAACAGAAGCCAGCCAGTGTAGGAGCGTGGTTGCCACAGGTCCGAGTCCTCACTCAGGCTCCCATGACACCAGGGAGCTCCTCTGTAAGAAAGTGCTTCCTGCCCAGCTGGAGTGGCTCAGGGGTTGAGCATGACCTATGAACCAGGAGGCCACCGTTCGATTCCCAGTCAGGGCACATGCCCGGGTTGCGGGCTCGACCCCCAGTGGCATGCAGGAGGCAGCCAATCAATTATCTCTCATCATTGATATTTCCATCTGTCTCTCCCTCTCCCTTCCTCTCAGAAATCTATCTATCTATCTATCTATCTATCTATCTATCTATCTATATTTAAGTGCTTCTTAGAATCATCTTCAGTTTGAAGACCTATAATGTCACAGTGTCATAGGACCAACCAACCAGCAACCTGATGGAGGCAGACTCTCCCTCTCACTGTGGGAGCTTCGTCCAGGGACCAACTCCTAAAAGACACACCCAGCAAGCAAGTCCAGCATTCGAGGGTAGGAAGCCCACGCATCACCACGGAACCACGTGGAGCCTGGTGGGCTGAGGACGAGGCACGCCTGCTAACCCAGCTTTCCTGTCAATGCTGCAGGTTAGGAACATATGTTCAGAAGACATTCTGCTCTGAGATACTTTTATAGACTCACAGGACCCCAATAGATGGATCTGCCTGAATTTATTTAACCTCACTCTTGCAGCTGCACTCTTGCTTCAATTTCACTTTTAATCTTACAAAGAGCAGTGAGGGCGTGCGCGGCTGTGACCAGCTCTGACTGTGGAATTGCCGGGTCAGCCGATGAGCGTATCACGGGGACTCTCGGTGTCACATAAAATGACCGCAGCCATGCCTGTATGCCTCACACAACCAGGCATCACAGTGACAACATGAAAACAAACACGAGAAAGCGCCATCCACAGAGCTGAAACGTGCAATTACAGGCGTGGTCGTGTGCGCACAGCAACTGTCAGACCGCAAAGAAACAGCTTGGCGCAGATATTCAGCAGAAATGACACTGAGAGTCAGGCTTCGTGCAGAAGGACATCAAACGGCAGGCACTGCACCCTGCAGGGTATCTGGGTGCGCAGGGCGGGGCGCAGGTGCTCCACCCACGCACTTGATTCTCGGAGCAGAGACCGAGGTGCAGGTCAGAGAACCCATCAGTCGGAGGGTGGCTGCGGGAGGAGCGGCTTCACAGGCACCCGCTCCACCTGACAGGCTGGCTCTGCCCTGGTCCACACCCGTCCTTTCCTCCCAGGAGCCACTAGCTGACTTCACAGCATCATGAAGAGAAGAGCTTCCTGATCAGCCAAACTTGGCAGCAGGGTCACAAGATGAGCAGCCAGGAGCCCATCCCACCTGGTCACCTGGGAGAATCATCAGGGCTAGTGAGCAAGTAAATGGCTGCTGGCTTCAAAGCAAGAGAATTCTAGAAATAAAGAGGTGGTGGAGGCGGGAGGGCTGTTTGTCACCACCTGCGATGCACGCAGCACGGGGGGCCTGAGTGCTCCCACAAGAGACTGGAATCAGCCTTCAGCACGGCCGCTGCGAATGCCGGCTCCAGTCTGAGCTTGTCCAGGGCAGGCAAACCACACAGCTCCCCTTCCCACACCTGAGCGAACACGCAGATGCACGCAAACCTTCTGGAAGGACTGCTCCACTGGATCAAAGCAAGTCAGAACAAGACTTCACTCTCCCTGACTCCAGAAACGTCAGCACTATCAAAGTCTGCCACATGGGTCGAAAAACAAAAGGTGCGACATTTGACAAAGGAATCCAAGACTCCCAGCAGTTTTCTCTCCCTGCAAACTTACTTGGTCTTGAAGCCTGAAGCTGCCTCCTTACTCTACAGGCCCCTCCCGCCCTCAGCCGCGCAGTGCTTGGGCACTGTTCCTTGAGGATGTAGGTGTGAGATCAGGATGGCGCTCCGAGGAGGCCGGCTGGTCAGGTTCTCCGGTCTTGCACGAGCACAGTCCCTCAGGTGTGCTGCCCTGATGTCTGCTTGGGACGTCTCACTCTGCACACAGGCCCGTCCATCACAGAAAGTGGCTAATGGGTTCCAGGTGTCTGTCCTGCACTGTGGTTGCTTTTATCAGTGCTGGTTCAAGATTCAAAGAAAGTCTAATGAACATTTCTAGGAAATGACTCAAACTGAATGCAGATACGATGCAGGGCTGCAAGTCCATTGGGACCTCTAGTAGCAACAGCTCCAATGACAAAGGAAACTTCTGAGCTGAAAACTGCAAGGTTGGGCAGATCACCCACCATGTTAATCTGTCCCTTCCTGCTTTGAGGGCAGCTGCTCCATCCTGAGCCCCCTACAGCCCTCCCCCTGGAGCCCCCTGACTCAGGCCACTCCCGAATCAAGGACTTGGCTGGGGCTGCAGTCACATGGCTCAGGCCAAGTACTTTGAGATGCTAGCCTCACTCCAGCCCTGAGCAAATACTAATCATTTTCTCTCTATGGATTTGCCAATTCTGGACATTTCATGTAAGTGGAATCATACACCGTGTGGCCTTTGTGTCTGACTTCTTTCACTTAGCACAATTTTTTAAGGTTCATGTGTGTTGTAGCATCTATCAGTACTTCCTTTCTTTTTGCAGCCAAATAGTTTCCATTGTGTGGATGGATACATTCTGCTTATCCATGTATTCCTGACCGACACTTGCGTTATTTCCACTTTATGTGAATAAGGCTGCTATGAAAATTCATGAGCAAGTTTTTGTGTGGACACGTGTGTTCATTTCTGTTGGGTAAAGATCCAGGAGAGGAATTGCTGGGTCGTGTGGCAGCTCTCTGTCTGGCTGTCCCAGGAATCACCACCAGCAGCGTCTGAAGGGCCGAATTCTCACATCCTCAACATTTGTTTTTATCCGTGTTTTATGTTTTCATGTGCATGTTGGCCATCTGTATATCTCTTGGAAGGAATCACTATTCATATGCTTTGCCCATTTTAAGTTGCTGCTGTGAGTTTTTTATATATAAGTTCTTTTAAGATATATGACTTGAACTCAGGCGGTGTGCTCAGTGGTTGAGTGTCGACCTATAAACCAGGAGGTCACAATTCGATTCCCGGTCAGAGCACATGCCTGGGTTGCTAGCTCAATCCCCAGTTGGGGGTGTGCAGGAGGCAGCCAATCAATGATTCCCTTCCATCATGGATGTTTCTATCTTTCTCTCCCTCTCCCTTCTTCTCTGAAATTAAAATAAAATAAAAGTTTTTTAAGATATATGACTTGAAACCATTTCTTTCTATTCTGTGGTTTGTCTTTTCATTTTATTGTTGTGTCCTTTGACATCCAAAAGTTTTAAATTTTGATGAAATCCAACTTATCTAGTTTTTTCTTTTGATGCTGTGCTTTTGGTGCTATAATTAGGAAACCATCACCTAATCCAAGGTCACGTCCCTGTCCATTTCTAAGTAAAGTAGCAAACAAAAGTAGCTGTGACCTGATTTTTAAAAAAACCACCAGAAATATAAATAACACCCTGTGCTTGGGGTCTGGCTTCATGAGCTCCTGCTGTCTGCCCTGGAGAGGCGGCCCTGCCCAAAATAGCAGGCGTTAGTAGAAGTCGCCTGGAACCAGCGTGACATAAACATGAACAGACCAAGCGCTCAATGTGGAAAGTCCTAATTTAAGAAATTAAGTCCCATCAAGTCCAGCTACCAGCTTCCCCAACTTGGTACGAGTGTGATACACGCCCGGAAGTATGTTGCTCTGGGCTGAGGAGTGTGTCATGGAGAAGACAAGATGCGACCACACGCACAGGAGTGGCACCTGCCAGGCAGGCAGCCGACCCTGGGCAGCCACCACCTAGAAGAGGGGGAGAAAGCACAAACCTATCTTCATTTTTTCTGTTACAAGTTTCTTCAAACAACGGATCTTT
This sequence comes from Myotis nattereri, assembly GCF_964212035.1. Taxonomy (NCBI): domain Eukaryota; kingdom Metazoa; phylum Chordata; class Mammalia; order Chiroptera; family Vespertilionidae; genus Myotis; species Myotis nattereri. The sequence goes on along the minus strand of NC_138083.1, from coordinate 54,836,666 downwards.
CCCGAAAGCACCTCAAAATATAAATGAAGTCAACTCTGAAACAATTTTCTCTGCCAAAAGGAGGCCATGCTCAGATTTTGGGGGGCTTTGAACTGCTCCCCGAAAGGTTTGCTGAGATGCTCTCAGAGTGTACAGTGATGGTTGTGGGGCTCCTGGCAGCACCCAAAGTCCTCCACTGAGATTTTGGGTCCACATTGCTGACGAGACCGCTAAGGTCACAGAATCTGCTCCTCTTGGCTTCACGGCTTCAGGACAGTGGGAGGAGCCGGTCCACAGCCCAGCTGTCAGCTGAGGCAAGTCGTCTGCCGTTTCTGAGCCAGTCCTGATGTCTCCCTGAGCATGAAATGCAAAGACTCCTGCCAACACCAACCCTACTGCATGTTCACCATCTGAACCATCCTCTCCAACCTGCTCTGGGTGCTGGGCAGCATCCCAGAACCCACCCTTCCAGCCCAGCATCCCCCAGGTCCACAGACAAGGGGCAGATGCAGGGGCCTGGAGCCACTCCCAGGGGACTTTCCTGAGGCCCAAGTCAGCTGAGCACATCCTCCTAGAATCTGGGCCCAATCAGAGCTCCCCCCACCCACTTCCTCTTGGTCCTCACAGTCCCTGAAACCTTCCTTCAACAAGTGAGGAAACTGAGGCTAGAGGCCACTGGTGCCTGGTAACAGGACGACCCGGTGCAGCGGCTACTGCACTGTTACATTCTTCTCTGTTAAAGTGAAGGCGTCCTTGGGAAACTCACATCATCTTTGCTCACTCGTCACTCATCTACACCAGATGCAGAGAAAGTGCTCAAATCCACGTGTTGGGAGCAGAATGTAAAGAGATTGGATCAAATGGGTTAAAAAAGCAAAATAGAAAGAAAATGCCTCAATAATCATGCCCTTTCCAAATAACAGTCTAGTGCACATTTCCCCGCACTGTTTAGTGCAACCAAAACACACGCGTGTCAGTCAGGATTCTCCAGAGAAACGGAACCAATGGGAGAGATACAGACGAATAGAAAAGATTTGTCACGGGAACTGGCTCAGGCAGTTACAAAGGCCAAGAAGTCCCCAAATCTGCCGCACGCAAGCAGGAGAGCCAGGAGCTTCGATGTCCAAGGGCTGGAGAAGACGGACGCTCAGCTCAAGGAGAGAGAGGATTCCCCTCCCTCACCTTTGCGTTCCATGCAGGCCCTCGACAGATTGGACGGGGCCCACTGGCTGCTCTACTCAGTCTGCTGATTGAAATGCTAACTCACCTGAAAACATCCTCCCCCCTCACCTGGAAGTCATGTCTAACCAGCTATCTGGGCACCCTTCAGGCCAGTCAAGTTGACACATGAAATTAACCATCAAAATATCCCATACCGATCATACAAAGAGTAGCTGTTCAGTAATTGTTTTGTTGCAGAAGTGGGACCATCCGAGGTTACTCCTCCAGCTGCTCTAACAGAACAGCACCAAGGGGTGGTTCAAATGACATTCGCCCTCACAGTTCTGGAGGCGGGAGGCTGCTCGGGGGCCTGGCTGCTGGGATCAGGCGAGGCCTCTTCCTGGGGGCAGATCCCTGTGTCCTCGCTGTGAGAGCCAGTGAGACAGGCTCTTCCTCCTCTTGAGAGGACACAGCCCGGGTAGATCCGGCCCCTCCCGAGACCTCTTTTAAGCTTAGTTACCCCCTGAAGACCCTCACACTGGGGTTAGGGCTTCAACAGGTGGATTGTGGGCATAACTAGTCCCCAGCCCTGAGCTCGCTGTTCCAGCCATCGCTTCACTTTCTGTCAGGACAGAGTGCCCAGCTGTGACCGCTGTCGAGGGCACACTCTGCTTCTCTCTGGAGTGGGGGTGCCGGGCTTTGAGTCAACATATAGGAAGAGACATTCTCCACCTGCTCTGTGACAGCTCTGCGGGCCTCTCCACCTACAATGACCCCAGCTACCCAGTGGCCCCAGCAGCCCGCTGCGATGTCATTCTGCTCTGAGGGCAATAAATCCCCAAGGCTTCCTGAAGGAGGTGCTCTGGAAGGAGAGGAGAGGTTTGTTGGAGGAGGGAGAAGCCATGACGAAGAGAGAAAGTTGGGAGGAGGTCAAAGGCGGTGGGGGGAACTAAAGGACACTTCTTTTTTTAAATATATTTTTATCGATTTCAGAGAGGAAAAGAGAGGGAGAGAGAGAGATAGAAACATCAATGATGAGAGAGAATCGTTGATTGGCTGCCTCCTGCAGGCCCCACACTGGGGATCGAACTCGCAACCCAGGTTATGTGCCCTGACCGGAAATTGCACCGTGATCTCCCAGTTCATAGGTCGATGCTCAACCGCTGAGACATGCCGATCGGGCTAAAGGACACTTCTTGAAACTATCGGCATTCACGTTTTAACTGGAAAGTATTAGTAACGGGGAGAAGTATATGAAAGAGGAGGGAATAATGGCTAAAGGGACAGATGACAACGGAAACCCGCGCAGATACTTGGCCAGTCTTAAAGTATGTGCACATGTGCTTTTTAACCAAGCTTTTTCTCATTTCTCCACCTGGAAAAGTTCGACACACCGAGAAAAGGCTGATGGGTGTGCTCGTGTGTTAAGTTTAAACTTAGAATGTATTTTTCAGAACCAGGCACCCTACTTATACCGTGTATTTCCTACTCCCTTCAAAACCGAAAACAAAATTGACCCCAAAACCCCAAACAACAAAGCCAGCAGCTGCTGTGGGATCTCAGCTCTGCCAGCCTTGGCCAGGAGGCGGGCACAGCACTCCCTGGCCGGCCTTCCAGGCTTCCGCTGCTGGGCGGCCTGAACGGTGGCCCTGCCGTGGGCACGAGGCCCTGAACTGCCGCAGGATGGGAGGCCGGGGCCACAGACAAAGCTTTGCTTAGGGAAGCAGCCTTTCCCGGCCCTGAAACCAGAGGAAGACACGGGATGGACTGCAGTCCCATGAAATCGCATGTGTTGCCAAAGACGGGAGGCTGGGATTATTTAGTGTTCAAATTTGCCAGACAGTGTGCTGTGCTCTGCTCCTAAAACCGCACGAGTGCACACAGCTGGACCAAGGAGCACGGGAACCTGACCAGGTGGGTGGAGCGCACCGGCCTGTGACATCCTGTGACAACTTTGTAGAACGGCACCATCGGGGGAAATGGCAAATACACGGGGATCTGTGGATCATTGCTGACAACTGCAATCTTCTAAAAGAAAATCTCAATAAAAAACCCACCCCAGCAGAGGGAGCTCCCAAGTGCCCGTCCACTGGGGACACGGGCAGAAACCTCTGCCTCTGGCTGAGGCACTGCAAACTTTGTGCCTTCGGGGCCAAGTCCTCCCTGAGCTCGTGAGCCTGTGAGCGCAGCTCCAAGGCTCTACAGCCCAGCCCATACCTCCAAGTGGCTGCACTCAACACGGGAAACTTCTCCAGAGCCCTCTGTTCTCTGCGATGCAGAGACGAGCACAGACGCTGAGAGCCCACAGGGAGCTCCCAGGATCCCTCATGTGTCCTGCTGGCCAGCTGGCCCCACACTGCACACTCCCCGGACATGCTTTAGGGCTGGCCCACTTTAAGACAGCAATTTTTAAGGGGGTAGGAGGGTGGGCACTGAGTTTGAAGGCGCATCCCCTTGAGCACCACCCTCTTATCATGGTCCTTTTATTTTTTTATTTTTTTAAAAATATATTTTATTGATTTTTTACAGAGAGAAAGGGAGAGAGATAGTTAGAAACATCGATCAGCTGCCTCCTGCACATCTCCCGCTGGGAATATGCCCGCGACCCAGGCACATGCCCTTGACCGGAATCGAACCTGGGACCCCTCAGTCCGCAGGCCAACGCTCTATCCACTGAGCCAAACCGGTTTCGGCTCACGGTCCTTTTAGAAAACCAAAGAGAGTGTCTCCATAACACACACTCAGAAAACCAGTCAACAAGTGTAGGTGGAGGGAGACCTCCCTGGCGAGGGGCACATGGGGGCTGGCTGCTCTTAGCTGCTCAGAAGGGATGTGGACCAAAGACAAAAGGGCCGGAAGACACCGCTTCAGGGGCACCTGGAGCCTCCGACGTGACTTCCCTGAATGTCCTTCCCTAAGCCCACTCTTCTCTCCCTCATCCAGGCCCAGGTCGACTCCAAAGCGGCCCAAGGTTTCATGCCATTTGCGCCTCATCCTGGAAGCAGGGACAGTGGATGAGTAACACCCCGAGTCCAGGGAACAAAAGAGCTAACCCTCCAATTTCCTACATTTTTGCATGAGCCACGAAGGGGGGCTGAGAACAAAGCACCAATCCAAACTCATGGTTCCAGCCTCGAGCCCACATGGGAGGGCTTTTGGCCAAACCTCCCGGTATTGTGCCCACGGCCGTGCCCACGGGGCGTGGCCCCTCGCCTGCAAAGGGGAGGGTCTGGAAGGATGCCTGCAGTCACATTTCGAACCAGAGGGCGGGGGGAATATTTTCACTCCGTCATCCAGGAGCTGCAGTCACTCAGGTGTTTCTCAGGGAAGCAGTCTCAGACAGAGCGAGGCCAGGGCAGGGTGAAGTCACCTGCAAGCAGGCTGGCATGCCCCAAAGTGCAGCAACACGCCTCCTGCCCACTCCACCCCTGGGGAAAACATTCCTTTCCTTTCAGGGCCACATCCTGGTTCCACCGGCAGCCCAGAGCGGGGGCTCTGTGGCAAACCTCGTACAACCAGCTTCCAACAGTGAGGTTCTGTGATGGTCCTGGTATAACCGAGAGTCGGGACCGGGGCTCTGTGACAGTTCAGTACAGTCGGCAGCCAAGAGCCAGGGCTCCGTGAGGTTTTGGTAGAACCGGCAGCTAAGAGCCAGGATCCCATTGGCTGTGGTTCAGCCCTGCCCCCGGCCTGCAGGTTCCCCGAGCGCCCGGCATAGATAGCTGTCCCACCTGGAGGCACAGGTCTGACTGGAGTGCCCACTGTGCCTCTGGCCATAATAAAAGGGCAGTGCTCTGCAGAGAGGGGCTGTAGGTAGCCCGTGTGCACTGGATAAGGGACAGGAAGGCTGGGTCTGGTGGATTGACTCGACCTTGAGCTCCATCTGCTCTGGGCAGTAGAGTCCTGGCAGCCCCGCTGACCAGAGGCTGGGGCTGGGTGTGGGCAGTGACCACTGGGTGACAGCAGGCAGGGACAGGCAGCGTGGCCCACAGTGCAGCACTCGGCTCTGTTCCTGGGGGAGCGGACTCGCCCTGCACAGGCTACCACTGTCCTGAGAGCGAGGTCACCCACCCAGAACCACAGCCCATGCTGGCTGCCCTGGGCACTCCCCGCACTGATCAGACTAGACTCAGGGTGGGGCCCAGGACACAGAGTCCCTGTTCTTCCCAGTCTTGTGATTCCTAACTGCAGCAGAGCTGGGGACCATCCAAAGGCCGGGGCCTGCAGCCTCCCTGGAAGTTTCCGGAAGGACCATCGCAATTTTAGAATTATTCGTCTCTGTCACACCAGTGACAGGCGCTCTACAAGGTGTAAAAAGCAGGTCTGGCCCAGCTCCTGCCTGCGACTTCCACGCACGCTCCACATGCCCAAGACCCAGAGGCGGCCCACCCTCAGCCTGCAAGCCCAGGGACTTGCCATGACTGACCCCAAGGCTGCCCAGCCCCAGGGCACACGTGGTGACGGTGGAGATGCTTGTGGTTGTCATAACTGGGGGTGCTCCTGGCATAATGTGGGTGGGGCCAGAGGTAAACACCCCACAATGCTCAGGATGCCCTGAGGCAAAGAGTCATCCACCAGACTGCCCCTAGTGCCGTGGGCGGGAGCACCTGTGGTACACGCGTTTCCGGAGGCAGGAGTGCTGCAGAGCCAGCTGTCCTAAGGCCCGAAACTAACGAGCCATGGCCACGTGAAAACAGGGTCACACCAGAGAGCCAGTGGGGTCGGTGGGTGGGGTGGGTGCAGCCCAGTCCCGCTGAGTGGGGCCTCGGGATTCCCATGGAGACGCCTAGAGAAGTGACCCTTCTTCCCCAACGACTCTCACACAGCATCCGTGTGCCCTGGGCCCCGTGGGTGCTGAGAGGAGGCCTGGCCTTGGCCCTCATTTTGCTTGGTGGGGGCTGCCTGCCGCCTGGGCCCTCTACATGCCGACCTAGTCCCTCCCTGTGTGAGGTGCTGCAGGGCTTGCTGGGCAGGGGGGACCATGGAACTGTCCCCCTGAACTAGGCAGCGGAATCCCACCCCGCCAAGACCCAGGACCACGGCACCTGGCAGCCCACGTGGAGCTCCCATGTACCTGCATCTGACTCCACCCCTCCCCCTCGTTAGCAGGGAAACTGAGGCCGGAATCAGGGCCACCCAGGCACTCAAGGCCTCCTGCGCTACGACGTGATGTCACCTTCGACTTGGACTACTGTGTCCCTCTCCTGAAACCCTGGGCCTCCTCGGCCACCTTTGCTGATGGGCTCTGAAAAATGGGAGCCCCCCATCCCAGCCCTGCTTTCCCCCATCCCTGGTCCTCGGAGAGGCAGACACACAGGGGAGGGGTGACGCTGGAGGAACAAGCTCTGTCCGAGTCCGGACTCTGGCACTGCAATGAAATCTATTCGCTCCCGCGGAAACTAAGCACACTTCCTTGTCCCTTGTTAACGGCCGAGGGATCGATCTCCAGGTGTCGACACCTCAGCTCTGAATTTATTTCCAGTAGCATCTAAAACACACACTAAAAATTAATTCACATTTTAAGGTACTGTTTTTGGCCAAAGTGTCCGAGAACAAACACAAACTGCATAAAGACAACTTTCACAGGAAAAAATAAAACAGGTGCTAATCCAACACTTCCTTCAATTACCCAGAAACCATCCGGGAGGCGGTCCAACAGCCCAAGGTCCGTTCTGCACCAGCCAATTCTCAGCCATGGCGCACACACAGCTCACCAACGTTCAGATTAATTCCTTTAAAAAGTACAGTTATTATTTGGGCAGGACACACATGCACGAACACCTTTGTAATCCAAGGACACAGTTTTATTTTTTAGTTCTGGGCGCAGGGCTGGCTGGACACTCGGCTGAAGCTGACAGGTGCCAGAAGGCTGAGGTGCCTCATTTAACGGCAGAGGTCCCTGCTTCAGCCTTCCCTCTGCCTCATGCGCCCGGGCCTCCGGGAGGAGCCGGCAGGGTGGGCAGTCTGGGCAGGCAGTCAGGGGGCCCAGGCGGCCTCCCTCGGAGACTGCATCCCAACCCACCCTGTGAGCTCCCTGTCTGAAGGAGGACTCTAGAGGGAAACTGAGGAAGAAAGGGGCTGGCCACGTGAAAAGATGGTGACAGCTTATTTCTATGAAACAGGCCATGAATGAGCACAGGGGGAGAGGGGATGGGGGGACGGGGAGGGGGACAAAACAGCCACAGTGGAAAAGTATGCTGGTCTTCCCAATGCTGCTTCTGAAAAATAAAACTGAAAAACCCAAGGACAAAAAACTGCCAGCATCATTCTCCTCCCTTTATTTTACAGTCAAAAAACTCCCAGCAGCCCCGAGGGCACACGCTGGCCACCAGTCACAGCAGGGTGGGACCGGCTAGCCTCCACTCAGAACTGAACCAGACTCACACACACACATACACACACACACACACACACACACACACACACACACACACACACACCCCGAGCACCAGGCAGTCTGGTTAGGAATCCATTTCATCTTCTGTCTCCATCTCTGCGCTATGAATAACAAGCACTTCTCCGCTGAGGCTGGGAGAAACCTCTCATTTGTTTCTGCAGACATTCCTTTGGCTTTAGCACGCCACTGTTCCCCAGACCACGAAGATATGAATTTAGCAAAAGCAGTCAGAATGATCTTTCTATACCAAAACCAGCCTTAACAACATTTTATACAACTTTTAAACAAAAAGGAATGGAAAATACAATACAACGAATCCTCTAAATAAAGCTGTGGGATAAAGTTTAAATTCCCCGAGTCAGGAAATCAACTCAGATGTCTTCATGTGTGCCAAGAGCACATGGGACACAAGGAAACCACACGTAGTCACAAGCCAAAACTGTAATTCCAACGACATGTGTGCAGTGAAAGTTGACATGGCTAAAAGTGTTTTAACTCCTGTTTTTATGGTCTTTCTTTTTATAACGATGTTAGTGGTCAGGTAGCTCTATATTCTTTGATCCTTTTTATTTCCAAAACAAGATGAAATTAAGACTCCCTCTCCACACACCCCCGCCCCCCATGCACTTGCTCTGAAGTAAGAAACAAACACTAGGGTCTTCAGCCTGATAAGGGACCTTCACACATAAAAAAACACTGAATCTCATGCTCATTGATGGAAGACTGGATGATTCCCCCACCCCAAGACCAGGAACAGGACTGTGGGCCCTGAGAAAGGAGGTACCTACTAAGAACAGTTCCTGGTGGTTAACTGGGCTCAAATGTAAAAGTAGAGTCTATCGGCCATTTCTACACAGCGGCCTCTCATGCAAACAGCACTTTAAAAGAGAAGTCTGCACAGAACTGCCCGCCTGTACCGTGTTCCTGCCATATGAGCTGCTGCATCCTTACAAAGGAGCTCTTGGAATCCTATTTCAACCAATAGATCTGAGGCTTTCCCCATCCAATCAGAGATTTGCAGTTCTATCCATCAGCATCTTCACTGACCAATAAGAGCAGCTCTATCCTGCCCAATCAGGACAATGCCTTTTGGACTAATCAATCCAAAGATTTGGAGCCCTCGTGTGCATGAGTATGAAGCAATCAGGGACCAGGAATGGGGACTTCTGTCTATATAAGCCAGCCCCTGTGGCTCAGGGAGCGAACTTTTCCTTTCCACCCAGGACTGATGATCGTGCCAGGGCACAGCAGAACAGAGCGGAACAGAGCTGTCCAGTCGGAGAGAGGCCATGTCCCAGTCTACCCCACAGCCATGTTGCTTCATAATTGAGCTGTTTGCACTGAATAAAGTTTCCTTCTTCACCACTCCAAACTGGGAATTCCTGTTGGGTCACCTGCCCTTCTATTGGACACTACACTGGAGGTTCTAGACGGGCATTTAGGCAAGGAAAGGAAATAAAAGGCATCCAGGTGGGAAAGTAAAACCATGTCTAGGAATGGAACTGCTGAGTCACATGGTAACCCTACGTTTAACATTTTGAGGAACTGCCAAACTGAACTGAACACAAATATCTACACAGAAACTTGTACAAGAGTGTTCACGGCAGCATTATCCACAATAGCCAAAAGGTGGAAAATAACAAAGTGTCCATCAACTTAGGAATGGATAAACCAAGTGTGGTCTATGCGATGGAATATTATTCAGCCATGAAAAAGGAATGAAGTACTGACACGTGCTATGATGTGGATGAACTTGGGAACATTATGCTAAGTGAGAGAAGCCACGTGACAAAAGATTGAATGTTACATGATCCCATTTATGTGAAATGCCCAGAATAGGCATATCCATAGAGACAGGAAGTGGATTTGTGTTTGCTGGGGACGGGGGAGAGACTACTTAATGGGCTCAGAGTTTCTTTCTGGGGTGAAGAAAATGTTCTAAAATTGAATGTGGATATTCAATTCTGTGAACATCCTAGAAACCAACAAACTGCACACTTTAAATGGGGAATTATATCTCAATATAAATTGAGATATAAAATCAAATAAATCCTATATAATAAAGAACTAATATGCTAATTAGACTGAACAGCAGAATGACCATCTGGATGACCTTCGGGACGAAGCCGGGGCTACGAGGGCGGAGCCCCTTGCACGAATTTCATGCATCCGGCCTCTAGTTAATAAAAAAAATGGTTCCTTCCAGCTTTCGGAGGAACAAACATAAATACTAGTACTAGGTCCCACAGACCTATGGCTCAGTGCTTTTCTAGTTGCTGCAATCTCAGAATGCCTTTTAAGAAGAAGATATCAGTGAAAGTCTAACCTTTTCCCTACTTTTGATGTATCCTTCTCCCCTCAATTAGGCTAAAATCAACATCAATGAGTTAAAGCCTAAAAGTGTTTGCCTTTACCACACTGTCTAGTACAAGCTTTGCTTTATAAGTTCATATTCTCTACTTCAAACAGGCTCACCAGTGCCTGTGTCCCAGGACAAAGGTCCCACAAGAGCAGAGACAGGAGCTGTCCCCACCTCCCCCCCCCCCCCCAGGTTCCCAGGGACCCGGCTGGGGAGTCCTGGCCAGCAGCAGACCACTGGTGTGGTGCCAGGCTTCACAACTGAACTGTTTTGTGATGCGTTTCCATTTTTGTTGAAGGCTCTTTTTCCTCCTGACTGTTTTGGATTGTTTTCATTTTTGTTACAAACTTGGGAGTTTTCAGTCATTCCAGGCGGTTCCATCTTGGCTTCTGTGCAGGTCTCTGAGGTGGCACTGGTGAGGACACAGGCTTTGCAGAAGGAAGGAGCAGCAATCCAAACACCTGTCCTGATTTCAGTCCACAGGGAGAGAGGCAAGTGGCAGACGAACCTGCTAATTATCGTCGCTTCAATGATGCTTCAAACACAGGGCCTTGCTTTTCAGAAGAAGCTGTAGGTCATCTGCCCACATTATTTCATTAACTGTAATAGCACCTTTGTCAGACAAGCACCCAACAATAACATCATCCTCATTTGCAGAGGGCAGAGATTAAGGTAAGAGTTGATGCAAGTCTGAGACGATGATCCCAAAGGAAAAGTGTGCTCTGTTCCTTCTGAATTCACCAGGTTGGTGAGCAGCCCTGGGAGCCTGTGCCCACTCCTTGTGCCCACTGAAAGCAGCGTCCACTCAGCCTTGCTGCTGCCTCGCTCCCCGGGGACAGCTGTGAGCCAGTGCCCCCCCTCCCCACCCCGGCCACCAGCACAGTCCTCTGAGGTGGCTCAATGAGAAGCACAGGATCCAAAGCAAAGCCACACCTAATCAGACAACAGTTTACCCGTTGGCGCAGCAGGTAAATCCAGAGGACGTGGTCGGCTTGTTCGCAGGCAACCTTCTCAGCTGTCTGCACGGGAGCTCCAGGTTCTGCTGTAGACACAGGAAACTTCTTTCTTCTGTATTATTAGAAAATCACATTGTCTACAATGACCTAGAACAGGGTGGGGAACGTCCAGACGGGGGGTCATGTGAGGCCCGAGAAATCATTTGGGCTGGCCCTGCCAAGGCAACCACAGACGGGACTCGAAATTCAGTAAATCTAGGAGCTTTTTTTTTTTTTAAATCCTCACCCGAGGATATTTTTCCATCGATTTTTAGAGAGAGGGTGGAAGAGAGAGGGAAAGACAGAGAAACATTTATGTGAGAAACACATCGATTGGTTGCCTCCTGCAGGAGCCACGACCAGGGCCCGGGCTGGGGAGGCCTCTGCAACTGAGATGCGTGCCTTGACCTGAATTGAACCTGGGACCTTTCAGTCCACAGGCCGACGCTCTACCCACTGAGCCAAACCAGCTAGGGCTAGGAGCTTTTTTCATAGCAACATACATTTATATCAGGTGAATTATACTAAGCGAATGATGTTATAAATATCCAAATGGCCCGTGGTAGAAAAAAGGTTCCCTACCCCTGACCTAGAGGGTCAGGCACTCAGGGGTGTGGCCTGGGTGTTTTCCAGTACCTTCCCTGATTAATAAAGTCAGGTGCCGACTCGCTTTGCTGAGCTGAGTAATTAATTTCCTTGGGCATACAGGTGGCAAAGCCACAGCGTCTCTACTTACAGACCCATGTGGAATGGTCAATTATGTCCTCAGAAGGTGGTTTACTTGTAATGCATTAGGAAGAAGTGATTTTAAAACTGATTTTAATGAAAGTTAAGTTGATTTTCAGTGTTTCCTATCTAGTCAAACTTGAAGCCAAACTCACACCACCCTGAGGCAAAATTATTTCAAGCACAAAACCAAAGACCCTGGGACACCATGGTACATGCATGCACATGCACACATGCCATGAACACATACACACAAACCACGTACCTACATGTCACACACATGCACACACCAACCCTTAGCTGTGTACATCTGAAATCAAGCATTAATAAGCACTTCATCTGTAGTTGCTACTCCTTACACTGTTCTGTTTTTTTTGTTTTTTTTTAATCCTCACCCAAAGATATTTTTTCCATTGATTTTTAGAGAGAGTGAAGAGGGGGGAGGGAGAAAGAGAGAAACATCAATGTGAGAGAGGCACATTGATTGCCTGCTTCCCACACGTGCCCCCACAGGAGCTGGGGACTGAACCTGCAACCGAGGTACATGTCCTAGACAGGGAATCAAACTCCTAACCCTTCGGTCCATGGGCTGATGCTCTAACTACTGAGCACCAGCCAGGTTTCCTTCCACTGTTTTAAAAGTAATATATAACATTTTACCATCAATCCCTAAAATCTACTTCATGATTAATGTCTTTTCATCTTTTCTGGTTTTCAGAACCATCTTAAGAAATCAAGGAAAAATCCAATAAGACTTACTCCATTAGGCTTCTTCCCATGGCGGGGTGGCCTGGTTCTGCTGGGGGAGGGTGGGGGGTGGTTGGCAAGGCACAGGTTCTGCACATCGACTCCTTCCCCGTGAGAACTCAACGTGCAACACCAGGCTTAACTGTCCTTAACTTTTGCTCCAGGTGGAAGGAACAGGTGTCCCACAGCCGGAGACAGGCAGTGTGAGAACTACGGCTCTGTGCGCCTGACCAGGTCTGCGAGGGGATGCGCAGCAGCCGATCAGGTGCCGAAGGGAGCCAGGCAGACCCAGCCGTCCTTGTTGCTTCTCAGAGACCAGGATCCCCAGGACACACCCTCAGCTCCCATCGCACCTCCTGGCGCCACAGAAGAGGGGGAGGAGGAGGACAGCTCACACTCAGCAAAGCCCCGATGTGTCAGGCTCCGCTCTGAGGGACTTCCAAATATTTAATCACCTCAAACCGAGGTTCAGAGGGTGGGGAAACCAAGGCCCAGGAGAGATGAAGTCACCTGCCCAAGGCCACACGCCGATAAGCCAAGGAAGCAGGCTCACTAACCACTGTGTGTGTCCAGGGGCCCCCGCAGCCCAGCAGCTAGAGGACGCTGGTGCTTTCAGGGAGCTGGATGGAAAACACTCGTGTTCTGGGAGCTGAGCTCGGACAGAAAGCTTAACTAAAAATGCAGCGAATGCCTGGACTCTGTCAACCCTCTTGCTTTATAGGATTTCTACCTCTTCTGAGTTGTGAGGCTGTAGTTGACACTATTTTATCTTAAGTCACCGATCCAGACACAGTTCTCCCCGGGGAGGGGGGTGTGAGCTCCCGCAGGCCCTCCTGGGGCACGTGTGCTGTCTCTCCCAACTGCAAACCCAGGTTCCAACACCCAGAACTGAGATGCTAGCAGTTCGAGGGTCTGACCACTCCTGTCAGCCTTCCAACCCGGCCAGTTAACAAGCCACATGGCTGTGCCCCGCTGGCCCGTGGCCTGGGCACGACACTCCAGCCGGAAGATTAGTGCTCTCCTCTCATCAGCCCCTGCAAACTGTGCTGAAGGCCGAGCTGAGCTCTACCCACCTCCCCAGTCATCCGGCCCCTCCACTCCCCACAAGTCGGCTTCCCACTCTCTCTCACTGAAATCTTTTCATGGCGTAGGAGGAAGGAGATGGGGGGAAAGTGCCCCACGAGAACGCAGGCAGGACAGACTGCACTCGGCCTCTCAGGAGCCTGTTAGGACTGCTGCCTGGTCACTCTGTCCTGGGTCAGCTTGTCTGACAGTGGTCAGACTTGGAAGGTGGCTGGGATCTCTGCAGCGACGTGTCCTCAGTTCACCAGTTCACAGTGGGTCTGATATGAGCGACTTCAGTATCTGAGCAGAGGCTGTGTGAAGAGCAGCCTCCATGGGCTCTGTCTCCCCAGAGATGCTCCTGAGAGCCTCAGGGGAACCCCCGTTACATCCAGGAAGAGCGTGGCCGTCCATGTGTCCGCGTCCCAGCCGACTCCGCAGCCCGGGGCTGTGACTCGCTCAGCCTGTATTTACAGGACGCTACAGTGGTGACCCGAGAGGACAACTGTAATCAAACAGCCGAAAATAACTGCTGGCAGGAAAGCCCCTACTTAGAGCAGACCCTCCAGCAACTCGCAGGGTGGCAGTCGGCGGCCCTGGCTTGGCCAGTGCACCACGCCAACCGTCCTCTTCCCTCACAAAGGAGACCGAAGGAGCCCCACCCCGGGGTGCCAGCCAGGTCCTCAGCCCTTTCCAACTCAGCCAAGGGCCCTGCCTCCCTCAGCTGCCCCATCAGCCAAGTCCAGCGCAAACACAGTGGCAGGCCCTTCCTAAGCAGAGGGTCGCTGGGTAGGACTAAGTGCCAACGGGCCAACGTCTGTGCTCCTCTGAGCCTCCCAAGATGCTGCCCACGTCAGCTGTCCATCACTGTGCCTGCTGGTCCTGAGCACAGAGGCTGGGAGAAGCTCCCACAGTGACTGGGGTGGAGCCCGGGCCTGTGTCCCCCACTCAGTAGACCCTGAAGACCCTGAGGGACACTGCTTCACGGGGTCCCCACAGTCATCTCTGTTAGACGAGACCCTCCTTCCAGAGAAGGAGCAGAGCACCAGCTTCAAGGCCAGGTTCTAGGACAGCTGGACTGAGACATCGTGTGGTACCTGGCTTACCTGCCACTGAGTGCATGCGTGAATGTGCACAATTCCACAGCTCCTGGTGCATCTGCTGCCTACTTCACAGATTTTCATTACCCCAAAAGGCACCCCTGGGTGACGCAGGGCTCTACACCCCAGCTCAGCATGTGCTCCCGAAAGGCTGGCAGCATCTCCACACTTTTTTGGTGGTCTCTGAAGCTGAGCGCCCCACTGAGGTCACATGGGGGGTGGGCAGGGGCCACTTGGGGCCCATCTGCATAGGAGCCCAGAAGAGGCCGCAACCAACCATCCGCCCCAACTGCAGCCCACGCCATGGTGAGCCAAGGCCAGGGAGGGCAGACCTGACAGCGCGGAGAGCCAGCTCCCAAGGCTGTGGGGCTGGTTGTCAGGACACCGAAGGATGTGCCATGCTGGGTTCACCAACTCCAAGACAAGCAGTTCAGGAGTGGGGACCAGCTCGTCACCTTGGGCAAGGAGGGTCGCCAGCCCCAAGCCTCCCCATTTTCTCGCTCTTATCTCTGTCAGCAGAGAATCTCTTGAGCTTAACAGCTGCAGGGAGGAACTGTGGGAGCGGGCTGTCACCAGAAGCCCCCACCTGGCTTTGGGAGACAAAATGGAAATGTTTGGAGGGGGCGGACCTGCAGTGTCTTTGTGGCTGTGTCCTGGGATTGTCAGGGTCTCCCACCCGCAACACACACACAGTCAAGCACCAGCATCTCGAGATCCACAGCTCAGAGAGGCCCACGCAGGTGGGGGCCAGGTTAGGGTTCCCACCCCTCCAAGTCACTGTTGGTGCCCTGGCATGTCCAGGGGAGCTGGCAGGGGCTTCTTCCTGGTCATTTAACTTGAGACTCACCACCTGCCATGCAAAGTCCAAGGCACAGGGTCAGCGTGGGAGGAACAGGTCTGAGCACCCAGGTGGGTGGGGAAAGCCTGGAGTCTCTACAGGGATGTGATGACTCCATCCACAAGTGAAAATTATTTCCGAAGTGATTTGCAACCTTTAACCAGACTGTAGCCGTGGTGAGTGTGCCATGGACATTTTATAGGAATTTATCCTTACAGGTACAGAGCCACTTCTTGGAGTTCGACGGTAACTCAGCAAAACATATACTGTTTTACTGCTACAGTTTCGGGGGGTGGGGAGGAATGAAAAAGTTCAGGCGATAGATAGTGGTTGCCCAACCATGTGAATGAACTCAGTTAAAAATGGTTAAAGTGGTAAATTTTATGTTACAGGTGCTTTGCCACAATAAAAAACTAGTTATATATTAGTTAATATATGTGGTCTGAACACTCTCCTTTTACAGGGTAAAGCACTCCCAACCTGGTCGCCTGCACTCCGTGGCTCTGTGGGGGCTGCGCTGTGCTGGGCAGGACCACGGGGGCATCCCCTGCACTCACACCACCCCCCAGCAAGCAGCTGAGGCATAAATAGCTGCAAACTCCACTGTCGGTCCCACCCGGTGCCCTGTCTGCATCTGCTCAAGACCACAAAGTACCTCGGTGTTTACGAGAACCGGGTGCAGGTGGAGCCTGGGTGCTGAGTCACTTTCCCACAGGAGAGATGGAAAGGACAGAGATACAGGGGAAAAAACAGGAAGACACACCACGGTGCAAGAGGAAATCCCAATCTTGCTTACGCTGCTGGAAAAGAAGAGGTCACGGTGGAAATTTTTATATCTCTGGACTCCAAACTGGTGCAGGTAACATCCCTTACACAACAAACTAGTCTACACGAACGGGCCACGGAGTCCACTGTTTCTCAGGAGGGACCATTGTGGTGACGGCCCAGGAGCTGCGTGTTCACTGGGGGCTCTGTAGGTTGTGGTGCAAAGTTAGGGCTGGCTGGCTGACCGGGCACCATCGCCCAGGTGAAAGGGCAATGAAGGAAGGACTGGCCTTTTGGAAGGTGCCAGAGGCCAACACCTCTGTGCTGACATCTGTGGCCAACCAACCCCCAGGAGGGCCACAAAGCTCACATTTAACCCCGTGTTCCCCAAAGCCCAGAGGGGCGGGCACTTCTCGCCCTGCCACCCTTCAGCGACATTTAATAAAACATCACACCAGGTTCTAACTCCATGCTCTCCACACTCAGCAGGTCCCGCCTCCCAAACTGCACGCCTACTGCAGGAGACACTGAGCAGTTTAAGCCTCAGCTTAAACCTCCCCCTTGTCCCCAGCAGACTCACCGCCACCTGCCCGCAGGTGCTCCGCTGACCTATCCTGACAGTATCTAAACATGTACAACACAGTTTATAATAACGAAAAATTGGAACAGTTGAAATATAAATTAATAAAGAATTGGTTAAATTTTGTTACATCCATACAACTGATATGTCCATGAAAAGGATCATATAGCCCTGGCCGGTTGCTCAGTCGTTAGAGCATCAGCCTGCAGACCAAAGGGTGGCTGGTTCAATTCCCGGTCAAGGACACATACCTCGGTTGCAAGTTCCCCAGCCCAGGTAGGGGTGCGTGCAGGAGGCAACCAATCAATGTCTTCCTCCCTCCCATCTCTCTCGCCTCCTTCCCTTTCACTCTCTCTAGAAATCAATGGCAAAAATATCCTTGGGTGAGGATTAAAAAAAAAAAAAGGATCATATATATCTACATATATGTACAGAAAGTCAAAAATATAATTTTAGGTTAAAATAATCTCTACAGGACACATATTATGACCCCGTTTATGTACCACGAGGCCCCACGGACTGTCCGCACCACAGGTCCGGAGGGGCTCACCAAAACGGACACAGTGATCACCTCAAGGCAGTGTTGCTTCCACGCTGTTTGAGTTTTCTTTTATGAAGATGTTAGAAACAGAAAAGACTTTTAAAAACAAACAGTTTTACAAATAGCTTAATGACAGAGGACATGGCCATTTATGATGTTAAGTTTTTTAAATGCATGAATCCAGATTATAAATTATACTCTGGGCTTGACTGTGTAAAAGGACATATGACTAGAAAATAAGAAAAAAGTAGAATCCAATTCCTCTGTGTAAACTCTGATGGAGGGGAAGAGGCAGCGCCCAGACCCAGGTGGACTGCCCTGGTCAGAGCCTGCCGGCCGGCCCGCAGGACAGGGCCTGGGCTCTGTGGCCAGTGGGCGGCTGGCTTCGTTTTCCTTTTCACGAGCTGCATCAGCACATTCTCTCCCCGTCACTCCCACTCCTGGGGGAAGGGGGCGCTGGGTCAGGCATTTTGTTTTCTGCATGTTCCCACGGGAGGCAGTGGGAGAGGTTTTGCCCTTTTTTCAATTTAAAAAAAAAAAGGGGGGGAAAGAAATTCTTCAAATACTCAAACTTCCAAGACACAGTGACAATTAAAGAAGCAGACGTGTCTCACGAAAAAGCTCCAGATTCCAGGGTGTAGGGACATGAGGAGCCCAATCCAGCAAACCTACACCTTTACTCACAACTCAAAGAGCCTTGACAGCCTGGGCCGCGTCTGAGGAAGAATGAAACGGGGTGGGGATACAGAAATTCAGTGGTGGCAGCTTTAATTCCTGCTACACAGCGAGCCTCCAACTTAAAACCAAACACATCTCCAGCTACTTCTAATACAGAATCCAAGAAAAGCCATCATCATCAGGATTCACATGCCTGGTAACAAGATTCTGCCAATGTCTAAAACAAATTCTCAATAATTCTATACATTTTACTTGGAAGAACACGCCTGAATTACTTTTTCTGGCAACTCGCTTAAGTGGAATCACAAGCAAACAGACACACACCCTTGCCTCAGCTCCCAATCATTCAACTTCTGATAAATCAAAAAGTTTATAACTGTGTCTTCCTCATTCGAGAAACCCAAAGAATTGCCAGAGAACAGTTAACAGACACAAGCAAGTGTGCTATATTTAGGCTAGTTTAAAAGTAAACAGTTCAGAGCACTCTAATTGTTCCGAAAGCCTTGTAGTATAATGAAGACTTCATCAACCTCCTCTTGATGCCCGGGCAGTGGTACCCCAGGGACAGAGAGCAAATGAAATTCAATTAGGATTCCACCTCTACTCCTGGGTTGGGGCCCGAGAGGTAAAGAGGCCTATCTTTTAAATAACAAGAGTACAGGCACAGGGTAGTTGAAGTAATTATTCGATGGGTATTTGCACTTCCTGTTTATTCTGCTAAAATTAGAAAGAGACACTCCAAGCATCTCTGCTGGTCTTGTCCTGCGTTCTCTCTGGCTGGGCCAGCTTCCTCGGGAAGGACAGGCGTCCACAGGGCACAAAGAGACGAGCTTCCCTGACACTGGCTGGGTCTGTCGACCAAATATGCAAACAGGACTCCCGATGCTGCCTCTGACTGCTTTATTCTCTTACTAAAGTGGGCAAAGCATGAAAATGAAAGGCATAATAACATCTGTTATTTAACCCAGGGAAAACCCCACAGCTTTTAACAGTAGCCCAGCCTGGACAGAGGGCTCAGAAGTCTAGTAAATGCAGAAGAGCCTGTAGAAGTGAAGCCAAAGGGTGGCCCTCTGCCCCTCGGGCAAAAACACCACCCAGCATCCGCAGGAAAAGTCCCCTGACTGCCTGTTGTCTGAGCTCCCAAATGCTGACTGCAACAGGGTCCTTGCCCCAGTGCCCAGAACCCTCAGCCATCTCATAGTGCTTGGGAATGCCTTCTTGGGGTAGCATTTTTAAAGGCATAAAGTAAAATACATGGGATTACAGAGGAAATGACCAGTTTGAAGACAACTATCAAAATATTAAAGCAATATGTATACAATATCCATAAGGGAATTGGTCCAGGATTCCACCCCCCTCCCGATATAAAAATCCATGGATACTCAAGTCCCTTATATAAAATGGTTTAGTGTTTGCATATATCCTACGGACATCCTCCCATACACTTTAAATCACCTCTAGATTACTTATAATACCTAACCCAATTTAAATGCTATATAAATAATTTAAATGCTATATCATGCTGTATTGTTTAGGGAATGACAAGGGAAAGTCTGCACATGTTTAGTATAGATACAACCATTGTAGGAGGCCTCGCTGTGTAGCACATCAGCAAAAAACAAAACATTTCCCCCCAAATATTTCCGATCTGTAGCTGGTTGAACCCATGGAGGTGGAACCCACAGACATGGAGGGCTGACTGTATGTGATTTCTCACTAACACATTAAATAACCATCTGTACCACTGTTTTAAAATAATGACTGACTATCAATGATATTCAAGATATCTGGCTACAACTAACATGCTATGAACACGTCTGCGACTTCTATGGGCGGGTCCGGCCGATCCCGTGCAGGGACACCGACGGCTGTGACACTTTCCGTCTTGCTGAGTCAGCCGGGAAACACCCTGAGGTGGGTGCCTCGGCTGAGGACAGGAGGGCTCGCTGGTCACAGCCCGGGAGCAGGTGCTGGAGGGGCAGTCTCAGGTGCTCCGAGCTCCTGCTGCCACATGACAGAGAAAGGCAGGGGCTGCAGGTGACAGGCTCAGGCTGAGAATAAGAGGGATCGGAACCGTAACGTAAGCCAGCTCGTTCATCTCTAGGCTATTTCTCTGCTGCCACAGGAAGGAGGAAAAGTAAATAATGAAGACAGGATGCAAGACCTCGGCCCTGCGGAGAGGAAAAGCCTGGAAGTTAACGCAACCCCACCTGCACACACAGACCCGGAGCTTCCCGTGTCTCAGCGTCGGGGAATCAGGAGCGAGGGTGCCAGGTGTCATGAGGGCCGGCCTCGTAAAGGGCAGACAGTGCCTCTGTCCTGCTCCAAGCCCAGCCCACACGCAGTGGTACAGAGACGCGTTCCCTTCCCACAGATGACAAAGCCCGCGTCCCCTGCAGTCCATGTGGCGCCTCACACCCACTGCTCACCTCCCACACCAGTGAGCCGACAGCACGACCTGTGTGGGCAGAGCTGTGGGACAAGCCAGCCCTGAGAGCTGCGAGCAACCACAGCAGAGAGAGCTGATGGGCAGGCGGGCACCTTAGGTAGAGCGTTTGGGACCAGGCCCTCCTGAGAGGGGGGCACGAACACCTGCCCACGTGATGTGTGGTGGGGGCCGCAGGGGCAGGGAGGATGCAGCAGCCACAGCAAAGCCAGGGCCTGCAGAGGCAGAAGAGGGTCCTACGCCTCAGCCACTCCCCCAGGCCACCTGAGGAAGTGACAGCTGTGTTGACGTCTGGGACGCAGAGGCAGAGCTTTCTGATCTTGTGCCAGAAAAAAGTCCAGAGTGAGGTCAGCGGTCTCCTGGTGCTCCCTCTCCACATGCATTCCCTCCGTCACTACAAACAGGATGTGACAGCTCATTCCCGGAGCACGGACCACCGGCCAGTGTGCTCTGACTGTGCACATGCTGCCGCTCACCTCAGGACAACCTGCGCGAGAGAGTAGCACCTGCCACACTGAGCCCCAGGCCCCGTGGCCCCGAGGGCCTCCCCGCAGCACTCGTGGCTGTGGCTGCTACTTTAGTGGGTGCTTAGGCTCTGCCCCCATCCAGAGACCAGGACCCGTCCCCTCCTGCTAAGATCAAAGTCACAGCAGCACACACATGGGCTGCAGGTCTTCCCGAGGCCTCTGTTCTTTAAGGGCACCCAGTGCTCACATGTGACAGAAGGTGCTCTCGGAGAAGGGGGACAGTCATGACCAAGTCAACCATAAAACGCCATTTTTCCATTTCCCGAAAATCAAGTGTCACCTCAGGGGGTTCTTTCCGTCAGTACGGTTGACCCTTGAACAACCTTTGTGGGTCCACTTACACGTGGACGGCCTTCAATAAACACCTGCTCTGATTCTGATCTGTGGCTAGGAGTTCGAGGATGCAGGGGGCTGACCGTATTCATTGATCTAGGCTGTCCTATAGAGGGGACTTGAGCATCCCCGGATTCTGGTACCAGCAGGGGTCCTGGAATGGATCCCCTGTAAGTGCCCAGAGACAGCAGCACTCTATGGAGTCAAAAGTTATACGTGGATTTTTGAGTGCAAGGTGGTTGGCACCCCTAACCCCCATGTTGTTCAAAGGTATATAATTTAGAAATGTTAACGTTCTCCCAAACTTAGCTAAGAGAAAACAAATCAAATATGTGGCTCTGATGTTGTCACAGCAAAACTAGGTCTTCAGAGCTCAAGTTAACCAAAGTAACAATTTAAAACTAACGTCTTCTTCCAACCCCAAAAACACAGTGGAAACCATACTGGCAACCTTAAGTTTCATTCTTGGGTTACTGACTAAGGCCTTTTCGTTACTGAATTAACTTGCTTCCAGTTAAAATACTGAAAGCATCAATATTACTTTTTTTCCTCAGTATTTAAAAATCAGAAGTCAACACTACAGTGGAAAATACTGTTTAGATATTTTTAAGCCTTTCTAATAAAGTAATGTTGACCAAACAAATGTTAATTCCTTTCGTCTCTTACCACCGGCGAGAAAACAAAACCTCAGGCTCTGTCATGACAGACAAAACGGAGGGCTGTGCTCAGCGCTGAGATGAGTGCCGAGCCAGGGAAGCCGTACCTCGTTTCTGGATGAAGACCCTGAGCAGGGGGTTTGCGCTCGAGACCGCCTTGCAGAAGTTGTCATCGTTGTTGATGGGCAGCAGGTCGCCGTGCACGTCTGCGTAGCCGATGGTCACTTCGGTGTTGGCGATGTGGTGCGTGTGCACAACCAGCTGGTAGAAATCCTCAAACTTCCCAGGCTTTTGGCGGTCTAAGGAGAACCTTCGGAACTCAGCCCCAAACTACAATGCAAGATACGGGCGTAAATGAGCAACAGGGAAAGGGCACCAAAGATTAATAAGTGTTTACTGAGCTTCTACAAGGCCTGGGACACAGTGGCAATCGGGGCGCCTGTCCTCAGAGAGCTCACGTGAGCCCACGAGGGAACAGCTGGCTCAACAAGTCCTGAGAGCGGGACAGGCGCCATGCTCAGGCTGTGCGGGGAAAGCAGTATCAAAATTAACTGTAAGCACAGCTGATGGAATAAAACGCCTATTTCATTCCTCATGGGGTCTGAGGCCCGCGACCACACCAGCATGGCCCTGAGCAGCTCAGACACTCGGAGGCAGGGGCGGCAAGTGCAGCTGACACTTCGGGGCTTTTCCCTACGGACACAGGAAGTCCTGGAACAATTTTAATTTTAAGCAAGGATTTAATATAATTTGCATTTAAAAAACAAAAACAAGTAGCTGTACTTCAAAAGGATCAGAAGTGGAAGCAAAATAGGAAAGAAGAAGGAAGGAAGGGAGGGAAGGAGGGAGGGAGGGAGGGAGGGAGGGAGGGAGAGGTGGGGGGCCTGGTAAAAATGACGATTCACAAATCTGGGGAGACAGAGAGCGTAGGCTCTGGAACTGGCCACAGAGACGGAGCAGGTCTCTCTTCAAAAAAAAAAAAAAAAAAGGCCCTGCCCTGGCCAGGTGGCTCAATTGGTTGGAGTATCAACCCCTACACCAAAAGGTTGTGGGTTTGAATCCAAGTCAGGGCACATACCTGGGTTGTGGGCTCAAACCCCAGTTGGGGCACATAGGGAGACAACTGATCGATATTTCTCTCTGACATCGATGTTCCTCTTCTCTCTCCCTCTCCCTCTCCCTCTCCCTCTCCCTCTCCCTCTCCCTCTTTCTCTCTCTCTCTCCCTGAAAAATCAATAAAAAACATATCCTCGGGTGAAGATTAAAAAAACACTCTTCCTGCTCTGGGAATTGCCCAGGCCCCTCTTTCCTGGCCTTCCAGCCCTGGCCTGGCTCAGATACCCACAGAGCTGCCTGCAGAGCTCTGGGCCACCTGCCTGGAGAGGACCCCAGGTCACCTCCCACCGGGTGAACTGTCCAGGGACCCAAAGACACCGCCTGTTTGTTTGGAGTGAGGGTTTTGGCTGTTGTTCCTCACTTGGCAACAGGGACCTTCCTGCATCAGGCAGGACAGATTCTGTGCTCTTCAATAAAACTGCACACGGACTATACTGGTTCCAAAATACACAAAAATGAAATGCCTAATGTTTACACAAAAGCCAGTCGCCATATCCTCTGGACATGATGTCAAGAGCAAACCCACTCCAACCATACAGGTCTGCACGTTTCTCAAATCTGGGCAGGCACCGGCCACCGAGATGCCCAAGCTTTAGAATTGGCAGCTCTAGAATTTGCATTTTTACACGTTCCCAGGAGAAACAGATGCTGCTGGGACCGCACACATAAAACCACTGGTTTTAAGGGAATTAGTCTCCAGACGTCAACTTCCACAGATCTCGGAGAACCGTCTCCTGAGGCATTTCCCTTTAAAAAGCAAAGGAAAACAAATCCTCATCCATCCTACACTGCCCCAGGAATAAGAAAACTTCAAGGCACACAGCTGTGGGACAACCCAAAGCACTGGTTTGGGGAAAGCTGTCTTCAATGGCTGAGTTAGGGAAGAAAGGCTCTGAACTCAGCAGGGCCTGGAAGGGGCCAGGGGAGGGCTGGGGCCAGTGCCCAGAACAGAGCAAACCTAAAGCCCCCCCATTACTTACAAATAAGCAATAATTTTCTTCTCAATATTTACTAGTATTCTAAGAATACACCATTGGCAGGCCCACATATGGGCTATAAAACTTCTTAAGACAGAAGAGATCAAGCCTACCACATAGGTTTAATGTGATTTTTTCAGATTTGGTTAGTCAATCACATCACATATGCTTACTTCAATATCAACCATCATTTCCCATCTCATATATCTAATATACTAGAGGTCCGATGCACAAAATTCGTGCCAAGGGGCTTGGCTCTCGCAGCCCCAGCTGCCTCACCGCCCCACCCTCCGCCCATTGGTCGTTCCGGAAGGTCGTTCTGGAAGTCACCATATCCTCTGGACATGATGTCAACAGCAAACCCACTCCAACCATACAGACCTGCACATGTTAAGGTTCTACTGTCTGGTCTAATTAGCATATTAGCTCTTTATTATATAGGATGCTAATTTCCTGAGCAATTAGTTTTTGATCAGTATACACCATCTTCACCATTCTTCTATCTCATTTTTTTCACTAAATATATAAAATGACTTTAATCATGTCTAATAAGACTAGTAAGAGTATTTCTGACTTCTATAAATAAATCTTATTCCCCCAAAACTGGGCACAACATGCTCATTTTCACTTAGGGACTCAGGCCTGCCCTCATTCCTCTCACGCCTCCTCGATTTATGCCCCATCCTGCAATTTAAGTAATGAGAAACAGCAGCCATTAAATAACTTATTCTGCAATGTTTCAGTCTAAGTGCATTTGGCACTTGATCTAAGATGCACCTCAATTTGTTTCTCAGTTCTTTTAATAATTTTCCTCAAAATATGTTTTAACATGTTAAGGTTTAATTTTTTTTGAATTTAAGTATAGTTGGTATACAAACTTATATTGACTACATTAGTTTCAGCTATACCATATACTGATTTTATAAAAAATATTTTTTATTGCCAAAACCAGTTTGGCTCAGTGGATGGAGCGTCGGCCTGCGGACTGAAGGGTCCCAGGTTCGATTCTGGTCAGGGGCATGTACCTGGGTTGCGGGCACATCCCCAGTGGGGGGGGTGCGGGAGGCGGCTGATGGATGTTTCTCTCTCATCGATGTTTCTAGCTCTCTATCTCTCTCCCTTCCTCTCTGTGAAAAATCAATAAAATATATTTAAAAAAATATTTTTTATTGATTTCAGAGAATAAGAGAGAGGGAGAGAGAGATAGAAACACTAATGATGAGAGAGAATCACTGATCAGAGGCTTCCTGCATGCCCCCAACAGGGGATTGAGCCTGTAAGGCATAAGCCACACATGTGCCCTGACCAGGGATCGAACTGTGACCTCTGGTTCACAGGTTGATGCTCAACCACTGAACCATGCTGGCCGGGCTACAATATACTGATTTGAAATGATAATGAATTCAGATGATTCCCTGACAGAAGCAGGCCTGATTTGTGTTTGGTCATGAGGCTCTATGGTGAACATGCTTCATATGCTGCATGAGCTCCAAAGTCTGGAAAAAGAGGTGTGAAACTTGATAGGATCAAAGCATTTTTACCAATATTTTTTAAAATATATATTTTATTGACCTTTTACAGAGAGGAAGGGAGAGAGATAGTCAGAAACATCGATGAGAGAGAAACATCGATCAGCTGCCTCCTGCACATCTCCCACTGGGGATGTGCCCGCAACCCAGGCACATGCCCCTGACCAGAATCGAACCCGGGACCTTTCAGTCCACAGGCCGACGCTCCATCCACTGAGCCAAACCGGTTTCGGCTCCAATATTTTTATTGTGGCAAAATACACATAATAAAATTTACCATCTTCATCATTCTTTTATTTCATTTTTTATTTTTCAGTAGCAGGTAACACACAATATTACATTCGTTTCAGGTGTAGAACAGCGTGGTTAGACAATCATTCACTTTAAAAAGTGATTCCCCCAGATAAGTCTGGTGCTCACCTGGCACCATGCATAGTTATTACAATATTACAGACTCTATTCCTTCTGCTGTGCTTTACACCCCATGACTATTTTGTAACTGCCAACTTGTCCTTAATCCCTTCACCTTTTTCACTCAGTCCCCCAAACCCCCCGTATTTGGCAACTGTCAAAATGGTCTTTGTGTCTATGAGTTTGTTTTATTTTGTTTTTTTAGATTCCAGTTATAAGTGAAATCACATGGTATATTTCTTTCTCTGTCTGACCTATTTCACTGAGCATAATACCCTCTAGGTCCAATCATGTTGTCACAAATGCTAAGGTTTCATTCTTTCCTATGGCCTTGTAATATTCCATTGTATATATATATATATATATATATATTCCACTGCTTCTTTATTCTTTCATCTATCGATAGACACTTAGGTTGCTTCCATATCTTGATTATTGTATATTAAATGTTGTTCTTTTTAGTCTGTTTTAAAGCCTATTTTGTCCGATATAAAAGTATTGCTACCCCATCTTTTTTTTGTCTATATTTGCATACAATATGTTTTCCATCCCTTTACTTTCAGTCTCTGTGTGTCTTTAGATCTGAAGTGGGTTTCTTGTAGACAGCATATGTAAGGGTCTTGTTTTCTTATCCATTCAGCCACACTATGTCTTTTTATTTTTTATTGATTTCAGAGAGGAAGGGAGAGGGAGAGAGAGATAGAAACATCAATGGTGAGAGAAAATCATTGATCGGCTGCCTCCTGCATGCCCCCACTGGGGATCAAGCCCACTACTCAGGCATGTGTCCTTGACTGGAATCGAACCCGGAACCCTTCAGTCTGCAGGCTGACGCTCTATCCACTGAGCCAAACCAGCTAGGGCCACCCTATGTCTTTTTAAAAAATATCTGTTTGTGGATTTTTAGGGAGAGAGGAAGAGAGAGAGAGAGACATCGATGTGAGAGCAAAGCATCGATAGGCTGCGTCCTGCACCCCCGCCCCCAACCAGGGATTGAGCCCACAACCCGGGCATGTGTCCTGATCAGGAATCAAACTGGCAACCTCTTGGTTCATGGGTCAACGCTCAACCTCTGAGCCACCCTGGCCGGGCAATCTAATATATTCTTCATGTCAGTTACTGTATTCTTTATTTCTAACTGGTTCTTTTTTATGGTTTCTATCTCTCTGTGTAAGTTCTCACTGAGTTCACTTATTCTTCCTGTAAATTCATTGAGCACCCTTATAACCAGTGTTTTGAACTCTGCATCTGATAGATTGCTTGCCTCCATTTCATTTAGTTCATTTTCTGGAATTGTATCCTGTTCTTTCATTTGGGACAGGTTTCTTTTTTCCCTCATTTTGGTTGTTTCCCTGTGTTTGTGATCTGCTACGTCTCCTGGTCTTGGCAGAGTGGCCTTATGTAGCAGGTGTCCTGTAGGGCCCAGTGGCACAGACACCCTAGTCGCCTGAAGACTATTAGGGTCAAACCAAAAGGACTCAAGGAACTAGCTTGAGTAATCTCCCAAGAGCCAAAGATGGGATTTTTTTAAAATATATTTTATTGATTTTTTACAGAGAGGAAAAGAGAGGAATAGAGAGTTAGAAACATCGATGAGAGAGAAACATCGATCAGCTGCCTCCTGCACACTCCCTACTGGGGATGTGCCCGCAACCAAGGTACATGCCCTTGACCGGAATCGAACCTGGGACCCTTCAATCTGCAGGCCGACGCTCTATCCACTGAGCCAAACCGGTTAGGGCAAGATGGGATATTTGTGTATTTGATCACCAATATGGATCATAATTTGGGTTTAAACACAAGCAATATGTATCAATACATTTGTTTATAATTACCAAAAATTTATTTTTCACTTTTTGGATGATGCTACGGGAACCAATCCATTATTTTGAAAACTGGTTAAAAAAAAAAAATCAAGCACTTTTTCATTCATTATCAGAAAATTCACAGAGGTACTCCTTATTTCCCAGAGCTTGCAGACAAATAAAACTGTCATTCTATTATTATTTTGATGATATTTATTGTATTTCATAGCTGAACCCAACTATTTTTCCTACAGCAAAATAGTAAAAGTGGGGGGGGGGGGCGTTTCTCATAAAATTAAAAAACATCATCTCAAAGACAAAGGAGGCCAATAATAAAAGTGAATCAACTTGTAAATGTGATTCCTTTATATTCCCCTTAAAAATATTAAATAATAATAATATGATCATTATACTGTAATTAGAAAAGAAAGAGTCTACCTACCTACCTACCCACTTATCTCATTTCATGTAGTTAAGAAGGGGAGGCTCCTGCAAGTGCTATTGGAGTAAATAATACCAGTTGCTACAAAAGGCATGTGCTACCTAGTAAACTATGTGACTGATAAGCTTCTTTGTCAAAGAGCAAGACCCTTCTCCTTGGTCAAGAAGCAAGGAGACAAAAGGGGGTAGAAACCCAAGATGATGGCCAAGAGCTTGGGAAGCGCAGCGTATTTGCTATTTTAAGACATCAACTCAAAGCACCTCTGGAACAGTGGAGTAATAATCTGCAAAGCCCCACTCCTAAAGCCATCAGAACATGGGCAAAAAGGGTCAAAATAAATTTTTTGAGAATTGTGGAGTTTAACAAAGGCTTTCAACAATCCAAGGAGGGTTTATTCTGAATCTCAGAGCAGCAATCTGTGTGGTTTTAACTTCCTGTCTCCGTCTCCTCAGCTTTGAAAACCAGCAGCCTAACAGCCTTAGGGGGGCACAACCGGTTTGCTGCCCCCCAAAACCCCTCACCCACAGAGCTGTCACTGCTAGACCGCCCTAGGGAGCCCTACTCACAGGGGAAAGCCCCTTCCTCCGGGCATTTGTTAGAACAATCAGCAGCAATTGTTTAATGATAAAAGTTATGTTTTAAATGAAATTTTTACAACATGCTGGAAACTGTATACTTTGTAACTATATTTAATATGAGAAAATTAGATGCAACTTGCAAACACATTATAATCTGTATAGAGGTAATTCTCAAAATTCTTTCAGGGGGGCTGTGATGTTTGAAGACTTTAGGGTATAGGAATCGCTCTGAAAGTACCTGCAGTAAGATGCCAGCTGAAGCAAACAAGAACTGGACAAACACAATAAAAAGGAATGCTGGGGATTCACACCCCTTAGGATGACAACTATAAATACACGCACACACGCACACACACACACACCAAAAAGCAAGTGTTGGTGAGCATATGGAGAAATCAGAACCCTTTTGCACTGTTGATGAGAATGTAAAAAGGCACATCTACTGTAGAACATACTATGGAGGTTCCTCAAAAAATTAAAAATAGAATTATCCTTTGACAAGGCAACTTCACTTCTGAGTATATATCCGGGAAAACAGAAGGTAGGGTCTCAAAAAAGCCATTTGTACAACCATGTAGCTTAATTATTCACAATAGCTAAAATGCAGATGCAAGTCAACTGTCCATCGACAGATGACTGGACAAGCAAAGTGTGGTCCATCCATGCAAGGGAATATTATTCAGCCTTAAAAGGAAGGAGATTCAGGCTTATGCTACAACTTTATGATCCCACTTATATTTGAGGTACTTAATGAGTCGTCAAAATCATAGCGACAGAGAGTGGAACAGTGGCTGCCAGGGGCTCGGAGGAGGGGCAATGGGAAGCTGTTGCTTCACGGGGATAGAGTTTCAGCTGTATAAGTCAGAAAGAGTGTGGAGACAGATGGTGGTGATGGCTGCCCAACAATGCAAATGTATTTAACAACACTGAACTGTACACTTAAAAATAGTTAAGATCGTAACTTTTGTTATGTGTACTTTACTGTAATAAAAAAAAAAAAAAGAGGGGAAAAAAGAGATGCTGGGCAATGAGACGTCCACGGGCAGCTTTGAAAAGCTCTTGATATATTCTTAGAGATCTGGAAGGCCACCCGCGTGTACAGGGCTGTGTGCAGGTCAGGAAAGTCCTGAAAAGCCTGTAATCCCTCACATCTGGCTGACCTTGGAATTCTGTGCAATCAGGACGTGCAGGCTAAAGGTGTGAAGTGCCGGAGGGCTGAAGATGTGCTCCGACACGAGCACAGAGCCCCTGACCACAGCAGACAGGCTGACTGCTCAAATCACTTACGGACTTCTCTGTCCAATCATCAGCTGAACCGAGCTAACCACGCAGAGACATCAGTGGTCACACTCCCCACGGTGATCACAGATTCAACTCAACCATATTAAAAATTTTGCTGCTTTTTTGCAGATATTGACCACCTATTCCTAAAATTTAAATATAAATGCAAGGGACCCCAGAAATCTAAAAGATTCTGGAAGAACAGAGTTGGAAGACGCACACTTTTCAATTTCAGAACTCACAGTGAAGGGTTGGCATAAAAATAGACATACAATCAATAGAATAGGATCAGGAGTCCAGAAAAGAACAACCTTACATTTGCGATCAATTGACTTTTGATAAGAATGCCAGGAAAATTCAACGGTGGAAAAGAACAGTCTTTTCAACAGATGGTGCTGGCTTGATACCCACATGCAAACAATGAGGTTGGATGCCTTATTCATATCATAAGCAAAAATTAACTCAGATTGGATATAGACCTAATGTGAAAAATGAATTTATAAAACTTTTAGAAGACATAGGATAAAACTTTCATTACTTGGGTTAGGCAATGATTCTTTGATAGGATTCTTTGACAATGCGTTGGGAAGAGTGGAGGAATCTGAACTCTCAGGCGCAGCTGGTAAGAATGTAAAACAGTGGAGCTGCTTTGATAATCAGTTTGGCAGCTCCAAAAAATATTGTATATAGTGCCCAGAAATTTCACTCCTAGGTGTACACCCAGGAGTAAGGAACACATATGTCCACACAAAACCTGTACATGAATGTTCACAGCAGCATTATTTACAAAAGCCAAGAGTGGAAACAACCCAAATGTCCATCACTGACACTGGATAAACAAAATGTTGTCTATCCTTTTCTGTTTTTTAATCCTCACACAAGGATGTGCTTTTTAAGTTGATTTGGGAGAGAGAGAGAGAAATAGCGATGTGAGAGAGAAACATCGATCAGTTGCCTCCTTTACAAGCCCTGACTAGGGATCAAACCTGCAACCGAGGTATGTGCCCTGACCGGGAGTCGAACCTGAGACCTTTTGGTGTATGGGACAATGCTCCAAACAAATGAGCCTCCTGGCCAGGGCTGGTCTATCCGTATAACTGCGTATTATTCGGCGACAGAAAGGAATGAAGTACTGACATACGCTAAGGGAAAGGCATTATGTTAAATGAAAGATGCCAGACACAAAGACCACATATTGTGTGATTCCATTTATACTAAATGCACAGAATAGGCAAATGCACAGAGAAAGTAGACTAGTGGTTGCCAGGGACTGGGGGTCGGGAGGTATTGAGAATAATTGCTAATGGGTATGGGGTGAAGAAATGTTCTAAAATTAGATAGTGGTCATGACTGCACAACTCTAAATGTACTAAAAACTAGCCGATTTACACTTAAAAGGTGTGGTTTTTATTTCATGTGAATTATAGTTTCTAGAGCTATTTTAAAAATATTACACCTTAAAGAATAGTTTAAAAATAAAAACAGCTAGTTGAAGGCTGATTGAAGGGCACATCCAGAAACATGGAAACCACAGAAGGACTGCTTTCTCCAGACAGACGGGAACCCCAAGGGACCAGGGGTCCAACTACCTGCTGTCAGTGCTCATCAGTTTGGAAGATAAAGACCTAAGAGCTGGGGGAAGGCCCCCAATGATGCCGGGCCCTGAAGGGGAGAAGCAAGAGATGATACTCGTCCAAGCTGGCAGGGCCAGCTTTTCCAGTTCCAATGGGTCCCACAAAGTTGAACTGGGAAGGAGGACGGAGGGCAGGACTCTGAACAGGACAGAACTTGCCATCTCTCTCCCGCCCCTCTCCACCCTGGCCACAAACTGCAGAAGGCCGTCCATCTCTCCTCTCCAATTCAGGAACTAAAACTTTATATGAATGATATTTCTGGAGTCACCAGGCTCTGACAATATAAATCTATTTTCATCATTCAATGTCATGTGACCCCAAAGATAATCATGACCATGATCATTTCTTTTTTTCCAGGTTAAAAATATTAAGTAAATTTTCCCTTTTCTTGATACCTCAGGAGGTCTCTCCACACTTACCCGCATGTTTAAACAAGTCAACTGTGTGTACAAACAAGTTTAACTCTGAGCAGGAGAGGCGTGCTTGTGGGCGCCTCAGGTCTGGCTGGCTGTCTTCATGCCCACAATCACACCGGCAAGCTCCCCCGCCTTCCCGCCTCTACCCCGAGTGCGCCTGTGGAGGAGGCAGCTCGGACTCACAGATGCTCTGCACCTGAGAAAGGTTAAGTCATCTGGCTCTTGGTTTGCAAGATGCCCACAGGGCATGATGGGGTGTCGTCAGACTCACCAGGCAAGGCCACAGGAGCCAGGCATGAAGGAAGTCATTACCAGTTAAAATCTGCTTAGTAAGTAGGTCACTGTAAGACACCTCCCAAACCCCAAGCAGCCACAAATGTTTAATCACTGCATGAGCGAGGGCAGGAGAGGACCACAGCTCACAACTAGAGGGGCCCGTGAGAGCAGGGTCTCGTGTTGCAGCCTAGCTCACACCCTGTATATAGCAGGCACTCGAATCTTCATTCAATTCATAAATTAAACTTTTGCTAACCATTTTTAAATAAAACTCTAGAATTTCAACTAAGTTAACACTGACTGACAGTCACTAAACAGGAAGCCAGCCCTGGCCAGCATGCTTGGTGGTTAGAGCATCAGCCCATGCACGGAAGGGTCGCAGGTTTGATTCCCAGTCAAAGGCACCTACCTGGGTTACAGTTTGCTCCCCGGCCCCGTCGGGGCAAGATCTGGAGGCAACCAATCAATGTGTCTCTCTCACATCAATGCTTTTCTCTTTCTCTCTCTTCCCCCCCTCCCCCTTCCTTTCCACTCTCTAATGGAAAAAATATCCTCTGGTGAGGATTAACAAAAACAACAACAACAAAACACAGGAAGTCAGATGTGAGCATGGAGTCAGGCTGGGTGCCTGCCTGCACTAGCCTCGCCCGGTGTACCTGCCACAGCCCATCCACCTGAGGCCGATGACACGTGTCATCAGGAAGGTGAAGATGTTTTCACAGGCGCAACCCAGAAGGCATGTTGGAATATTTGCAAATGGACGAGGGAAGAGCGACCTGGGGGTCTCTAAGCGAGTAAAACACACTCTCTGCAGGAAGCCAGCAGGGCACTGGCTTTGACTTTATTTCAGACGTCAAAGCTCAACATTAAATGCCAATTTGAAAGATACTCAGCTTTGTGTGCTCGCAGCTATGCCCAGCGCTCCCTGAAGGTACTGGGTGTTTTCTTAAAAAAAAAGTCTTTGCTTCCAAATTACTTTCCCCAGAAGGAGGTGCAGCCATCATTCTCTCCCTCTGCTCCCTTTCACAAGAGTGACCCCAAGTACCCCAAACCACCAGCACACTTTTACAAAAGTGTCATTTTAAGTGACATGTGTCTTTTGACTGAACTCCCTTCTCCAAACTGCCAATAGGAACTTTAAAAAATATATTATTTTTATTGATTTCAGAGAGGAAGGGAGAGAGAGAAACATCAATGATGAGAGAGAATCATTAACCAGCATGCTTCCTACTGGGGGGTCAAGCCCGCAACCCGGGCATGTGTCCTGATCAGGAATCAAACCGTGACCTCCTAGTTCATAGGTCTACACTTAACCAGTGAGCCACACTGGCCGGGCAGCCAATGGAACTTATTAAACAGACACTATCCTGCCCTGGGCTTTTCAGTCATAAATTTTTTTTTAAGTGTGATCTTGCTTCATCCCCCACAGACCTCAGTAACAGTGGGCACTCAAAATGAATTCAGAGAATGAACAATGAGTGTGAGGTGTGGGCCCTGCTTGCAATCATCCTCAGATTTTGATGAAATAGCTCTAAGTGTGTACTGTCTGTCCTACACACTGGGGAATGCCGTGAACAAAACAGAAAAAAATGCCTGTCCTTACAGAACTGACATCCCAGTAGGGAAGAGAGACAGTGAAAGTAATGAATACCTAAATCATTCAATATCTGAGAAGGTGATAGTGCCAGAGGGAAAAAGGAGAGAACACCAAGGAAATGGAAGGGACCACATCAACTACATAATCCGCTGGGAGCAACGTGGGGCCAAGGCCATGCCAGCTCCGGGGCCTGGGTCCCTTCCCCTCGTCCTGCACTGGCGCTGCTCCGGGCGTGGGGACAGGCCCAAGGCCTCTCTGGACTCCTGTTCCCCACGTGTGTGACGGGGCTGTGGGGCCTCATAAAGCCATACACAGCGGTCAGGGATGCGACCTCTCCAGTCCTGATGCAATCACTGCCCTAATCTCCAGGGACCAAGTGTCCTGACACGAGACCTTCCTGTTCCAATATCCCCGGAGCGGTCCTTGCCAGGGGCCCTCGGTCATTTCCTATTGTCAGAGGCTGCGTTCATCTGGGACACGAGATACTCCTGGGGGGCCCCCGGGGGCTACACTACCCTTCACAGGACATCCTCTGATAGCTGTCCTACAACGCAGACCTGAAACGTGCAAGCAGGTGACCCTGGGGTCCCCGCAGCTCTGAGCTCCTTGCTGCTGGGAGGGCAGACAAGGCCCCACCCACCGAGGCCTGCCCCACCAGCCGGACAGCACCCAGCTGGGCCCCACCCCTGCTGAGGCCCCAGCCCCTCCTGTCAGGTGAGAGCAATGGCAGGTCATCAGAAACACAGACAGATGAGGATGGAAAATGTTCATCAAAATATTTACGATAGTGAAGAACGGAAGCTGTAAATGCCCATCAAACAGGAAGCACATGCCCAGGGATGAAATGAAGAAGCCAACAGAGCTGTTTCAGGGATAATGACTCAGGAAGCCTTTACAACACGGAAACTCAAGGAAAACACAACTGAATGTGATCCCAGTGAGGTCAAAAGTCACAGAACCAGCAGCAGGGCCTGGCCCAGAGAGGGAATTCTCGGAGCCAGGAGCGGGAGCCCTGCACACCTGGCCCGCCCACCCCGGCCATGAGCCAGGGGCTCTAGAGCTGGGCCCAGGCTCCCAGGTTCTAAAACCCAGCTCCTGCCCTGCCTGGTGTGGCTCAGTTGGTTGGATTGTGGTCCTGTGCACCAAAGGGTCACAGGTTTGATTCCTGGTCGGGGCACATGTGAGGGTTACAGAGATGTTTCCCTCTTTCCCTTCCTCTCTCTCTAAAAAGCAATAAAAACATTGCCCAAGTCACACAGGCTCCTGTGTTATGTCTTCAGATGAGATGTGTGGAAATGTATTGGAATAAAAGAAGTTCATAAATATGCATTGAAAAAAATCAATAAAAACATATCCTCCATGAGGATTAACAAAAAAAAATAATAAAATAAAACCCAGGTCCTGCTCCTCATGGTGCAGCAGCAATGCCTGGGCCTGCTGAGATGCACAGTCTGTATTCCGACAAGACTCCCAGGGTGCACACTGGCCTGAAGAGCAGGGTTGGAAACGTCCAGTAAGCACCCT
Source organism: Myotis nattereri (assembly GCF_964212035.1). Lineage (NCBI taxonomy): Eukaryota > Metazoa > Chordata > Mammalia > Chiroptera > Vespertilionidae > Myotis > Myotis nattereri. The sequence goes on along the minus strand of NC_138083.1, from coordinate 54,801,190 downwards.
GCTAGTCACCACTAAGGGCTGGTTCACTCAACAAAATTTTACTGAATGCCAGATGGGGCCGGGCCCTGAGCTCCTGTGAGTGTCCTCATGGGCTGACGGTTTGTTTGGCAGCCAGATGATGCACAGGAATCACACGTGCAAATGTGCAATTACAAACTAAGAAAGGCAATGAAGATACCGTAGGACACAGGCCTGGATTTAAAGAGCAGAGAGCACAGGGGCACTTCACCCACAGCACCGCCCATGGGAGACAGCCCGGGAGCCAGGAGTGCAGTGCAGGTGGTGGTTCTGTGGCTGGTGTCTCTGATGCCCCCCGCTTCTTCAAGGTGGGTCCAACAATCAACACCATTCAGAGGAAGAGGACCCTCTGTCTCATTGTCGGGGTTTGGGGGTTGGAGGTCACAGGCCCCTCTGAACCAATCACTGCAGGGGAGCGGGGTTTCCTGAGACCATCAGAACCCCCCTAAGAGCAGGATCAGGGCTTCTGTCAGGAAGGGGGCTGGACCCAATCACAAAAGGAGCATGCATCTGTAGGGTCCATGCAAGCATCGCAGGACCGCTGCTGGGACAGGGCCAGGAGCTTGTGTGCACGTGCACACCATATAGAAAACGTAGAAAGGCCTCCCTTTGGGGAACGCTCACAAAGCACAGCCTGCACCTGACAAGGCATCTGAGTCTGTTGGAGCGTGGGGCCTTGCCATGGCACGACTTCCTGGGCTGGCACGTTGGGACAGTTTAAAATCGGGCCACAGACCGGTGAGTCAGACAGGGTGGAGCTGAGAGAGAGCCTGGCCCCTTCCTGTGCCCAGTCCACCCACCGCGATCCGGAGCGATGACGGGGCTGCCGTGGGCACCTGCAGAACTGCCCCGACAAGCCCACGTCCTGCACGAGGCTGCCCAGGACTGCGGGAGCCTGAGGACCCACTGCACTTGTGGTCACCTCTGCGAGCACACGTGACATCTGCAGCCATGGACCCAGCACTGCTCTGCAGGCATGGGGCAGGGCAGAAGCGGGAGGACACAGATTCAAGAACGTGGTCTTTGGCCTCTGCCCAGCAGGGATTTCTAGTTTGGGGAGAAGATGTGGCCAGTGCCAAGCTTTGTGCGCAGGCTCTTTAACCCTAACTCCTACAAGAGGTGTCACTGTTCTCACTCACAGACAGCAGCCTGGGACCCGGAAGGACTCAGTAAGCTGCTCACAGTCACACGCTAGTAAACAAAGAAATCGAGGCTATTACAGGGAATTTAGACAATCCTGAAGAGCCTCAATGGCAGGGCGAGAATTCCACATGGAAGGTCAGGCAGGGAGAGGGGCGCCCCATGTGGGGAGGGATTCCCCGGTGGGACAGGACAGCTGCCAGTGTGGACAAGGAGGGGCTGCTCTAGGAGCTAGGGTGCAGGTATGGGGAGACCCTGGTGCTATGAGAGGAGAGCTGCAGACAGGCCTACTCATGGCTGCCACTTCCATGGAACATTCCTGAAGCATAAAACCACAGGCAGAGGAGCCTGGACCCTGGGCTGTGCAGGGAAGCGGGGTCACAATGTGCGCTCACGATGGATGGGCACAGGTTGAGGAGGGATGCGGTCGGGTCAGGGGTGTCTTACCAATACAGACAGTAGGGCAGAGTCGTTCAGAGCAAGGCTGGATCGACACACCAGGTTCAAATTCCTGACTCACCTTTACTGGCTGCTTGACTCTGGGCCATTTCAACCTCTCTGACTGAATTTCCTTCTTTGTATAAAAGGGACAAAAGCACATTCTTAATAGGGTTGCTGTTGGAATCAAATGCGAGTTGCGTGCCGAGAGATCAGCAAAAGGCAATTGCTCACCAGTGGCTACGACCAGCCCGTCCACAGAGCACCCCCGACTCTTGGCCAACAGAGCTTGTGGGGTCAGGGAGCACACTGCCTCCTGGAGCAGACTTCCACGGGCACACACAGGCCACCCTCTGCAAACACAGTAAGGACGCCTCCTGCATGTGCAGCTTCATAACAGCAGATCCTCAGCTCGTCATGGGCACCCCCTTTCCTTCGGTGAGGCGCCTCCTCATTGCCGCCTGAAGCCATCGCTTTCTTAGGCCCTGCATCTCCCCTCGCGGGCAGGCAGTTGCTCCTCAGGGCCATTTTTCAAAACGAAACCACCTTTTCATAATTCCATAAGAGAAAAGCTGTGCTCACCATGGAGACTGAGCCCAGCAGGCGCTGCCAGCCCCCACCGTGAACTTCAAGGGGCCTCTGCTAAGTGACATGTCCAGGTGTGCTAGGGCCCTGGGAAGTCACAGACGACACTCTGGCGACAGCTGCAGAGAGCCTATGCAGCAGGACAGGAGGAGGTGAGACAGGCAGCCAGGTCCCCCTGCAGCCACCCCCGCCCACACACACTGGCTGTGCACGGCCAGAGCTCACACGGGGGTTCACAGAAAGCAGCCCAGCCCCGAGCTGGTGACCAGGACACGTGGGGAGGGAGGTGTTGGAACACGTGACGTGACTTCAGAGCACGTTGGAGCAGGCAGGTGTTATCTATTTCCCAGGAGGTGGAATCCGGGGGTAGGGGAACTGGATGGGAGCAGGTGTAGCAGCTGAGGATTTGAGACCTGGTTCTGCCACTTACAGCTGAGACTTCGGGTGGCTGGGTGAGGGAGCAGCCAGGCCAAGCCCCCGGGGCCTCCTCTCTGCAGCCCATGTGTAAGGCGTCATGAGCATCAGGAAAACAGCATTGCCATGTGCCCACCGGCAAGAGGGCTGGCAAAAGCCCAGCACACACCTGACGCTCCAAGAAATGACACTTCACTGAAACTGACACGGTCACACCCACCTGGACTCTCCTCCACCTGGTGTGACCTAGAGGCAGCTGTTCCCACCAGGCTGGACGGGCACCCAGGGCAGGGAGAGAACCCAGAGACCAGGTGCCCCCCAGAAACACACTTGAGTTGGAACTACAGGACAGCCCCAACAGCCAGTCCACTCGCAAGGGCCAGGTGCTGGTGCTCAGCCCGGTTGTGACTAGGGTCCATGACCGCTTGGGCCAAGAAGAGGCACCACTGCCCTGGCTGGCGTGGTTCAGTGGTTAGAGCATTGGCCTGTGCATCAAGGTCATGTGCCTGGATTGTAGGTTCACTCCCTGCCCCTGGTTGGGGCGTATGGCAGGCAACCAATCAATGTGTGTCTCTCTCACATCGATGTTTCTCTCTTTCTTTCTCTTTCTCTCTTCCTCCCTCTTTCCTTCCCCCCTTCTTCCCTCCCCCCTCTCTCTCTTCCACTCTCTCTGAAAAAGCAATGGAAAGAATATCCTCAGGTGAGGATTAGCCAAAAGAAAGAAAGAAAAGAAGCCCGGCCACCGTGGCTCAGTGGTTGAGCTTCGACCTATGAACCAGGAGGTCATGGTTAGATTCCCAGTCAGGGCACATGCCTGGGTTTCGGGCTCGATCCCTGGTGTGGGGCATGTGGGAGGCGGCTGATCAATGATTCTCTCTCATCATTGATGTTTCTATCTCTCTCCCTCTCCCTTCCTCTCTGAAATCAATAAAAATATTTTTTAAAAGAAGAAGAAGAGGCACCACTGACAAGCACTGGGCCACATCCCTGGGAAAATGTTCCCAACTCAGGAAGGGGGTGGACAGGACAGGTGACTCTGAGCGCAAGGTGAAGTGCGGAGTGGGGCTTCCTCAACACCCCGTTTCTCATAAGAGCATTCCTTGATGTCTGGAACGTCTGTCCGATGTCTGTCCAGACATACAGAGCTTCTACACCTCCGAGTAACAGGAGGATGTTCTTGTTGGATCTCTGCCTTCTGATGCCTGCACCTGTGCAGCTGCTGATGGCGCCAAGGTGAGCACAGGCCAGGGGCTGGGGGCCACCTCCTCCTCCATGTGGGACCATCCCACCAGCAGAGAAGTTTGTTTTGTCCCATAGCAACACCCCATTATTATTCCAGACCAGCGAGGGAAGTGAGGTCAGGACTTGTGGGTGGGGAGCCGATGGTCAGGCCCCCAAGCCATGGAAAACAGGATACTAGCATTACTTTAGTCTCCAATTCCCCTAGCGCCGCTGACAAATGGCCCTCACGCTCCTCTCTTCCACGGCCCTCATCCAGGGACCTCGGGGCCCTTCCACAACAGCACACGCCCCACAGGAGGCCGCTGGCAGGGGGCTTTCTGGACTGCACACCCGTCCTCACGTCCTGTCTCAGAAGCTCAGGCCCAGAGGGCTCTGCTGGGAGGTCTGACGTGGAATCCAGCTTCTGACAAGCATTCTGATGTCAAAGGGAAAATGAATGCACCCACTCACTGGACAGGACTCTTAGGGGGAGCAGAGAAGCTCCTGGTCAGTCACACAGAACACATCCACCTCCTCAGGTGCGCACAGGGCCTCAGATCTCCGCGGCCCACCAGGTGCAGGCACTGGGGGTTCATTCCACCTGGAAACTCACTGTGCGTGTGCGTGTGCGTGTGCGTGTGTGTGTCTGTGTGTTGTGTGTGTGTTGTGAGTGTATGCGTGTGGTGTGTGTGTGTGTGTGTGTGTGTGTATGAATCCTCACCCTAGGATATTTTTTCCATTGATTTTTAGAGAGAATGGAAGGGAGGAAAGGAGGGGGGAGAGAGAGAGAGAAACATCGAATCATTGATGTGAGTGAGACACATTGACTGGTTGCCTCCTGCATGCACCCTGACTGGGGTCGGGGGTCAAACCTGCTATCCTGATACGTGCCCTTGACCTGGAATCAAACTTTCGACCCCTCAGCGTGTGGGTTGATGCTCTAACCACTGAGCCACTGGCCAGGGCAGGAACTCACACTTTTTGAAAGGAAGATTTTCCAGTGTCATCAAAGAGCCTGTAGCCTTAGATGTCCTGTGAACTGCCAAGGAGCACCAGCCCCACCCGTGCTCACCTGTCCCACCTTCTCCCTTGATGCTCGGCTCACCAGAGGGCTCACAGAAGCAGGTATGGACTTACGGAAATCCAGGAAAAGCATGAGAGCAACAATTCGAACCACAGAATTAAATGAAGGACTCTGAGAGCACATGAGTGGTGGGAACTCCAAGCTCTAAGGCAAGGAATATCTTCCTGTGTCATTTTGATGTATTAATCAACAAATACTTAATAAGCTGCAGTCAACGTCTTTGGGAACTCCCAAGTCCTCAGACGTCTATGGCAGCGCAGGCCAGGGTCCCCATCTGCACACCTGAGTCGCGAGCAGCCCCCCAAGCTGGGGGTGAGGCTGACCAGGACCACGCCGGGCAGCTCTGTGTCCTGTGAAGCCGGAGCACAGCAGCCGCGCAAGTGGCCACTGAGAACCGAAGAGGAGCTCGCATGCAGCCACCAGAGGAGGTGCGCGTGCGGCTCTCGGCACCAAACGGCAGGAAGAGCCCAGACCTCAACCCAGACTGATGCACAGAGGAACGCACGGCTCCCCTGAAAAATACTCCCTACTTCCCCCGCACAGCATGGACTGCACAGCGTGGACGGGCCTACGGACACAGGAGTGCATCGTGAATCACATCGTGACAGAGATCCTGGTGGTGGTCACACGGCAGAGGGGTGCTGACTAGGCAGCAGGAAGGAGCCTTCCTGGATGCTGGAATGTTCCACACCTTGACCTGAATTGTGGTCACCCAGGTGTACACACATAAAGTTGGATCCACCTGCATGCCTGAGATTAGTGCCCTTTGCTGTCACACCCACTGGACGTCACACAAGAGATCCAGCGTGGAAAGGTAGTCAGGAGCAGCTCCCTGAAAGGCTGAGCGTCCATGGGCAAGAGTAGGAAAGGGTGGGGCTGCTGGACGGTCAGCCACGGACCAGGAGATGTGAAGGACCCCACACCCAGCCCACCCCAATCTGCTCACTTGCCGACTGAACCTTCGCTGGCCTGTAACTTGTAAGGTGGGGATACGGTCTGTCCTGGCTACCTCTGTACCCCAGCACCAGCCCCAGGTCTGGCACACAGCAGCTGTGAGTAAACAAATGAATGGCTGGTGGACCCAGACTTTTAGGGACAGCTCCTAAGCAGAGGACTTCCCTCGAGGCTGTGTGGCAAGAACCAGCTACAGAGGTGCAAGAAGAGCAGCAACTGTTCCCCCAAAAGCAAGAGACCTTCCTTCCCCAGCTCTACAGCCACACAGCCCAAGGGGTCTGTCTCCTACGCAGCACAAGCCGGGAACACCTGCACCTGGCTCTCAGGGCTGCCTGAGGGAGAGGAGTCAGGACCCCCCTCCCCCCAGGGCCACGGACAGTTTGTGGGAAAGCACGTGACTCTCTGACCTTGGGCGCTTCCTGAGACTCCCTGGACATCAGCGTTGTCAGAATGGAGCTGAAAACAGAACCCGTCCTGCAGAGTTGTGATGGGGACAAATCAATGAATATTTGCAATCACTATGTATTTTGAACAGTGTCTGACACATAAGTACCTATCTATGTTGGGGTGGGTGGTTAATAAGTTTGAAGAAATACTTGTGAACACACCCTACCCAGAGAGCAGTGTCCAGACTGGGCCGTCAGAGGCTGCCATTGCTCCAGGTTCACAGTAGAGCAAAATCTGTGGCCAGGACGCGGGCAGTCAGTAAACCTGACAAGAGCCGGCTGAACAAGTGTGACACCTGACCCTCAGGACCCTGACCCATCTGCGTCGTCCTGGGGCTGCTGCTGTCCTCACTCCAGGCTCCTTTCTTTCTCATCTCTAAAAGCCCAGGGGGCCCTGTCAGGGGAAAAGTCAGGATGCCTCCCCTTTTTGCTGATTCACAAATGGTAGAGAGTCTGACACCTTGACCAGCTCCATCTTTCGACCCCTGATATTCCTCCCTTCCCTGAAGTGGGGAGAATCCTCTGTCTAAAATGCCATGGGTCCCAGGCAAGGGCTTGAACCCAGGAAGGTCTGTAGGGCTTTCTATTGCTCCCAAGCTTGTCATTGACACCAGCAGTGCCCACACACTGACATCCCGACCTGGGTCCCTGAGAGTCTCCTCTAGGTGCAACGACCCACATCAAGTTCCCAAACCTGTTTGAATGTGGCATGCACAGATATAGCAAAACCGGAACCTTATAAGGGTGCAGCTGACACACAGGTGAGTCAAACTGTGTCAGGCGGTTCTCAACGGGCCCTCGGAAGGCAAGGGCCCAGCACCCGTGGGGAGCCTGGCCAGGAACCAGCGCAACAGACGGAAGGGTGTGTCCCTGCAGGCCAGGCCAGGCACCCAGCACCCTCAGCCAGAGGCAAGATGTGGGGACCAGGGGACACACCGCCTTACAACACTGTCACCCCAGCCCCTCTGGCACTGAATGGACAAGCAGCTCCAAAGCCCAATGAAAACAAGAGTAACAGAAGAAAGGTGCAGGGAAGAAACAGACGTACAAACAGCCAACAGATGTAAAAAGTTTCAGTTCACTAACACCTAAGACACAAATTAAAACCAAAGGACAGTGTTTCACTAGTCTACCTGGGAGAGAATAAGAAAACAGAGTTTTGGAGGGACGGGGAGGGATGAAACAGGGCATATAACTTTCTATAAGAAAACTTAGCAATAGGTATCCAAAGCCTTCACCCAGCAATTCCACTTCTAGGAATTTGTCCTCAAAAACAATGAGAGTTCTGAGCTGATTTAACAGAATCAGGATTCTTTATATACTTTATATATTTATATAAAGATTTAAATATAAAGATGTTATTCACAGCATCGTTTATTATAGAAAAAATTGGAAATACGATATTGGTTAAATTAATTATGGTTTAAACGTAAGATGGAAAATAGTATGTAGTCATTTTAAAAATATGTTTTCTAAAAATATTTATGACAGGAGAAAACATTTGCAATATACACCGCGAAGTTGGAGAGGGAAAATATAACATGCCGACAAAATACAATCCTGATTCTGTAAAGCAAAGACGAATGCACACATTCTGGATATAAAGGGTCAGAAGGCCGTGCAGCAGCCCTAAGCAGTGGCTCATCTTTGGACCAGAAAATTAACCCGCCCACCCACTCCCCGCCCCTGCCTAATAAGGTCTATAAGGACAAATGTATTTGTTTATATTCCAAAAAGGCCTCCAACATTAGTTAAACAAGTTAGTGAAAACTGTATTAAAGCCTCCTGTAGTGTTATTCTCCCCCAAACACAGTAGATATGCCCTGTGAGTGTAAACATGGTCCTCCGTCCCTACTCTGAAAAGCACCCCTGCGCGAGCACTGTGACCAGGGCCCTGGGACGAGGGAAGCGCGGAAGAGGGGTCAGAGGACAGAGGAGCCTGCCTGCTGGGTAGAAACGTGGGATGGGCTTATAGGAGGGTCTTCAGGACAGAGAAGACTCAGAGACAGCATTTTGGGTGGCGCCAGGGAACATGGATGAGACCATTGTGCGACCCAAAATGGGGCTCCAACCAGAGGGTGGGGTGAGGGTGCAGCACCCTGCTGAGATAGCTTAACTGTGTTCCTTCGCTTTCTCAGGCTACAGGGAAAGGCACCGTTGAGAGTTCTCCATGGTACTGTGTTGCTTCCTATCTTCTCAAATGACAACTCATCACCAATTGCTTTGTCCCCTGCAGACTCTCCCAGCACTGGCTTTCTTGCTACCCTCTGGTGGGCCACGACTTGCTCCTCCAAATACCTGCAAGGCCCCTCCCTCCCAAGTAAGCGGAAAAACAGTGGCCCCACAGCCAGAACTGGGGAATCACAAGTATTAAGGCAGAAATGTTTGGGGAAGTGTAAGAGACTACATGATGGGGGAGAGCCACCAGGTCAAGAAATAATGTCCCCAAAGCTCTGGGAATTGACCAGCTGTGACAGGGGGCTGACCTCAATTATTTTGAGTGGATCAGAGATGGTTTTCAGACCCAATATCCTGAAATGCAAAGGAATCCTGACCTGCGGACTTAACTCTTACGACGTGGGTGCTGTGCAGTTTCAAAGTGCTTTCTCATGCATCGCCTCATTGGGTCTGAGGAGGTAACAGAGCAGGTACCATGCCCATTTCACAGATGAATAACTGAGGCTCAGAAAAGTTAAACGACTTGCATGAAAGCTCACAAGGTGGTAGGTGGCAGAATCATCTGGATTCGGCTCCCCTGGCACCAGTTTCCTCACATACAAACTCAGGTGTTACAGTGCTGCTGCATTTAAGTTAAAGTCATCGCTGCCTTAGTGGTTTGGCTCAGTGGATAGAGCGTCGGATTGTGGACCAAAAGGTCCTGGGTTCGATCCCGATCAAGGGCAGGCACCTCTGTTGCAGGTTCCTCCCTGGCCCACCCTGGTCAAGGTGCGCGCAGGAGGCAACCAATCAATGTGTTTCTCTCACATAAATGTTTCTCTCTGTCTTTCCCTCTCTCTTTAAAATCAATAGAAAAATATCCTCGATGAGGATTTAAAAAATTAACAAAGACATCACTGACAGAGTTCTGCCTCCTGTACTTTGACAGCAGAAGTAAAGGCTCCTGCAGAGATGGATTCCATGAGAGCAAACATTTACTAAGAGGGTCAGTGGGAGGGTGAATGCAGAGCGAAGAGCCTCATGGAGCCTCCGTACAAACAGCAAGGTGAGGCCATCCCCTCAAAGGGGCGGGGGCTGTAGAACCAGCCAGCCTAGTGGGGCCCACTGGGTATGGTCCTTCCAGGAGTGCTCCCAAATTCAACCAAACCTCTGGCTCTGCCACTCACCTCCAGGGGAGCATTCACTGCATCTGAACTTAAAACTCAGGATCAGGGAGGCAGAATGCACCCCACTGGGCTGCCAGCACACCCACACCCCCAGACCCCAAGGAGAGGCTAAGACAGACCCTTACTCTCCAACCCCCAGCAGCCTGCATGGACAGGCAGTCCAGAAGAGCTGGGTAAGAGCTTTGGGAGGGCATTGCCTCCAGAGGGATCCTGTACACCAGGCAGCGCCCCCCTCTGGCCCCGCCCGTGGGACTGAGCATGGGGATCGTGGCTAGTGCAATCCAGGAATGGCATTAGCGTTAGTGTCACTCAGTGCACACTTAGAATCAAGTAGCCATGTGAAGGGGCAGCAGGAGGGACCTTGTGACCGTGCTGGTGGTGACAGGAATGTGCACACCACCTCCACACGTGCTCAGGTCCTGGATGTGACACTGGCTACAAGAAGTCACTTGGAGGAGTCTCTGTATTTTATTCCACAACAGCCTGTTAATCTATGATGATCTCAAAAGAAAAATTTTAAAAAATGAAACACCACACTGCTATTGTAGTGGACAATGAGCTCAAAAAGCCCGATTCCCACTGAGCTAAAGAAATGGACAATATTTGGAGCTCCTACTCATGCCTGCGGGTTCTTCTCCCACAGGACTCAGCGGGCACATTTGATTTGGGGGGTGGGGGCGCTCTGCCAGGCTAAAGAGCGGATGGGTGGGGGTGAGGACCACGGAATCAGCACTGGGGGGAAGGGTGCGAACTTACTGGAAACGAGGGGTTCATAGAAAATCTGTAAGACTGAAGATGAGAATGAAATCCTGCAACTCACTGCAGCTTCGAAACCCCCAGCCCCCTTCTTCGGCGGATGTCCTGGAAACCCTACACCAGAGGATCCCCCTAGTCAGCAGGGGCGCTGGTACAGGGACCCGGGGACTTGTCTCCCCAAAGGCCCGGCCAGGGTGTACGCGCCCCGGCACCAAGGGTGCGCGCAGGTGGGGATCCGAGCCCACCCTCCGGCCCCGCCCCTCCCACCAAGCAGGCTGCTTGGCCAGACTTGACCGCGGGGAGGGGGCACAGAGAGAAAGGACAAGAGGGCCGGCTTCCAAGCAGCACGCAGCGAAAGGCCCGAGGGGCCCCCTTCTCCAGGACCCCGACCAACTGCAGCTCCGCCTCTGCCCGAGGGGTCCCCCATCAAGACCATCGCAGACAAAAGCGTCTGGGCGAAGAAGCCGCCTCTGCAAAGTACAGAAGCGCCAGATCCTATCAGCCAGGAACCCAAACGCGCACTGCTGCCCGCAAGTTCGGGCACGCTCGAGCCGGGCGCGGGCAGCGGGAGAAGCCGCCGGCCGGGCGCGCCCTGGGAGGCTGGGCCGGGGGCGCGCCCTGCGGCTGGGGTCCGGTCCGGGGGTTGGGGCTGGCTGTGCTCTCCGCGTCGCCGGTTCCGACGCTACTCCGGGGAAGGAGGCGGCACGGTCAGGGACCTCCCCCGGCCCGGGCCCCTGAAGCCCCTCCACCGTGCGGCGTGCCGGGCGCCTTCGGCTCGTGGAACAAAAGAGCCGCTCCCGCGGAGGGTCCGGAGCCCGCGCAGACCGGCCGATGGCTCAGCCCTCCGAGCGCCTGAGCCCCAGCTGGACCCCACAAGGCTGCGGGCTTTGTGTCCGCGCAGGGGCGGGAAGGATGGCCGGACCCTGAATATCACAGACGGCGCCCGCGCTCCAAAGCTGTCGCCAGAGCGGGCCGCCCCCCTTAGCGCCCAGTGCCCTATGGGGCACCCATTCATTCTCAGGGGGCGCAGAGCTGGCCCGAGCTCACCTTGCTCTTGACTTCCACCGCACTGCAGTCGTAGAAGCGCAGGGTCTGAGACTTGTGGAAACTCCGGTTCATGATTCCGGCCCCACTCAGCCTCGTCTTCGCCCTCGCCCCGCTCCAGGGGTTCCAGAAAGACGTTGGGGGCGGCGCCCACCGCCGTGGCCTCGGTCCCAGCCCGCGCTCTTCGGCCGCGGGGCTGGTGGGACTGCGGCGGCCCGAGCTGGGCTGGCCGCGCGCCTCGGGGACTTCAGCGGCCGCGCGCGGGAGGAGCGGAGGACGCCGGCGCGCGCCGCCCAGAGCACCCGCACCCCGAGCACCCGCCGCCAATCTCCACCCCGCGCCCCAAGGATCCGCCCCCTCCAGGAGCCACCCTGCAACCGAGAGCCCGCCCTAGGACCCGCCCCCCTAAGGCCCGCCCCCCAAATCCCCGCCCCGCGCCCCGAGGACCCGCCCTCGAGCCCTAAGGACCCTAGTCCACCCCAAACCCGGAGCACCCGCCCTGCGAGGAACCGTCCCGCGAGGACCTGCCCCCGAGCACTCGCGCCAATAAAACTCTCTCCGGGCGGCCGGAGGACCCTCCTCCAAGTCCCACCCCGCACGCGGAGGACCGATCTCCCGAGGACCCGCCCCCAAGGCTACTAATCTGGTGTGGTGCGCGCTTCTGTACGCACTATGCCAAGCTCGGGCGAAGAAGCATCGCCTCACCCCCACCCCCACCTCGGGTGCCTCATTTCCACCTCCGCACCCGGGCTTTCTCTCTCCAGCTCACCCCGCTTCGACTGCCCTGCCCGGGAGGGGGGTGGCTTTGGGCTGAGTTTTGCCATCGTCTTGGATGATATGGGAACCACACTAGGCCATAGAGTATGAATATCACTCAACCCTTTAATACAGATTGCATTACCCAAAATTTGATTTCCATTTAATTTCACTACATGTCCTTTTACTGCAGGATACGATCAGAGAAGCACAGAATTACAGTCCCTGCCCATAAGAGAGAAACAGGCTGGCCAGGGGCCAGACATACAGAGTTCCAAAGCAAGGTGCATGGGAAGTAAGCAAGCCAACAAAAATGCCAAGAGATTCCCACAGAGGCAGGGGAAACTATTCCAGACAGAAGGTTGAGGATGTCTGTTGGTCTGAAAGGTGGGAAGGATGGTATATTAGTTTATTATCTATGCAAAATTTAACAAATTCCAGGTTTCCAAAAGACACACATTGAGCAAGCTCAGAGAGAGCAAACTGCACAGAGGTGCCGACTTTCTCTCAAAGGACAATTTCCTAAGCTGAATGCCAACCCCGAGAAAAGTCACAGGTCACTGTTGGTTGCTGACAACCAACAACCAACAGATTATTGTTCTGTGTGGGTAGGAGAGCCTCAGAGGCATGCTCAGGCAGGACAAGGGGTTGGGGTGAGGGGGGAATTCGAGGGTGGGATGGCACCTACTAGCAAACTTAGGACTTGAAGAGTGGGAGAAAAGGCTAGAAGTTCCAGAATTCCAAGCCCGATGGGCTGAACGCATGTCTGTCACACCTGTGGCGCAGTGTGGTCCGAGGCCCAGCAGCCCCTGCTCCAGCAAGCACTGGGGAGGCATTCCCCACCCAGATCCACTGAAGTGGGCTCTGCACTTGAACAAGATCTTGGGAGGTTCTTGGGTGGCAGCTACCTGCTACCCTGTCAATTCTTGATTGGCAAGATCAGCAGGAGAAAAGGCTGGGAAAGCTGGCAGTTCCCATGTGGAGCCTGAGTTTTCAGCCACAACTTGGCTAGGGCTTCAAGCCTATGGGTAGGCAAGAACAGCTGAGCCTTCGGCTGGAAAGCTTCTTTTTTGGTCCAGCAGCACGGTTGTAAATCTCTCCACTGGTCCTGGCCTGACACACAGCCGTGGGTCAGAGAAGCCTGGGAGGCCCATGGGCGGGCTCTCTCTAGCTGGCAGGTGGGCTCCAAATGGTGCAAACTTGCCCCAGTCACGTGCTGATTGCAACTGTCAGTTATCTCTGAGCCAGCACCTCAGCAAGGCATTCAGAGATTTCAGTGAAATTAAATGTGGAGACTCAGCAAAGGGGCTGGGAATTTGGGGAAGCCTTGTATTTCCACTATGGTCTGCAGGCATCTCATGGAGGACCTGAACCTAAGGTGACCTAGATGACCTTGGACAATTCACTTAACTGACTGCAGGTGAATGCTGCAGTGCTTCTCTGGCCTGTTTCATGGTGATATCCTGGCAACCAAAAGACCATCAGATGAGGCCCTGCTTCGAAATCATTAACCTGCTCTGCCAGTACAACTTGCAGGAGGGGTGTTGTGCCTTCCCAAGGTGAGTGCCAGGAGTGGGCACCTTCCCCTTTAGATGAACTAACACGCCAGCCAGAGGCATTCCTTCCCTGCGGTTGGGGCTACAGAGGTACACACTCACATTTATACAGGGAGGGGGAGGGGTCGAATCCTCCTCAAATTACCCATCCAGAATTGGTGCCTGAGCCCCCAGGATCCAAAAGGAAACATGCTGTAGACTCAGGAAAATGTGTTCCCCCAAAGCCCTAGGTGTTCCTTTCAGCTGTCAGTAGCTTAAATGGAAGTAACGTCGTTTTTAAATCTCTAACTTCAAGGTACATGGTGACTAAAGGCAATTTCATCAGAAAGAAAGGGGGATTTAATAAATAACAGAGATAAATTGTTTTTTAGATCCTGATAATAGAGAGAAAAAAAGTCAACCTCATGTGAGTTGCTGAATCAGCAGATCTTGTTGACGGAGAGGATACTGTGACGGAGAAGAGGCCATGGAGGTGAGAACACGGCAGAGAAGAGGCTGCGGCGGAGAGGAGACCATGACGGGAGAAGACCGTGGTGGGGGGAGACCAGGAGACTGTGGAGGGAGTGTGGCGGGGAGCAGGTGGCTGTGGAGAGGAGACTGTGATGAAAGGAGGTGGTGACAGGCAGGAGACCATGACAGAGAATGGACCATTGTGGGGAAGAAACTGTGACATGGAGAGACTGGTGGGAAGGAAACTGTGCGGAGAACGGACAGTGACGGGAGGAGACTGTGAAGGAGGCCGTGGGGGGAGGAGAGGAGACCGTGGAGACGGATGTGCATAGTACATTCCCAGGGAAATCTGGCCCAAAGGTACTTAACTACTTTAGCAAGAAAGTTCAGCAGTACTATCTGTGTAGTGAACTTTTTAAAAAATAATTTTGTTAATCATCTTAGAGTATGCACACAAATGGTGCTTTATTTTTAATGAGGAATAGGATATTTGCATAATCTCAAAGTACCTTCCCACCTAGCCATTAACTGCAAAGGGAAATAGTGTAATTTCACAGTGGATGTTGCAGATACCCTTTAATAAAGTGATTAAAGTGAATGCCAGTAATGGGACAAACCAAAATTGTTCACCACCTGACTGCATGCAGCAATGTGTTAATAGTGAGAAAAGCTGTTGGGAAAATATAATATTACCAAATGTAGGTAGCATTTTTAAATAAATACATTTCAAATAAAAGAAAATTATCCATTCCAGCATTCTCTTTCTGATGGTCTCTCCTGCAAATCATCTGTCCTTTTAGGCAGATGAACCTGCCTGTTGAGGAACATAGAGCATGTAAGGAAAGACAGTCTTTCAAGATTTTTATGCTAATCTCAGTAGTTTGAGTCATGCAGCCAAATGATCTGGATTGAGGCAGACTTTTATGACAAAGCAAAGACTGTTCCGGTTATCCTTGAAAGTATACTGTTATTTGCATCTTCCTGTCGAATCTTTTTTATTATTATTATTTGCAGTCACTTTCGAAACCAGTGGGATGGAGAGCACAGTATGGATGCCAACTAATCTATCCTAATGCAGATCACTGCGAGTAAGCAGCTTCTAATCAACCACTCAGGAAGTGGCAAAGACCCATTCTCTTTTTCTAGTGCATGGAAAATAGAGTGTATGATTACACTTGGACCACTTCTTATGAAATAAGGAAGAACTCACCTCCTCCCCGCCATTTTCTAAGTGGGAAAACAGGCAAAGTGGGACAAGAACTTGGCACAGATCCTCAGATGTGATAGAATAAGGTTAAGCAGTTCATATTCAGAACTTTTTAAGTGTTGAGAAATTAGATTAGGTATATTGTTTAAACTTCAGATATTGTGGGTATTTTGATCCTGATTGGCTCTGACAAGTCAGGCCTAGGGACCCCACTCGTGCACGAATTTGTGCACCAGGCCTCTAGTAAAATGAATGAAAGTAACCAAATATTATCTTCCCTGAAAGATGCATTTCTCTAAAATGATCTCATGCATTTCCCATTGTTTTCAGAAGTCATCTTCCACAAAACAGCAGCAAACTGCATGAAGCTCCTGTCCTTTTTAGGACCAAAGACACTTTCCATATAATGATAAGACCTTATCTCTAAATCTGCCTGAAAGTCCCTTCCAGCATTCTCAGGAAACCTGTCTTAAGAAAACTATCCAACCCAGTAAAGCCTTAGTGTTATTCATTGCTATTCTTACTCAGTTTGCACCCTGGCTGAGTAGCTAAGTTGGTTAGAGCATCATCATGATACACCAAGATTGCTGGTTTGCTCCCTGGGGAGGGCACATACAAGAATCAACCAATGAATGGATAAATAAGTGCATCAACAATCCACTTATTTAAATGTTTCTCTCTGTAAAATCAATAAATTAAAAAATGTTTTTAATTATTCAATATTGTCAAGTTTACTTTTACATAAATTTAACATTAAAATGTCCATACTGTAGATTGTAAACTGCAAGAAACTATGTTCTGTAAAGATATTTATGACAACTAATTTTGAATTTGTATTTGAAGGTATGACCACACTGAAGTATGGTAGCAATCATCTCAGGTAGAAACTATAGTTTAACTTTAACCCCACTGTTTGGCTTCTGTACTTATTTGCTTTAACAATAGAAAAGTTATTTTGATTTTCTGAATTATATCAATTATCCCATTGGTTGTGGTCATTACTGGTCTTAGAAAGCACATTTTCCTTTACCTGGGAAGGACAGCACAGTTATCCCTAGGTCAGAGGGCTCCAGTTAACGTGTCCCTGTTTACTCAGTGTTTCAGGAGACGCCAAACTGTAATTTAGATAACATGCTTAAGTCTGACCAGGTTCCTCATTCCAGACCCTAGGCTCTAGATAATGTGTTTCTGTCAATTCGGTGATCCAGAGACCCAAAACTGTAATTTAGATAACATGCTGCTTCTGCTTCTGTAAACTGCTTTTTTGCAAACCAGGTTCCTCATTCCAAACCTTGAGATGTAATCAATACCTTTGTGATCTTTGCCTATATATGTCTGGCTTTGCCACCATCTTGTCACTATGAGATTTGGGGAATGGCCCCTCATAGTACCGGATTGCAGTAAGTGTGACTCTTTAATTCGACTTCTTGAGGCCTCCTTCTGTGATTCACGGGGTACATTACAACACACAATCTTAGTTTATGCACAGTAAACATGTCTATATGGTTGCTAACGTTGGTTTATAATTTAAATACTAGTAAAATTTTAAATCTTTATTGGAAAAGCTTTCCTTCTGAAAGAGACTTTTACTTTTGTTTAAAAATAAACAATTGCCCTGCCTGCATGGCTCAGTGGCTGAGCACCAACCTATGAACCAGGAGGTCACAATTCAATTCCCAGTCGGATACATGCCTGCATTACAGGCTCTATCCCATGTGGGGCATGCAGGAAGCAGCCAATGATTTTCTCTCATCATTGATGTTCTTATCGATCTCTCCTGTCCTCTCTGAAATCAATTAAAAAAAAAACATTTAAAAAATAAAAATAAACAATCATAGCCCTGGCTGGGTGGCTCAGCAGGTTAGAGCATCATCCTGATACACCAAGGTTGCAGATTTGATCCCGGGTCAGGGCACATATAAGAGGCTTCTCTTTTTCTCTCTCCCTTCCTTCCTCTTTCTCCAAAAAAATAAAAAAAATAAATCAACAATCATATTGCTCATGATTTTATGAGTGGGATAAAGTGGTTGGGCAAGTACCTTCTTTAAAAAGTTGTGGAAAACTAACCTCAGCTACTATTTAGCAGCAAGCATTATTTTTTTCCTCTCAAAATGTGTAACTATATCATTTGTGTGAATGATGGTATTAGCAATTGTTTTCAAACTGACAATATGGTGGATTTAAAGATCCCTAGCGATACAACAGATTTTGGCTATGTGTGCTTACCTGCCTGCTCACATCTGTCCTGGTCCCTCACTGCCTTCATCAAGACTTTTGCCCTGTGGTCCATGTTACAGAAGACACTGAAGGGGTATGCTCCCTACAGCTTTGTGGGAGTCACACTGAGATTTGCCTGAGTCCCTCTCACTCATTCACTGTTAACAAGTGAATTGATGTGGTTTTTATTTACTAAAAAATAACATCAAATAAAGTTAAATTAATTCAGAGAAGCTAAAATAGTATGCTACATTTAACTAAATAGACTTTAAATATGTAAAGCTGATGTACCCTGGCCGGTGTTGCTAAGTGATTAGAGCGTCAGCCCAAGTACCAAGAATTAAACAGTTCTGTTTGCAGTGGTATAACAAATTTTAATTCAAAATAGACACTCTGAAAACAACAGGTAAAAAAAAAAAAATAAACTTCAACAAGCTCTTTTTGAATTTACAACAGAGTACACCAATAATCACTGACCAGTTTCACAATTGCCCCCAAAATGCACATTATAGCAATTACATGCAAGTATTATATTTAAAACCCATATAGTAACATTATCTTATTTTCCAGAGACTGTCAGATCCTCTGAATACATTGGAAAGGTCCCTCTGCTGTGTATCACCAGCAATAAATATGACTTAAGGTCTAACCTGGTTGGTCTCCATTACTGGTTCTGGTGCTTGAAGTTCTTTTATACTGTTATGTGAAAAAAACAAAACACCCAGGTTTAACTGTCCAAAGAACAGTAACACAATGGAGTTCATTCCCTATACCCATCCCATTAGTCAGACATTGGGCTATGGAACACCCATTTCCCTAGTATGAATATGCTGACTTCTAGGAAACTGTCAAAAATTAATGGCCCAACCATGGAACTTAGCTCTTGGTCTACTGATTTCCCCTTGTCCCTGAAAACTTATATTTCAGTATCCACACTCAGGGGTAAAAATTTTATTCCTGAGTAACATGGTCCTTCCCTTTTACTGGTTTATGAACAGTTAGATTAGTAGGAGAGTGTGTATTTTCAATGTTTATTCTAAAGGCACTAAAGATTTATTGTCTTACCTTTGAATGGAAATATGACTTACCACCATATCAAAAAGAGGGGAGAAGTCTACACTGAAAAGAATTACTTTATTTGTAATAGAACTCTTATGAGCTAAAATACCAGACTTCAGGTTCAGTATATTTTTTTAACAAAAACATTTGGTTTTCTATGAGTTATAATCAAAAATGGCTAAGACAAACCTTAAAAAAGGTAAATGAAAACTATAATCTAATAAGCAAATATCTTACAAAAATAAATCAGCATAGTGAATGCCATGCACCCTTAGCAGCTGCACACATCACAAAGGTCTGTGCTCACTTCTCTACACATTTACGGCATCATTTGCAGCTATGTGTAAAGCTGAGAGAGATCGAAGTTTTAATTTGCAGTTAACTAATAATCTGAAATAAGCTGAAATTTCCTTAAATGAAAAAACAAACAAATGAAGATTTCAGTTTTTATCATATGATCCTGACACTACTGGAAAAACAAGGTGTGCACAAAATATCGAAAGATTTAACTTACACAACAGAGGAAAAAAACTAAAAATTGTGACAAAATCCAACTGCAGAGAATTATAACTTTAAAAGAACTATCAGTTCTTCACACGAAGTCTTGCTGAGCACCTGAAATACATCTAAAGAGCAGCATAAAGACCACTGAAATTGATTAGTTCAACATACAGTGAAGAAAATAACATTTTTAAAATCTCAATTTAAAAAACTAATTTCCTAATTTTTTACGAGTTTTGTGGTTCATACTCAAAGTTCAATCTATGTTTAACATTTTTAAGTTCAGACATATCAAAGCCTAAAAGGACAGAAGGCTTGTGACTTTTTATTGCTTTCATGCAAATATATCTTCTTTTCCCAAAAAATGAAGCCACATCAATTTTCCACACCCACAAAAGTGAGGACAACAGCTCTACTTCCTTTTTACTAGGATATGGTCTCTTGTGGAAATAATCTTTAAGAAACTGCTTTTTTTCTTCATAAGAACGGTCTTCATATTTTTTGGGATTTAATGCTAAAATCTGAAGAGCGTCATCATTAACAACAAGCGGTCCCTCCGTCCTGCTTTCATTCCTTTGTCTTTTAAGAGGAACGACACTGATTACCTTCTCTGGAGCTGGGGGCACATCGGTGTTTATGGCCAGAGGTCGTTGCTCCCCTTCCTGCGGGTCTTCTGCCCCAAAGTGGCCATCAGGCAGCTTTCTCTTTACTGAAAAGCTGGAGTCGTGCAGCACCTCACCATTGACTACAAGCAGCTCGCTGTTCTCAATGAAATTCGGCTGGACTTGCAGGTCTGAGCTGCTGTCCTTTGGAGCACTTCTGCAG
Organism: Myotis nattereri; assembly: GCF_964212035.1. Taxonomy (NCBI): domain Eukaryota; kingdom Metazoa; phylum Chordata; class Mammalia; order Chiroptera; family Vespertilionidae; genus Myotis; species Myotis nattereri. The sequence goes on along the minus strand of NC_138083.1, from coordinate 54,781,175 downwards.
CGTAGGAGGTGGATGGCAATGGCCGCCAGGGTCATGTTTCCAGTGTAAACCCCACAGCAGTGAATGCACTTGAAAGCTGGAGATTTCAAAATTGTGTGGACTGTTGGCGTGATGTGGTGCCTGTCCTTCAAATGGAGCTCATAGGCCTCAGTTGTCGCAAAGGTGCCAAAGCAAAAGGGGCAGGTCAATACCTGTTTGCTGGGTGCGCCCTCCATCTGAGGCCTCACTTTAATATACACCGGCACGAGTGACTTGGAGTGTATCCCAGCCAGTATTGCCAAGTAGACTTCCCGCTCCCCCAACTCTTCCTTTGGCAACATGGTAATGAAATCAAGATGGGGAAACAGCAGGTTGCCATTGGCATCAATATCCAGTTGGAAACCTTTGTTACGGTAATCCACGGGTACCTTCTTCTTCCCCAGGTGCATGGTCCTACTGTGCTCTGAAAGATCTTTAATGTCATGGAAAGTACGTGGGCAGAACAGGCACCCCAGGCCATGCCTCAATAGGTGATGCATGAGCTCTTCCTCCGATATTAAGCATTTACAAGAGAGACACCGAACTGTCTTCTCTCTCATCCACTTTAAAAATGGTGCACATGCAGCCAGTTTTTCTGGCTCCAGTTTTTCAGCAGATTTGGACTCACCGTGCTTATGAGCCACTTCCATATGGACCTGGTAGACATTGGAAGGGAAGAGCTCATTGCAAACTGGACATGTTTTCCATTGCTTCGCCTGTTTGAGCACGGGGCTCACCTCTGCCACAGAGGAGGAGGGCTGAATGAACACATTCGGAGCTGCATTCACCACCACTGGGGGAGAGGGCATGCCAGCCATGGGACTGGCCATCTGTGCGGCTGTGCCAGACGGTAGGAGCTGGATAGGCACCTGGGGTGGGGCGACACCTGCAACACCTCCAGGTGGCACAGGCAAAGTGACAGATACTGGAGCAAGTGTATATGTGGGAATCCCATTCACCTGCTTTCCTGTAGGTATCAGCTGCCTAAGAATGGAGCCTGATGTCAGGAAAGTTGTGTTTTGTGAAGCACCAGGTCTAACTGGCTGATTGGCAGGTAGAATGTTGGTATTCACAGACTGATTAAGGTGCACGACCCCAGGCCTCACTGGCTGGCTCACAGGAAGAACTCCTGACATGACTGGCTGGCTGAGATGAAGCACACCAGAATTCACAACCTGGTTCCCAGGGAGAATGCTTGACGAGACTGTTTGGTTGGGAGAAAGGAGTCCCGGTGGAACCACCTGGCCTGCAGGGAGAACACGCAGGGGGACCGTCTGACCAGGAGGGAGCGCCCGTGGTGGAACTGTCAGCCCAGTGGGGAGAACCCCTGACGGAGCTGTCTGGCCAATGGGGAGAACCCCAGATTGGACCATCTGGCCAGCAGGGAGAACCCCTGAAGTTGCTGTCTGTCCTGAAGGGATAACCCCAGCTGGGGTCATTTGGCCTGCAGGAAGGACACCTGATGGGACAGTCCGATTTACAGAAATCACCCCTGGAGAGACTGCTTGAAGAACCCCAGGGGTGACAGAGGGACTGACAGGAAGGACAGTGGACCCAACAGGTCTGTTTACTGAGAGAACCCCAGAACCAACTGGTCGGTTTACAGGCTGGTTAAGGGGTAAAACCCCTGGGCAGATGGTCTGGTTTATGGGGAGGATACCTGTTCCAGCAGACTTACTGACAGGTCTAACTGGCTGACTCAAGGGCAACACAGGAGGATTTGCTGACTGATGTAGTGGGACTCCGTGAGAAAGGAAGACAGGCTGTGGCCCTGAGGGTGGCACAGCGAGGCTGCTCTGGCCCCCAGGCAGGGGACTGGAGACGAGAGTCACATGGGACTGGGCAGTGGCAGGCGGAGAATGAGTGAGGCTTCCAGAAGCACCTGAGGCCACAGTCACTGGCTGGACTGAGCCCTGAACTGGCTGGATAGCAGTCTGGCTTTGACTATTTGGCGGCAAGGCAAGGTGAAAACAAGATGTGGCAGGGACACCCGGAGTGCTGCTGCTCGGTGGTATGGTCATGTGTGCAGCTGGTTTGGGAGCAATATGCATTTGCTTCAAAAGTCCAGTCTTCCTAATATGTTCTGAAATCACGGACCTAAGCTTATTCTCCAAATCCCTGTGTATATCTGACGTCAAAATATGATACATTAATGCATCCTGACTGCTAGCATTGGCGTTACACTTTTTACAGTAATACTTGTCAGAGGGTGGCATCTTCTCTGTAGAAGGGGGATCATCAGTTTTAGATTGCTCAACCATTTCCTCAGTTCGTAGACCAAAGTACGAGTTAATTAAGTAGTGAAAATGGGCTATCAGCACATGCTTCTTCATGCTGTAGTACAAAGTGTTTGAAAAGTTACATTTTAAACATGTAAAACTGATGACATCACTCCTGGACGACTTAGTCTCACCTAAGATGTTCACTGTGTAGCTCTGCACTTTCCGAACAGGTGCATGGAACATTTTGAAGTGCCTTCCCACCACTTTGGGCTGAGAGGTAAATACACAGTTTGGGCAAGGGATCACCAGCTCTTGATCAATTTCATCTTCGTGGTAACGATGCAAATGATTTTTTAATGAAGTAAGCAGTTTTGTAGAGTATTTACAGAGGCCACAACAGTATGGCTTTGTTCGATATCTCTGTTAAAAGAAAAAGTCCAGCATCATTTAATAAAGCTATTATATGTGAGATACACCTATAGTTCACAAGTATATGACTCTTTTTTGTTTTAACATGCTAGATAACTTAACACTATCACCCCTCAAAAAACAATGTGTTTTTAAATATGTATATATATATATATATATATATATGTATTTTTTTTAATTGATTTTAGAGAGGAAGGGAGAGAGAAAGATAGAAACATCAATGATGAGAGAGAATCATCGATCAGCTGCTAACTGCACACCCCGTACCAAGGATCAAGCCCGCAACCTGGGCATGTGCCCTGACCGTGAATCAAACCAGTGACCTCCTGGTTCATAGGTTGACACTCAACCGCTGAGCCATACCAGCTGAGCAAGAACAATGTGTTTTAAGCCAGGGCAAGATTTTTCTTAAAGGGCCAAAGAGTAAATATTTTAGGCTTTGTCAGCCACCCAAGAGCTTCAGTGGCAACCACTCAGTGCTGCTTGGTAAGACAAAAGCACCCACAGCTGGGGCGGGGAGTGGGGGAGGGCTAGAAGGGGGTTAATGGGGGGAAAGAAGGGGACATATGCAATACTTTCAACAACAAAGATTTAATTAAAAAATATACCTCAAAGGGGAAAAAAAAGCACCCATAGGTGACATGAATATCCATGAGCATGGCTTTGTGCCAATAAAATTACAGACACTCATTCAAATTTCATATCATTTTCATATCACAAAACAATATTCTTTTCATTTTTTTCTTCTCAAACGTTTAAAAATTTAACAACTATTCTTAGCTCATAGTTCATACAAATATATGACGTGACTAGTTTCCAAACCATCCACTAAAACCACAGATCTCATTACTTAGTCCTTATACTTTGAATTAACTGCTTCATCCTATTTCTCCAATGTTGCTTTTATTCCAAATTCTAAAACCTCTGCAACTTATCTACAAATAACCTAACTTGCAAATTATGAAACCCATGATTAATATCTTTTATTTCCCGTTTCTATTCTTAGGGAAGGTAAGAGCCACACTGACAGTGCTTAGCAAGTATAAGTAAACTACGTAACAAACAGTAAATATAGAGGGACTATGCCAAAATCACCACAAATAACCATAAGTTAAGTTTCAAGTCACAGGATATATTGCTGACAATTTGGAATTTCTCTTTAAGGCACACGAGGGGTTATTCAACAAGCTCAGAGCGTAAGAACAGACACTTGAACCACCCTGGTCAACAGAGGAGTGCAATGCAATAAACTGTTGGTCTGTGATGATGTAAGAGCACTGCACCCTCTGGACTCAAGAGTCTCTAGACCAGCGGTTCTCAACCTGTGGGTCCAGACCCCTTTGGGGGTCGAATGACCCTTTCACAGGGGTCGCCTAAGACCATCAGAAAACACATATATAATTACATATTGTTCTTGTGATTAATCACTATGCTTTAATTAAGTTCAATTTGTAACAATGAAAATACATCCTGCCTATCAGATATTTACAGTACGATTTATAACAGTAGCAAAATTACAGTTATGAAGTAGCAACGAAAATAATTTTATGGCTGGGGGTCACCACAAGATAAGGAACTGTATTAAAGGGTCGTGGCATTAGGAAGGTTGAGAACCACTGCTCTAGACCCTGGAGCTGTGAACCACAGAACACCTGGCTCTCATTCCACAAAGGAGGAAGGTGAGACCTGAACAGATTGAATGCTTCATCGAGGTCCCACCATGGGCTGTGCAGATATTGTCCCATGTGGGGACACTGATCCTTGCTACACAGTGGCCACAGTTCAGACCCACCCTTCTTAGATCTGCTTTTATGATCAGTCTTTCTCATACCACACAGTGCCCCCATTCTGTGACTATCTGTCTCCTACTCATGTGCTTGGTCCTCTTGGGTCACAGGTTAGAGAAATCACCAAACACATTCAACAACATTTTGCTACTTCTCTGCAATTAGCAAAACCCCAGATTCTGGCATTTCTGGCAGTATCTATAATAAACCCAGGGCTGAAAACCCCCATATATCTGAAATCTGGGAATACTTTACAACTGATGGTTCTGTGCTAAACAGTTTAAGTGGAGTATGACTTTGGTTTTATTAAGGGTTCATTAAAAAGGGTGTCATAAATTCAATGAAATACTGTATTGAAAAACAAGATACTCAGCAAAAATTACACTTAATGAGTCAACAAAACTCATTAACAACTGTACGTTATTATCTATTAATGTGGAATAGGTCTCTGGGTTGGGAGAAAATGTCTTAACTGTGACACCAGAAATATTCATAAAAGGAAAAATAATAAACTAGACTTCATCGAAGTAAGCAAGCTTCTACTCTTTGAAAGAAACTATTTTAACACATTGTTTGCGGGTAGTTTTTATCGCACGCTAACAGGTGGCGCGGGCCATTTTTGCTAATTTTTTGCGCAAATGGCAACATTCAGTAAAATTACAATAACTTTAGTTTTACATATTTTTTTTCAATGAAACTTTTTGTGATTTACTATAAAATGTATACTGAATTATTTTTCTTAGAATCGCACTGAATGCATGGCGAGGCAGAGAATTGTGTGAAGGGATGACTCTACGCAGTTGAATAGATTACCGTTATACCTGGAAGTACACACATAATTCACCATTGTATGTGTTAGAGACCCAAATTTTGTCCTTTGGAATTCGTATGTCTGCATGTTAGCATCCCTTTAGAGCAATAAAAAAGTATAAAAATAAACGTATTTATATGTTACCCGCATTCTACCGCTAGTCTATAAAAAAAGTATTAATACGTGTCCCGCGCTCTACTACCAGTCAACGTAAAACGTATAAATACGTTTCCCACATACAATGTTTTAAAAAACAAAGAGAAACCATAGACTGGGAGACAGTATTTGCAAGCCACCTCCTCCCCATTCATTCATTAGTAACCCAGTACAAGTGACAACCCTCAAAAGTGAACTGACCTTTACCCTCAACTTTTGAGAAAACATGAAAATCAAATACAAAAATACATACCACTTTCTTTCCAGAAGGTTCCCAGAGAGAAATATCTCCCCATGATGTATTATAAAAGTACTTCTCTCCTGGATCAAAGTCTTTAAGGTCCTTTCAAAATGGGAGAAAAAGAGAAAAATCATGCAATTTCAGCAGATAAAGAAATATTTCATTAGAAACTGATGGGATTACTTGGCACCTAAGAAATCTACTTGGGAAAGTGAAGTGAAAATGCAGACCCTGAGCAAACTGTGACAGAGCCATTAAGTATATAAAACCCAAGGATTAGGCCAGTGATGGCGAACCTTTTGAGCTCAGCGTGTCAGCATTTTGAAAAACCCTAACTTAACTCTGGTGCTGTGTCATATATAGAAATTTTTTGATATTTGCAACCATAGTAAAACAAAGATTTATATTTTTGATATTTATTTTATATATTTAAATGCCATTTAACAAAGAAAAATCAACCAAAAAAATGAGTTCACGTGTCATCTCTGACATGTGTGTCATAGGTTCACCATCACTGGATTAGGCTGAAATAATCCAAGTTAAAATTATAGCTTCATAAGAAATAAACATATTTCCCACAAATAATTAAAAATAAACACACACACATACACCAGCACACACCACCTCCCATCAGTGGTGAGTACTTTGAGGAAGAATTTCAGGGTGCTGAGAGTATAAAGTGGGAGCTTCAAGTGTGTGCGTATCAAGAGCACAGGTGTCAGCCACAAGGAGGGTGGACCATGTAGACCAGGGTGTGTCGAACAAGGCAGCAGGGGAGGAGACGGAAGGAGATGGTGTCACTGAGAACCTAGCAACCAGATTTTTTTAAAAAAATATATTTTATTGATTTTTTACAGAGAGGAAGGGAGAGGGATAAAGTTAGAAACATCCATGAGAGAGAAACATCCATCAGCTGCCTCCTGCACACTCCCTACTGGGGATGTGCCCGCAACCAAGGTACATGCCCTTGACCAGAATCGAACCTGGGACTCTTCAGTCCACAGGCCGATGCTCTAGCCACTGAGCCAAACTGGTCAGGGCCTAGCAACCAGATTTGATGGGAGTCCAGACTGAATCCTGGTTCAAACAAACCAAGTGTAAAAAATTGGGGGGAAAACTGGAGAAATCTGAATATAAACTGGGTAATAGGTAAGACAAACAATTATTTAATGACACAGAAAGATGAAAGTCACAGAAAAAAGCAAAGTAATAAAAAAGCATGGTTGCCGAAACCGGTTTGGCTCGGTAGATAGAGCATCGGCCTGCGGACTGAAAGGTCCCAGGTTCGATTACGGTCAAGGGCATGTACCTGGGTTGCGGGCACATCCCCAGTAGGGAGTGTGCAGGAGGCAGCTGATGGATGTTTCTCTCTCATGGATGTTTCTAACTCTCTATCTCTCTCCCTTCCTCTCTGTAAAAAATCAATAAAATATATTTAAAAAAAAAAAGCATGGTGAATATGAGCTTAAATTGATAAAGACTACACACATACACAGAGAAGGCTAAACAATAAGATATTAATAATGGTAATCTCTGAGTGGTAGAAACATGGCATTTAAAATTTTATTTTCTAAAAAATAATTTCCTGTATTTTCTCTTTCACAGTTGATATCACTGTCCTTATAATAATTAAAGGTCATTTAATCCTCACCTGAGGATATTTTTAAAATTGATTTTTTAGAGAGGAAGGGAGATATATATATATATATATACACACACATCCATGTGAGAGAGAAACATCAATCGGTTGCCTCCTGTACACACCCCAATCAATCAAACGGGCAATTTTTTGGTGTACGGGACAATGCTCCAACCAACTGAGCCACCTGGCTAAGAGCAAATGTCTTTTTAATATATTACTAAATATTAGTTAAGCCAGAGAAAGAGTCTATATAATAAAGCGGTAATATGCAAATTGACCATCATGCCCTCACACAAGATGGCTGCCCCCATGTGGTCAAAGATGGCTGCCACAAGATGGCCAGCAGGGGAAGGCAGTTATGGGGGTCCAGGCCTGCAGGGGAGGGCAGTTGTGGGGGCCAAGGCCTGCAGGGGAGGGCAGTTGTGGGGGCCAAGGCCTGCAGGGGAGGGCAGTTGTGGGGGCCAAGGCCTGCAGGGGAGGGCAGTTGGGGGCATTTGGGCTAGCAGGGGAGCAGTTAGGTGTCGATCAGGCTGGCAGGGAAGTGGTTAGGGCAGGGATGGGCAAACTTTTTGACTCGAGGGCCACAATGGGTTCTTAAACTGGACGGGAGGGCAGGAACAAAAGCATGGATGGAGTGTTTGTGTGAACTAATATAAATTCAAAGTAAACATCATTACATAAAAGGGTACGGTCTTTTTTTTTTTTTTTTAGTTTTATTCATTTCAAACGGGCCGGATCCGGCCTGCAGGCCGTAGTTTGCCCACAGCTTGGTTAGGGGGTGATCAGGCTGGCAGGCAGGCGAGTGGATGGGAGCCAGCAGTCCCGGAATGTGAGAGAGATGTCCATCAGTCGGACATCCCCTGATGGGTCCCAGATTGGAGAGGGTGCAGACTGGACTGAGGGGGGACACCCTCCTCCCACGCACGAATTTCGTTCATTGGGCCTCTAGTAATTAATATAACTGCTGTTTTTGAATATATCTATGCTAACACATTGCTTACATGGGGGCCGGTTGGGCTCCCCATGAGTTTGCACAGGAGCCAGTCTGTGAGGCCGGCTGGAAGAGAGCAAGCTGACCACCTGGCTTCAGTGTGGAACCACTGGGTGGCCCAGAGGCCCACGCTGTGCCCTGGCCTGCAGCGTCCTACCGCGATCACTACATCTCTAAATGGGGACTAAGGCGAAGGGGGGTGTGCGGGGGCCCAGGTGCTGCCTAGGACCCAGAGGTCAGCTGGAACCTGCCCTTCCACGCCAGACACTCGCACTTTGATTGCCGGCCAGGCCTAGGGACTGCACCCATGCACAAATTTCATGCACCGGGCCTCTAGTGGAAAACATAAAAAGCATAAATAAATAGAACAGAAAACAGACAATAAAAATCAAGGAAACCAAAACCTGTTTCTTTGAAAAGATCAGTAAAATTGATAAACTTCTGTTCAGATTGAACAGGAAAAAAAGAAAAGACTCGAATTACCAATATCAAAATAAAAGAGGGAACATCACTAAGACTCCTATAAGTAAGGAAATAACATAACAACTTTATGCCAATAAAGTTGTAATGAACAAATTCTTAAAAGAACATAAACTACCAAAATTCACTCAAGCAAAACAACCTGGTAGCCTGAGATCTAGGGAGGAAACTGAATTCATAGTTAAAAACCATCCTACGAAGAAAACTCCAACTCTAGATGAGATACTACAGAAAATGAAAACTTCAGAACATATCCTTCATGAACATAGATATAAAAATCCTTACCCAAAATTTTGCAAACCAATCCAATATGTGAAAAGGACCAAGTGGAATTTTTTTTTAAATATATATTTTATTGATTTTTTACAGAGAGGAAGGGAGAGGGATAGAGAGTTAGAAACATCAATGAGAGAGAAGCATCGATCAGCTACCTCCTGCACACTCCCCACTGGGGATGTGCCTGCTACCAAGGTACATGCCCTTGACCAGAATCGAACCTGGGACCCTTCAGTCCCCAGGTCGACACTCTATCCAGTGAGCCAAACTGGCTAGGGCAGGACCAAGTGGAATTTATCTCAGGGAGATGATTGGTTTAGCGGTGTTTTTTTTATTAAAAATATATTTATATATATATATATATATATATATATATATATATATATATATTTCACCATATTAGACTAAAAAAGAGAAAAAATTAACTTAATAGATGCAGAAAAATCACTTGACCAAATTCAATATCCAGTCATAATTTTTGCTTTCAACAAAGAATAAGGAACTTCCTCCCCAGAAAAAGGGATCTACAAAAGAGCCCAGCTAACCATCACACTGTATCATGCATGAGAAACTGAAACCCTCATACACTGGTAACAGAGTACACAATCACACATTGGTTTGGATAAAGAACTAGCTGCTTCCTAAAAACTAAATATACAATCTTATACTTCCACATCTAGATAATTTTCCTAGAGAAATCAAGACATGTCCACAAAAATATTTTCATAAGAATATACATCGCCCTGGCCTAGCTGGTTTGGCTTAGTTGGCCCTTGGACTAAGGGTCTCAGGTTCAATTCCAGTCATGGGCATGTACTTCGGTTGCATGCTCAATCCCCAGCCCTGGTCAGAATGCATGCAGGAGGCAACCAATCGATGTAATGTGGTTTCTCTCATATTGATGTTTCTCTCTCTCTGTCTCTCCCTCTCCCTTTAACTCTAAAAAAAAAATCAATGGAAAAATATCAAAAATATCCTCGAGTGAGGATTGAAAAATAATAAATTTAAAAATATATATATTCAGCCCTAACCGGTTTGGCTCGGTGGATAGAGCGTCAGCCTGCAGACTCAGGGGTCCCAGATTCGATTCCGGTCAAGGGCATGTACCTTGGTTGTGGGCACATCCCCAGTGGGGATTGTGCGGGAGGCAGCTGATCCGTGTTTCTCTCTCATCGATGTTTCTAATTCTCTATCCCTCTCCCTTCCTCTCTGTAAAAAATCAATAAAATATATTTTTTTAAAAAGTATATATATATATTCATAAGAAGAATCTTATTCATAATAACCAAAACCTGTAACAGCCTAAGTGTCCCACGACCAGGAGAAAGGATCTACAAGTCATTCATGCAGTTGACAACTTGGCAACAAACAGGACCAATCATACATACCACCACTGAGAAGACTCTTCCATGAAAGTATGTATTATTTCTTTCACATAAAATTGCACAATAGGCAAATCTAATCTACAGTGAAAATTTTCAGAATAGTGGTAGCCAGTGGGATGGGGACAGGAACTGACTAGAAGAGGGATTGAGGAATCGTTCTGGAGTGATGGACTTGTTCTAGGTCTTCACAGAGACTTGTATAACATTAATAAAAGCATGTTAAAAACCATCATTAGAGGCTCTGAAGGTGCATTTCACAGCATATAAAGTCCCCTCGCCAAAACTTTAAACAAAGACTAAACTCTGGATAGTGACACATATGCTGAAAGAATTTAAGGGTGAAGTGTACTAATACCTGCAACTTTCTTTGAAATGCATAAAAAAAAATAAAAAATGTTACAGCCCTGACCAGTGTGGCTCAGTTGGTTGGGTGTCATCCCATGTATCAGAACATGCATGGGTTGTGGGCGCAATCTCTATAGAGGGCCTGCAAAAGGCAGCCAATTAATGTTTTATACCCACATAAATGTTTCTCACTCTCTCAAAATTGCTTTTAAAACAAAAAGAACAGTGGGTGAAGACAGATACATATATGTTAATTTTGTAGAATTTCAGTGGTAGGTAGATGAGTTTTCACTGTATAATCCTTTCAAGATTTTTGTAGGGTTAAATTTTTCAAAAGAAAACATTGGGGAGAGAAGTAGGAACAGTAATGTTATATCACAGAAGAGGGAGAAGAGTTTAAAGGAAGAAGTGCTTTCCAGAATGTCAGAAGTGGCAAAAAAGAACTAGAAAGAAACAATTTAAAAATGAGAAAATAAATGAAAGGTATTAACAATATTTCAATATATTTTTGTAGATAAGATTTAAAAACGGAATAATAAACATTTCAAAATCTACTTATACATATATAGGTTTCCAAAGATTGCTACAGGAATGGCTTCAGCTATAGGTCTCCAAAGATTACTGTAAGAGCTTTCCGTACATTATCAATTGAAATTTTCTCAGTCTATACACATACACTTGTGTTCTTAGCTTGCTGTTTTTACACTCTGCAAATATTACTTAAATTCAAATACTTACCTATTATTAATAGACTATGTGTACACTATCTACCTTCTCAATCTTGCATCCAACTAATTACCCTGCTATCTTCCTCATGAAAGCCATATTTTAACACTCCTGGGAAATTGGGTCTAGTAAAAGGTTCCACTTCCGTCTCTCTCCCATCCTTTTATTTCCAAATTAGAGGCCTGGTGCATGGATTTGTGCACCGGTGGAGTCTCTCGGCCTGGCCTGTGCCCTCTTGCTATCTGGGACCCCTTGGGGGATGTTGGACTGTCGGTTTTGGCCCGGTCCCTGCAGGCCAGGCCAAGTGACCCCACCATTGCATGAACCCGGCCTCTAGTATGCATATACGATCTTTGGTTAATCTCTTCCTATCCCCACCTCCCAGACCCTTCCCTCTGAGATTCATCAGTCTGTTCCATGTTTCCATGCCTGTGTGTTCAGTGTCTGCCCTCTGGTGGTCAGTGCGCATCATACATACCAGTTGAAGAGTTAAACGGTAGCTTAGACTTTTATAAATATAGATGGACTTTCAATCAGGAAATTATCAAAAGTAGTTCTCTACTGGAGTTTTACTTTCATTGATTCATTTAAAAAATGTTTGTTAAATAAAATGTTTCTGTTAAGCTTCAGTATGCCAGACACAATTCTGATCAAAGGTAGTACAGTAGATAACAAAACAATGAGGTCCTTGTCTTCTTATACTCAAGTGTAGGAGACAAATAATAAATAAGTAATTTTAGGTACTTGAGGGTTTTGAAGAAAAATAGAGCAAGTAAGAGAACAGAATACAGTGGGAGAGGGGAGCATCTTAGAGGGAAGAGCTCTCTGGGATGGTAATGTTTAAGCAGAGAACTCTCTGGGGTCCTTATAGAATTAACATTTGTCTACCTGCTGACCATTAATGAGAATCCTGGTAATTATTAGTCTTTCAGTATCAGACTGTCTTTTTAATAAATAAAATCAATCTGGTTGAAAGTCTGAGATTTGAAAATTAAGAAGCTGAACTCTTCACAGGCCAATAATACTTTGAATTAAGTTAACTTTAAAAATTTCTAAGCAGACAGGGCCCCTATTTCGATAGTTATGAATAAAAGATGCACAGAATTATCAATGGCTATAGGCTACACAGCATGCCTTATTTAACAATTTTTATTTCTTTACTAGATGTGCCAGCCATATATTCTCAAGTTATAAGAAAGGATAAAATTATAATAGAACACAACTTATCAATAGATTGTGACTGCCACCTTAATTTTTAAACTTTTGTAAGACTAAATATATTAAGTTCACAAATCAGAAAAACAACACCCAATCATATCATGTATGTATCCCCATTTATTGTTTCTCTTAACAATCCTGAGAAATTAAACTAGGGTCTCCTTATGCTAAAATAATAAATAATTCAATACATTCTCCTCAAAGATCAAAAACAAATACACAGTTAACCCTTGACAACCCAGAGGTTAGTGGTCCTGACCCCCCTCTCCATCCCTCTGACCGCAGTAAAAAATCCACATTTTAACTTTCAATGCCCCAAAAGCATAGTTGTCCCTGGGCACCTACAGGGGATCGGTTCCAGGACCCCCTACAAATACCAAAATCTGGGGATGCTCAAGTCCCCTCTATAGTATGGCCTAGATCAATGCACACAGTTGGTCCCCTGCATCCATGATTCCCAACCACAGATCATAAATACTGTTTTTGATCTGTAGTTGGTTGAACCTGTAGATGTGAAACCCAAAGGGCTGACTATATATTTATTGGAAAAAACTGTGTACCAGTGGACCTGGGAAGTTCAAATCCCTGTTGTTTAAGGGTCAACAGTATTTTAAAACTAATGACTATATATAGCTTACATACTCAGTGTCTGAATGCTTTTATGCTTTATTTCTGGTATCTGAAAATGTCCTTTGTATACAGTAAATGCGGGTACAATGTTCAAAGTAAAACTCTAATAAAGCAAATTAAAAATACAAGTGCCTTGGCTGGTGTGGCTGTGATTAGAGCATCAACCAGTGCACCAAAGGGGCACGGATTCAATTCCCAGTCAAGGACAGGTACCTGGGTTGCAGGTTTGATCCCCGGCTCTCATATCCATGTCTGTCAGTCTGTTTGTCAGTCTCTCTTTCTCTCTCTCCCCTACCCTCCCACTCTCTCTAAAAAAATCAATGGAAAAAATATATCCTCGGGTGAGAATTAGCAACAACAACAAAGCACACCGAACTTGCAATAAAAAAACACACAAAACTTAATGACCATAAAAAGCCCCTCATAAAAGTCACCTTAAAAACTTGTCTGCTGCCCTAACCAGTTTGGCTCAGTGGATAGAGCATCGGCCTGGGGACTCAAGGGTCCCAGGTTTGATTCCTGTCAAGGGCATGTACCTTAGTTGGGAGCACATACCCAGTAGGGAGTGTGCAGGAGGCAGCTGATCAATACTTCTCTCATCGATGTTTCTAACTCTCTATCACTCTCCCTTCCTCTCTGTAAAAAAATCAATAAAATATATTTTAAAAAAGCAAAAAAACTTGTCTGCTGCCCTAACTGGTTTTGCTCAGTGGATAGAGAATCGGCCTGCAGAATGAAAGGTCCCAGGTTCGATTCCAGTCAAGGGCACATGCCTGGGTTGCCAGCTCAATCCCCAGTAGGGGGCGTGCAGGAGGCAACCAATCACTGATGTTTCTATCTCTCTCTCCCCCTCTCCCTTCCTCTCTGAAATCAATAAAAATATATTTAAAAATAAAAAACTTGTCTGCTCTTAATCTGTTACTGATGTCCTCTTACCTTCAGCAACTCCTTGCAGCTGTCAAGCCCAATATCCATAAGAATCCCTTTCACCTTTTTTCGTACCTTCCTGATGTTGTCAAGATTTTCCACAGGAATTTGAAACATTTTTGGAATTTTCCTTAGAAAGAAAGAAAACAAAACTGTAATAAGTAACAGGGTTGGTAAAACACTGAGAGTAATTTTCAACAAATCATGCTGGGACAACTAGTTATCCACATACAAAAGAATGAAGTTGTACTTTAAAAAAAAATTTTTTAAAGTATATTTTTAGTGATTTCAGAAAGGGAGAGGGAGAGATAGAAACATCAATGATGAGATAGGCTGCCTCTTGCACAGCCCTACTGGGGATGGAGCCCACAACCCAGGCATGTACTCTTCACCAGAATCGAACCTGGGACCCTTCAGACTGCAGGCTGACGCTCTATCCACTGAGCCAAACTGACTAGGGCTAAAGTTGCACTTTTTGCTCACATCATACACAAAAATCAACTCAAAGTGGGTCATACACTTCCACCTAAGAGTTAAAATTTTTTAAACTGTCAGAAATAAACAAGCAGAAATCTTCATGACCTTGGACTGCGCAATGGATTCTTAGATATGACACCAAAAAGCAACAAAAGAAAAACTAGGTAAGTTGGACTTCATGCAAATTTAAAACTTTGGTGCTTCAGCCCTGCTAGTAAGGCTCCATGGTTGAGTGTCAACTTATGAACCAGGAGGCCATGGTTCGATTCCCGGTCAGGACACATGGTCAGGTTCAGACTCAATCCCCAGTAGGGGGCATGCAGGAGGCAGCCAATCAATCAATGATTCTCTGATCATTTATGTTTCTGTCTCTCCCTCTCCCTTTCTCTTCTCTCTCAAATCAATTTTAAAAATAAATAAATAAATGAATGAATGAAACAATTTGTGCTTCAAAGGAAATCACGCAAAAAGCAAATCCACAAAATGGGAGAAATTTTTGCAAATCGTATTTCTGATAAGGAACTTATACCAAGACTATATAAAGAACTCTGATAACTCAATAATTAAGCCAATATCCGAACTTAAAAATGGGCAAAGGATCCAAAGAAGTAGCTACTATACAAATGGCTGTTAAGCACATAGAAAGATGCTGAACAATAGACATGTGGAAATGCAAATGGAACCACGAGATACTTCTTTATACCATTAGGATGGCTGTAATTTTGAAAAAAGAAAAGAACAAGTGTTGGCAAGGATGTAGGGAAACTGATCTCTACTACATCACTGGCAATAAAACGGTACAGCCAGTTTGGAGGACAGTCTGGCAGTTCCTCAAAGGATTAAATACACAAGCACCACATGAGCCCGCAATTCCACCAAAGAGAAATGAAAAACGTGTATCCAAACAAAAACTACAAGAATCTTCACAGTAGCACTATTCTTAATAACCAAAAAGTAGAAATAATCCATAAGTCCATCAACTGGTGAATGGATAAAAAAAAATGTGTTGCATTCATAAAATGGAACATTATTTGGCCCTAAAAAGAAATGAACCTGCCCTAACCGGTATGGCTCAGTGGATAGAGCGTCAGCCTGGGGACTCAAGGGTCCCAGGTTCAATTCCAGTCAAGGGCGTGTACCTTGGTTGCGGGCACATCCCCAGTAGGGGGTGTGCAGGAGGCAGCTGATCGATGTTTCTCTCTCATCGATGTTTCTAACTATCCCTCTCCCTTCCTCTCTGTAAAAAATCAATAAAATAAAAAAAATAAAAAGAAATGAACCACACACACAATCTATAATGTGGATGAGCCTTGGGGAACATGACGCTCAGTGATAGAAGCCAGACACAAAGGATCAAGTGATCTGATTCCATTCCATGAAGTGTTTAGATCAGACAAATTACATATACAAGCAGAAGGTACAACATTGGTTGCCTTGAAGGCTGAGGAGAACTGGGAGATGATGGCTAAGGGGAACAGTTTCTTTTTGGAATAATAGTGTCCTAAAACTGACTGTGGTTATAGCTGCAAATATACTAAAAGCCAGTGAACTGTACACTTTAAATAGGTGAATTGTATGGTATGTAAATTACATGTCAATAAATCTGTTTTTAAAATATCTGAAAAGGCATAAAATTAAAACAAACCCTTATGATACTTGACTGGAAAAGAAGGCACAGATGTGACCTTAACTGCTTTTAATATATACACAGATAAAAATAGATGTATGTACATTCCATAGCTCTGCCCACTAAAAGAGCCTAGAAGCAGTTTCCCAGCCCAGTAGCAATTTGAGCACTCCTAAGACCCAAATCTTAATTTCTAAATACCACTTTCCATTAAAAGGAACCAGGGCTCCTTGTGAAAATGGCTGATTCGAGGGCTGAAATATGGAAAAGACAAGATGCTCCCAGAACATCTTGTGCCAGAAAATAAGGAAGTTGGTCAAAGAATGGTGAGACATATCAAAAGGATTCAAAAGAAGCCAGCCTGAAGAAGTTCTCACAAGCAAAATATGGGACAGTCTGGGCATCAAATAAATAATGATAGTAACAGATTATAGCCAGTGCACTAAGTTTTCCAAAGATAATGAAACAGTATCTTCCATCCCACGTGCTCTTCTTCAAATATCACTTTGATACTCCTTCCAAAAAGTAAGGGCATCTATGCCCCCACCTCATGAACCTGGGCAGAACTTTATGGCTGCCTTATCTAATAAAGAATGGCAGAATTAATGTCATGTGACTCCAAGGCTACACCATAAAAATGCCACACTGCTGCCTATTCTCTGGGGACCATCACACTGGAATCCACACACAATGCTGTGAGGAAGCTAAACTAGCCCAATGGAGACTACATGGAGATGTTCCACATCAGCCACTATATGTGCAAATGAAGATGCTGCTAAGACCCCTGTCAAGTCAACCCCAGCCTTTGAGTCTTCCCAGACTGAGGCCCAGAATTGTGGAACAGAAACAAGCCATTTACCCTACTCCTGCCTGAACTCCTGATCCAAAGAATTATTGAGGTTTTTAAATAAAATGTTTTATTCTACCAAGTTTTGGGGTGGTTTGGTATACAGCAATAACTAAAACATAACCCACTAGAATAGCGGTTCTCAACCTTCCTAATGCCACAACCTTTTAATACAGTTCCTCATGTTGTGGTGACCCCCAACCATAAAATTATTTTTGTTGCTACTTCATAACTGTAATTTTGCTACTGTTATGAATGTAAATATCTGATATGCAGGATGTATTTAGGCGATCCCTGTGAAAGGGTTGTTCAACCCCAAAGGGGTCGCGACCCACAGGTTGAGAACCGCTGCACTAGAATATAAACTTAATTCCATGGTGTTATAATTAAATAAATTGAAAGCTTGATGAGAAATGGAATATTTACATGGTTTCCAAGCACCTACTCACAAAATACTTAATAATCAAGAAAAAAGAGTAATTCACAGAAGTCTGGCAAACAAGCCCAAATTAAGAGACATTGTAAAAAACAACTAACCTATAATATTCAAAAGTGTCTAGATCATACAAGATAACACTATTCATAGTAGCCAAAATGTGGAAACAATTCACATGTCCATCAGATGGCCAATGGATAAACAAATGTGGTATATCCATACAGCAGAATACTATTTGACAATGTAAAGCACTAGGTACTAATACATGCTATAACACAAATGAATCTTAAAAGCATAATACTAAGTGTAAGAGGATGGATACGAAGTCCTCAGACTGTCTGATTCCACTTATAGGACACATCAAAAAAACACAAATCTACAGAGATGAAGGGTAGCTTAGTGGTTGGCCAGGGTGGGAAGAGGTACTGACTGCAAACAGATAGGTTTGTGGTGGGTGGATGCTGGAAATGTTCTAATATTAAATTGTGGTGATGGTTGTACAACTGTGAATGTATTTAAAAAAACAATGAATTATACACTTAAAAAGATCATAGAAGGAAAAACTAAGGAACTATTCCAGATCAAAAGAAATAAGATAACTAAATATACTGTGCAATTCTATCTAGATTCTTTTACTATAAATATTATTGGAACTGGCAAAACTTCAGTGGTGATAATGTATTGATTTCCCGATTTGATGGTTGTGTTCTGGATACGTAGGAGAATGTTCTTATTTGTAGGTAACAGACAATATTTGGGGTAATGTGGCATCTTGTTTGGCAACCTACTTTCAAATGAAGGGGGGCAATATTAAAGATTGATAATATCCTCTAGTAGTGAAGATAAGTAGAAAAATTCTAAGTTCTACATGTTTAGAGAGCAATTTGGCAGTATCTCCCAAGATTTTAAATGACAATTTCTATGAGTCAGCAATTCCACCATGCACCCCTCCTAGGAATCCCCAGAGGAACAAGTTTATACATCTCTCATTGCATTCATCTCACTATGTGGTAATTATCTATTTATATATCTATTTTCCCTATTAGACTAAGCTTCAGGACAGGAATCATGTTTTATTTGCACGGCTGGGCCTTTCACAGAGCATAATACATAGCAAATGTTTATAATAAATTAACAAAAAGGGTAATATAAAACGTTAAGAGTCATGAGACATGTGGAAAGGGCTATGGAGGTTCAAAATGGAACGGCTATGGAAGGTTGCAGAGGTGGAGCCCAAGATGTTCCAGGTGAACACATCAGCATCAAAAATGATTGAGGTAGCCGAAACCGGTTTGGCTCAGTGGATAGAGCGTCGGCCTGTGGACTGAGGGGTCCCGGGTTCGATTCCGGTCAAGGGCATGTACCTGGGTTGCGGGCATATCTCCAGTGGGGGATGTGCAGGAGGCAGCTGATCGATGTTTCTCTCTCATCGATGTTTCTAACTCTCTATCTCTCTCCCTTCCTCTCTGTAAAAAATCAATAAAATATATTAAAAAAATAAAATAAAATAAAAAATAAAAATAAAATAAAAATGATTGAGGTAAAGGAGGAAAAGTCTGAATATATTTGGCAAAAGGTAATTAAGCCAATGCTGATCAATGTCTCTCTCATCATTGATGTCTCTCTCTCTCTCTCTCAGAAAATTATAAAAACATACTTAAAAAAAATTAAATATACTGACTTGGGTTTCAGCCTTCAACAGCATCATCTAACAGAGGAGCTGTCAAGAAACTCATGATAGCTTTCTTTAAAAAGTATGTACAAGGTGACTTTCCAGTCCAGACTGTCTTCTTTAGCCAGAGCAAGGCTCAACAAAAATTTCTATCAGATGCTTTCTACCCAATCAGACTTGCTTTCATTTACTCCTTAAAGTTCCACTGTCCTCTGTATGCTAAGGAAGTTAAGTTTGTTGCTTGCAAATAAGTCTGGCCTTATCTAGCAAGCACTAATCTTATTACAGAATTCTGAGAAGCATGGAGAACAGGGATTGGTGGACTTGCCTGAGCAGCAGTTTTGGGACAGGCTGATTTCATAGGCTGGTTCCTGGGGTCCGTTGAAGAATGGCTGACTCAGGAAGAGGACACTGAAATGAAGTTGTGATTGAGCAAGTTTTAAACAGATTCTATAGTAACCCATTCAAGGCTTAGGAACAAGGCCAAGGAATTGTCAGTCTTCTGTTTTAAATTTGGAGACTAGTCCCAGCCAGTGTGGCTCAGTGGTTGAGCATCAATCTATGAACCAAGAGGTCATGGTTTGATTCCTGGTCAGGTCACATGCCCGGGTTTTGGGCTCAATCCCTAGTAGGGGGCATGCAGGAACAGCTGATTAATGATTCTTTCTCATCATTAATGTTTCTACCTCTCTCTCCCTTCCTCTCTGAAATCAATAAACGGATATATATATTCACAGAGGTTCATCTACTGTTAATGTTTTAAAAAATATGAATAGGAAATTTTTAAAATATATATTTTTTATTTCAAAGAGGAAAGGAGAGGGAGAGAAAATCAATGATGAGAATCATTGATTGGCTGCCCCCTGCACATCCCCCACTGGGGACTGGGGCAACCTGGGTATGTGCCGACCACACCAGCTTAAGACCTAATAGAAAGTGCCCCCATTCCCTCATCATTGTTATTGTGATTTCCCCCAAAACAAGCATTAAAAAAAACTTTCCCTTTTTAGCAGTTTGCTAGCTGTTTAAGGATAACAAAAAAACATAGGTAAATTATAAGTTTCATAACCTTTCAAGAGCCCTGGTCTACTGCTGCCAATCACTTTGGGGAAAAGAAGCTGCGTTTTACCATAATTTTTCATTCCAAAATACTATACATTTCATCCATTCCTAGATGCAAGATTCCATACAAAATGCCTAGTGGATTAACGAGGAAAGAAACTGTTTTCATATTTATAGGTCCTCTAATGATGCTGTTCTCTATATATTCTTAGTACTGTTAAATCTGTACATCTGTAAAAAAAAAAAATGTGTATTAGGAAACCACAGGCTAATGCAGCTGCACTAATCTACCTATTTCAGTTCATACTAAATTAATTTTAATTTCAGTGTGGTAGACATGGACCTACCAAAAAGTCCACTGATATGTACCAGAAACTGTTATTTCCCAAAAAGGCACTTAAAGGGTTTTCCTTTGTTGTTTAGTATCATGACCATTTAAAAATACGTCATTAGGTAAAAAAAATACACTCTAAAACATAAAGTCAATCAGATAAATACCTTTTAAGCGACAGAACTTTCGCTTGAGTTCCTGTTAAATCTAACTTCTAAAAGAATTTCACTTGAGAGGCAACACAGCACAAGGATCTCACCAGCAAGGATTCTGGAGCCATTCTGCTCCAGTTCCCATCAACTCCACAGTTTACTAGTTGTGCAATCTTTCGCAAATTAATCCCTGGGCCTCAGTTGCCTACCTGTGAAACAGGGAAAGCACAACCTACTCCATGAAGTAGTTGTGGGGATGAGTTAACACAAGAAAGGCACTTAGAATATCCGCATTGAGTCTGCTATGAATCTAATTCTAAAAATTGAAATGAAATGTCACAAGCATTGGAATAAGGGGCTTTAAAAAAAAGCCCAAAAACATATGCCCTTGCCGGTCTGGCTCAGAGGATGGAGTGTCGGCCCGCAGCCGGAAGGGTCTGTGACTGGTTCCAGTCAAGGGCAAGTACCTCCGCTGGGGGCTGGACCCGGCCCCAGCCAGGGCAGCAACCAATTGATGTGTCTCTCTCACACCGATGTTTCTCCCTCTCCCCCCTCCTTCCCACGCTCCCTGAAATCAATGGAAAAATATCTTCGGTGAGGATTAACAAAACCAAGGACACAGGCTCCACAAGGTCCCCGCTCCAAACGAAATAAAGTTTGTTCACTATCTGGCCGACTCTCCAGGAGCAGCTCTAAGTCGATGCGTTACTTGACTCCAACCAGAGATGAACACGCACTTCCCACGGCCCCGCTTTCAGGTGAGCCGCTCTCTCCCACAAGCGCTCTCCACACCGACGCCGACCTAGACTCCAAGCCCTCCTTTTTGATAAAACCTGCACACCTTCGCATCACAGCGAGTTTTAACAGCATTCAGGCAAGTCTCTCAATCAAATGCAAAAAAAGTAGTTAAAATATGTAATAATTTCCCATTATGCAACTGGGCACGATTCGAACTGGCAGTTAAAATCTCGGACATCCCCAAGCCAAATGTTAGCAGAAATTTTGCAAACAATCTGCGTCAACGCAGACGGCACCGGCATAGGAAAAGTTAAAATTTTAATGTTAACACCGGCATATAAACCATCAATATTCACACCAAACGCTCAAGGGTGCAGGAACAGGGAATCGCCGTCGGCTGTTGTTCACACAGTCCTTTTCTTCTGGGTGGAAATACCACGGGGCAGACTAAGGAGTGACCGCACCTTCCTGGCCCACTTTCGCGGTCACTCAGGGCTGGTCCCGGGACAGCCTGAGGAGGAACCCGGACTGCGCGGGGTGCGCTCTGCAGGCGCCGCCCTACCACCCCAACAACCCCGGGCCGTCCCCCTCTCCCTTCTCCGTCCTCCACGTCCCCCACCCCCGCCCACTGTCCCCCAGTCCCAGACCTTCGTCTCCCGCCCTGGCCTCGCGGCCCGCTCCCCTCCCCTCCCGGCCCCGCCCCGCCCCGCGGCGACCACCCCGGTCCCACGTGACACGGAGGGACGACCGGCACCGTTCGGGCCGCGAACCCGCTGCCCGAAGAACGCCGCGGGATTCGTGAGGCGGCCGCGGGTGTGGGCGGAACGGGGCGGAGCCGCCGTCGGGACTTCGCGGGCCCGGTCGGGGGCGTCGTCGCGGGGCCGGGCCGGGGCGTACCTACCGCTGGGCGCCCGGAGCGCCGCCGCGTCCGCTGCCGCCTCTCGCCGCGCCCCGCCGGGGCCCACGCCCGCCCTCGCCCCGCGCGGCGGGACCCCCGCCTCGGCGCGCGCCCACCCCCGCGCGACTCTGTCCCCTCCTCCCAGCTCGGCCAGAAAGAGAAAATGGCGCTCGATTTGCCTCCGGAAGTGACGAATGCACTCATTTGCATGTCGGTGCAGTCAGCCAATGGGATGAGAGGGTGCGTGGGACCCCTGGGCCGGGCCTCACAGACCCCTTGGGGACCCTGCCTAAAGCTGAACAGGAGGCTCTGGGGTGGGAGTGGTGGTGTCCTGCAGGAGCCCCTACCTTGACACCCCTCCTGCCACAGTGGACTGGCCTGCTAGTCCCTTACCAGCATCTGTGCAAACTCTCGTGAGAGTTTGAGTGGATGATGACGTCATTGAAGGGGTGGGGCAATTGTGTCATCAACCACATGGCCAATCACGTGAGCTCACCATATCTTTGACTTCATTTGCATGGAATGGGGATGGAGCTAGTAGCTGCAGCAGGAATGGATAGCCCCGCCCACATATCAGAGCCAATAGGAAACTAGCTATGAAGAGAACCCTGCCCTGCCATTGGAGAGTAGAACTTGGGCTATCAGAACTTTTACAAGTGTGCCCTTGATTGGCACATCTTGGTGAACTGACTGGATAGGGTCTCCTATTCTTTTCTAAAAAAAATTATGTCACACCTTTTCTTGAGAATTCTGATTTTTAAGTTAGAGCTACTGTATGTTTTGTAGATTAATTACATACATTTGTAAAAGATCCTAAATGGCCTTAAAACTCACTTTTTCCTTGATTTATTAAATACTGTAATATAGTTTTCAAAATGAATGAAAACATGGAGTAGGAGCTTTCAAAATGGCTTTAGGTCTTCTTTGAGTGAAGCGCCCACAGGGAGCTTGAAGTTTAATGAGGCCAGGTGTGTATATAAACACCTACTTTTACTTATTGGGTCCCTGTCCTAGTCGAGCTCCCTGATGACTATTCCAAACCTTTCCCACTTCATTAAAGTTCCCTGGCAACATCACCCTTCCCCAACTTCCTTTTCAGCGGAAGGTCATGTCTCCTCCTACTTCTTCCAGAACACAAAGACCATCAGACTTGGTGTTCAACCTCCCAGCTCCTACATGCACACCTGTTTCCTCAACAATCATCCTACCTTAGAGCTAGTTTCAGAAGATATTTCTGCCCACATAGATGGGCTGGTCCATTTATTGTTGGACCTTGTCTGCCTGCCCTACCAGCACCTCATTGTGGAGTCATCCCATGGTCCTCCCCTCCCCCACCTCTTCTGCTCAGTTTTAGTTTAGAGACTAAAAACGTAACAGGCACCCAATAAATGTCTGACATCATAATTGAAGGACTGCTTACTTTTTTAAAATGTATGAATTGTGATTTAATTTGGTAATGAATTACAGGGATTGGGTACAATATCCCCATATGTATCTGAGAATTTATGGGTGTGATAGAAAGTAAAGTCAAAGCCTTCCAGTCCATCATAATCCAATGAGAGCACTGTATCCAAAGAACACCTCTCCAAAGAACACCTCTGCTCCCTCCACTCTTCAATCTGGTGTTCTCTCACCCCCACCCTCACCACTCTACAGAAATGCTTGGTCACCAGTCAGCTACTTGTTGAAGAGATTTTGGTCCTCATCTATAACCTCTCCCCCTTTCCTGAAGTCTTCACCTCCCTGACAGCTCCTAAACATGCCCTTTGATCTTCTTCAACCTCTCTGATTGTTCCTTGCATCTTCATCAGCTTTCTTCAGAACACCCTGGAATGCTGGTCTCCAGGGTCCTACCTACTTTTGTTCATTTTTCAACCACATTCATTACCTGCATCCCTTGTGCCAGGGATTATACTGGGTATTGAAAAATCCCATACCTTTCATTTATCACTCTGTATCATAACTGCAGATTCAAACTTCATTATTTCAATTCCAACCCAATATACCCACCTCTTCCCTAAGTTTTTTATTTTTTATTTTGGCTGCCGATTGGGCAGCTCCACTTGGGTGTCTCACAGTTACCCCAAATTAAAAATGTTCAAAACTGAACCCATCATCCCCTCTTCAACAGCCTCTTTTACAATAAACGGTGTGCTTACCTATCCTTTATTTTCCCCATTTCCAATTCTCCAATTTTACATTCTAAATATTTCTCAAATGTGTTCCCTCAACTTTATCCCTAATACCATGTACACATGCAGGTCACTTCCTAGCTAGAACACCAACACAAGCACCTACCTACCTTACCTTCAGCTTTGGTGCCTCAGATGCATTCTCCAGGCAGCCATCTTGATGATCTAGCTAAATTGACATCAGACCCTGTCATTCCCCTTCTTACCTTCAGCCATCCAAAATCTCCCACAGGATCAAGCTCAGAGGGTCAGCATGGCATACAAGCTCTCCAAGATTGACCAGTTCCAGCCCATCTGCTATTCCTGCAAACACCACAGTGTTTGTTCATTGAATGTCTTCCCTCCCCACTACCTGAATTAATTTCTATTCTATTGCCATTCAAGGCTGAGTTCTGTGGGCCTCTCTTCCAGAGAGATCTCCTTGACCACCTCCACACATACAAACATGACACAATGTAGTGGGTACTTCTTGACATTCCCAAAACATTTTGTGTTTTTCATTACACTCACTGCATTGTTTTATCTTTATCTGCTCATGTGTTTCCCTCAGGGAGTATTACACCAACAGAACCATGTCTTCTTCTTTTCTTTTCTTTTTTTTTCAACATATTTTATTGATGTTTTACAGAGAGGAAGGGAGAGAGATAAAGAGTCAGAAACATCGATGAGAGAGAAACATCGATCAGCTGCCTCCTGCACATCTCCTACTGGGGATGTGCCAGCAACCCAGGTACATGCCCTTGACCGGAATTGAACCTGGGACCCCTCAGTCCGCAGACCGACGCTCTATCCACTGAGGCAAACCGGTTTTGGCTGGGACCATGTCTTCTTATTCATCATGTCTCCCTGATGCCTAGGTTACTTTAATATGAATAAATTTTACATGTAATAAAAATTGTAATAACATTTGAATGAATTAAGTTTTTCTTCAACATCTTATAACATTTTTTGAACATACTGAAATGTTAACATAATTGTACAGTGAACACCATCATCTTGATCTTAAAATTAATTTTTGCTGTATTTGCCATATCACCCAGCTATCCAACTATTTATCTCTGGATCCACCTTTTTTTGATTTATTTTTTTTTTGGATACAAGCAAAGAAAATTGCAGACATCAGCCCACTATGCGCCTAAATGCTTCAATATGGATATATAATAAATGACATTTAAAATTACAATCAACAGCTTTGCTGCTGAAAGGATGGTCCCTCCCTACCACAGAAGGAATAAGCAATATGACTGAGTGGAACTGGTCAAGATTAATTAGAAGAAATATTAATCTTGTGTCTCTCCCCCCCCCTCCCCCCCCCCCCACACACACACTGGAGAGGGCTGTTGGGGAGGGTGAAGGGATTGAGCAAAAAAAGAAAAAAGAGAGAAAGAACTCATAGACAGAGACAACAGTGTGGTGGATGTGGGGGTAAGAAGGGTGAATGGAGGAAGAGGGGATAGGGGGGATAAATGAATGGAACAAAATTAAATTTAAAAGTTATTTTCAGGAAAGTGCATGACCGAGATGTCATCAAATCATTCTAAATCAGAAGTTAGACCTGAGGACCTATCTGCTGTACATATCACAGCACATGCAAGTTTGTTCTACCTTCTCAGTTTCCTTGGTGTCAGTATGAGCACTGATGCTTATTTTTAGCTGTTCAGTTGAGTTTAAAAGTGAAGATGCTATGCCACACCTTTCCTACTTTCTCATCTGGCTCCCCCTATAACTGGCATCAGCATTTGTTAAGATAACCATCCAGCATACAGACAGCAATCTGGGTGATCACAGAACAGAGACAGATCTTAAACTGGCCCCAGAGCCTAATACATCAGCCCACCTTTGTAAAAATGTGAAAAGGAACAAATCCTGTGAGCATGTGCTTCCATGAAGGTTCTAGCTTTGGGATAAAAGTGTTGTTACAAAGTGCCAGCTGCACCTCAGGGTGCAGAGCTGGGCAGCACAGTGGTCTGGATTTCAGTTCCCACTTCCCTGCCATGGCTGGTTTCCATGTAGCATATGCACACTATAAAACCACTGAAATTTTTATAGAAAAGGGAGACATTATTTGTGAACAACAAGTATATGTAATCTTGCGCTTCTCGCCTCTGTTCTACATAGGCTTTGTTTGTGTGTCTACTAGGTGCCAAGCAGACAGGATGAGCAGAAGAGCTGGCTCAATCCTTGCTTTCCTAGAGCTTAGAGCTCAGTGGGGGAGAACATCATTAGTGAAATAACTACACAATGAAAGGTTAATTATAACCTGAGGCAAATGCTTCTAGATAAGGTAGGCTCTCTCTGCCCAGCCGGTGTGGCTCCATGGTTGAGCATCAACCTATGAACCAAGAGGTAATTGGTTCAATTCCTGCCCGGGTTTTGGGCTCAATTCTCAGAAAGGGGAGGGGCAGGAGGCAGCAAATCAACGATATTTCTCTCATCAATGTTTCTATCCCTCTCCCATCTTCTCTTAAAAAAAATCAATTAAAAAAAATTTTTTAAAAGAAGGTAGGTTCTCCAAGCATCTGTGAACAAGAAAACAGATCCAGACTAGCAGTTCTGATGAAGAAACAACCAGGACAAGTAGACATTAGAAGATGAAAGCAGTGAGAGATGGTCAAGGAAGATGACTCCAAGCATCAGGAACAGCCCCTGTGCCTGGAGGGAGCAAACCACAGTCACAGGGATCAAAGAAACAAGAATGACTGGAGTGCAGGTCATTGGAAAGAAAATATTATGAGAGGAGACTACAGATCAGATCATGAAGCTGTTTTGGTCTTTTTAAGACCAATGAAAAGCCAATGAGTGTTTTTAGTGGGTGGGTTGGTAGAATTTTCATTTGGATAGTACAACTGGTATTTTCCTTAACTTCACATTTGGATAGTACAGCTGCCATTCTTCTTAACTCCAAGTTGGAGTACCACTGAATCTGTGCAGAGCTGTACAAACTGAAGTTCTGCTTCTAATGCATTGTGTGATTGTTTCTCTGAATTTTCATTTTATACTAACTTTTCCTTGCTTACAAATATAGTTAGAATATAAAAATGGCAACAAACTGCACATGATTTCAACATTTAAAAGTCTGCTAAAAGTACTGTACTGCCAAACATTGATGTTGATTTTTAGTTACTTATTCTGTGAATGTATATATTTGAAAACAGAAATTAGTACTCTACACATTATCTGTAAGCTGTTTGGTTTAAAATATGGTAGATAATTAACTAAGGTAGACTGACCTTGTAATGTAACTGCTCTTGGGCAGTATTCTCTGTACATATTAGCGACAACAGATTAGACTTAATGTTGACATATTTGGGTATAATGCAACATATTTTGTATGTAAGCAGTTTCAATAAAGTTTGGTCTTCCTCTACTAAACTAATGTTGATGCAATCCTTACAAATGATTGCTTTTTAAATTTTAAGATAGGAAAAGAAATTTATAGAAAGTGTTCGGTTACAAAATATAACTGTTATCATTGGAAATTTCACATCACAGGAGGTTATCCATTACCTACCAACTTTCAAGAAATTAATCTTGTTTAATAAGGTGGGAGAAAAAATTGCCTGGCTGATGTGGCTCGGTGCTTGAGCATCAACCCATGAACTAGGTCTGGGTTCCATTCCTGGTCAGAGCACATGCTGGGGTTGCTGGCTCCATCCCTAGAAGGGTGCAGGAGGAAATTAATTGATTATTCTCTCTCATCATTGATGTTTCTAACTCTCCCTCTTCCTTCCTTTCTCTGAAATCAATAAAAACATATTTTTTAAAAATCAACAAAATGGTACAAAAGTACATTGTGCCATTACAATATGTAGTTTTTTGTTTTTACAAAGGCTGAATTCAGCAAGGCATTAATGTGCTAAAATGTGAATGACTAACTTTTAAAACTATAATTTGATTCACATTCTCAAAAGGAGTTGGCATTGATTCATACTACAATATTTGTGTGTTAAACGTGTATGTTTTCCAGTTTGAAGTCATGATGTTTTTAAATCTTATTAAAGTTTCAAAAATCTGGAGAATAAAGAAAAAGAACAGCTGGCTGTTGTGTGGAGGAGGAATGAGGCTAGAGGAAGGGCAGATGTAGGAATAAGAGGAGATTGTTGGAAAGGTCCAGGGAGAAGATGATGGTAATTTTGAACTGAAATTAGTGAGTAACATTGAAGATAAAGAAAAGCAGATAGCTTTGAGATATTGGAGGTGAAATGAACAAGACTTGACGATAGTTTGGACATGGCTGTGAGTGAAGTGTCAAAAATGATAACACTGCAGATGGAGAGTGGAAATACTGGGAAGAAATGAGAGGATTACAAGTTTTGTCTTAATCATGTTGAATATGGCTGTTAAGATTCTAGGTCTTGCCATTAGATAGCTGGAAATACAGGTCTGGATCTAAGGAGAGAGCCTGGGGTAGAAATTAAATTTAAAGGTACCATAATATGGATTCTAACTGATGCTATATACATGGATGAGAGAAAATAGTGAACCAAACACAAAGGAATGTACCAGATGATAGTTGTTTTTTGAAGTCACTTGAACCCTGTGATTCTATTACCTTAATACAATAATAGTTAAAAGATAAATCAGATAAATTCCGGTCAAGGGCATGTACCTGGGTTGCGGGCATATCCCCAGTAGGAGATGTGCAGGAGGCAGCTGATTGATGTTTCTCTCTCATCGATGTTTCTAACTCTCTATCTCTCTCCCTTCCTCTCTGTAAAAAATCAATAAAATATATATTAAAAAATAAAATAAAATATATATTGATTTCAGAGAGGGAGAGATAGAAACACCAATGATGAGAGAGAATCAATGATCGGCTGCCTCCTGCACACCCCACACTGGTAATCGAACCTGTAACCCAGGAATATTCCCTGACCTGCGACTGAATTATGACCTCCAGGTTCATAGGTCAATGCTCCATCACTGAGCCATGCCAACCAGGCTGTCATTGATTTTTTTTTTTACTTTATTCATTTATTTTTTTTTAATTAAATCTTTGTTGTTCAGATTATTATAGTTGTTCCCCCTTTTTTCCTCCACAGCTCCCCTCCACCCGGTTCCCACCCCACCCTCTGCCCTTACCCACCCCACTGTCCTCATCCACAGGTGTACGATTTATGTCCAGTCTCTTCCTGCACCCTCCACACTCCTTTCCCCCCAAGAATTGTCCGTCCACTCCCTTCCTATGCCCCTGATTCTATTATATTTACCAGTTTATTCTGTTCATCAGATTTTTTATTCACTTGATTTTTAGATTCACTTGTTGGTATGTACTTGTTGTTCATAATTTTTATCTTTACCTTTTTCTTCTTCTTCCTCTTCTTAAATACCTTTCACCATTTCATATAATACTGGTTTGGTGGTGAGGAATTCCTTTAGCTTTTTCTTATCTGTGAAGCTCTTTATCTGACCTTCGATTCTGAATGATAGCTTTGCTGGATAAAGTAATCTTGGTTGTAGGTTTTTGCTATTCATCACTTTGAATATTTCTTGCCAATCCCTCTGGCCTGCATAGTTTCTGTTGAGAAATCATCTGACAATCTTATGGGTACTCCCTTGTAGGTAACTGTTTTTCTCTTGCTGCTTTTAAGATTCTCTCTTTGTCTTTTGCTCTTGGCATTTTAATTATGATATGTCTTGGTGTGGTCCTCTTTGGATTCCTTTTGTTTGGGGTTCTCTGTGCTTCCTGGACTTGTAAAGTCTATTTTTTTCACCAGGTAGGGGAAGTTTTCTGTCATTATTTCTTCAAATAGGTTTTCAATATCTTGCTCTCTCTCTTCTTCTGGCACCCCTATAATTCGGATGTTGGTTCGCTTGAAGTTGTCCCAGAGGCTCCTTACACTATCTTCAGACTTTTGGATTCTTTTTCTTTTTTCTTTTCCGGTTGGGTGCTTTTTACTTCTGAGTATTTCAAATCTTTGACTTGATTCTTGTGATCCTCTTATCTGCTGTTGGATCTCTGTATAATATTCTTTATTTCAGTCAGTGTATGCTTAATTTCTATTTGGTCCTTTTTCATATCCTCGAGGGTCTCACTAAATTTATTGGCGGTTTCTAGAAAATTCTTTAAAAACCTTATAAGTGTGGTTTTGAACTCTATATCCAGTACAGTGGGGCCTTGACTTATGAGTTTAATTCATTCCGAGACTGAGCTCATTAAGGAGCTCATTAACTCAAATTACTCTGTCAACTCAATGCAAAAAATCGGCTGAGAGACAGCTTGTATCTCAAAAAACTCGTTAGTCGGGACACTCATAAGTCAAGCCCCACTGTAGTTTGCTTTCCTCCATTTCTGTCATTTGTGACCTGTTTCTTTGTCTCCGCATTTTGGCTGCTTCCCTGTGTTGATAGGGTGGCTTTCTGTGCTAGGTGTCCTATAGGGCCCAGTAGCTCAGCCTCCCCAATTACCTGAGGTGGGCACTCTTGGTGCATCCCTTTATGGGCTTTGTGCACAGTCTTGTTGTAGTTAAGCCTTGATTGTAGTTGGTATCACTGGGAGGAATTGACCTCCAGGCCAATTGGCTGTGAGAATCAGCTGTGTCTATAGTGGGAGAACTTCTGTGCTAGAGACACCCTTATGGGGCAAAACTTGCTTCAGTGGGGCTTTGGTGCTCACTGAGTCTTCCCCCTGAGTGTGTCCCTTATGGATCTGAGGAGTTGTAATCTGGATGGTCCCACTCTGACCACCGGGTACACTGGCACTTGGATCTCTAAGGAGGTGCTAATTTAGCCTCTGCCTGAGGCTACCCAGCAGAAGTTACAGAGAGATCTGCAGATTCCTCTTCTTTGTTTGGGATTTGGAGGTGTTCAGATGAGGCCCAGCTGTGAAGCAGTGCAAGCTGCTGTGGGGCCTTGGGCCTTCTTTTGGATGTTCTGGGTCTCTCTGACCCAGCTGCAGTTTGTTAGGTAATTTTAGATTGCAAAGGGCTAGGTCATTCATATGCAAAAGCCTCTGCGCACAGCTTGGGTGAGGCGGGGTCTCAAGGAATCAACAGGGTGGAGCAAACAGCTATGGCTGATCCTCAGTCCTGCCCTAAGAGGCCCCGGGTCTCAGTGTCCCGTGGTAATTGCTGCAAGCACCTCTGAGAGAAAGCCACCCTCGAGTTCCACGCGCTTCCAGACAGTCCAGTTTCTCCCCTTATGAGTCTGGGTTCCCAGAGACGCGCCCGGAACTGGAGTTCAGAGCAAGAGCGTGTGTCTCCCTCCTGATTAAAAAAGACAACGGTGTCCTCAGTTGCCAGCCCTTTCCTCGAGCGCCTCCGTACCTCTGCACATTACTTCCGCACCTCCTCTGAATCTCAGTGTGCTTTTCTCTTACCTTCTAGTTGTAGAATTTCCACTCAGCCAGCCTTCCTGTGGTTCTGGATGATGTTCGTTTTGTCTTTTAGTTGTATTTTTTTTAATTAAATCTTTATTGTTGAGATTATTACATTTGTTCCTCTTTTTCCCCCCCCATAACTCCCCTCCTCCCAGTTCCCGCCCCACCCTCCGCTCTCACTCCCCACCCACTGTCCTCATCCATAGGTGCACAATTTTTATCCAGTCTCTTCCCGCATCTCCCACACCCCTTTCCCCCCCCAAGAATAGTCAGTCCATTCCCTTTCTATGCCCCTGATTCTATTATGATCACCAGATTATTTATTCACTTGATTCTTAGATTCACTTGTTGATAGATGTGTATTTGTTGTTCATAATTTGTATCTTTACCTTTTTCTTCCTCTTCCTCTTCTTAAAGGATACCTTTCAGCATTTCATATAATACTGGTTTGGTGGTGATGAACTCCTTTAGCTTTTCCTTATCTGTGAAGCTCTTTATCTGACCTTCAGTTCTGAATGATAGCTTTGCTGGATAAAGTAGTCTTGGTTGTAGGTTCTTGGTATTCATCACTTTGAATATTTCTTGTCACTCCCTTCTGGCCTGCATAGTTTCTGTTGAGAAATCAGCTGACAGTCATATGGGTATTCCCATGTAGGTAACTGAGTTTCTTTCTCTTGCTGCTTTTAAGATTCTCTCTTTGTCTTTTGCTCTTGGCATTTTAATTATGATGTGTCTTGGTGTGGTCCTCTTTGGATTCCTTTTGTTTGGGGTTCTCTGCGCTTCCTGGACCTGTAAGTCTGTTTCTTTCACCAGGTGGGGGAAGTTTTCTGTCATTATTTCTTCAAATAGGTTTTCAATATCTTGCTCTCTCTCATCTTCTGGCACCCCTATAATTCTGATGTTGGTACGCTTGAAGCTGTCCCAGAGGCTCCTTACACTATCTTTGTATTTTCGGATTCTTTTTTCATTTTGCTTTTCTGGTTGGGTGTTTTTTGCTTCTTCGCATTTCAAATCTTTGCCTTGATTCTTGTGGTCCTCTGGTCTGCTGTTGGGAGTCTGTATAGTATTTGTTATTTCAGTCCATGTATGCTTAATTTCTAGTTGGTTCTTTATCATAACATCGAGGGTCTCATTAGATTTCTTGAGGATCTCACTACATTTATCGGCGGCTTCTAGACAGTTCTTAAGAGACCTTAAAAGTGTGGTTCTGAACTCAATATCCTCCATTGACAGTTTTGTCCTGTTTCTTTGTCTCCGCATTTTTTATGCTTTCTTGGTGCACCCCCTAGTGGTCTTTGTGCGCAGTCTTGTTGTAGTTAAGCCTTGATTGTTGTCGGCAATACTGGGGGTGATTTGACCTCCAGGCTAACTGGCTATGAGAGTCCGCTGTGTCTGCAGTGGGATAGCTTCTGTGCAGGATCTCTAGGGCGGTGCTAATCTAGCGTTTGCCTGAGGCTATCCGGCAAATGGCTCTGCACAGGGCTTGGGCGGGGCGGGTCGCCGGGGATCTACAGGGCGGGCTGGAGCGAGCAGTTATGGCTGCTCTCAGTTCTGTCCCTAGGGGCTCTGCCTCACAGAGTCCCAGCAACTGCTGCAAACCTCGGAGAGAAAGCTGCCTTCGAGTTCCGACCGAAGCCAGACAGTCCCGCTTCTCCCGTTTGAGTCTGGGTCCCTAGAGACTTGCCCGGATCTGGAGCTCAGAGTCTGAAACTCCCTCCCGATTGAAAACAACAACCGCACCCTCCGCCACCAGCCCGCTCCGCGCGCACTCCGCACCTGAGTATTTCACTTCAGCACTGCGCCTCCTCCAAGTCTGGGTATGATATTCTCTTTCCTCCTAGTTGTAGAATTTCCACTCAGCCAGCCTTCCTGTGGTTCTGGATGATGTCCGTTCCGTCTTTTAGTTGTTTTTTGAAGTGGTTGTTCGAGGCAGCAATCTCCGGCGTTAACCTATGTCGACATCTTGGTTTCTCTGTCTAGTTGTATTTTTAAAGTGGTTGTGTGAGGCAGCAATTTCAGGTGTTAACCTACGCCGCCATCTTGGTTTTCTGTCATTGATTTTTATATGTTGTTCTGTGTCTTGCTATTTGATGAATTCATTTATTAATTCTAACAGCTTCTGTATAAAGTCTTCAAAATTTTCTACACACAAGATCATATAATATGCAAAAAGAAATAATTTTACCTCTTCATTTCCAATTTGGAGACTTTTTATTTCTTTTTCTTATGTAATAGTTCTCACTAGAACTTCCAGTACTATGTTTAGCAGAAGTGGTGAAAGCCCTGACTGGTTTGGCTCAGTGGATAGACCGTCGGCCTTAGGAATGAAGGGTCCCAGGTTCGATTCCACTCAAGGGCATGTACCTTGGTTGTGGGCACATCCCCAGTGGGGGGCGTGCAGGAGGCAGCTGATCGATCTTTCTAACTCTCTCTCCCTCTCCTTCCCTCTCTGTAAAAAAATCAATATATTTTTAAAAAAAGAAGTGGTGAAAGTGGACATCCATGTGTTATTCCTGATCTTAGAAGAAAAGCTTTGTCTTTCACCACTGATGTTTGCTGTGTTTTTCACATGTAGCTTTTATTATATTAAGGTGGTCTTATTCTACTCCTATTTTGTTGTTTTCATGAAAGTGTTGAATTTTGTCAAGAGCTGTTTCTGCATCGAGAGGATCTTGTTTTTCCCCCCTTCATTTTGTTGATGTGGCATATTACATTGATTTTTTTGTATGCTGAACTTTGCATTCCAGGAATAAATCCCAGTTGGTCTTGGCATGTAATACATTTAATATGCACCTGAATTCAGTTTGCTAGAATTTTTGTTGAGAATTTTTAAACAATATTTTTTTTATTGACTTCAAAGAGAGTAAGGAAAAGGGAGAGATAGAAACATCAATAGTGAGAATCATTGATCAGCTACCTCCTGCATGCTGCCCACTGGGGATCAAACCCACAACTGGGGCATGTGCCCTGACCGGGAATCAATTCTGGCCTCCTGGTTCATAGGTCGACACAACCAGAGCCACACTGGCTGAGCTGTTGACAACTTTTGCATCAATATTCATTATGTTGGTCTGTAGCTTTCTTTCCTTGTAGTGTCTTTGTCTGTCTTTGGTATCAGGGTTATGCTGGCCTCCTAGAATGAGTTAAGAAGTGTTTTTTCCTCTTCAAGGTTTTGGAGAAATTTGAGGAGAGTTGATATTACTTAAAACATTTGGTAGAATTCAACAATGAAGCCATAGCTCCAGGGCATTTTTTGTAGTTGGGAGAGTTTTGATTACTGATTCAATCTTCTTATGAGTTATAGATCTACAGATTTTCTAATTTTTTCATGATTTAGTCTTGGTAGGTTCTTGTTTTGAGGAATTTGTCCATTTCATTGAAATTTTCCAATTTGTTGGTATACAATTGTTCATGCTCTTATAATCCCTTTTATTTCTGTAGATTCAGTAGTAATGTTCCTACTTTCATTTCTGATTTTAGTAATTTAAATTTTTTTCTCACTTCTTCTAACTAAAGATTTGCCAATTTTGTTGCTCTTTATGAAGAACCATGATTTAGTTTCATTGATATCCTGCAGTTTTTCTATTATCTATTTCATTTATGGCTGCTCTGATCTTTATTTCCCTCATTATGCTAGCTTTGGGTTTAGTATGTTCTTTTCCTAGTCACTTACATTGTAAAGGTACATTGTTCTTTAACATCTTATTTTTTATCTTTATTTTCTTTTTAAATATATTTTTTATTATGGATAGTATTAGGAATCTCCATTTCCCCCTTTTTGTTTTTAATATAAGCATTTATAGCTATAAATTTCCCACTTAATATTGCTTTCACTGTGTCTCAAGTTTCTATATGTTGTCTTTTCATTTCCATTCACCTCTAATTTCCTGTTTCTTCTTTGATCCATTGATTGAGAATGTGTTATTAAATTTCCAGATTTGAATTTCCATTTCTCATTTTATTTCTGTTGATTTCTAACTTCATAAAAGATACTGTATGCTAGCTATGTTTTTAAATCTATTGAGACAGAATTTGAGACCGAATGGTCTAACCCAGTGGTCGGCAAACTGCGGCTCGTGAGCCACATGCGGCTCTTTGGCCCCTTGAGTGTGGCTCTTCCACAAAATACTGACTTCTGCGCATGGGCCATGAAGTTTCGATCGCACTGTACGTGCATGCCCGCACGTGGTATTTTGTGGAAGAGCCACACTCAAGGGGCCAAAGAGCCGCATGTGGCTCGCGACCCGCAGTTAAAATGTCCCATGTGCATTTGAGAAGAATGTGTATGTTGTTGAGTAGAGTGTTCTGTATGTCTGTTAAATATAGTTCATTTGTTGCAAGTCCTCTATTCCTTACTTCTGTCTGGTTTTTGTATCCATTATTCTGAAAGGGGTTCTAAAGTATTCAATTGTTATTTTAGAACTATTTCTCTGTTGATTATGTCAGTTTTTTTTTTTTAATGTTTTTATTGATTTTAAAGATAGAGGGAGGGAGAGAGAAACATTGATGAGAGAAACATCGATTGGCTACATCCTACACCCTCCTCCTGGGGATTGAGCCCACAACCCAGGTATGGGCCCTGATCGGGGATCGAACTGTGGACCTCTCGGTGCATGGAC
This sequence comes from Myotis nattereri, assembly GCF_964212035.1. NCBI lineage: Eukaryota > Metazoa > Chordata > Mammalia > Chiroptera > Vespertilionidae > Myotis > Myotis nattereri. The sequence continues at coordinate 54,744,522 of NC_138083.1, read as the reverse complement.
AACACTCAACCAATGAGCCGCACCAGCCAGGGCTTAACCACGTTTTTCTTAACTGAGCTACAGGGAGAACAAGAGTAGCAGCAAATAAGCATAACTGACTCTGGAAACTTTTCGTTCAGAACATGTCAGGGAGGTCTGACAGCCATAATTACAATACCATGAAATAAGTCACCAAAAATAAACACAGAAATGTTAATTTTAACACACTCCACTGGTTATTTAATATTCACTTTATGTACTCATTATAAAGGACTCGCAGTTCAATAGTAAAATTTAACTGGGGTTTTTTTTTAATAAGAAAATACAAGTACAGGTTTCTAATTTATATTATGTTTGGGTAGATTTGATTTAGACAAACCTTAAGGTGACAGGCTAATAAATGCCTAGCACCTCTTAGCAATAAAAGTGACATCAAAAAGATACAGCAATGCTCTTACCAAAATTAATAAAAGCTTAGATACTCTTTAGAACTAAGGGGGTAGTTTTGTCAATAGGCCAAAATTTCATAGGAAGGTGGGAACACAGGCCTTCCCCCTCCTCGTTAGAAGTCGTTCTGTTAGAACTCATGGTGGCCATATGGTGTTTCAAGTACTAATAGGAAACAAACGCGTCAACTTAAGAATACAAAAAGCAAACTGTGATATAAAGAATAAGGAAAGGGAGGAAACATTTCAGTAAGCTCAGATATGACATGATGATACTATCACAGGCCTTAGTACCTTCTTTAAATCTTAAATAAATTGCGCCACCAACAGAAAAAGTCACCTCACAGAGAATGCTATGAGATTTTTAAGTTGCTAGACTCCTTTCCATCTTCTCCTCCTCATCAGCTCTCGATACTGCTGTCAAATTCTACACACTTCAGGCAGCGGGCTGTTGAAAGCGGGAGGAAGTAGGTCCACGAGGGTGTCTTGCTTTTGTGCACTTATCTGGGGTGCTATTTCCAGAGAAGGAGTTCCTCTACAGAGTGTGCCCAGGGTGGATTTCTCTAAGTTGCTCTCAGAGTTGTCCAGCTGCCCTCACCAATAAGTCAGTCTTTGTAGGTTGATAGAAACCACCAGTCAAAGCAGATGCATATGGATTGTGGGGAAGCCTTCTTTAGTATCTAACATAGGTGTAGTGCTGCGGTTTCTCGGGCTGTGCCTGCAGCACCTGAGCGGTAGCGGCCGGGGGCGCCGAGGAAGCTGCGGAGCCGCCGGGCCCGGGGCCCTTCGACATGGTCCTGTCTTCCTGCCTCTTCGCCGCTCCCCTTTTATTATTCAGTCTGCGCGGTCCGCGCCGAGGACTCAGTGCCTATGTCAGTTTTTCTTAATATTTGATGGTTCATCATTAAGTGTCTAAATGTTTATATATCTTGTTTTGCTGAAACTTTTATTAGTATATTATGTCCTCCTTTGTCTCATGAAATCTTTATTATTTAAAGCCATTTTAGTCTAATATCAGTGTAGCCAATTTTGGTTACTACTTGAATGTAATCTCTTTTTTTTAATTTATTTTATCTTTAAATTCTTTATTAGTTAAGGAACTACAAATGTGTCTTCATTCCCCCCCCCCATTAACCCCCATTTTTTTTAATTTTTAAAAATATGTTATTGATTTTTTACAGAGAGGAAGGGAGAGGGAGAGTTAGAAACATTGATGAGAGAGAAACATCGATCAGCTGCCTCCTACACACTTCCTACTGGGGATGTGCCCGCAACCAAGGTACATGCCCTTGACCGGAATCGAACCTGGGAGCTTTCAGTCCACAGGCCGATGCTCTATCCACTGAGCCAAACTGGTTAGGGCTGGAATCTCTTTTTATATCCTTTTACTTTCAATCAATTTATTTCTTTGGATCTAAAGTGAATCTCTTGTAGACAGCATATAGTTGGCAGTGTTTTTCATCAATTTTGTTGATCTCTCTTTTCATTGGAGAGTTTAATACTGTTACATTTAATTACTGACAAGGATTTTCGTGATTGTGCTATTTCTTTTCTATATGCTGTATATATTTTTGCCCCTCATTCCTTGAATTACTCTTTTTATGCTTAGTGTGTGTTTTTTGTAGTTAAACATTTAAATTCCTTTCTCATTTTCTTTTATATATCTCCTTGTATATATGCTATGGCTATTTTCTTTCTTTTTTTTTAATCTTCACCTAAGGATATTTTCCCATTGATTTTTAGGTAGAGTGGAAGAGAGAGGGAAAGAGGAAGATAAATATCAATGTGAGAGACACACATTGGTTGCCTCCTGCATTTTGTTCATGCATAATTTACTTGACATTCTTTTTTTTTTTCTTTTTTTTTCTTTTTGTGCATTTTAACACAGTTTTAAAGTCTCTGTCTAATAAATCTACCATCAGGTCTTTTTCAGAGACAGTTTCTGTTTATTTTTTCTTTTGAATGGGCCATACTTTACAATTTTTTGTATGCCTTGTAATTCTTATGTTGAAAACTCAATATTTGAATCGAATAATGTAGTAACTCTGGAAATCAGATTCTGTCCCTTCCTTAGAGTTTGATGTTTTATTGTCTTTTGTTATTTTCTTGTTGTAGACTATCTCTGTGCCCAGAAACAGCAACATCCCTTCCATCAAACTCTCTCTCAATTCTGACACCCTCATGTCTTCCATCTTATCAAAAATGCCCAAAGATGCCCTAGCTGGTTTGGCTCAGTGGATGAAGCGTTGGCCTGCAGACCAAAGGTCCTCGGTTCAACTCTGGTCAAAGACACATACTTTAGTTGCAGGGCCCTGGTTGGGGCTCATGCAGGGGGCAACCAATCAATGTGTTTCTTTCACATCGATGTTTCTCTCTCTCTTTCCCGCTCTCTTCCACTCTCCAAAGCCAGTGCGTGAGCCATCTTCATGCAGAGTAGAGGCATAGAGGAAATTTTATGTTTGGAGGTGAGTGGAGAGGCTTTATTGGACATTTGAGAGTTCTACACATATTCTTTCCCAGAACATCTTACTTTAAAAGCTGTACCCAATACTCTCACACTCCATGTTGAGAGGTGCTATGCATAAGTGAATCTAAAAATATATATAGAAGATGATGTCACAGGGGCATGCCTTCCATAAAAGTTACCATTATCCAGAGCTAAATACCGTAGGTTAAAACTTCTCCTGCTCTGCCTTCAGTTGCTGAAAGTCCATTTTAAAAGTAGATGGGCCCTAACCGGTTTGGCTCAGTGGATGGAGCATCGGCCTGTGGACTGAGGGGTCACAAGTTTGATTCTGGCCAAGGACATGTGCCTTGGCTGCAGGCACATCCCCAGTGGAAGGTGTGTAGGAGGCAGCTGATCAATGTTTCTCTCTCATCGATGTTTCTAACTCTCTATCCCCTCTCCCTTCCTCTCTGTAAAAAATCAATAAAATATATAAAAATAAAAAAAAATTAGATGGAAACCATATTGCTTCCATATTTACTAGGAACATTTGGGTTCTGGTCTTAGCAGTGGTTGTACAGTCACTGTCACCCCAGGTTATCTGGCACAATGAGATGTCCCACATCCATCTTCCACTAGATTCCTCAGAATTGTGAAAGGAGGTGAGGTTTTCTTGTCTGATATCCTGTGTGCACTTCACAGATGGGTAAACTGAGACACTGAAAGCCTGTGAGTTAGAGCTCCTGCTTCCTATGCTGTCATGCCTCGTTAGGCAAACTTGAGCATTTTTAGGGAAAGAAGCTGCACACAGGCTGCTTCTTGGATGTTTCTAAAGACGGGTCCTGAGGCATTCAGAGCATCCATGACCTAGAGGAATGGAACAGTGTCTCCCATTTGCTGTGCCCTGCAGACACAGGGTAACTTTTGGCATTCTGCTTTGCCAAAATCTTGGAAGGAGATGGACCAATTTTTATAGTTCCTGTTCTAGCAGAGAAAGCAAGGCCCCAACCGTTGCTGTTTTACTAAGATCCAACGTTTGGATGCACAGGTGGTCCTAAGATTTCCAACTGGCCCTTTGGTATCACTCTTCAGGAAGTATATGTGGTGGGACTTTTGGTTGCTATCTGAAGGCCCACATGTAGATCACCAGCTTATTTTAAAACAATATAACTTGAGCATAGCCAGGTGGAAGGGCTACATGGGGTGAGGTGTTGGGAAAAAACCCAGAGCTCCCATGTCCTCCAAGTGTGCCACACCCCAAATCTCCACATGCCTACGAACCTGGAAGCTCCTTGAATGTGCTTGAAATAACTAAAGTTCTAAGTCCTTTTAGTGAATTTGGAAGCATTCTTTGTATTTGGGAAGTCTGGTGTTTAGTTTTGTTTCTTTTCATATCAAAGATGAAATTAATCCTTAAAGATGTGCAAAGTGCTGCATTCCAGTTGCTAATGCAGATCCTATTAGTGTTACTTTTTTACCTAAATGGAATTAATCCATGTCCACATGGCAACACCTTCCACCACTTTCAGGAAATGCAGGGAGGAGTCAATGTGACCAAACTACCCCTCACTCGTGAATAGGGCTCCAGCAGAAACGCTCTGAGAACCCACGAGTGGAAAACACCAGCCAGGTTCACATTTAGTCTCCCTTTCTTGACACAACCTTAATTCATTCCATTATTGGTCCAAGTACCATTTCTTCTCATTCCTGGCCCCTTTATTTTTGTTTTGCTTAATACTATTATGTGGTGTTTTACCCATCCTTACAAATAGTCTTAAATCCTTCCTGTATGGAATATAAACAAGATTTCCTGGGTCTAAAAAAAATATCAGCCCTGACCGGTTTGGCTCAGTGGATAGAGCATCGGCCTGCAGACTGAAAGGTCCCGGGTTCGATTCCAGTCAAGGGCATGTACCTTGGTTGCGGGCACATCCCCAGTGGGGGGTGTGCAGGAGGCAGCTGACCAATGTTTCTCTCCCATCGATGTTTCTAACTCTCTATCCCTCTCCCTTCCTCTCTGTAAAAAATTAATAAAATATATTTTAAAAAATCATTCTTGCCATTTGTTACCTTTATACGGAGCTTGGCTCTGGAGCACAAATGGAAAGAAAAAAGAACAAGCAGCATATTGTACCAGCATCTCCTACAATCCCCATTTCTTTGATACGTGGAAGACATGGCACGCCTGCATTAGGTGTGTACTGACGTCACAACTCAAGAGCCTTGCCACCACACTCACCTCTTGGCACTTGGGATCTAGGTACCTTCTGCAGTGTTGATGCAGAATTAGTGGTCAGTAGAACAGGCTTCTCAGTGCTGTGGGTCTAGTATTAATCAGGTCTTTCCAACCACTTCTTTTATCTAGCTCTTACACTCCCAGGCCAATATTTCCTCTGCCCTTTATCACCCCAGGACCAGGTACTGGGCAAGTAGAAACTACCCTTGCAGCCCAGAGTCTGCTGAAATTATTCTAACCATCCAATCCTAATCCTGCTCAAACTTATCTACTATGCCTTGCCCATTCCTTTCTGGAGAAACCACAGCATAGGCTCTGGACAATGCTCCCCCTCCCTCCACCCCAATTTGTTCTGCCTCCTGACCCACCTTACACTTCCTGGTGGTCCTGCACAGTGTGGTTCCTTCTCTTAGAAGCTGCAAGTACCAAATATTTCATTCAAGGCAGTTGTCTCCAAGTCTGTCATCTTCACATACCTGATTAGAACAAATCCCTCGTACATTTTAACACAGGTTCAACCCCCTTCTTCAGTCAGGAGAGAAGCAACCTGTACTCCGAGGAAATGGCTCCCCACACAAGGATACACACATCCTTTGAAGGCGAATGGGATCACACATGTGCTACCCAAATATCAACATGCCTAGAGCATCTGCAGGGGTCTGCCTGTGTCCTGTAATCCAGTTCCTTCAGTCGGGCCATTGTGCTGGCAAAGGCAGAGCTGGTTGGTGCCATGTCCCTGCTGGGCCACTGCATCTGGTCCCAGATGCCTATGCAGGAAACAGCGTTTGGGGCTTGCCAGCAATGCAGAGATGAGAGCAACATTTCCTTCCTGAAACACTTTGCAAAAATGGAAATTATGTTCCAAGTTCTCTGTGCTTTATCTTAACAGTGCACCTGTCTCTGATTACCTAAATGATTACCTAAAAATCATTTTACTTTCCCCAACAGCTCCTTACTCATGCCTGAACAATACTCATCTGACCTCTTTTCTTTCTCTGAAAGGCACATCACAGCCATCTTACACTTAGAAAAACTAGACAGCACTTTACCACCCTGCTTGGGGCCATTTTTAAACAGTGAAATCGCCATCAAAGACACAAAATCGTGGAAAATGTGGCACTAGTGAACCTCGAAAAGCAGTTGTTTACAGTATGAGAGGAAACAAGAAGGTAGAGCTTTGCGTTGTCTGAACTTAACTAAGATGTGTGCATTGCATGATTCCAATTATCATCTCTCTGGGCATATCTAAGAATGACTGTGAAAATGCCCCAAGTATTGATTTTGGGGTTACAAAGAAATTTTAGTGAACCCTGGCCAGTGTGGCTCAAATGTTGGATGCTATCCCATGCACTAAAAGGTTGCCAGTTTGATTCCTGGTCAGGGCACATACCTGGGTTGCAGGCTCAATCCCGGTATGGGGTGTGCAGAGGCAGCCAATCAATGTTGCACTCTCACACCAATGTTTCTCTCTCTCTTTTTTTCCCTCTCCCCCTTCCTCTCTGAAAATTAATTTAAAATCTTTAAAAAAAGAAATTTTAATGAGTAGGAAAACCTAAAAATATGGAGTCCGCAAATAATGAGGATCAACCTTATTGTCATCAATCTAAAAGGTTTTTATGCACTTTCCACAGGCCATCTTACTTTCCACAGTACCAGTAATAGCAGGGCTGAGAGCGGTAACTGGTGTAACTCAGCTGCACATCCTACAAAGGCTTTCCTGTCAAAAACTAGAAATGACTGTGCTTCTCAAAGCAGAATTTCCATCAGGTGCAGAGTTGAAGCCCCACACCCACACCCTTTGTGATCATTAACAGTCACCTCAGTCCTTTCTGTCACCTCCTCTCTCTGCCTTCAGTTCCTGCTCTGCTTCTCGGAGCTCCCACTCCTGTACTGGGGTGAACTCCCCCTGAAGGGCCCCATCATCGTCCAGGTCGTCTTCACTCACCAACCCCCACGAATAGTTCTTGGGGGAGAGATCATCGTCCACACGAGGTTTGGCCTTCTTCTTCCTTGTCATTTGTCTTGTCAGCTCAGCCACCTGCTCTGGCCCCAGCCATGCTGGGCTCTCGCCCCTGTGTCCTTTCTCTTTCCTCTTCTTGTACTCCATGATCTGCTTGTTGAGAGCCTCATGATCAATCCCATACAGACTCGAGTGCACGGCAGGGCCCAGGGCGTCACATGGCGATGGAGCATCTGGGGCCTCAGGGTCCCTGGAAGGGAGAAGCACAGATGAAGCGCCAGAGCAACTTCGTGGGAGCTCCTGGGCTAGTGCTTCACCTTCCCACACCCATGGCCTCTGAACTGTCCTAAGGTCTACCTAATGGAAACTGTGGAGGATAGGACAGTGAGTTTTGGTTTTGGCACTCTCCAGCCCAGGACCACTCAACCAGCACTCTTGGTGCCTGTGTGTGGCACAGGCCTCGACAATTCTGATGCAGCCATTTGCATGGTCATTAGACACATTTTCATTCTCCCTCCCCCCAATTAAACATGCCCAGCACACTAGGCCATATTTGGGGCCGTTTCTTGATGCAAACTTAGTTCATTCTGTTATTGGTACAGTGGCACCTTGGCCTCACCAGGTGCCACCAAAGCTGCTGCAGGCCACTCACACCTTGCATCTGCCCAAGAACTGAGCACACGTCCACATGTATCACCTGAAGTCACTTTGTGTGAGGTCTTCTTGTTCATCAGGGGGTCCAAAATCAGCAACTGCCAGTAACCGATCCACCTGGAAAAGAACAGAAGGCAGTTCAGCAACCACACCTGCAGTGCTGCGTCAGAGCTGCGTGCACCCTGCACTGGGCCATAGGCCTTCCGGGTGCACTTTAAGTCACTTCTCACAGCAATACTTTCCCAAAGACGAGACCATACAATAGCCAGTGCTTTCAAACACCTATTATTTTAACAATCACATTTTCTTTGATGATGAACAGTTTTTAAAAACCATTGAAATTTGTAAATGTTAGTAAAATTTACTAACAACAATTGGATATTAATTGAATTATGTAAGTAACATTTACTGTTTTGTAAAATGCTTGTTTTGCCACAGGATTTGTGCTTGGGGAAAAAGCCGGCCAGCACCAAGTCAGCCTTCCTGGGGCAGTGTCCGCTCTAGTGCAAGCCCAGACAGCCCGTCACTCTGCAGCAACAGAAAGCAGTGTCACCCAGGGACTCCGATAAAAATTATAAATGTACAAAGAAGCAGAACCAGGAGTTAAATTAGTGCACAGAAAACACCAGAAATAAGATTGACACAACAAAGACAAACTGGGAGAAAAGACTCCCAACACACACTCTGACAGGAACTTGGACCAGACATATAACTAATCTGTACAACCTGAAGATAAGCAGAAATAAAAACAAGCAGGACTGGCCCTGGCCAGTGTGGCTCAGTTGGTTAAGCATCATCCCATGCACCAAAAGGTCACTGGTTCGATTCCTGGTCAGGACACATGCCTGGGTTGTGGTTTGATCCCCGGTTGGGGTATGTATGGAAGGCAACTGGTTGATGTTTCTCTGTCTCTCCCTCTCTCTCTCTCTGAAATCAATAAGAACATATCCTTGAGTGAGGATTAATAATAATCTATCTATATAAAAGCCTAAGTTACTGTTCGACCAGTAGCTATGATGCGCAATGTCCACCAGGGGGCAGACGCTCAATGCACAAGCATGGAAACATGGGACAGACTGATGAATCTCGGGGGGAGGAGTTAGGGGAGGGGGGGGAAGAGATTAACCAAAGATCTTATATGTATACTAGAGGCCTCGTGCACAGATTCGTACACTTGTGGGGTCCCTTGGCCTGGCTTGCACCTTCTCGCAATTTGGGACCCCTTGGGGGATGTCAGACTGTTGGTTTCAGCCTGATCCCCACAAGCCAGGCCAAGGGACTCCACCAGGGCATGAATCCGCAACAGTAATAATAACCATAGGTGGATTGCAATCCAGGAAATGAGAGAAAACGGTAAGCACAGGAGGGTAGCTCTGGCTGCCTCAAGTTTATAAATCAAGAACTGGAGATTTGGTTCACTAGTTGAGTTACAGAGATAAGCATTAAAAAAATATTAAAGCCCAGGCCCGGCTGGTGTTGCTCAGTAGTTGAGCTTCAACCTATGAACCAGGAGGTCACGGTTCCATTCCTGATCAGGGCACATGCCTGGGTTACAGGCTCGATCCCCAGTAGGGGCAGTGCAGGAGGCAGCTAATCAATGGTTCTCTCTCATCATTTGTATTTCTATCCCTCTCTCCCTTTCCCTTCCTCTCTGAAATCAATAAAAACATATTTAAAAAAAATTAAAGCCCTAGCTGGGTGGCTAATGAAGTGTCATCCCGTATACTGAAAGGCTGCAGGTTCAATTCCCAGTCAGAGCGTGTACAGGAGGCAACAGATCGATGTTTATCTCACATCAATGTTTTCTTATCTTTCCCTTCCTCTCCCTCTAAAATCAATAAAAACATATCCTGGGGTGAGTATTAAAAAGAAAAAAATTAGAACCAGAAAATAAGGTTACATCTGGTGACTCAGGCTGGGAATGAGCATGGGAGTTTGCCTTTTCATTTGTACCCTTTCAAGTATTATTTTGGTAAACGGTAAGCATTACCTTTCTAGAAACCTCACCTATGTAAAAGTTTACTTCATAAAGTCTATGATTTAAAGGCCTCACCTCAGCTAGAGCTGCATGCTGTTTGTCCTGAACAAACACTATTGGTGGCATGTTCCTCAGAGTCTGCTGGGACAGCAAAAGATGCCTGGAGAGAGACAATGCAGATTAGTGCTGTGGCAGGTGACATTTACAGGAGAGGTGTGAGAGTGCCAGAAACAAAAATATGTGATAATCTCACAAAGACATAAGAAATAAGATTTGCTTATCACATTATTCAAAAATGAAAATGTCAGCCCAGAAAGGTCTTTAGCCAACTGCACATTACAAAAGGGATAAGAAATCACCACAACTGTTTTTAATTCTCTAAATGCAATTATTTATTGAGATCCCTGTAAATAAACTGACCTAAACTTAGAGGCCCTCGCCCTAGCGATTTGGCTCAGTGGATAGAACGTCGGCTTGCAGAGCAAAGGGTCCCGGATTTGAATCCAGTCAAGGGCACATACCTTGGTTGCAGGTTCCTCCCCAGCCCAAGCCCTGACCAGGGCTCATGCAGGAGGCAACCAAATGATGTGTTTCTCTCACATCAAATGTTTCTGTCTGTCTTTCCCTCTCTCTTCTACTCTTTCTAAAAAAATCAATGGAAAAATATCCTTGGGTGAAGACTATAACAAAAATATAATAAACCTAGATGCCCTCCTGGGCATCCCTTTGGCCTTGGCCTCCAAGGTTGGTCACTAACCACCCATCCATGTTTCATCCTCTATCCAATGGACATGCATTGTCAACGACACCAACACAGTCCCCAACCACCCAGATGTCACACAGAAGTGATCGCTGTATTATTCAGTCATGCAACAAGCCGATAAAAGGTAAATAAGGGTGCAAATATCCAGTGAAAATGTGCTATGACGTAAAGTGTATTTACTCAGTGACAGCCGATCTAGGTACACAGTTATGAAAAAACCTTTACACAAAACCCTGGCTGATCAGAGTTGGGAAAACATTATGCTTAACTAAATTTTCTTAACTACCTAAAAATCAATTAGAAAACAATACTGTTATCTCAACACTTGTTAGAAATTTCTCACTTTCTTGTTTCTGTTAAATGTAAAAATCAAATTAACTGACCATTCTTTAGTACACACCTTCACAGACTCTTAGGGATCACTGTGACAGGTGTCAGTGATCACCATGCAAGAGAGCTACACAGATGATGTGAAAATACCAGCTCCTTGTACAACTCTGACTTCTCAACATCTGCCTCCTTCTCCTGGCAACGCAGGATGCTATATGGTGAGAGGTGAGAGCCACAGAGAAAGCAGGGGGAAGCAGGAAGGAGGGATTCCAATTCTGAGTGCTGGTTGGGTGGGTTTCTGGACTTTTTATAAGCCTAAGGAGAAAACTGAATAACTTTATTATCACCCAGCTCACCAGTTCTCAAAACTTCAGGATTCCTTTACACTAAAAACATTACTGAGGACCCCAAAGATCTTTTGTTTATATGGGTTATATTCATCAATATTTACCATACTAGGAATTAAAATAAAAAATTTAAAAATATGTATTTATTAATTCATTTAAAGTAAACCCACTAGGCCCCTGACCAGTTTGGTTAGAGTCATCTGGTAAGTCATGCAGGTTCAATCCCTGGTCAGGGCACATACAAGAATCAACCAATGAATGCATAAGTGCGACAACAAATTGATGTTTCTCTCTTTCTCTTTCTCTCCCTCTCTCTCAAAAGCAATAAATAAATTAAAGTAAACCCACCAAACATTCACATAGACATTTTTAATGGGCAATAACTGTTATTTTCCAAAAATAATTACTGAAAAGAGTGGCAATGTATTACAGTTGCAAATTTCTTTAATGCCCCGCTTAATGAAAAAACAGTTGGATTCTCATATTTGTATCTGCATTCAATCTGTTCTGATGTTATTTTGGTTGAAATATAAGAAGAAAATCTGGCCCCGCATAGATTTGTTACTGAAAAAATGGAGGACTATATGAACACCCTTAAGAAAAACGTAGATCTTTTTGATACTAAACAAAAACTCAACACATGATCGTTTTTTAAAGGTCAGTTGCAATGTGGAATCGGAGACCAATGAACATGCCTCACTGTCACACTAAACTCCCTGGTCTCTCTTGGACTCTGACCTTTCCCTACGCGTGGTTCTGTAACCTCACACGCACTGGTCATCTGGAAACACTGCGTCAGCAAGTGACGCAGATTTTTGGAAGGTTGACTGACACATTTCACCACACAACACTGCCCTTGTTGGCATCACCACCAATCTCATGAGTACTTAACAGTATTTATTGGAAAGCTGTCAAACTCGCAGCGGTAGTTATGCTTTCTAAAATTCTGATTTTTACTTCAAAGCCTGAATTTTATCATTGGCAACAGGTATGGTCAGTTGATTTCCCTGCAGTGACAGGTTCATTTGGCCCATTTGCAGAAAGTGTCTGTTAAATACCCAAATCTCAAAAACTGTAGTTGGTTCTCTTGCTCCGTCAAGTGAAAAAGTGTCTACTTCATCACCTGCAGCATTCTTCCCAGGGACAGCCACCCTACCTCAGCATACAGCAGGGGCTCCACACATACTTCCCACCACATACAATACTAAAAAGACAAGTATTCTTGCCCACTCAATGTGGCTCAGCGGTCGACTCATGCACCAAGAGGTCACCATTTGATTCCCAATCAGGGCACATGCCCAGGTTGCGGGCTTGATCCCCAATCAATGTTAAAGTTTCTCTCTCATCAATGTTTCTTTCTATCTCTCTCCCCCTTCCGTCCTCTCTCTAAAATCAGTAAAATAACATTAAAAAAAAAAAAAAGACATGCACCCAAGGGTCAAAATTTAATAATATTAGTAACTTTTACTTACCCATCAAGGATATTCCCTTTTTTCTTTCTTTTTTTAAAATCCTCAACCAAGGATACTTTTCCATTGATTTTTAGAGAGAGTGGAAGGGAGAGGGGAAGACAGAGAGAGAGAGAAACATCGATGTTTCACTGGTTGCCTCCTGCACGCACCCCAGCCAGATCGAGCTTGCAACCAAGGCATGTGCCCTTGACTGAAATTGAACCCAGGACCCTTCAGCCTACAGGTTAGCGCTCATGTGAGCATGTGGCATGAAGCTATGATGACTACAGGTCCTCTGGTGGCTTCAGTGCAAATGTCCACACAGTGAAAAAAGAAAATAACATCTTATTATGAAAATAGCTTTAACCTCATGAACCCCCCAAAATATATTGGGGCCCCCTAAGGATCAAGGACCACACACTGAGAAACACTTGCCTAGATTATGGCTTATATGAAAATGTAAATTATACTCTGAAGTTCAAGACAATGCTTCCAGCCCTGACTGGGTAGGGTTAGTTGGAACATCATCCATACACCAAAGGGTTACGGGTTCAATTCCCGGTCAGGGCACCTACCTAGGTTGCAGGCTAGGTCTCCAGTCAGGGTGTGCACACCCAAGAGATCAATATTTCTCTTTCTCTCTCTCTAAAATAAGTAAATAAATAAAAACCACCAAGAAATCCTCGGGTGAGGAAATAAATAAAGAAAGAAAATGCTTCCAAAATTTCCCTCAAAAGCAAAAATACATCATGAAACAGGCTGGTAAATTCCAGGTGCTGCAAAAGCAAACACACCTGGCAAGCAAAGCATCCTCACCTCATATGTGCTGAGAATCGCTTCAGGGTGTCCTGGGTGTGAGCATTCTGCTCGGCAGAGCCAGTCGTCCTCCAGTACACACGGCAGGCGGAGAAGTCTGAGGTCAAAGACACCTGACACCCCACCACCCCCAGCAAATCCCTTTCAGTTTAAGTGGGTTTTCCACAAACAATGCACAGGAGATGGAAATTAATGGGATAGCATGTCCACCTCCTGAGATGCTAGTGCTCCAGCTGCACTATCACAAGCCACCATCTCCTGCACACACTCTCAGCTGAGGAAGTGGGGCCAGAAACCGAACCCTCACCTCCCCAACCCCGACCCCACAGCACTCACTGAAAACACCTGAACTGCCACTATTCTCCCCACTACTTCCCTTTGGCTAATCTCACTCTGAGTCAGCGGTTCTCAACCTGTGGGTCACGACCCCTTTGGCGGTCGAACGACCCTTTCACAGGGGTCGCCTAAGACCATCCTGCATATCAGATATTTACATTACGATTCATAACAGTAGCAACATGACAGTTATGAAGTAGCAATGAAAATAATTTTATGGTTGGGTCACAACATGAGGAACTGTATTTAAAGGGCCAGAAGGTTAAGAACCACTGCTCTAAGTGGACAGATGACAGAAGTCACCTCCTTCATCTTTACTCCAAGACAAAGGCAGACATATCAACTTCTCATCTGACCCACAGGTCTTCGATTGCTCCATGTCATCACACTTTCTGGGCGTCTGACCACACACTTGGTGCTATCTGGTCGGATACCTCCTTTCCCTGATTTCGTACCACAATCATCCCCTCTATCTGTCTTCAGTACTTAAATGGCCACCCTTAGCATCACTTCTACAACCCAAAGTAAAGACCTTTGAGTGACCTGGCGCCTTTTTCCCAACGGTTAGGCCAGCAATCCTCAGTCCCATTTCTGTTTGCCCTGCAGTCTACCTTGGACAGCTCCACATTCAGGTCGTAGATCTCTTGGCTCACTTCAGGGCTGCACAGCAAATCGCTGAGCGCTTTGTAGAGGAGGCCATTCAGGGCCCTCAGGCGCACGTGGTCTTCCTTCCTGGTTTTCTTTGACGTGCTCTTTGTTAGGAGTTCCAACTTGGATGGCTGGTAAGTCTGCATTCAGAAGAACAGACATTAGATTATACATTAAACTTGTACTAACTTACAATAAAGGCAGGTGGGAAGAATTCGAACACCTTGATAAACAAGAAACAAATATTACACTCAACCACCTTAAGATAAGTTTATTTTACAGAGCTGGATTCTTCCAGATTTTACCTAGCATTCCTCCAAGATAAAAACTACTGCCCGGCTCAGTGGTTGAGTGTTGACCTATGAACCAGGTCAGGGTTCAATGCCCGGTCAGGGCACATGCCTGGACTTGATCCCTCTGGTCCCCCAGTGTGAGGCGTGTAGGAGGCAGCCGATCAATGATTCTCTCTCATCATTGATGTTTCTATCTCTCTCTCCCTTTCCCTTCCTCTCTGAAATCAATAAAAATATATTTTAAAGAAAAAAATTACTGCCCTGGCTGGTTTGGCTCAGTGGCTAGAGCATTGGCCTGAGGACTGAAGGATCCTGGGTTCAATTCCGGTCAAGGGCACATGCCCATGTTTCAGGCTCGATCCCAAGCAGGGGGCATGCAGGAAGCAGTCCGTCAATGATTCTTTCTCATTGTTAATGTTTCTATTTCTCTCTCCCTCTCCCTTCCTCTCTGAAATCAATAAAAATATATTTTTAAAAAATTACTCCCAGTACATATTTTTCAAGAAAAATTTTTACTGAAATATAATCCACACATAAGATGCTCCCTCTTAACATGTACAATTCAATGGTTTTTAGTATACACAGTTTATTTTTTTCTATCAGTGTCCCCAGAGTCATTAATTACATAAACTTGTGCAATATCTACACTAATAAAAGAGAAAAATGGTAATTGGCGTACGGCGATACCTTTTTCATTGGCTAATCAGGGCTATATGCAAATTAACTGCCAACTAAGATTGGCAGTTAACTGCCAACTAAGATTGGCAGTTAACTGCCAACAAGATGGTGGCTAATTTGCATATGTAGGCACAATACAGGGAGGCGAAAGGGAAAGCAGGAAGAAGCCCCCGCCACTGACAGTGATCGGAAACCCAGGGGGGAGCTAAGAGCTGGGGGGCAGGGCAAAGGCAGCCCTGGGGCCGCATTTGCCCTGCCCCCCAGCCATGATCGGAGAATCAGGCGCCTTTGCCGCCCTGGCCAGTGATAGCAGGAAGTAGGGGTGGAGCCAGCAATGGGAGCTGGGCAAGGTCGAAGCTGGCAGTCCCAGGAGCTAGGGGTCCCTTGCCTGGGCCTAAAGCGAAGCCCACGATCGCGGCGCCCCCCGCTGCCGCTGAAGGTCCCCGCTGCCCGGGCCGGACGCGTACGCCAGAGGCGGAGCCTGCAACCGCGGGGAGCTGGGGGTCCCCTGCCCAGGCCTGACACCTCTGCCGGAGGCCTCAGGCCTGGTCAAGGGGCCGATCCGGTGATTGGTGATCGGAGGGTGATGAGGGTCAACTCCTCTGGCCGAGGCATCAGGCCTGGGTGGGGGGCGGAGCCGGGGATTGGGGGGATATGATGGTCCCCTTGCCCAGGCCTGAAGCCTGGGTCAGAGGCGTCAGGCTTGGGCGGGGGGTGGAACAAGCGATCAGAGGGAGATGGGGGTCCCCTGCCCAGGCATGATTCCTGGGCCAGAGGCCTCAGGCCTGGGCGGGGGCCAGAGCCAGTGATCGGGGGGAGATGGGGGTCCCCTGTCCAAGCCTGACACCTCTGGCCGAGGCATCAGGCCTGGGCAAGGGGCCAATCAGGCGATCGGAGGGTGATGGGGGTCAACGCCTGAGGGCTCCCAGTATGTGAGAGGGGGCAGGCTGGGCTGAGGGACACTCTCCCGCCCCCCCCCCCCCCCCGCACACACACCCAGTGCACGAATTTCGTGCACCGGGCCCCTAGTATCTATATAAATGTGTGTTTTATACACACACATTAAAAATTGAATGGCCCTAGCCAGTTTGGCTCAGTGGATAGAGTGTCAGCCTGTGGACTGAAGGGTCCCAGGTTCAATTCTGGTCAAGAGCACATACCCCGGCCCCTGCTGGCCAAAAAGTGGGTCTCATTGCCACTTGCCGGACTGGGCATCTACAGGGAACCAAGACTGTACAGGGGAAAGAGAACTAGAGCGGGGGGCTCAATAAACTTTGTTTTCCTGTCAAATTAAAAAAAGAGCACATGCCCCGGTTGTGGGCTTGGTCCCCAGCGCAGGGCGTGCAAGAGGCAGCCGATCAACGATTCTCTCTCATCCCTGATGTTTCTATCTCCCACTCCCTCTCCCTTCCTCTCTGAAATCAATAAAAATATATTTAAAAAATAAAATAAAATAAAAACTGAATGGACATTACTATGTCAGAATTTGATTACAGATATGACATTCTGGAAAACTTTCGTGTCAGTAATTTTTTTTGAAGGTCCAAATTCCATATTACCAATTCAACCAGTCCCACCCCTGCAGACCCTGTCCTTCCAACATGGAAATGGAAGAACTGCCAGGCTGGAGCCTTGAGACTTCTGGAACCTCATGCCCATCAAGGCTGTGAAGGTGCTCATTGCTGCTACTCTACTTACCAAGTGTGAGCCCAGGGAAGGGCCTTCATACCAAAACTTCTTTCTATGGCGAGAAAATAAAAATTATGTTAGACACTGATAGTAAATTAGAGAAAAGTTACATATGCTAACTTGAGCTTATGATACCAGAACTATTTCTAAGGAGCTAAACTTAGACACTGATACTATGAGACTGGGAATCTACTGAATTGACAACAACATGGGCTGCGGGGGAGAGAGAGAAGACAGTTTCAATTCAACCTCATAATTTTTTTGTAATGTTTTTACTGATTTTAAAGAGAAAGGAATGGAGAGGGCTATAAAGAAACATCAATGAGAGAGAGAGATAATTCAGCTGCCTCCTGCATGCCCCTCACTAGGGATTAAGCCCACAACCTGGGCATATATCCTGACCAAGAATGGAACCAGGATCTCTTGGTTCATGGGTTGGAAGCTCAACCACTGAACCACATTGGCTGGGCTCAGCCTCGTAATTTTTACTCAGTCTACTTCTAGTTCCAAAGGTAGAGAAAGAGGGTCTTAACAATACACCTCCCCAACTGTACAGGAGCACTGCACTCTACCTGATAAAGCTATCTCCAGGAGGTATAGATGAATGACTGGGGTTGAAAAACTAAGTAAACAGGTGCTTCTCAGTGGTGCAGGGGGAGGTTCCAGATGAGCAAGGAAAGGAAACTAGAATGGTCCATGTGATAGTGAGTTAGAGTTGGAGATTTATATGAATTCAAGTTTCGCTTACAACAGATTCAGATGGTGACATACAGAAATGTTTACAGATGGTATATATACATGAGTTAACATAAACTCCTATTTTTTTTTTGCTTTGTCAGCTGAAAGAGCCTCAAAGACTGACACCCCAATAGAAATGAACATACTCAGCTCTCAGATTATGGCTTCTAAGGTCATTTTCCATCAAGAGGAACCAGAACTCCTTGGAGAAATGGCTGATTCTAGAACTGAGGCTTCCTATAGTGCCACAAAGTAAGGAAGTGCTAAAAATAACCCTGATCGGTATCTCAGTGGTTAGAGCATTGGCTGGCAGACCTAAGGGTTGCCATTTGAATTCCTGGTCAAGGGCATGTACCTGGGTTGTAGGACCGATCACCAGCCCATGTGGGAGGCAAACAACCGATGAGTCCCTCTCACATCGATATTTCTCTCCCTCTACCTCTTCCCCACCCTCCCTCCCTTCTACTCTCTCTAAAAGTCAATGGAAGAAATGTCCTCGAGTGAGGATTACAAAAACCAAAAAGAATAAAATCCTATATAATAAAAGGCTAATATGCAAATTGTCCCCATGGGTGGGAGTTAGACTGACTGGGAGACACACGCTGACCACCAGGGAGTGGCAGTGGCAGGCAGCCAAGGGAAGGGAGGCCCCAGCCGGGAGCCGCTAGGGACCCTACCCGTGCATGAATTTCATGCATTAGGCCTCTAGTATGAAATAAAAAATGTAAAAGCCATCACAAACCCCATGATGATTATACCCAGAGGGATATAGGATCCAACTGAAAGAACTTCCAATGGTCAAACTGGAACAAGTTGAGCAAAACAAAGGAGTACTGGAATATAACCTACTAGAAGCCCAATGCATGAAATTCGTGCACTTGGGAGGGGGGGGGTCCCTCAGCCAGGCCTGAGCCCTCAGGGGATGTCCGACTGCTGGCTTAGGGGAGCAGGCCTAAGCTGGCAGTCAGACATCCTTAGCACTGCCACGGAGGTGGGAGAGGCTTCTGCCACTGCTGCTGCGCTCACCAGCTGTGAGCTCGGCTTCTGGCTGAGCGGCGCTCCCCCTGTGGGAGCACACTGACCAGCAATCCTCATTGACCAGCTCCTGTATTGAGCGTCTGCCCCCTGGTGATCAGTGCACATCATAGCAAGCAGTCATTCTGCCATTTTGTCAATTTGCATATTAGCCTTTTATTATATAGGATGAGCCCATACTAACAGGATTCATAAATGTGGAAGAGACACATTACCCATGCAGAATTCCAAATAATTCATGAGCATAACTCCCACTCACGAGTGGGCTGCACAGGGTGACTTTCCCCCAAAGATGACAGTATAGAATGGGTGGTAAGTACCCTTATAGTGGATACATCTGATAGAACAAGCTCAGTCAGTGATCAAAGCTAACGTCAACAGTGATAAACCACGTGACAGCATGTGCCCCAGACAGGATGTTATGTAAATGGCACTTAACCTCTATGGTCTTCCTCCCAAAAACCTATAACCCCAGTATAACCATGAGAAAGACATCACACAAACCACAACAGAGAGGCATCCTACAAATATCTAACCAGTATTTCTTAAAACTGTCAAGGTCTTCAAAAACAGGGGCAGTTTAAGAAACTGCCACAGTTAAGAGATGACAATGACCACGTTACCTGGTCCCTGACTGGGGTACTGGAACGGAAAAAGGACGCTAGATAAAACCGAAGGAAATGTAAATAATGCATGGACTTTAATTAATAACATGACAATACTGGTTCATTAATTATAACAAATATACCAGACCAATAATGTAAGAAGTTAATACAAGGGTATGGTTTTATGGAAACGCTGTGCCATCTTTGCCAAATTTTCCATAAATCTAAAACTTTTAAAAAGCAGTCTATTAAAACAAAAAATTATCTACCACATATGTCTACAAAAGTGGCATAGCCCGAAACCGGTTTGGCTCAGTGGATAGAGCGTGGGCCTGCGGACTGAAAGGTCCCGGGTTCAATTCCGGTCAAGGGCATGTACCTGGGTTGCGGCACACCCCCAGTAGGAGATGTGCGGGAGGCAGCTGATTGATGTTTCTCTCTCATCGATGTTTCTCTCTATCTCTCTCCCTTCCTCTCTGTAAAAAATCAATAAAATATATATATTTTTTAAAAAGTTGGCATAGGTATTAACATATTTCATTATCTCTATCTCTTACCATAAAAATCTACCCTGACAAACTTTCAAATTTATTTCTCAAATTAAGCCCACCGGCAAGGAAAGCATTAACATGGAAAGAAAATTTTTCATGTTTTTCTAATTTTATTTTCTGATGAAACTACTCTCCTGAAAAACGGTACTGGTAACAAGAATCAACATAAACGTATAATATACATCATTTTGCTTCATACTACCGGCAATTTTTAGAAGACTATTCTCTCAACTGTAAAAGAACAGATAAAAGGGCAGGAAAAACGCAAATGTTAACAAAGTGGAATTGCTGGTGGTCTTTCAATAATCATTCATTTAACGAGCAAAGGCTGCCCTTGCTGAAGGGGTGCCATGGACCCCGCCGTCCGCGGATCCCAGCGTAGTGGGCCCCGTGCCCGCCCCGTGGGCACCGCCGCCCGTCCGTGGACTCCACCCCCCGCCTCGTGGACCCCCGCCATCCCTCCAAGCGGACCCCAGTCGGGTAGGCACCACCCCATTCCCTGCTGCTCCCTACCGTGAGTGAACCGCTCCCATTCCTCCCCCCTCCCCCTAACCCCTCCCCCTCCCCCCGCCCCGCACCAGGGACTCCGTACTTGGTTTTCGAGGCAAATTTCTTGAGCAGGTTCTTGCCGCAGGAGACCGGGGAGCCATGCAGGTCTCGGACACCGCCAGGAAGAAGCCCCGCCTTGCGGCCGCCGAGTACCGTCCAGAGCCCCGCAGGGTGTCCCCACAGCCCGCGGGCCGCCACCCACATAGCCCCCGAGAGAGCCCTGGGGCAGAGCACCGTGAGGCGCAGCGACGTGGGGCGGGGCGACGTGCAGCAACGCGGGGCGGGGCGACGTGCAGTGGGGCGGGGCCCCGAGGTCGACTAGGAGGGACGTGAATCCGCGGTTCGGATAAAGAGGTGGAGCGACTCGGGCGGGGCGGGATGTAAAATGTGGGGCGGGGCTACGTGCACGTGGAGCGACGTGCGTGCGGAGTGGGGCGGGGCGACGTGGGCGGGGCAGGGCCTGGAGGACGGGTAGGCGCGATAAGAAGCGGCGGGGCAGGGCGACGCGAGGTGTGGTGACACATGTGCGGGGCGGAGTGACGTTAGGTGGGCGACGCGCGTGTGAAGCGGTATTGAGGGCGCGGGACGGGGTGGCGTGAGGGGCGGGGCCTAGAGGACGGGTGGGCGGGACTTGAAGCGGTGGGCGGGGCCAGACGGCAAGGTGAATTTTTACCTCTTGGAAGCGTGCAAACCAGGAGACGGCTGGGAGTATAGTTTATGCAACCTTCCTAAGGCCGACGCTCTATCCACTAAGCCAAACCAGACAGGGCTCTTCTCCTCTCTTCTTTTTCCCTGGTGGTTCTCAACCTTCCTAATGCTGTGACCCTTTAATACAGTTCCTCATGTTGTGGTGACCCCCAATTTCATTGTTACAAATTGAACATAATTAAAGCATAGTGATTAATCACAAAAACAATATGTAATTATATATGTGTTTTCCGATGGTCTTAGGCGACCCCTGTGAAAGGGTCGTTCGACCCCCAGAGGGGTCTGGACCCACAGGTTGAGAACCGCTGTTCTAAGAGATTTAAGGATGGAGATCTTAGGGGAGGTCCCAGGGGAAGATCTCAATAGAATATTGGACAGCTTTCCAGTCATGTCCTTTCTGGGTCAAGGTCTCCACTGATTGGTCGGCATCAGGAGAGGGGGTCATTAGTCAATGTAGCTGGTCCTGAGGTCAGCCGTAGCTAGTTTCACTGCTTTTCTGGGCCTGGAGCTGAAATACAGCTAAGGCCTAGATATTATCTCTAGGGAAGAAAGGTCAGGGTTCCAAACCCATATGCTAGGGAGGAAAGGTCACTCTGGGGACAAGGTCACCCTGGGGAGGAGGTCCCACATTGTAGTTGTCCTTTGCTAGGCATCCAGGGCTTTCCGCCCTAGTGACCTTCTGTACCTGACCCATCGTCCTTGCTCTTCTAACATCTGTCTACTGCCTACCACAAATAGTCATTGCTTGAATGTTGAAAGAAACAAATGAACAGTGATTAGAATATGAGGAAGGCTACCTAATCCAAGAAGCTATGGGAATTTAACAAAATGGAAAGCAACAGCCTACTGGAAAACGCACAGACCTAGCCCAGGGTTTTAATGCAAATTCAAATATTTGCAACTTCTGGATGTTAAACACATAACTGTGCTCAATTTCATTATGAATGATAACTTCCCTCATAGTGCTGCCTTGAGGATAAAGTGAGAATGCAATTAAGACACTTACCAGGCTCTCAATAGATGATCAGTATTGTTACTATTCTAAGTTTTTCAGATAAAATGATAGTAAACCAACCTATGTATTAGACTCGAACATAAAGACAACACACAAAACAATATTTTTCTCATTAGCCATATTATGGGAAAGCCATATTTAATCCCTCTGAATTCTCAGCCCACATAAATCATTTAAGTAGCACTTCATTAGGAATGGGAAGGCCATTGAGAGAAGCCAGGATACTTTCAATCAAATTTTCCATCATCTGCCATCTGGCTTGATGAGTTGCACTTCCAATGTGAGGTGTCAGAGTGACATTCTTCAACTTCAACAAAGGATGATCTCTGAAATACAGATGGGGAAGGCTACAGGAGGCTTATAGCATACTCTAAATTACACCTAGGTATGACCACCATTCATCTAACCCTAGTATGAGGAACCTTACATTTTGTGGTGCAAAACACATATTCTAACTGCATCCAGGCCATTAGCACATAACAGCACAACATGCATGGTGGATTAAGTGGTAGATCAATGGGCCCACAAGACAGAATAGGGCATTAGGGTCACAGGTGCTGGTCCAGGGTCATAGGACAAGCAGAATGCACCTTTGATAAGGAGTGGCATCCAGAGGGAAACTAGCAGATTAGAGGGAGTTTTTTTCCCAGGAAGAAGGCAAAGGATGAGAGTCAGCCTGGAAAGATGAGATTTTTAGTGAAGTGGGTCAGGCAGACTAAACATAACGATGGATAACACTAGAACCCAGCATTGGGAAAGGGCTGTAACCTGACCCACCAGTGACTCCTGACTATTTTAATAGACAGAGGCCATAGTAGCCATGTGACCATCCAAGCTATTGAGGTTCAAGGGGCACACACTTGGGATCTATGGACCCCCAAACCTATGGAAGTTCTTTGGGGGCACTTGTCACAATGACTGCCCCAGTCTCCAGGACTGATCCATTTAAGGCATATCCTGAAGTACAGCTGGCAGGGATAAGAACTCTTCTGAAAACATTTGTCCTCCCCACAGGCAAGCGGTGGGCCCTGCTATCTGACAGCACACGTTAGAAAACACAGAGTGACTGGCTTTGTCCTAACTCAGTGGTCGGCAAACTCATTAGTCAACAGAGCCAAATATCAACAGTACAATGACTGAAATTTCTTTTGAGAGCCAATTTTTTTAAACTTAAACTATATAGGTAGGTACATTGTTATTAACTTAGTTAGGGTACTCCTAAGGCTTAGGAAGAGCCACACTCAAGGGGCCAAAGAGCCGCATGTGGCTCGCGAGCCGCAGTTTGCCGATCACGGTCCTAACTGATTTGGAACCCAGAGATAACTGACTCATGACCAATTGTAACACCTGTCCATAATAATATCTGGGGTGGAGTCCAGAGCCAATTTTTTGTTTGTTTTTCTAATCCTCATCCGAGGGTATATTTTTTTCTATTGATTTTTAGAGAGTGTGGAACGGAGGGAGGGAGGGAGAGAGGGAAAGAGAGAGAGAGAGAGAGAGAGAGAGAGAGAGAGAGAGAGAGAGAGAGAAACATCAATGTGAGAGAGACACATTGATTGGTTACCTCCTACATGTGCCCCAACTAAAGCTGGGGGTCAAGCCTGCAACCCAGGTTACGTGCCCTTAACTGGGAATCAAACCCACAACCCTTCAGTGCATGAGCCGATGCTCTACCACTGAGTCACACAAGCCAGGGTGAGGCCAGAGCCAATTTTGTTGAGAAAGCATAGAAAATACCTCTGTAATTGTTATTGATTTGTTATGTGATGAAATTGAATTATACCATAACCATATTGTGATATGGTGTAACACTAGTATTGTTGATAGAATTTAACTACCTCATGCAAATAAATCATATAATACTGATATTATTGATCAACTGTATTGGGAGATTGAGTTAAAGCCCCCTCAGAATATGATACCAATGGGAAATGACTGGCCCAAAGAAAAACTAGATTTAGCTAAATAGCAGCTAATTTATTCACTAATAGTACCGCATAAGTTCATCATAAGTTACAAATAGTGATAGATCAATGGGCAAACAAACTACTACAAAAATACAAAAATGCATGTAATGGCTTTATAGGATGGGTTAGCTGCTGCTTAAATCTATCCCTGCCCCAAACTGGCTCTTCCAAATGTTAGGCATAGTCATACTGATACTCTGGCTGTATCTATCGTATAAAAACTATAATAAATGTAGATGCTTCAATAAATGTGATCATTTTGCTGTAAGACAACCTAGGTCAAGGATCAGGGAATGGCCCATGTAGTAAATGATTAACTCAGCAAGCAGGCTTAGAGTGCTCAAACCTGCACACTCCAAAGATAGGCTCCTGGGAGATAACCTCTGAAGGCTTGAGATATACTGCCTATATGAGTGTCACCTTATCCTTGGGACCTGGAGCACAGCAAGATAGCTTATGCTAACAATGGTCTTTGTGGTGAACACCTGTTTTGCTCACTTGGTATCCTGGCCCACTCTATGTCATTGTAAGGAGAGGCTGGAGACTAAGTCACAAATGTCAGACATGTGGGCACTCCATGCCTATGTGACCCCTTGATACTGAGGCTTGGGTGTGCTGTCAAACACCATTGCTGGAGTAACTACTATCCGTACAACTCCACTGAGAGAGGACAACTGGAAGCTCACGCCTCCTTTCTCCTGGACTCCACCTGATACACTGGTTACTTTTGCTGATTTTAATCTGTATCCTTTCACTGTAATAAACTGTAAGTGTGAGTATAAAAGAGTTTCTGAGTTCTGTGAGTCTTTCTACCAAATCATTAAGCCTGAAGATAATCTAGGGGGCTCCTTACACTATTGGTGAATGATTTTTTTCTTTTAAAAATAATCTTGTAGTAAATCCTGTGTAAGGCAAAGAATACTTATGCAGTATGATTAAATAATCCTAAAAATCCTTTTTTTTACAGTAAGCAACAACAAAATGTCTCCCCCCCCCAAATCAAGATGAAACCCCAAGTCTGTCTTATAAAGATAATATAGAAATTAGAAATTAATATGGATGTGTAAAGATTAAATTATTCATAAAATAATTGCTGAATATCGTAGCCACAAAAATCATTTCACATGGGACGCTGGGAGCACCATCTATTGGGATAAATTGAACTTTGGGATATAACCCTGGTAGTTGCCCTGTGACTTGTTAGTGAATCTAATAAAAACCTCATTTTAGCAGGCTAGACAGTAGGGGTGGTCACATGACTTCTAGGTTTCTGACTGGACAACTATCTAAAATGTTCATGCTTCTTAATTTATATTGGAATTACTTTTTGTTCTGGATTAGTGGTGCTTAAACATTTGTTCTCAGGATCTCTTTGCACTCTTAGAAATTGAAAACCCCAAAGAACATTTGTTTATGTGGGGCCTATCAACATTTACTGTATTATAAGTTAAAACTGGAAAACATTAATACATACAATAATACAGAAGCACACATTCCTTTAGCTGTCAGAGTGTCATTACATATCCATGTGTCATAATAGTACACTTGTGAAAAAATATAAGTGGAAAGTAAATCACGTTTGACAGTATTACGAATATAGTTTTGACTTCCCCCCTAGAAGGGTGTCAAGACCACCTTTTCAGAACCTCTAAAATGCCATTCAGCTGATAGGAATTTGCTTAGTGGATAGATATCAAAGTGGGAGGAATCAATGCGAGCTTAAAGACTAACAGCATCAAGTTTCAAAATAAATGACAGAATCAGGACTGTAGTCCTAACCGCCTGGATCGTTGGAGGTGTGGAAGCAGAGGCCAGACCATCTGCAGAACGGGACAGGTCCTCAGAGGCCAGTAGGCCCCTCCAGCCAAGACCCTACAGTTCTGTGACAACACAGCTTCAAAAGCCAGAGCGGTGATTGTCTGAGGACCCCACCCCTCCATTTGGAAAGGACTCTAGATACTGTCTGGCTTCCTTACCTGGGCAGAGGCTCTGGGTGCGACACATCCAGTGCTGCTGCTCCAATGACTCCAGTCTGAAGAGCTTCCACCAGGGCATCCTGATCGACTAACAGACCTGAGTTAACGACACAAGTCCTCTTCGATCACCACAGTGAGGTAGTGCTCAGGAAAGACACGCTGGTCACATTAGCTGCTATACCACACGCATCCTGACCCTGTCCAAGGTCTGACAAAGAGACCGGGAACTTCATTCTGCTGATTCCCTGTTGGATATTGTGAGCCTACCAGGGGCCATGCAGTGTGCTAAGCCCACACCGACAGAGGTGCACCAAACCCTCCAATAACCCGCAGAGTCTGTACTCATTTGACAGGCAAGGAAGCCAAGTCTGCTCGATACCAACTGGCTCATTTCACCACACCACCTCCCCAAACAGTCCCCAGATACCCGTTTTATAGTCACACCAAAAAACTAAACACCACAAGTGCAACCTATAACTGGCTACAAACACATACAGTACCACAAAAATGTCAAGTAACTAAACTAGCACTAAATTACTTTCTTAAAGTGAAGGCTCAGAAAATTCATCCTCCTACATTCTGCTTAATTACACCTAGAAGATCAAACTGTGATGTCCCCACCCCAAGTAGATGCCTGAACTTGGATTTGGAAACTCCCATACTGCTGTGTTCTCATTTTTTAAAAAAATACTAATTTGAGGTTCAAAAAGATGTGAAGACAAAAAGCAGAAATATTTCTAAATAGAAGCTCACCACCCCACCAGTCTAAGTGGGTTTTTCAGCCACTCAGGGAAAAGGTTGACTAGAAATGCTGAGAGTCCAACCTGGGGGTTCCCCCCTGCGTGGTTTCCTAGCCACACAGACAGCAGGCTGGTACCTCTGCCGATGTTGACGAGGATGGCCGTAGGTTTCATCAGCCTCAGCTCCCTCCTCCCGATCAGCCGCTGGGTTTGGGGTGTCAGGCTCATGGCCAACATCACAAAGTCTGATCGCTGAAGGAGGTCATCCAGCCTCTCACAGTAAGTGGCCCCAACAGCTTCCTCCTCCTCTGATTTCCTATGAGAACAAGGAGGGAAAATCACCTACTCTAGTGAGAAATTCATCAAGTTGTGTGAGGAAGGACTTTCTGAGGGGAGCCAGGGACTCAGCCCCGGAAACCCCCTGGGCACCTGGCTTCTCAGAGCCGAGCCCTCAGTGTCTGCAGGATTTCACATCAGACCCACAGCTCCTTGAGACCAGGACCTTCCTCTAGTGCATCTTTGAACCGCCAGAGTCTGGTACAAGCCTGATCGTGCGTCGGACGTGCTTTAAGTCATGTCAGAGCATCACTGAATGTGGGCAAACACATGGCAGTTTCCAGAAAAAACAAACAAAATAAAAACAAAACAGGAGAGTGCCTGGGTGTGCTGTCTGTTAAACAGGAGCGAGGACCCAAGGGTCAGATGTAGGCAAGACTGTGTTTTAACTTCAGTTCAATCTGAATTCCTGCTTTGGCCACCCCAAACAGCTACTTAATTCCTCAACAGAAATTCCAAGCTTCAGGAGGTCACAGCATCCCAGGTAGCCACCACTGCCATACAAATATGAAATATAAAATTATACGAACCTGTCCTAACCTGTCTTAGCTGGGGACAGTTGGAGGAAAGATGAATGGCCAACCCACCCAGCTCCCTCCTCAATGCTCTGTCCACAGCACTCACCTTGTCCTGGAGAACTCTGGCCTCTGCCTTTGCCCTCTCATCACACTGAAAGTTGTCTCCATTTGTCTTGGTGCAATTCCCAGTCCATTGTGCAGCGATTGAAAAGGGGGATGGCCCTAACCGGTTTGGCTCAGTGGATAGAGCGTCAGCCTGGGGACTGACGGGCCCCAGGTTAGATTCCGGTCAAGGGCGTGTACCTTGGTTGCGGGCACATCCCCAGTAGGAGGCGTGCAGGAGGCAGCTGATCGATGTTTCTCTCTCATCGATGTTTCTAACTCTCCATACCTCTCCCTCCCCCTCTGTAAAAAATCAATAAAATATATTTTTAAAAAAGAAAAGGGGGATGGGCTTGCCCCGGCTGGTGTGGCTCAGTTGGTTGGGCATCATCCCATTTGACTGCCAGTTCGATTCCCATCCAGGGCACATGCCCAGGTTGCAGGCTTGATCCCCATTAGTGGGCATGCAGGGGGCAGCTTATCAATATTTCTCTCATCAATGTTTCTCTCTCCCTCTCCCTTCCTCACTGTCTAAAAAAAAATCCAGCCCTAGCCAGTTTTGCTCAATGGATAGAGCCTGCAAATTGAAAGGTCTCAGGTTTGATTCTGCTCAAGGGCACATGTCCAGGTTGTGGGCTTGATCCCCAGTGGGGGACTTGCAGGAGGCAGCCGATCCATGGTTTTCTCTCATCATAGATGTTTCTGTCTCTCTCTCCCTCTTCCTTCCTCTCTGAAATCAATAAAAATATATTTTTAAAAAATTCATACAAATATTTAAAAATAAATAAATAATATTAATTCCTTAAAAAAGAAAAGAGAAAGGGGATGAACTCTGATATAAAACCTCCCAGCTCACTGTGCCGCCATGAATTTCTCATCAGCCAGAATTCCATTCCAGGTGGAATTCCAGTCATGGGAAGCCACTGCAAGGTGGTGAACAATGGCCACCCTCTGGCTGATTTGCAGGGGGAACTGGGCATTCAAGAGCAGGCCATCAGCCCCTTCGGGTATGCGTAGCTGAAGTGAGAGACAACTTGGGTTGGTTGGAGGGTTGTTCGGAGACAGCATCAATAGGACTGAGTGTTGGGCTGAAGGAAATGGCTTTCAGATTGAATAAGTGAGTGGGTGAGCATATAGCTCAGTACTAAAGGAGCCAGTCAAATTGCTCAGTGGTTATGGACTGCATCTCCCATGATCAAAAATCACTGGAGAAGTAATAATAATAAAATAACAATTATAGGTGAGTTAAAATCTCTTTCTGGTGAAATTTTTTAATGGAAACAAGTCACAGTCACATTTCTAGGTAATCGTAATAATACCATGCTCCCTTTCTGGACAATCAATCCCACTTTCTGGAAGAAAGAGTAGGGAGTCTTATGAAACATGGGGAGTCATACACCCAAGCCACGTTCAAGGCAGTGATGGTGTACGTTCTGCTCCGTTCACCTCAAGTCCACTCTGCATCTCACCTGCGTTTCCTGTTGTGGTACAGAATGTTCATTTCAAATGCCCGGGCCCGCTGAGCGACCTTGTAACCAATACTGCCCATGCCGATAATCCCCAGGGTGGACCCCGTCACTTCCTGGCCCAGCCAGTTTGTAGAAAAGCTCTTTGTATCTGGTGAGGTGGCCAACTGGTGACCTAAGATACATGAGAAGACAGTGGAGAGTGGAGATGGTGCCACACAGAAACCCACAACCCTTCCTGGGACCTTTTGCCAAAGTCACAAGGTACATGGCTGTCATGCATTTTTATGTGACAGCTAACAAATGTTTCTGCAGGGAATCAAAGGGAACAAATGGCAGTGTCCTCATAGCAAAACCAGCACTTCCTGGTGAAATGCTTTGAAAGAGAAATTCTTTTCACATCAAGGAAGCATTTCTGGTTAAAACTGTTTTTGGGCCCAGTGGCTGAGCATCAGCCTATGAACCAGGAGGTCACAGTTCAATTCCTGGTCAGGGAACATGCCCGGGTTGCAGGCTCTATCCCCAGGGGGGCCATGCAGGAGACAGCCGATCAACGATTCTCTCTCATCATTGATGTTTCTAGCTCTCTCTCCGTCTCCTTTCCTCTCTGAAATCAATAAAAAATATTTTTAAAAAAAGAAAAAACTTGGTTTTGGGGTGTGTGTGATTGTATATGTGTGACTGTATGTACATGTGTAACTGTGTGTGGGACTGTGTACATGTGTGAATGTGTATGGTTGTGTGTATATGTGTGACTGTATATATTTGGGACTGTGTGTGGGACTGTGAATATGGGTGACTGCATATGTATGTGTGTGAATCAGCATCAGAAACAGAAAGAAACTACATCTTGCTTCTCTCTCTTCAAACCCTTCACAACAAAGCTCCATCAGGAGGCTGGGCGAGTGTTGAGCTACCCTGCCTTTCCTGGGGATGCCTCCAGAGATGTCTAGTGTGTGGACAGATGGGATTCTGCCTACTCACATGGAGGCCTTCACCCCCTGGTGGCATGCTGACCAGTCAGTGAATGACCCCCTGACATTTCCCAGTGGTGCTGAATTAGCGCGCACACACACACACTTCCCACCTGTTATGTGAGTGAGAAGCATTTGGTGGGGCTGCCAGCAGACAGACTGCTGAACTACTTGTGCCTGGGACTGGGCCTGGGCACTAAGTGGGCTGTAAATGACCAGGAGGGGCTCCAAATACCAAGTGCCACCAAGTCCTGGATACAGTGTAAGGAAATCAGGGCCAGGAAAGGATTTGAAGTTTGAAGGTAAAATTATATGTGTCATCTATAATAATAAAAGCATCATACGGTAATTAGACCGGACGACCTTCCGGATGAAGCCGGGGCTGCAAGGGAAGCCCAGGTCCCGGTTGTCAGAGGGAAGCCGGTGCCAGCAGCTGGGGGAAGAAAGGCCTACTCTTGCACGAATTTCATGCATCAGGCCTCTAGTGTATTAATAAGTGTCTGCCATCTGATCTCTCAGAAAAACCAGCATCTCCAACATGATTTACCTTCCACCACTCTCCGGGCTGCCGCCAGCAGTAAGGCCATCCCCATGTCTGCGGTGGGACTGGAAACAGCCTGCGGTGTGTTGGCCACCTTCACACCAAAGCTGGCGATGAGCTTCAGGTCCAGGTGGTCTAAACCGGCTCCTGCATTGGCAACAATCTTCAGGGCGGGCAGGCTCTGCAGGAGCTCCTGATCAATAGCTGGCTTTCTGTTCCAGATATATGCAGCCTGGATCTTTGGACCCACTTGTGTTTTATTTTCTAGCAGGTCTTGCATGGTAATGAGATTAAAGTATTTCTGCAACTTTCCAACATGATCTTTACATATACCAGATGGCCCTTCAAATCCAGACACCAAAACCCCTGGTAGGTCCTGATCCCCCATGGCCTGCAGAAAGACAACCATGATTTCTGCTATAAAAATAGAGTCTGTAAGAGAACAACCCATGTGCTCTCCTGCTACTCTTCAGATTTTCTACATTACAACAAGGCTGCAATTCATTATGAAAGTCAATAGACCCAGAGCTCTGAAGACACCAGTGTCTCCATCACACCCTCCTGGTAACCATGCATTGGTGTAACCCCAATCCTGGAGTGTGCTTCTAGTGAAGAGAAATGGCAGAGTGATGTGTTGGGAGATCACTGCCTGTCTGCCTTCTCAATGCTGGGAGGCAGCCTGTGCAGAGGCCATGACTGAGCTTGGAAGCAGATCTAAGAGGCCTGCCAACAACTAGGTAAGCCTTGAGATGACTGCAGCCCTGTTCAATACCTTGTTTAAAGTTTCATGAAAAACCCCGGGCCGGAACCACTCAGGTAAGACACTCCCGGACTTCTGACCTGAACATCTGGGAGATAACAGATGTTTGCTATTTCCAGCCACTAAAATTTAGGATAATTTGTTATGTATGCAGCAATAACTACTAAAATTGTCTGTGAACAAAAATGGGGTTCTATAGAAAGTAACCTCACACAGTGATTGGGTCCTAAACTCCTAACTGGGCAGGTCACTGCAATAGTCACAGGAAGGCATATAACTTTTTAAGTAAAAGGTTTATCTTTGCCTTACACAACCCTGTCCATTGTTTTTATGTGTCTAAGTTAACATACCTTTGAAATGCTAGATTAATCCTATTTTTGAGAACCCCTGAAGTGTGACCACCCTCAAGAGGGGCACAGTTTAGTCAACTCCCCTGTAATCCAATCCCCCACTTGCTCTCCCCCACCTTCATTGAATATTCCTTACATTCCCTCCTTGGTTCCAGATGCAAAAAAACCTGAAAACTGTCATTCTGGGGAGCACTTGAGATCTTGCCTCCAGCAATAGTCAGTTTTGTCTCAAATAAACTCTTATAAATATTCTCTACAGGTTTGGAAGTTCTTATGTCGACACGACCTTTTTTTTTTTTTTTTTGTACTGTAACAATAAAAGATATTTGTTATCTGTCAAATGAATGAAATAAGGTTTTACATTCCTTGTTACTGCTAAAAATAAGATATTTTTGACATTTCATAGCTTTCCTACAAAAGTAAAACCTGCTGTGTTTCAAGAATTGAGGTTAATGAATGCATCTTTGGGTCATGACTAAAAATGTTTAACATTTGTTTAAAGCTGAGAGTGCAATTGGTTTAAAAAAATTGTGGACTTCAAGATAAGATTTTCGTTTACTTTTGCAGAGAGGAAGCATGATTCCTGATCACTTTGTATTCAACTTTCCATTAGCATTGGTTAAAGAGCAATGACATATATCCATCACACCATTATTGTCAGTGGTTTATGTGGAAAACACTCAAGATTCTCCAAGTGACTCATGGCTGCTCCAAATAATAAGAGGGGGTGAGTTTCCCAGTTCAGAGAAATGAAAGTAACAGTGATGGGAGCATCAGGCAGATGCAGGGCTCATGCCTTTCTTGGTCTCTTTCTCTTGCACTGGACTTTAACCATCTCCAATCATGGGCCAGAGTCCAGCAAAGGAGCATGAGATATTTTATTCGACTGACAATTATCTGATCAGTGCATGACTAGATAAGGGGACCCAAAAGATTAAAATATGCCAAAGGGTTTACAGATTCCTTGACAATTGTGAGGTTTCTTGAGTTACCAAGTATCAACAAATCCAATATAACTTAAAACCAATACTATCACAATATATCTCTGCAAAAACAGATGCTAAGCTCCTGAAAAACTGGATTCATGTAAGGGTGTAAACCAGTAGTTCTCAACCTTGGCTGCACATTAGAATCACCTGGGAATCTGTTTAAAATCCTGATTTCTGGGCCTCATCCTCCGGAAATTCTGTTTCTTTGTTATGGGGTAGGGCGACAACATTAGTAACAAAGAAACAGAATTTCCGGAGGATGAGGCCCAGAAACCAGGATTTTAAAAAGATTCCCAGGTGATTCTAATGTGCAGCCAAGGTTGAGAACCACTGGTGTAAACTATGAACTAAAATATGATGTGGGTACCACAAATTTTACCCATTTAAAGCTTAATGTGCCATTGCCTACAGCTTAGCAAAAATAAACACCTGTCCAAATTTACCTCTAAATTCTGGCAGAGACCCTGAAGCCGCCTTCATCCTGCCTCAAATGAGGCAACGCTGCATTTCCCCAGTTAAATCCTTTAGGGTCCTGCTATGCAGGTCAGGATGGGTTTAGGATTTAAGTGCCTGTCACAGGGGAGGTTTGGGGTCAAAGCCGCCACGCCCATGCTTCAGAGCTCCATCCAGTCTTCCGCCCTCGCCACAACAAACTAGGGGCACACTTACCTTTCCAAAGGACTCAAGATCTCAGGGACACTCTGGTGGAGCCCAGTCTCCCAGGCAGGTTCCTCGCAGAGTCAGAGATTACAGTGACTTCCCACCTGCCTAACACACCTTACCCGCGTCTCCGCCCCCGATACATTTAGCCCAACCCCAGTCCCGCCTCTGCCTGGAACAACACACACCCGCCTAAGCAAGGGTGTCAATGCAATTTGATGGGGAAGGAATAATCTTTCCAAATAACGGGGTGGGACAACTGGATATCCACATGTAATTGAATGAAGTTGGTGGAATGAGAAGTTAACTACAAGAGGAACGTTCTGCCAAGAACAGACGGGGGCCTGCAAGCGGGCCACGTCAGAACAAAGTCTTGCACGCAAGGTTTATTGTTCAGAGGCAGAATTTATTTGAGGTGATAAATAGACGGGCCACGTCAAAACAAAGTCTTGCACGCAAGATTTATTGTTCAGAGGCAGAATTTCCTTGTGATAAATAGTCCATGAGGGCATGGAAAGAACAAGGGAAGGAACAGAGCTGCTGGTTGAGAGGGTCTCTGAACAATACTGGAAATTAATAGTTTAATGTATAACTTAGCTCAGATGATCTCATAGGCATGCCTGTTTACCATTGTCACTTGCTGTACTCCACTGTCACTTGCTGTACTCCATTGTTACTTGCTGTACTCCCCAATAAAAGCCATGAGAACTTTGGAGGTTTTGCTACTTGCCTGAGCGAGCAGTAGCCCTCTGCTTCTCTAAACTCAATCCTGCTTGCCGAGCTCATCTCAGCGTCACCGTTCACCTGCAGACCACCTGCAGTTGGACACCTAACAACATACACAACAATTAACTCAAAATGATCATAGATCTAAATGTAAGAATTAAAAATATAAGGCTCGTAAGAGTAAACAGGAGTAAACATTCAT
Source organism: Myotis nattereri (assembly GCF_964212035.1). Taxonomy (NCBI): domain Eukaryota; kingdom Metazoa; phylum Chordata; class Mammalia; order Chiroptera; family Vespertilionidae; genus Myotis; species Myotis nattereri. The sequence goes on along the minus strand of NC_138083.1, from coordinate 54,709,964 downwards.
GAACTCGGTTTCTTAGATATGACACCAAAAGCACAAGCAACGAAGGATAATTTAGATACATTGGACTTAATCAAAATGTAATACTTTCGTGCTGCAAAAGATACCAATACAAAGTGAAAAGGCAATCCACAGAATGGGAGGAAATATTTTCATATATGTCTGGTGAGTCTTACGCGAGAGTTTTTCTGTTCATGAACTGCTTTTGCCACGTTTCTGTCTGGGAAGCATGACAGCAAAATGACTAATTTGGGGCCTCCGCGGTGAAGCTCGGCGCGGTCGGACACAGCACAGCCCCTCTGCACCGCGGGGCGGGGCGTCCGCAGGCAACCAGACCCCCGGCGACCACCTACGCCACGCACAGGCCCCACAGCCCCGGCGCGCACGGCGGACGCACGCACGGCGGGCACGCGCACGCGCACGCGCACGTCAGTGCGTTTGCACGCCGAGGGCAGTCGCTGCGCGGGAGGCCGGGTGTTCGAGGAGAGGAGGTAGGAGCGATCCGGTTCGGAGAGCGGGGTCCCGGGAGGGAGCCGGGGGTCCGGGCTGGGGGTGCAGGTCGGGAGCCGGGGTCGGGGGAGGAACGGGGGTAGTGGGGTCCTGCGTGGGAGCGGGGGCCCGGGCGGGGGGCGGGGGGCGGGGGGCGGGCCCGGGAGGAGGGGAGCGGTGGTCGGTGGCAGCTCCCCGGCCAGCGCCGCGTGCTGTGACTGAGCCGGAAGCAGCTCGTCCACCGAGTCCCTCTCCCGCAGAGGCCGCTAGAGTCGCCAACATGTCGTACATGCTCCCGCACTTGCACAACGGCTGGCAGGTGGACCAGGCCATCCTTTCGGAAGAAGACCGGGTGGTCGTCATCCGGTTCGGGCACGATTGGGACCCTACGTGCATGAAAATGGACGAGGTTCTGTACAGCATCGCGGAGAAGGTACCGCATGCGCGGCAGTCGGCTCGGTGTCTGCTTTCTTTTGCTTTGCCAGTTGACAGGAAAATTTAAAAGTGAGGTTAAAAGCTGGCTTCCACCCTCATTGTTCATGCCCTAAATTTTAATGCGCCAGCAAATAAACAGAAGATGTAGGATTGACCTGGCGATGTGAGGACGAGCTCCCTGAAATTGTACACAATAGGTTATGCCTTTTTCTTCTGGGAGAAATTGCCATACGTTACAGAAAAGTTAATGGGCCCTCTCCCTAGATAAATCACTTAATAATTCCTAGTGATAGGGTGTTTTTTCAAGATTTGCATCTATGGTAGTAAGAACACAATATTTTTGCATACTTTGGCAAGTGTTGGAGCTCCTTTTAAATAGCTTAGCTTAAAAGGATTGTCCTTTTTTTGGTATCATGTTTATTTGTTGTATTTATAAAGCCGAACATGTATGTTAATAGCATAGTAGCTCTTCTTGTCGTTTTTTGTTTTGTTTTATAACAGATGATTTAAATGCAGGGGCTTGTTTGCTGACAGTAAGGGTGCAGTTGTAGGGTGTTTCTGTGTAACCAGAGCCTTAATTCTTTTTAAAATTCCTCATTTTAAGAGAACTTTTAATTTGGATTTTTGCAATTCTAACAGTAGGGCAAAAGACACATATATTAGGGTGTTAATGAAATTATTAACTTACTACTGTTTGATGAATGATTTGAAAGGTCATTTGAAGAGTAAAAGTGGAAACACTGAAACCATCTTTTCTTTCTTCCCTCCCCCCCCCCAATATATTTTATTGATTTTTTACAGAGAGGAAGGGAGAGGGATCTATAGAGAGTTAGAAACATTGATCAGCTGCCTCCTGCACACCCCCTACTGGGGATGTGCCTGAAACTAAGATACATGCCCTTGACCGGAATCGAACCTGGGACCCTTCAGTCCACAGGCCGACGCTCTATCCACTGAGCCAAACCAGTCAGGGCCCATCTTTTCTTTCATGGGAATAGGAGATGGTAATATTGTCTGGGTTAAAATAACACCTGTGAGTAAATAATAACAGAGTATATATTTAGTACTTAGGATAGAAAAGCTGATTTTTACTACCTCCTATTTGGAAGGAGAGGCAGAGTGATGTAGGGGTCATGACATTGTGGACCTTAGGGACTGTTCTTCCATATCTGTCATCATAAGTACCACTTGGCATACTTACCGAGTGCATCGCAGAGATTCTGATTGTATGGGTCTGGGTGAGGTTCAGAAACGGCTTCTTAGAGAAGCTGCTCTGGGAATTGTGGTGTGACTTTCAGAAACCTCTCAACAGAGGTCTGGGTCCAAGTATGAGTGCTGTACTTGTCAGACATGCCCAGGACCCTGAGGAGCTTGGGGAGGTAGGTGACTGGGGAACCCAGGAGAGAGAGCCTTGAATGAGGAGGTGCCAGGGAATCATTTATTCATTGTTTAAGCTACTGTATAGTGGTCAAGGGCAGATACTGCTGAATTCAGTGAAGACTTTACCAAGCACCTTTCCGATAAGCAAATCACTAGCATGTTGACTTTGAAATAACCTAGGGTGTGTGTTCTGGATTCTACCTTACAGGTGGTGGCATAATCACCAGGTGATGTCCAGATCTGCTGCCCTCAGCGCCAGGCTAGGGTGGCTAGAGACGGAAGGGTTGGTTGGCTCTTCATGTCTGAGCAAAACTTGGCAAGATGTTCTTAGCTAGGAGACATATTTTATGTGTTAACGTAAGTTTTTAGGGACTTTTACCAGAGTGCTTCTTTTCTGATGCTTTTATGTCAGAGACTGAATTGCTGTGTCACTAGTGGACATACTCTTCTTGTATTGAACCTGTTAATAAGGGCAGTTTAATTAGACTCACTTTGACTATTTTCCTTTAGTTTTTTAAGTTACCCTTTTTCTTTTGTCCAAAAATGTGGATTTTTATTTTAACAAATTTTCAATATTGTATTATATAATATAGCTATTCAAAATGCAAACTTGAAATGCATTATAAGACTATTAACATTTTGCTTTCTTCTGAGTATAAGGGCAAAATATGAGTTTATAAATCTGGAAGTTATTTTGGGGAAGCTCAACAAATTTTTGAGATTGAAGGTTTTAGTATAAAGAACAACTTAACTCTATTTAAAAATCTCCCTCTGCAGAAATGGCAGATAATGGGGGATCTTCCTCATCTTGTTACGAGCCCTGTTTGGATATCCCAGCTGTTTTAAAGTGAGTAAAAGTTCCTGGGTTGAGGCTGGAATGTGGTGTATTGACTTGATGCTCTGACAGTGCCAGCCCTCTTCGTGCTGGTTAGTTTTGAGCTTTACTGAAACAGAGATGCTCACCGATTTTACAGCTGTCTGAAGTTTGGCAGAGTGGTAATAACAAAGTTTCCTGTTTAGCAGCTGATTTTATGCACAGCTCTGAAGAGAGACCGTTTTGTGCCCCTCTGAGCTGTCTGCCGTTCTGTAGGAACAGTTTGTCACAGCTCAGTTTCCTAAATTCCCCGATGGTTAAGAATAAGTGAGACATTTAATTTTTGTGTTAAAAAGCCCATATAAGTAGAGTTTAAAATATGTAGAACCTCAGTGATATTGACGGGTGAGCATACATTCTAGATGAAATTATATGTAAGGCAAATATATGGATGAAACTTTTTAGGAATGACTGGGGGGTCTTACTGAAGCATCACATAAAGTGAACCAGTGGAAGTTGGTGCTCAGTCTGAGAAATCGATAGGAACCAGCAGAAAGCATGTTTTTGTATTCACTCTGGGATTTGTGTCTCTGCATATAATCACCTTGCAGCAAGCAGCTATGAGAGGCAGGATTGAGCAGTGGTTATGGGCCCAGACTGAGCTGGATTCTGCCACTTACTGCCTGCATGGCATTAAATAACTCGTCTGTAAGAAAGGGATACCAGTGCCGGACTCATAGGGAGTTGTGAGGGCAGAGTTAATATCAAGTAGTATATTCAGTGATCATTAGCTACCATTATTATTACTATCTCACATCACAAAATTTGCAACAGTTATTGTAAATAGAGCTAATCAGGGCACATAGTTTTTTGTTTTATTTATTTATTTGTGTGTATATATATGTGTGTATATATATATATTTATTGATTTCAGAGAGGAAGGGAGATAGAGAGATAGAAACATCAGTGATTGAGAGGAAGTCATTGATCGGCTGTCTCCTGCATGCCTCCAACTGGGGATGGAGCCTGCAGCCTGGGCAAATGTCCTGACTGGGAATGCTATGAACCATGAAATCTTGGTTCATAGGTCGATGCTCAACAACTGAGCAACACCAGCCAGGCAGGGCACATAGTTTTAGAAAATAAAATTACCATGGAATCTTTTGATGGATTTGAAATGAATTAAGTATCAGTGTAATAATTAGCCAGTTGACAGCCCAGAACATTTTTCTGGTGTATTAGATAGGTTCTCAACTGAGGGAGGAGCACCATAAAAAGGGCCAAGTGGTGATTGATCACTGACTTGCTGAAGAAAAAGAAGGTGTGCTCATAAAATGTGTGGGCAACAGAGATGGAAAGGATATTTACTATTGTAGATGACCAAAAGAATATGTATTTCAAAAATAACTTGATAATAGAAATGAATTTGTACATATGATTCTTGGTTTAAAAAAATACTATTTAACAACCAGTTAGATTACTAATAGTAGGCAAAATGTATTTTAAATACAGCAAATACGTTTACAGTACTGTTTAAAAAGATGGTTCTTGTGAGTGAATGGGAAAAGAACTTGAAAAAATAAGAAATTCAGTGGTTAAGTAAACGTCAAAGAAACACACCTTAAAATAGTTCACTGTCGTTTTTTAGGTATATCAGAGACAAAAAGTTAAAAATGAGTTGAAGTGTGTGGTGTGCTGGACGTTGTGATGTTCAGGTGGTAGAGCTGGCATCACCCTGAGGAACATGGCTGGCATTGTGTGAAGAGCCTGATGAACGATAGTCAGATGGTCCTGCCATTCTTAGTAACTGACCCTTCAGGAGACCATTGCTGTCATTTATAGCAAAAGTGGAAACCACCACAGTGTCCAGTGATAGGGGAACATTTAGGCCAGGCACAGTGCCAGGTAGGAAACTGACCCTCTCGTGGTCCTCATGACAGCTCCTGAACAGGTGCTAGCAGTTATCTGTCCGGACTTGGAGATTGGGATTTAAACTGGAACGTCCACAAGCTTTGAGTTGGGAAAGGGAAACATTTACTCTCACTTTAAAACACTAATATATTATGACTGTCATGGTTTTTAAATTATATAACTTGTTTGAAAATTACTGGGCTGAATACAAAAGAGTGATTTTTCCATTTCATTTCTATATTTTCCAAGTGAACATTTTTTAAATGGAGAAAAGATAGACACCTAGCTTAATTTCAGTTGTATATTAAAAAAATACACAGGGGTTTTAGTTACCTGCAGATTCATTACTGGATGTGAACTGTTTAGGCCAGTGGTCGCCAACCGGTGGTCCATGGACCACTGGTGGTCTGTGAGGTCCGGAAGGTTGGCGACCGCTGGTTTAGGCGACATAGTTCTCTATGTGAAAGGCATCGCAATACAGGAACCCAAATCCACGTGAGGAGAAGCTTTGTCAGGTGGGAGCTTTTCCAGAGGAAAACCTGGGAGGATTCAGAGTGAGGGGCAGCATGCTCACATAGCCGCCCCACTGGATGTGGCATGGCCCCTTCCTGCCAGCAGTGGGAGAACCTTCTGTCAGGACCCCACCTCTGAGGAAGGGGGTTAGACCTGACACCTCCTAAGGCAGGTTTGAACTCAGGATTATAGAGTTAAGTTCATACTGTCCAAAACCATGGTTCTTAGTGACAATAATGGGTTTCTTGAGTTTTGAAATATAAGTTTATTGTTAAAGTTCATTCATTCAACGAATATTTACTAGTGCCTTGAATGTGTCAGATGTTTGGCTCCGAGGATACATCAGTAAAGACTACAGACGTGGTTCCTTGCCTCACGTGGCTTGGGATTCATCTGAAAAATCCTAATGTGATTTTAGCCTGACTGGCATGGCTCAGTGGTTGACATTGACCTATGAAGCAGGAGGTCACGGTTCAATTCTGGTAAGGGTGCATGCCTGGGTTGCGGGCCGATGCCCAGTGTGGGGAGCGCAGAAGGCAGCCAAACAATGATTCTCTCTCTTTCAAGGGAGAGGGGAAGAGAGAGAGAGAGAGAGAAACATGGATGTGAGAAACATTGACTGACTGCCTCCTGCATGCCCCCTACTGGGGGTGAAGCCCCAAACTGGGTGTGTGCCCTGACCAGGAATCAAAACAGTAACCTTTTGGTGCCTGGGACAGTGCTCAACTAACTGAGCCACACCAGCCAGGACTTGCATTATTATTGTTGTACTAGAGCAGTAGTTCCCAACCTTCCTAATGCCGCGACCCTTTAATACAGTTCCTCATGTTGTGGTGACCCCCAATTTCATTGTTACAAATTGAACATAATTAAAGCATAGTGATTAATCACAAAAACAATATGTAATTATATATGTGTTTTTCCATGGTCTTAGGCGACCCCTGTGAAAGGGTCGTTCGACCCCCAAAGGGGTCGCGACCCACAGGTTGAGAACCGCTGTACTAGAGGCTTGATGCACGAAATTTGTGCAAGGGCCTTGGCCCCAGTCCCCACCTGCCGCTGCCACAGCTGCCCACTGCGGCTTTGTCCAGAAGGAAGAACGTCCATCTAATTAGCATATTACCCTTTTATTATTATAGATTTATTTGTATTACAACTATAAACCTGCTTTTGTCCACCCCTGTATTTATAAGGGGCCTTTAAAATGTCATGTTCTTTATTCTAGAAATTCTATTTTAGGAATTTAGCCTTAGAAAATAATGAATGTGTGCACAAATTTAAGGATTAGAATGTTCACAGGGGAATAATTGATATTAAAGAAAATGAATTTTTTATAGTCATGAAAAATCAGAAAGAAACAGAAGAAAGGTAAAGTAATGGCATAGACATTTGATGAACTAATTATTTAATACTAGAGGTCCAGTGCATGACATTTGTGCACGGGGCGGGGAGGGGGGGGCGTCCCTCAGCCCGGCCTGTGCCCTTTCACAGTCCGGGAGCCTTTGAGGGGGAAGTCCGACTGATGGCTTAGTGCTGCTTTGGAGGTGGGCGGCTGTACTCTCCTGCAGTCAGCTGGGCTTGTGGCTGAGAGGTGTTCCCCATTTTGGAGCGCACTGACCACCAGGGGGCAGCTCCTGTGTTGAGCATCTTCCCCATGGTGGTCAGTGTGCATTATAATGACAGGTCGTTCGCTGTTCAGTCGATTTGCATATTACACTTTTATTATATAGGATAGCCATAAAAGAATGCTTATATAAGAGAATGCTTGTAATTTAAGCAATGTAGTAAATATTGTAGTATGATCACTATATGATCACATTTTGTTAAAACAGTTTAAAATATATATACCAGGAGCCTTGGCTGCATGACTCAGTTGGAGGAAAAATGGGAAAGAACGTACTAAAAATACTTTTGCAGTAATTAAGTTTATGCTGGGATTGAAGGTGATTTTATTTTTAGTTCTTTGGGTTTTCTAAATCTTCTCTGATGAATGTGCATTTAAAGAAAATTTGTTATATACGATATTATTTGGAGTAGTAGTTTGTTACTATTTACAAGAGTTCAAACCCAAGTACATGGGGAATGTATGGCTTGTTGGAAAGCAGTTGTTCAATGCATGTGATTAAGTATTAGTAAAAGTATACATTTGGAAAAGATCGTATAGATTATTGCTAGATCAGCATGAATAATATGTCTGTGGATATTTTGTGAAGGCTCTTGTAACTTGCTATTCTAAAAAAATGTTAAAGGGAGTTGTAAATAGCCAATTATTTGCTCGGTATCCTGAGCTTGTTGAATTATTTTTCTGTGTTAACTCTACTGGGAAAATGTTGGAGAGCTTGAAAATTGTTTTGTTATATACAGATAATTGTTTTCGTTTTTAATGTGCTTTTACAGAATTAAAAAAATCGATTTTTATTTTAGGTTTTTTAAAATATTCTTTACTTTTAGGTTAAAAATTTTGCAGTTATTTATCTTGTGGATATTACAGAAGTACCTGATTTCAACAAAATGTATGAGTTATACGATCCATGTACTGTCATGTTTTTCTTCAGGTACGTCCTCTTCTCTCAAACTTGTTATTTAAATTGTCCTCTTTATATTTTTATTGATTTCAGAGTGGAAGGGAGAAAGAAATAGAAACATCAGTGATGAGAGAGAATCATTGATTGGCTGCCTCCTGCACATCCCCCCACTGGGGGTTGAGCCCACAGCCCCAGGCATGTGCCCTGACTGGGAATTGAACCAGTGACCTCTATGTTTCCTGGATCGATGCTCAACCACTGAGCCATGCTGGCTGGGCTCCTTTTCTCTCTTTTTTTTTTTTTTGGGGGGGGGGGGGGGAGGTTCCTTTTCTCTTAAAGTTGCTGTTTAAATTGAAATTGTTGGTCTGGATATTTAATGTAATCGAGATGCCTTTAGATTCTCTTACTTGGAAGGAAGTCATTATGTAGTCATATCACATACAGATTGTATCACCAGGCAATTAATGTGATCTTTCAATAATTTTTAAACAATTGTAGTTTTATCATTTACTCAGTGATAAATTTCCCTTTTGAAGTAACTTTGCCCAGAAACCTAGATGAAGTGTAATTAAAGGGAAGACATTCTTATTAACTTTAAGGTACCTTTAAATAATCTGTTGATGAAAAATGTCTGTTTTAAAATAACTCTATGTCTATTTTAAAATATGATATCATGACACTATTTAATGTTCTTTGTGATACCTAAGAGGAAAAACCTGTTCTTAATTTATTTGCTTATAAACACAAGATCATTTTATCAGCTAAAACATTCTGTGTGGACCCTAGTCAATGAGTTATTGGCATGAAGAATAGAATTTCCCTAATTGCCTCAGACAAATTTGTATCCACAGTGTACGGGCTTTGCTTCAAAGGAAAACGTGGGAATGTACTGGCTGCATACCCAGGGGTCTGATGCAGGTGCCACATATGTTTGATGGGATTTATGTAATCAAGTTAAGTAACATCATGAGTACAAAAATAACTCTGTTCTGGAAGGTTAATTAGGAAAGAAATAACCCTTTAATATTGCTATACTTGCCAAAATTTCATAGTTACTGTTACTACAAAAGTTGGTGGGTAGCAATATTAATGTTCACTTCACAAGTAGAGCCCCTGTTGGTGAGGATGGTCCAGGTGGACTGTGTAGGGTGTGTATTAGCTTCATATTCTGTGGAACAAGTTAGCACAAGTTCTGTGGCAGAAAGCACCATTTGTGAGCTCAGGGTTCTGCAGGTCCTAGTCCGGGCAGGTTCTGCAGGTTTCCTTGGAGTCTCTCAAAGGCAGTCAGTCGGGGAAGAAGCCATATGGCTCACCTAGGTAGTTGGCTGAATCCCGTTTTGTGGTCGTGAGTCTGAGACCTCTACTCGCTGGCTGTGGCTAGGGCTCCATCTGCTTCTAGACAGGCAGCTTACTAGTAGTGCATTCTGGGCAGTGGAAACATGGGGGGCTCAGACAGACATGGCAGCTGCCCTGCTGGTTGCCACATGTCAGAGTCAAGTCTGAGCCGAGTAACCAAAGCTGTAACAGTGGGAAACAGACATTCTTCATGGGGTCCCTTGTAGAGGCTTAAAAAAAAATAGTGATTTTTAGAGAGAGAGAAAGGGGGAGAGATCGAGCGAGAAAAATATTGATTTGTTGTTTCACTTATTCATGCATGTGCACTGACTGGGTATCAAACCTGCAACCTTGGCATACTGGGACAACTCTCTAACCTACTGAGCTACCCATCCAGGGCCCTTCTAGACGCTCTGATAAGCCTTGCCTGTTTCCTCTGCAGGAACAAGCACATCATGATTGACCTGGGCACTGGCAACAACAACAAGATCAACTGGGCCATGGAGGACAAGCAGGAGATGATCGATATCATTGAGACCGTGTACCGGGGCGCCCGCAAAGGCCGTGGCCTGGTCGTGTCCCCGAAGGACTACTCTACGAAGTACCGATACTGAGTGCCTGTCCCCAGGCGCGGGGGTTTGCCCAGGGAGTCACTTTCACGTGGAGACACTGTGGACTCTGAAGCCTTTGAGGAGGAGTCTGGGGAGGGACAGGAGGGCTGCACAGCCTCAAGCTGGCGTTGGCCTGGCTACTGTACTTTTATATTCGCAAATATCTGTAAATATCTAGCTGAACTAAACAAATACACAATCATGGGAAAGTCCTGATGGTTTATTTTTTATATGGATTACTGGTTTTGGAAGTAAAAACTTGATTCTTTACCATTGGAGTGAAGTTCAGGGGGTCTGTGGGCTGCTCTGTTTTTTTTTTTTGTAATACTTTTTTTCAGAGATTTTCAGAGAGGAAGGGAGAGGGAGAGAGAAACATCTATGATGAGAGAGTCATTGATCAGCTGCTTCTTGCATGCCGATCTGGGGATCGAATCCACAACTCGGGCACATGCCCTGACTGGGAATCAAACCGTGACCTCCTGGTTCATGGGTTGATGCTCAACCATTGAGCCACACTGGCCAGGCTGGGCTGCCGTGTTTTGCACACTTGGCAGTGGAAGCTATGTGTGTCCTGGGGCTGCTGGAACAGAGGACTGCAGCCCAGGCATTTATCAGAAATGTGTGTCTCACCAGTCTGGAGACGGGACATCTGGGGACGCAGGTGCCTCTTCCCTAACCCTGTCCCCACCCACCCCGACCTGAGCCTTCATATTCTCCAGGCCTTTTCCCTGAGTTGTGTTTGTGTCCAGGTGTCCCCTTTTTATAAGGACACCAGTCATTGGCTCAGGGCTGCTCAACTCCAGCATGACTTCATCTTAACTGATTATATCTACAACAGCCCTATCTCCACATAAGGTCATTCTGAGGCCCTGAGGGGAGAAGGGGCACAACAGAATCTAATGGCTTAAGTTCAGAAGGAATACACACTACAAGAATAAAGTGCAATAAAAATAATTGGGATGGGGGAGGGCCTTCCTTTTAAATACAGGGTAAGCTGCTGCCCTGTTCTATTTGGCTCTGTGGTTGGAGTGTCGGCCCACGGAACAAAGGGTTGAGGGCTTGATTCCTGGTCAAGGGCACGTACCTCAGTTGCAGGTTTGAGCCCCAGCCCTGGTTGGAGTGTGTATGGGAGGTAACCAATCGATGTTTCTCTCTCTCTCTCTCTCTCTCTCTCTTCCCCCACCTCCCTCCCTTCCAACTCTATCTAAAAATCAATGGGGAAAAAGTATTCTTGGATGAGGATTAAAAAGGAAGCTTTTTGTTCCTTCTGATATTACATCTAATGTACTTTAAACATACTGTATTCTCTGTGGAGTCTATGATCCATGACCCTTCAATCAGTCTTACCATTCTCAAGCTTCTCTTCTAATTCTATCCCAGAAGCATGCTGGTGGGTGGTTGGGATCATCCAAGCATGTGTTAGGAGCACTGGTGCGTGTGTGGGGAGCACACCTGGAGCAACCGGCCCCCCAAGGATATTTTTCCGTTGAGTTTTAGAGAGAGGGAAAGACATCGATTGGTTGCCTTCTGCACAAGCCCCAACGAGGGCCTAGGCCAGGGAGGAGCCTGCAACCGGGGTACCTGCTCGTGACGGGAATCGAACCCGGGACCTTTCAGTCCAGGACCTCTCAGTCCTCAGAGCGATGCTCTATCCACTGAGCCAAACTGGCTAGGGCAGGGGTGGGCAAACTTTTTGACTCGAGGGCCACAATGGGTTCTTAAACTGGACCGGAGGGCCGGAACAAAAGCATGGATGGAGTGTTTGTGTGAACTAATATAAATTCAAAGTAAACATCATTACATAAAAGGGTACTGCCTTTTTTTTTTTTTTTTTAGTTTTATTCATTTCAAACGGGCCGGATCCAGCCCGCGGGCCGTAGTTTGCCCAGGGCTGGGCTAGGGCCAACTGTAGTTGATTTTGACTTTTAAATGAAGACTATGATTTATTTTATATGCAGGAATAATGTTATTTTTTACAGTAGAGCCTACAACTGACCCCTTTTGGGGGTGATCATGTTTATTTTACTCTGGCTCAGAAAAAAGGGAATTGGATAATTATTTGAAAGCGTTTCTCCATAACCTACAAAGATCTAATTGCTAACTGCCTCCAGTGGGGTGAGAGGTGAGGGTTACCTCGGGAGTCAGCAGTGCTTCTGGTTCACCTGCCTTCTTGGTTTAAATTAGTTTGGTTTGGAGAGTGTTGCCATCAGAGCCTGTCTGGACTAGACAGATTAACATTAGTCTTCAATAAACACTGTGACTGGAAATGGTGACTTGATACCATTGTAATAACCTGGTTATTACTTAATAGGAAAGGAGTAAAGGGAAGACTAGATAATAGGCATGCCATTTACACAGCTTTGTTAATTTAATACTCTCCAAGTCTGTTCCCCACCGATTGATGGGGGAAGGAAATGGACAAAGACAGTTTACACGCATGCCCAGTAAAGTGAGTGACTTGGGAAGGTGTCTGTCAGTCACACCTGAGAACAAATTAGTGGCCAGAATAGGTGTGGCCACTACAAGGGCATGAAACCTGAATATTTAAACTTCTGAACAAAAGAAGTTCCCTCTCTTGGCCCTTGCCTCTTCTGCATGCCTGCACTCCTGCTTCTCCCATTGCAGGGGGCACGTTCCCCTGCATTCGCCCATGTGCCTCAGCACCGTGGGCTCCACACAATGGACTGATGGACTTTAATTAGCCTGATGCTGAACTGGACCCAGCTGCAACATGGATCTGAAGCTTGGGACACTGGCCTTGCCTTGCTCTTGGTTTTGCTGAACTCCCAGCTGTACCTTTTTCAGAATTAGGTTAAAGGACATGAGACTTTATAACACAAGGAAAGTAACTCCAAACACAGCTTTTTACCACATCTCATTCTCCCATGGGGGCTTCTGAAAATACTATTTCAGCGGTACCCCAAGAATCTCATGCCCACTAGTGTCTGGGAAATCTGGCCCACTGATTTTCTGGTAACAAAGTGATGCAGCCATTTAAAAAGCAACTTCTGCTCAGCTGGTCTGCTCAGTGGTTGAGCGTCAACCCATGCACCAAAGAGATCACTGGTTCGATTCCTGGTCAGGGCATATGCCCAGGTTGCAGGCTCAATCCCCAGTGGGTGGCATGCAGGAGGCAGCCAGTTGATGTTGATGTTTCTCGGCAATGTTTCTATCTCTCCCTGTCTCTTCCTCTCTCTCTAAAAAAAAAAAAAAAATCAATTAAAAAACATATAGAAAGCAACTTACACCAGAAAACTGCTTATGATCTTTTTTTTTTTTTTTTTTAAAAAGATCTATATAGGGCCTGGAGGTCAAACCCTCCCTGGAATTAGCTACAACAATCAAGGTTTAACTATAAGACTGCACACAAAGACCACTAGGGGGTGCACCAAGGAAGCATAACAAAATGCGGAGACAAAGAAACAGGACAAAATTGTCAATGGAAGATATAGAGTTCAGAACCACACTTTTAAGGTCTCTCAAGAACTGTTTAGAAGCCGCCGATAAACTTAATGAGATCTACAAGAAAACTAATGAGACCCTCGATCTTATATTGGGGAACCACCTAGAAATTAAGCATACACGGACTGAAATAACGAATATTACACAGACTCCCGACAGCAGACCAGAGGAGCGCAAGAATCAAGTCAATGATTTGAAATGCGAGGAAGCAAAAAACACCCAACCGGAAAAGCAAAATGAAAAAAGAATCCAAAAATGCGAGGATAGTGTAAGGAGCCTCTGGGACAGCTTCAAGCGTACCAACATCAGAATTATAGGGGTGCCAGAAGATGAGAGAGAGCAAGATATTGAAAGCCTATTTGAAGAAATAATGACAGAAAACTTCCCCCACCTGGTGAAAGAAATGGACTTACAGGTCCAAGAAGCGCGGAGAACCCCAAACAAAAGGAATCCAAAGAGGACCACACCAAGACACATCATCATTAAAATGCCAAGAGCAAAAGATAAAGAGAGAATCTTAAAAACAGCAAGAGAAAGAAACTCAGTTACCTACAAGGGAATACCCATACGACTGTCAGCTGATTTCTCAACAGAAACTTTGCAGGCCAGAAGGGAGTGGCAAGAAATATTCAAAGTGATGAATACCAAGAACCTACAACCAAGATTACTTTATCCAGCAAAGCTATCATTCAGAATTGAAGGTCAGATAAAGAGCTTCACAGATAAGGAAAAGCTAAAGGAGTTCATCACCACCAAACCAGGATTATATGAAATGCTGAAAGGTATCCTTTAAGAAGAGGAAGAGGAAGAAAAAGGTAAAGATACAAATTATGAACAACAAATATGCATCTATCAACAAGTGAATCTAAGAATCAAGTGAATAAGTAATCTGATGAACAGAATGAACTGTTGATTATAATAGAATCAGGGACATAGAAAGGGAATGGACTGACTATTCTTGGGGGGGAAAGGGGTGTGGGAGATGCGGGAAGAGACTGGGCAAAAATCGTGCACCTATGGATGAGGACAGTGGGTGGGGAGTGAGGGCGGAGGGTGGGGCGGGAACTGGGAGGAGGGGAGTTATGGGGGGGGAAAAAGAGGAACAAATGTAATAATCTGAACAATAAAGATTTAATTTAAAAAAAAAGATCTATATAGAATTTAATTCAGAAAAAAATTTGAATCACAGCTCATGCTTTTCTTGTGTGATTTACAAAATGGTGTGGATGGAGGGAGACATTCTGCCATTCAGCAAACATCTTTTTTTATTTTTATTTTATTGATGTTAAGTGAAAGAAGATGGATGTAGAAGTCCTTATATTGTCTGATTCCACTTATTGGAAACATCCAGAAAAGATGAATCTACAGAGATAGAAGGTAGATTAGTGGTTGGCCAGGGTGGGAAGAGGTACTGACTGCAAGCAGATAGGTTTGGGGTGGGTGGGTGCTGGAAATGTTCTAATATTAGATTGTGGTGAGGTTGTACAACTTAGTAAATGTATTTAAAAATCAACGAATCATACACTTTAAAAAATAATGTTTTTATCGATTTTAGAGAGAGGAAGGGAGAGGGATAGAGAGAAGCACCGATGAGAGAGAATGATCAACTGCCTCCTGCATGCCTCCTCTTAGGGATCAACCTCGGAAACCTGGGCATGTGCCCTGACTGGGAATAGAACTGTGATCTTCTGGTTCATGGGTCGATGCTCAACCACTGAGCCACGTGGGCCAGGCAGCAAACACCTTTTGTTGTGTCAGTTATCTTTGGAATTACATTCTTATCACATTGCCTGTGTTTTTTTTTAATTTCTAATATTACCAAAATGATTTTTTAACTATGAAAATCAGAACTCAAGTTATGTAGGTTATAACTCAAAAAGCAGTTTTCATTTGATCACATTTTCAAGTGTAAGTGCAGGTGTAAGAAAAAAGATTGGAAAGAGGTAAGATTTACTTATATATGAATTAATGTACAGTTAAAAAAAACTGGAATCTAAGCTTTCAATGAATATACCTGTAATTACCAGAACATATATATAGGAAAAATTCAGTTTATAGAAAAACATAATGTTAAGTGACTTTCATTTTAGTCAGATGGAGTCAAGGTGGACTCACCATCAAGGTGAGTGAACAGTGTGCTTCGCATCAATTAGCATTGACATTCCATCACCCGGGTCACAGGTGTCCAGAGAGCTCACTCCTGTCTGTGTTGAAGTAAACATGGGAAAAGTGTTACATTTACTGTGGAAGGGGACACACAGCCAGATCTTTTAGAATACAGAACAGTAGTTTTTAACATTTTGGGTCATGGACTCTCCTCCCAGTCACCACCCACCCCCAACAGGGACTTAAGTTTAGGGGCTTTGCAGAATCCACTGAAACCCATGACACGAGGCCTGACCTAGTGTCACCAACAAGCACAGATTTAGCCAAGCAGATTACAACTTATTTAGGTCTTTCTTTTAATGTAAAAAACTAACAGTTTTGAACAAACATTTAGATACCTGGCCTTCTCTTGTGCTGCTTTAAATGATGACTATATGTGCATCAAAAGATGAAGTCTTGCCCTGGTCAGTGTGGCTCAGTTGATTGGAACATTGTCCCATATACTGAAAGGTGGTGGGTTCAATTCCTGGTCAGGGCACATACCTAGGTTGCAGGTTTGATCCCCAGCCCAGACACCTTTGGGAGGCAACTGATCAATGTTTCTCTCTCTCTCTCTCTCTCTCTCTCTCTCTCTCTCTATATATATATATATATATATATATATATATATATATATATATATATATACCTACCTCTGTCTCTATCCCTCTCTCTAAAATCAATTTAAAAATATAAAAAAGAGTGAAGTCTTGATACTTAACCATTTAATTTGATGCCTTATATTTAGTGGGTTTGACCAAATTTAAAACCCTGCTGGAGTGCAGGTGATGAAGGGAAGGGACAAAGTTGTCAAACAGCCATCCTGTGCCTGGCAGTGTGCCAACTCAGGATCCTGCAGAAATTGGCCCACTTGTCCCTTCTTTCAGGCACTGGCTTATCACCAATTAGCCCTCAGATGTGGAGGGCTTAGCGTCCAGTAGGCCTAGACAGGACTGCTGGGCAGGTGGCCCTGTCTGATGCAACCTTAATAGGGAAAGGTGTATTTTCACCCTACAGGCAGAATTTCAGAGGAGTGCTCATGAGTAGCAGGACATGGGACAGCTATCTTTCTACTGGAATTCCAGATGTAGATAGGATAAGTGAACTAGCTCTGATTTAGCAGGATAGCTACAGATAATTTGCCAGATGACTTAGGATGACAATTGTCAAAGAAATGGGAAAACAAGAAAAACGAAGGCATGTAATTATTAAAATATGCTTATATAGTCAGAATAGTATGTCAGTAGAACATGCATACATATCTTAATAAAGTTGTGCATCTCCACATACATCACATGGACATAAATTCAGTCTGAGATCAGAAGCTAAGCATTTATTTGCATCTCAAGATTCAGTGCAAAATTCCACTGGAAAAGAAATGTTTGCATGGTGGGACTGGGTGGGATCCTCCAGACTCTGGCAATGGGTTGAGGGCTTAATGCAACATTTCTTCTTAAAATGGTTCCATGAATATGTGGTTTCAAACAGAAACTGGTAGTTATAATCTCCAATGTCTAAATCATCATAATTTGTGTTTTGACTAAAGATTAATCTGAGGGGTGAGGGCCAATAGGTACTTGAGTAAAATCCAATATTTATTATATTTAAAATTTTTTAGATTCAATTTTTAAATAATAAAGTGTTTCATTTAAAATGTACACTTTTACACTTGATCTTAGCCAAAAGGCCGAGAAGCGATAAAATGTACACTTTTAAAGGAAGTATGACAGAGTGTTTAAGTGGGTCTATTTAGAAAGGAGCATTTGTACAAGGCTTGTTCTTCCTGAAGGCTTCTCATCTAGTACAGAGGCAGTAATTCCCACAGTGACCAAATATGGGATTGCATTTCTCAAGATGAAAGCAATCACAAGGTCTGCATGAAGTAAACTTATTTAGTTTCCTAGTAATGGTCTTACCGTTTGTTCTTTGATAGCATTGTTGATCCCAGCTTGCACCATTAAGGCATTCACATTCTTCTGCAAGTCCTGGAGGCGGTTTCCCATTTCTCCCAGTTCCACGTTAAGGAGCCCAGAGCCCGTGGCCAGAAAGCCCTGCTTCAACCTGCAGCCCAGCTGGGGGTCTGACACATACCCTGGCCGGGCAACTTGTAAGACATCTGGGGGTCAGTGCAGAGACTCCCTTGAGGTTTGTGTAGGATGTCTCTAGCCTCTGAATGTGAGCTCGGCTCTGAAACTTGGCTCCCCTGCGAGGACACAGACTCAGGGATGTGTGTTACTCTGGTATGTTTAACTATGTCTTAACAAAACTCTAATGAGGATGTAAACATAATGGACATTAACTCAGTTTAACTTTATCATGTCTCTAAGAATCATTTTTTCCCATCTGTGGGAACCCAGCTACAGAATCAGAAATTCCAAGTTCCATGTGCAAATACTTTGCACAATTTTTAAGGAGCTCAAGTAGGGCAGATGTTACCCTTGTCTGAATTTGCTCCAACTGGAAACAAACATTCTATTCTAATTGTGTTTGAATTCATGTCTTAACAAAACAGTGAGCTGCTCAAGTTATAAAACCAAACCAAACAGATAGGGGAGCCAGGTGTAACACCCTATGTCAGAGGCCTTCTGTGTTCTGTCTGCCGGTTTCTGAGTGCGTAGAGTATGACATTACCTAGCAGACCGCCGATTTTTATAGGGCTTGGCCCGCTGGGGAGTCATGTGCAGTGCGTCCACGTATTTTATTGCCACACAAAATGCCCTGTTCTGCCGGTCAAGCAGGAAGAAATTACCTGCCTGGTAATTACATCAGGATGCAAGGAAATCCGAGGTCAACAAATCTCCACTAAAAAGAGATTCCATGGTAATTTAACAGTTCAAAGCATCTCAGTATTTGCTATAAGATGGAAAAGGATATTCCTGAGGTTTAATGTTGCAGTCAGAGCTTGAAAATGTTCTTGAAGTTCCTGAAATAGATTTTCTGCCTGAAAAAATAAACCATAGGACAATTGAATATATATAACATTTACTCTTGATATGGGGCATTTTAAGCATCATGGACTAGAATTGTCCACATATATAGTTGATTTTTGACAAGGAAAGTCTTTTCAACTAGTAGTGAGGGACATTGAGGACCAAGTACATAAATGACTAAGCAGGCCAGCCCCTACCTCACACCACACACAGAAACTCACCCAACAGGATTCTACACCTACACGTGAGCACCAGGACTACAATGTCCGGAAGACAACAGGCAACACCTTAGTCACCCTGGGCTCCTCAGAGCCTTCTCACAGGAGCTGACAGCCTGGACACAGGCGGCCTCTGCCCCCTTACTAGGGGTCATTAGTTGGGATCAGCATGGCAGGAATGTCTCACAGAAATGCCACCACTGCCAGGAAGGCAGGCCACCTTTACATGTTGCTTCATACTTTGCAAATGAAATCTCAAGGATTATCTCCACAGAGTAGGGAACTGAAAGATCAGATGGAGGCCTAAAACCAGGACTACAGTCTTTATTAGAGGAGAAGCAGCCGCCGGGCTGCCTCACAAGGGGAAGACAGCAACACGTGCAGGGGTGGGCACGCCTTTTGAGGGGCGGAATGGGGAGGGGTGGGGGGCTTAGTGTACTCGGCGCACACTGATTGGTGGCTTACTGCATTGTCCATATAGGACAAGGGCTTAGGGTATTTGGCAGGTGTGGATTGGTGGTCCAATGCATAGTCCATATAAGGTACCTGGTTAGTCACTCAGGTATTTCTGGGCTGCAGGTTATGTCATACCCCGCCCACCAGTTGGGGGAAGGGAGGATCCATCAGGAACCTGCAATCTAGAACCTGCATTTCTGTGTGAAGACTGCTGCCAGCTGCCAGCAGCTGTTTCCTTCCTTGAGTGGGTTTTGCCTTCCTGGGGAAAAAGGTTTAAGTACCAACATCTGACAAATTCTTTTTAACAAGACATAGGCATCAGCCTTTTAATCAGTGGTTCTCAACCTTCTGGCCCTTTAAATACAGTTCCTCATATTGCGACCCAACCATAAAATTATTTTCGTTGCTACTTCATAACTGTAGTGTTGCTACTGTCATGAATCGTAATGTAAATATCTGATATGCAGGATGGTCTTAGGCGACCCCTGTGAAAGGGTCGTTCGACCCCCAAAGGGGTCGTGACCCACAGGTTGAGAACCGCTGCTTAAATGTGCTTCCTGGTCTCTGCCAGCAGGAGTGTGGGTGGGGGGCACTGCCGGGCTGCCCCCTACAGCAGGGCGCCCGCACGTCCCCACCCCCATCCCTGGCCCGGGAAGGGGTGAGGCACCGGGAGGGCCAGGAGGGAGGTGAGGGGGGCGGGGTCCCCACTCACCAGTTCCCGCAGCGCGCCCCCCGGGTCTTGGTGTCCCTGCGCCTCCATGTGGTCTCGGGTGGGCCAGCGGTCCAGGGGGTTCAGGTGGCTCTGGTGGGTCAGCGCCGCCGTGATCCTATCTGGTACCCGCAGCGGTGGCTCTGGCTGCGGAGTGAACACCTGAGAGCCTGAACGAGCTGCAGCCGCCAGCAACTTAGGTGCCAGTGGGTGGTGAATTCCTGGGCGGGGCGCGGCTGCCCAAGCCGGGAGACGCTGAAGCTGCAGGCAGGTCCTGGGAGAAGGCCTGGGAGGGTGGCGGCTACATCCTGAAGGTCATTGTCATCGTCCCTGGGGCGGAGCTGGGACTCTGCAGGGACAGGCCTTTGGTCTGAGTGGTCTCACAGCTCTGGTTTGCTTTTTTCATCACTTTGGCGATGAACGAGGTAGCCATAGATCTAGCATGAACTCCTCCTCCTCCTCCTCCCCCCCTCCTCCCCCTCCTCCTCCTCCTCCTCCTCCCCCCCTCCTCCCCCTCCCCCTCCTCTTCCCCCTCCTCTTCCCCCTTCTCCTCCCCCTCCTCTTCCCCCTCCTCCTCCCCCTCCTTTCCCCCCTCCTCCCCCTCCTGCTCCCCCTCCTCCTCCTCATCTTATAATAATAACATATCCACAACATAAAACGTACCGTCTTAGCAATTGTCAAGTGCACAGGTCAGTGGTTTTAGGCACATTCATTGTTGTGCAGCACTCACCACCGTCCACCCACACAGTCCTTTCATCTTCCCAAACTGAACCTCCTGTCCCATTAAACACTCACTCTCCCCCAGGCCCTGGCACCCACTGTCTACTCCGTCTTCTTGTGAATGTACTTAATGCTACTGTGGACGAAAGGGGCCACATGCTGACCTGACAAGCTCAGGGGAGGCCTGCATGGCGGTCTTGCAAACTCAGAGACCTAAAGTAACCACAAAGGATGGTCTGAAATTAAACCTTAACTAAAAGCAGTTATGGTGGGCAGTTACGTCCTGGGCCGGTATCTTCACTGACAAGGTCAACCTTTACCTTAAGTGAGCCTATCTGTCTTTTTGCGTCTATAACATACGCTTGAAATGTCTGGGTAACTTGTGACTTCCCTTTATCTGGAGCCCCTGGGGCACAACCAAATGTGCTGGGTCCCAGGACAGATACTACAAATTCCTTCATTATCATGTTAATTGATCCTGTACCCACCTAAGTATGTGTCCATCATTTTACTTTTTATCCAATCCCAGGGTTCCCCCCCCCTTCGCTTAATCCCTCCTCCTTAGTCTGTCACCAATGAATTTCATGTAACCCACCTAAGTCCCTCCTTTGATTGCAAATGTATAAATATGGATGTAACCCCGCCATTCTCCGGAGCACTATCTCAATTCGTTGAGGTTCTGCTTCCCAGCATATGTCGACATTTGGCTCAAATAAACTCGCAAAAATTCTTTACAGGTTTCAATGTTTTTTTTACGTTAACACTACTGAACGGTGCATATAAAATGGCTGGGATGGCCCTGGCCAGTGTTAGTGGTTAGAGCATCAGCCTTTGCACCAAAGGGTCCTGGTCAAGGGCAGGTAACTGGGTGCAGGTTTGATCCCTGGCCCAGGTTGGGGCCTGTCAGTAGGCAACCAATTGATGTTTCTCACATCTATGTTTCTTTCTCCTTCCCTCTCTCTCTAAAAGTCAATGGAGTCCTGGCCAGTTTTGCTCAGTGGATAGAGCATCAACCTGTGGACTAAAGGGCCCTGAGTTCGATTCTGGTCAAGGGCACATGCCTGGGTTGTAGGCTTGATCCCCAGTGGGGGGCATGTAGGAGGCAGCCGATCAATGATTTCCTCTCATCATTGATGTTTCTATCTCTCTTTCCCTCACCCTTCCGCTCTGAAATAAATAAAGATATATTTAAAAAATAATAATAAAAATAAAAGTCAATGGAACATAGAAACCCACACCTGAAACCTATATGTTCATGTTGACCAATGTAACCCCAATTAATTTAATAAATATTTTTAAAAAGTCAATGGAAAAAATATCCTCAGGTGAGGATTAATCAAAAAGTAAAAGTAAAAGTAAATGGTTAAGATGGTAAATCTGATGTTATGCATATTTTACTACAATATATCTTTTTAAAAGCACATCTTCCCAGCTAACCTTCTAAACCCTAGGCTAAGAATCCCTGTACCCATGATTCTTTCTCCCTCTCCCTTTGTATTTTAAAATATTTTTCTCAACTGTAATCTCTCTGGTCGAATGGAGACCTACTCAGACATTCTCTGATGACCCTGAGACCCAATCTCTACTGGAGAAATAGGATCTGTCATTTCAAACTGAGCACCTGGATAGGTTTTCACCTACGCTGCCTAGTTAGGCATCGAATTCTTAATCCTGCATCTGTGGGCGGCAAATTCATTAATATGGAAGTGAGAATCACTCAACAGACACCCATTTTGTTAAGAATATTAAGTTTCAGGAACTAGGTTCAGGGGGAAAGTCCGCTACTGCAACTGACCTTGGAGGTCTACAATGTGAGAACGTGAAGGTGTGCTGTGAAGCTGCAGAAAGTAAGTGGTGATACACTGTGCAGGACACAGAGGGGGAGGAAGAGGGTCTGAGTAAGAAGTGCCTATTTGTGGAAGCAAAGACACATAACAATAGCAGCAGCAAAATGTGAGACAAAAGAATTATCCCCGCTAACAGCACGAGTGTGCGTGTGTGTGTGTGTGTGTGTGTGTGTGTGTGTGTGCTGTTCCTTAGGATGACTGACTGCCTTTATGCTTCAGAAACATCACAGGGTCTGTGGCACCGGACTGCAATGACGATCACCTGTGGAGCCCTGCTGCCTGTATTGCTTTGGCCATTTTTGTTACGCTGGTAATGGCAGGCTCCCTTAATGTAGAAGTGACCGGCTGGCTTTTGGCATGGTAAAAGCCCTGAATGCCACTTCCAGGGCTATCTAGGGGTTAAATCAAGAGCTGAGCCAGGTCAGGGAGGTAGTTCTAGAGAATCGGGCAGCGGTAGATTATTTGCTGCTGCAGCATCACCACGGTTGTGAGGAATTTAAAGGAGTGTGCTGTTTTAATCCTTCTGACAATTCTCAGTTGATAGAACATATATCCAAGATCCTGCATTTGGTGTGTTCCATCCCTGGGAACTGCTTTCAAGGCAGAAGCAGATGTGGTCCAGCAGGATGAGATTTTTCATCTAAAACTAATCTCATAGATACGAGATTTTAGAAATAGCAGTGGGGAAATGTTAGGGGCAAAGATAGGATATTGGGGACTAGCTATGGGTATGGGAAATATTAATCAGGCTCTGTTAACCATGATTGCCTTGTGTTGGTTAAAGAAAGGACATTCTGCCCTAACCGGTTTGGCTCAGTGGAGAGAGCGGCAGCCTGCGGACTGAAGGGTCCCAGGTTTGATTCTGGCCAAGGGCATGTACCTTGGTTGTGGGCACATCCCCAGTGGGGAGTGTGCAGGAGGCAGCTGATCGATGTTTCTCTCTCATCGATGTTTCTAACTCTCTATCCCTCTCCCTTCCTCTCTGTAAAAAAAAATAAATAAATAAATAAAATATATTAAAAAAGAAAAAAAAGAAAGGACATTCTGACCTGGCTGGGAGTTGTACACCCCCAGGACCTAGGAGACAACCTTGGAATCATTCTCATTCAAGAACTGCCTATTATCATGGAAAGATTAACAACCCTGTTGCCCAAACAATAGAGTCCCCCCCCCCCCAAGCCTCCTACTTCCCCATGCCGGTAATCCCTACTTCCCCATGTAATCTTTGTCCTACTTTAAATAAGCAGCTGGTTTATGGGGGAGGGGGGCCTGCAGAGCAGATTTTTGTGAATGACCTGCTGCTCTCCCATACTGAGAATGGTATTGGAATAAATGCTCATATATGATTTTTTAAAAAATATATTTTACTGATTTTTTACAGAGAGGTAGGGAGAGGGATAGAGAGTTAGAAACATCGATGAGAGGGAAACATTGATCAGCTGCCTCCTGCACACTCCCCACTGGGGATGTGCCCGCAACCAAGGTACATGCCCTTGACCGGAATTGAACCTGGGACCTTTCAGTCTGCAGGCTAATGCTCTAGCCACTGAGCCAAACCAGTTAGGGCTAGCTTTCATTTTTTAATGCAATATTATCAACTATTTTTATTTTTCAATTAAACTTAATTTATTTTGAGAGAGAGAGAGAGAGAGAGAGAAACAAACATTGAGATCAGTTGCTGCCCTGACCGGGGATTGAACCCACAACCTGGATATGTGCCCTGACGGGAATTCAACTCACCACCTTTTGGACAATTCTCCAACAAACTGAGTCACACTGGCCAAGGCTTATTTTTAAACTAACTTTTTACTTTGCAATTCTGGCCACATTGAAAGTAATGGCCTTTTTCCTGGAAGCAAATTATTCTGAGTCCTGAGGATTTCCTATATTGGGTATTGTTTTTTAAAACAGTGGCTCTCAAACCTGGCTACCAACAAGGCTGCCCAGACTTGAGTGGACTCTGGTGGTGCTCCCTGGTGTGGGTGCTCCTCCCCCCAAAAAAGCCTTATGGACTCAGAGTAGCAGGTGGCTTTGGGCTGGCCACCAATTTGCCTATATGTGCCAGGAAAACAGGGTCAACAGCCTGACCCAGATGCTCCAGTGCCAGAAGGGCAGCCTGTGTCCTTCCTCTAACCTCCAGAACAGAGAGAAACATTCTAGAGCAGTGGTTCTCAACCTGTGGGTCGCGACCCCTTTGGGGGTCAAACAACCCTTTCACAGGGGTCGCCTAAGACCATCGGAAAACACATATATAATTACATATTGTTTTTGTGATTAATCACTATGCTTTAATTATGTTCAATTTGTAACAATGAAATTGGGGGTCCCCACAACATGAGGAACTGTATTAAAGGGTCGCAGCATTAGGAAGGTTGAGAACCACTGTTCTAGAGTCTTTACAGCTGGGGAGGAAGTGGCTAAGTAGGAACACGTCTAGTTTCTTTCCAGCCCAATCTGGCTTCCTTCTCTGTGTTGTGTTTTTGTTTTCCTATTCATGCCTGGTGCTGTGCTCTCTGTCATTTCTAGTGGACAGTGAATTGTGATAACCCAGATGTCCGAGTAGAGTATATGGGGCGTTATCCAAGGCGTCCCTTGAGATAAACTTAACCGGGCAGGTATTCGGACATTAAGTAGTTGCTAGCGAAGAGACTACTCTAAGCAAGCAGGACCAAGGGTAGGCATTATCATCTGACCTAGAGGCCCAGTGCATGAAATTTGTGCACTGGAGGGGGGGGGGTGTCCCTAAGCCCAGCCTTCACCCTCTCCAATCTGGGACCCCTTGGGGGATGTCCGACTGCTGGTTTAGGTCCGGAACATTCCTCTCACAATCTGGGACTGCTGGCTCCCAACCACTCGCCTGCTTGCTAGCCTGATCACCCTCTAACCACTCCCCTGGTTGGCCCCTAACTGCCCTCCCCTGCCAGCCTGGTCACCCCCAACTGCCCTCCCCTGCTGGCCCGGTCGCCCCCAACTGCTCTCCCCTGATGGCCTGGTTGTCCCTAACTGCCCTCCCCTGCCAGCCTGGTTGCCCACAACTACCCTCCCTTGCCGGCCATCTCGTGGCAGCCATCTTTGATCACATGGGGCTGGCCATCTTGTGCAATGGGGTGAGGGTCAATTTGCATTTTACCACTTTATTATATAGGATAGTTAAGACTGCCAGAGGAATTATGCCACACAAGAATATGCAGTTGCAAATCACACAGCACACTTTATTACTCACAGGGTTCCTGGTGCAGTGGGCTCAAGCTTAACAGGGTCCCCAGAAAAGAGTGGTGTCTTCTGTGGGCAGCAGTGGATCTGTCTTTGGGTGGCTGGCCGTCTGGCTGGGTCGAGTCACCGGGAGGAGGGTGACAGAAGCCTCATGATCAGTGATCAGAGGTTTAGCCATTCTGCTGTTGGGCATAGAGCAAGGAAGCGTGGAGCGTGGAGCGTGGAGCGTGGAGCGTGGATCAAGAAGGTGATCAATGTCTGAAGTCAGGGACTTGTTTTTAAGCCTGTTCTAGTCCATGGCAGTCCAGGTGGCTATCAGTAACATATGTCATCACACAAGTGTTAATCAGAGTACAAGCTGGTTATCTATCACAGTGTCACTCAGAAGGTGTCTATCATGTTTACATACGTCATTCCTAAGGGTAGCATTCAGCTATGGTCTTATCTATATGGTGCAGCTAGGGCTTGGCCAGAGGGGTCATTCCCTGTGCTCTTTAATATTTCACAAAAAATAATTTTTCTATAAGTTAATTTGTTACTAAGACACTAGAAATACACGACGGCTGCCTCAGAGGAGTGTGAGCAACCTGGGTTCTTTCCAGCCCCCCACCCCCTCCCCATCACACCAGGCTTGTTGGGGAGCTGCTCTTAGCCAGGCTGTAACTGTTAGGATTTCCCACAAAACCTACCAGATAGGAAGCAAACAGCCAGACCTGAGTGGAGGGGAAGATGGGGACCAGGTGTGTGCTCCTGGGGCCACCCGCTCATCCACCAGGACTTTCCTTCTGGAGTGCTTAGGGTCTGCCGTGGTTGAGGGGAGACCTCATAGGGCTCCTCTATAGACAGAATCCTGGGGTCCCTGAGCCCTACCTGCTCAGGTCCCTGGAGGGCAGGGTTGGCTGGCTTCACACAGGGTCCTCCTGCCCCACCACCCACCTGGGCCCCGGCCCCAGCGTCCTGGGCCCTGGGGCCCACTGTGGTCAGGCAAGACTGTGGGGCTGAGCTGGAGCAGTAACAGCATATGTGATGCGGGAGCACTGAGAACCCTGGGAGGCTGCTGGGCTTTGTCCCCAGAAGAGCCACCTACCCTACCCCGTGAGACCCCCGAACTTCTGATCCTACTCGGGGGGTGTCCCCTGGGTCAGGATGGGGCCCCGACTCCGCCAGAGAATGACCGCGTGGGAGGACCCCTGGAGTCACTTGGGGGCCGCTCCCTGGTCCCCACGAAGGGTGCTGTCCCCCGCCGACACAGCCCCTGTCCCCACTAGAGGGGTCCCCAGGCCACGCGCTGACTGCGGGGCGATGACAGGACTCCCTCCTCCGCTCCCGGTGGCTGAGCGCCGAGTCTACATGGCCCTCGTCCGGGGACATGTGGGGACCGTCTACGCGGGCACCTGCCCCCGAAAAAGCGGCTCAGTCAGGCAGGCATCTCCTACCGCGGGCCGGGAGCGCGGCCGAGCGGTGTCAGCCCCCACCTTTCCGCGCCGGGTCCCCATCTCCCGGCGCGATTTGCTCTCTAGGACCCGCCGGCGCCCGTCCCGGCAACGGTGGGCGGGGCCCTGGCATTGTGACGTCACGAAGAGGCGGGGCTACGGGCTCGGACCGGCAGACTGACGGACGCTGGCCGGGCGGGCGGAGCCGGCGCGGCTGGTGAGGCCCGGGGCGGGATCTGCGCTGCGCGTGGGACGGGGCGCGGGGCGGGAGCCGCTGTACGGGTCCCCAGGACCGATCCCTCTCCGAGACCGAGTTCCTCCAGACCGAGTCCGCCGTTCCCAGGGCCGTGCGCCCGCGCCTTGACCCCCAGCGATGCCTCTGCGCGCGCCCAGGGCGCCCTGAACGCGCGCGTCCGAGGCGGGAGTCGCGCCCCAGCTGGGAGTCCCGCGTGCCTCCGGGTGTCCCTGCGGAGCGCCGCCTCCCTCTGCTCGAGGCCCGGCCGCAGTTCTTTCCCTCTTCTCCCCTGCCAGGCTCCGGCGGCGGCCATGTGGGGCTGACAGTCAGCGCGCGTTCCAGGAGTCCGTGGAGCGGAGGGGACGCGGCCAGGTGGACGCCAGCCCGCTGGCGGGGCGGCACGGGGGTTCGCGATGGACGCTCAAGGCTTGGATTGGCTTCTGGTCCCGCTGCACCAGCTGGTTTCCTGGGGGGCGGCCGGGGCCATGGTCTTCGGAGGGGTGGTGCCCTACATCCCGCAGTACCGGGACATCCGGAGGACTCAGAACGCCGAGGGCTTCTCTACCTACGTGTGCCTGGTGCTCCTGGTGGCCAATATTTTACGGATCCTCTTCTGGTAAGCCAGGGCTCTCCTACTGTGGGGCTTCCCGAGAGCTGGCTTCCTCCGAGGAGGCCAGGGGTGGAGGTGTTTGTACTTCCTGAGAAGGAGGTGGTGAAATGGATGAGATGATTTCCCAGGGAAAATGGTGGGATCGGAGTGGAGACTCTCACTGTGATCTCAGGTGTCAGTGTTCATGCCTTGTCACTCAGGTGTTTGTCAGTTGCTTAGCCCCAGGCCCCTGACCTCAAGGAATTTGCTTGGGGGACCAGGGGGGAGTAAACAACAGAGTAAATGAGCGTGAGGAGCAAAACGCAGTGACCAGTAGGAAGGACATTGGCTGGCCAGTGAAGCCCTCAGGAGGGGACATCTGAGCCTGATGGAGCAGCGCTGGGGGGCCGCTGTGGGAGGGGCCATCCCCTTTAGCTTTCTCTGTGGTCTGGGGTTTTGTTTATTTTTTGAATAGGAAGTCCACTTTCTGGCTAAGACTGAAGAGGCTATTCTTGCTCCTCCCAGCCCAACTTCCTCCTTTTATCATTTGCATTCCGGTAAGGAACTTGAAGTTAGTTTTAACACTTGCTGAAGCCAGTCATAGTTGGGAGGGTGAATGTCCAGAGGAAATGGGAAGAGGTCTCATAGCTTCGTTCTAAGGTTTCCAAATCTGGAACGTTCCCTCCATCGGGGTGGTCCCAGATCCCCCTCTGTCAGCAGGAAGGCTGCTCAGGGGAGGCCTGATGCCCAGGTGGGGAGGAGGACTTCAGGCCCCTTCTTTTGACTTTTGGTCACTGTTTGAGTAATCATGCTGTTTTTTTGTTTGTTTGTTTGTTTTTTGCTAATTGATTTTAAGCCAATATTATTGAGGTATGATTTTTCATTAAATAAAATTGCCATTCCAAATGTACAGTTAGATGAGTTTTAATAAACAACCCTCCCCCCACCCCAAAATCATCATCATAATGAAGATACGAATGTCCTGAGCCTAGAAGTTCTGTCTGCTCTGTGCATCTGTCCAGCCCAGGCCCCAGCCTACTCTGATTCACTTTTCCTTGGTGTTAGTTTTGCTCCTGTCTGGGGTTTTTAAAAAGGTGAGCCGTGAGTCAGTCACATCTTGCGTCTGTCACCTGGCAAGCCCACTTTTCAGGGAGGGGTTACAGGGCTTCATTTTTGTTTAGCACAAGTTGTAAACAGCATTTTGAAGATTCCTCCTTTCCCTTTGGCTGAGGGGCCTCGAGGCAGTGGAACACCTTGCTTTCCTTTGCTAAATTGACCTGAAGGCTAAGCTTGAACAGGAGCAGATGAAACATATTGTCTGACACTATTGTTGACTGAGCGCATTGGACCATTGGACGGTGTGCTGGGAGCCAGGCCCAGGCACGGTGTCAGGTGAGGGGCAGAAAATTTATCGTGGAATAAGTTTTCTCCAACCGGGGAGGAAACTACCAGAGTTGGATTACCTTATGGGAAAATAGTTCCATTTAGAGGTCTTGCCCCTCGGTGTGCTTGTCATTCAACACTGCTAAAAGAAAACAGGCTCTCTAATCTACATCCCAGTACCTGGTTTGGAGGAGTCAGAAATTAAACCAGCCTCTTGAAGGCCATCTTGTCAGTGCCTCTGGATTTAACTGGCATTTGATGTGTTTGGGCCCCAATATTCTCTCTCCACCACAGGGCCTGAGTCTTTGAGAAAGTCTTGAGCGCTCTCCTCACACAGCATAGGGCGCCTTTGTGGAATTCTAACCTTGGTCCACTGGCAAGTCTGTTTCTGTACATCCGATTGGTCCTTTCCCGTAGAGTCAGCATCCTGAGCTGTCCTGGGTCAGAGGCCTTGGGTCACGGGCTGCCATGTGAGCACACAGGGCCGCCTGCAGTCAGCATTCTGGAAGGCTGAGGAAACCTGTGGGATGAAGGGAGGGCTGGCAGAGGTGCTGGTCCCTCCTCAAGGAGGGGGAGCATTGGCCTGGGGGTGCACTTTTCTGCATTTCACACCAGCAGGAGGGCAGGCCTCCATTTACAACTTGTCCTGATGTGCACCTCTCTGCCCACCTGAGACCCCACCGCCCTGAGGGCAAAGCCTGTGTCCCTCTCAGGCTACATGGGTTAGTTAGCAGTCCATTTAATTTAGTAGATTTTTTGAGGGTTTCCCATGTGCCAGGCGCTGGGCTAGATGCTTCCGTTTGCACTTTGGTGGAAGCGCTGTGTGGGTTGCACCGTACACACATAGGTTGTAGGCGGTGGGGAGGGAGAGCACAGCTCAGGGACTGTGGCAGGCTCCAGGCGAGGCGGGAACTGGGTCCACAGCAGAACAGTGCTGCAGTTAGCAACACTGGAGGGTGCGTTTCCCAAAGCAGGCTGGGACCACAGTCCTCAGAGCTCCAGTCCTCCTGGGAAGCCCCGAGAGATTTGTGGTGCCAGGATATGAGGGGCTCTACAGGAGGGGCTGACCACACTATGCAAACCTGGGTTTCTGAAACTTGGGGAACTCCTATGCCCTTATTTCTTACCATCCTTTTGCAAAACTAGCATTCAGCAGATTCTACTCCATAAAATGCTGATGTACAGGATTTGGCCTTTGTGGTATTAGAAGCCAGGACAAGGACTAGGTGATATCTTGTACCTAATGTTTGCAGGCTGGTGATTTTGTAGAGAGGAGGGAGATGGACTGGGCCAGGGTGCGTGGATGGTGCTGCAGAGCCTCATGCATTTATGGAGGTAGTTCTCAAGCCCCATCCCTATTGGATGAAAACACTGTATCAGAGATGCAGTGACATTGTTTTGAAAAGACACCAACACTGTACTGGAGGTCTGGTGACACTGTATTGAAGATTTAGTAACATTGTACCAGATACGTGGTAACATTCTGCTACTAATGGCCATAGCACTCAGGCCACACAGAGAAGTAGAAACACAACTTCTCTTCCACTCGATACATATATTTTGTTATTTTGAGGGGTAGAGAAGGTGTTCCTGTAGAAACGTTTGCTTGGACTTGATAGAACATCGCATGTCCTCTGCAATGTGTACTTCCCTCGGGGTGAGACAGGTGTACGCAACAACCAGGGGAGAACTCGCTTCGACTGGCTTCTCTGTAATAGAAGAGCTGTGCCAACCCACATGCTCAGCAGGAGAGAAAGTGCTGTGGTGACATACCTGCCGGCACAGACTATTTAAGGAACAAAAAGCATTTAAGGAAGAAAAAGTTTTAAGTAATTTCCTAAGTAAGAAAGGTATCTTCCTATTTTGTTTGGCTTCTAAAAATTGTTAGTGATGTTGAACTTTGTTTCATCTTTGTTTTGTCCCTTGTGTATCATTTGTGGAAAGTTGTGCTTTTAGAAATTTTGTCATCTTGCTCAGCCATCCTGAAATCATTTAAGTACTCACCTGTGCTCCATGTCACTCATGTTAAATGGTCTCGTTTTTACTGTGAACATTGAGTTCGTGTAGATTTGATTCTTGGTGTGTCGTGTAAGGAGAAGTGCAAACTTGATATTTCCTCCACCATTTCTCTGGTCACTTGTTGTTTCTGTTGAACATTTAGAAAACGGAACTGGCCCTTTTGACATCATGGCCCAAGTTGCACGATGGAGGGAGGGGTCCCTAATCTGACTTACTTTATTGTGATGCCGGCTGCTCAGTCTAACATGGAACCTTCACTGTCCCTCGTGTTACCTTCACCTCTGGGTGAGTCGATCTTCTGGATCATCTCGGGAGCCCAGTTCTGAGAAATGACTAGAAATGTCGTCCAACCGCCTTAGGGTTATAGCTGCAATTTATGGAAGAGAGGGCTTGAGGCCGTGGCTCACTGAGGCCAGAAGGCCTGGGGGCTGTGGTGCGCAGGAACCAGCCCCTGGCAGACCTCCCGCTTCTGGCTGAGAAAGTCCCTCGGATCACCCCTTTTCCCGCAGCACCTTCTCCTCACCTGGGCCTGGCTCCTCAGCTCTTGCTGGTCTTCCTGCCCCTTCGCCGTCCCCCCGACCCCCCACCTCCCGTCCCTGCACCAGCTCCGTCCCCCATGGAATCTGGAGCCCAGCACTCGCAGCTGCAGGGGAGGTGGCTGTCCGGTCCTGGTGGTCCTGGGCGGGGAGCGTGGACCAGGCCCTTGGCGGGGCATCCTCCTGAGCCGTGGCGTCTCACCCGCAGGTTTGGAAGGCATTTCGAGTCGCCGCTGCTCTGGCAGAGCATCGTCATGATCGTCACCATGTTGCTGATGCTGAAGCTGTGCACTGAAGTCCGCGTGGCCAACGAGCTCAATGTCAAACGCCGTTTCTTTGCAGGTGGGTGATCGGCAACTTTAGTTTAAAGCCACTGAAACGGCAAAACTTGTCTGTAGGTGGAATGAGAGCCCCTTCCGCTCCGCATCGTCCCAGCGGCTTG
This sequence comes from Myotis nattereri, assembly GCF_964212035.1. NCBI lineage: Eukaryota > Metazoa > Chordata > Mammalia > Chiroptera > Vespertilionidae > Myotis > Myotis nattereri. Next base: position 54,677,617 of record NC_138083.1, on the reverse strand, counting down.
TCTCCCCACATGACACTGTAACGGATGGTGTTTGCAGGATGGGACGTGACTTTAACGTTATAATGTGAAACAATCCAAGATGATCGTTTCTTCTCTCGAGGGTGGGTGAGCTATTACCTGGTCCTGATGTTTTACTCTTCGCTGGGATCTCGCTGCCTGCGGAGCCTGGATCGGATAGAGGCCCGGTCAGCTGGGCTCCTCTCTGGCTGGACCAGGTCAGGAGGACATTTCTGAGAAGGCCGTTTTATCTCCGACTTTCTGTGAGGCTTGTACGTAAAACCTTCCCCACGGCCGAGTGCACTGGGGTCTTCGCACATGCCTTGTTAAAAATGCCCCCCCCCCCCCCCCAGCCAGGATTTTGTGATGCAGGTGGATCACCACCCGGGTGCACGTGCCTGGGCAGCACGGACTGCAGGCGCAGCCCACAGCGCCCCTGGACTCTTTGGCTTTCGGAGCGAAGACTCTCTTCCTGTTTCTGCCTTTTCCTTTGGAGAAGCGCCTTCTGGGCTGGCTTGCCTTGTTTGGACATCAGCCTTACTTCTGGTTTTCTTCTAATCACTAGAAGTGTGACAGCTCTCACTTCGTGTGGGATGTCTGTGGACTCGGGGTCTTGCTCGTGTTTTTGTTCCTGGTGGTCATCTTTCCCTGAGTGGTTCCTCCCCTGGTGTAGCTCCTATGTTGTTTTGTTTTGTTAAATGTATTTTTATTGATTTCAGGGAGGAAGGGAGAGGGAGACAGAGAGAGAGAGAAACATCACTGATGAGAGTCATTGATCAGCTGCCTCCTGCACGCCCCCTGCTGGGGATCGAGCCCAAAACCTAGGCATGTGCCCTGACTGGGAGTTGAACCATGACCTCCTGGTTCCTAGATCAATGTCCAACCACTGATCCACACCGGCCAGGCTGGCATGTTTTGTGCTCTCTCCCCATTGATGCCATTCTCTCCTCTGCAGATCTGTCCCCAGCCCCCTATTGTAACTCGGTAAGTCACCCCAGAGCCCGTGTAGCTGACTGTGTGGCTGGTCTTGCCTAGGTAGCAGGGCTCAGTGAACAGGGCCATTACGAGGAGAGGCACTGGGCCCTAAATCTCTCTTGGACAAGAGCTTTCTGCTCCCACGGCTCCTGCCCCTTCTCTCTGTGATTTGTGTCCCTTGGAACCTCATCTTTCCGTGGGCACTGGCCTCCTGGCCGGCCGCAGAGGGGCAGTGTGGGGGTATCTCAGGGCAGCCTAAGCCTCACACAGGTGGGAGGAGAGGCCGTGTGTGCCCAGGCTGCACGCCTCTGCCTCTGGCTCTGAAACCTGAGAGCAGGTTTGTGACCTGTTTGAAGTAGTGTGATAGGTACGCTGCCAGATGTAGCAGGTGTGGGTGCCTCCAGGCCATGCGGCCTTTGAGCTTGGACATTTGTGTGACCTCGCTGACATGTAGGCGTGCCTCCTCAGCTGTGCACGCGCCCCCCTTCCCTGGGGCTTTGCCAGCAGGTCTTCACGTTGGTGCAGGAGAGGGCAGCGGGCACCGTGAGCAGGACGCTGTGACTCAGGGGACCTCCCTTAGAAGGCTTCTTGATGAGCGGAGGGATGGTGGCCATCTGATCACTTCTCTTGATTTCCAGTGTTCTATGTAGGTTCTTCCAACAGGGATATTTCTGTTCCGTTAACTGGGCTTGAGTTAAACAGTGAATCTCAGGGGTAGGGCTGGAGTCTGACTTGTAACAATGACCTCTGGTGAGCAGATGGGGACCTGGGAGGTGTCTCCTCCCGTGGCCAAGGGCTTTGCAGATGTGGTTAAGGTGGGGCCTTGAGGGGGCTTGTCTGAATTTTCAGTTGGGCCCGATGGCGTCACAGGAGAGGAAAGGGGAAGACCTGGTGGAGATGGACGGACAGATGGACGACGGAGGACTTGACCCTTGCTGGCTGTGAGAGTGGGGGAGGGGCATGCTCTCAATGGGAACCGTTTTCACTTACAGCAAGGACAGCAGCTCAGTCCTCCAGCCACTTGTTGAATTTTGCCAACAAGTTGAATGAGTGGAACCGAGTTTTCAGGAATCTGCATTTTGGGCAGAGCTTGGCAGGGATGGCCCTGACATTCATTCATTTATTTTCTTTTCTCTCTCTCTCATTAACTCCTTGCTCACATGTCTGGGTGGGTGCTGGCTGTCACCTGGGACCTCAGTGGGCTCTCTGCTGGACCACCCACACATGGCCTCTTCACGTAGCCTGGGTGTCCACACAATATGGCCTAGGTTTCAAGTGGCATGTTGGAGAGAACTGGGTAGATACTGTGTCTTTTTAAAGATCTAGTCTTGGAAATCGTACAGCTTCCCTCTGCAGGGGTGTGGCCACCCCCCCCCCCCCCGACAATTGGGGACATGGACAAACACCCCTCCTGGTGGGGAGCAGTGAGGACAGAGGAGACTGTGGGCCTGGTCTGGAGTGGGTTCGGGGCAGATTTGTGGAAGGACAGCATTGTTGAAAACATTTCTAACGTCGGTCTCTTCCGTCTGTCCCACACAAAGAGGTTTTTCTAAAACACAGATCTGATCATGTCGCTTTCCAGCCACAAAACCTCAGGTAGCTTGATGCTGTGCAGGGAGGGGTCCGATGTGGGCTGTGCCTCTTCCCACCCTGAACCCCCACATGCCCCTCACAGCCCTGCCCTGCTGCTCCCTGTTGTTCAGCACGTGCAGAGCTCTGCTGGGCTTGGGCTGATCTGGCCTGGACATGGGAAGGGAAAAGGCTGTTTGCATCTGAACTGCACGGGAGCTAAGTTGAGTTCTCACCCGTACCCACCCCACTCCTCACCCTCCCCTCTCCCTTTCAATGGTGAACTTGGTTTAAATAATAATAATAATAAAAAAGTAGAAGAAAAAGCTGAGAAAATCCACGTGACTCTGGGTCGTCAGAGCCCAGAAGATCCAGGGGGCGGTGCTGGGGAGGGAGGCAGGGGAGGCGTGGGGCCGCAGCCTGTGTGGTGCTGTGAAACCCTCCACCGCTGTCCCCAGTCCTGGCAGCTGGGCTGGTATTTGCTTTTAGCTGTTCACTTGCCAATTTCCATTTTTAGGTGAGTCCACTGCCTGGGGCAGATGACAGAACCTTTGATCCACCTCTGCTTTGTGATCAGGTGACTCACTGGAGTCCTACTCTTCTGTCTCACCACCTCCCACCTGCAGGGACCCACCTGCAGGGACCCACCTGCTGCCTCTCTGCCCTGCGGTGTCTTCCAGGGTCTTCGGGGGCTGTCCCGGGCAGTGACAGTCGGGAGGTCTCGGGGCGGGGGGGCGGGGGGTGGGCTGTTGGCAAGGGAGGGGCAGGAGCTGGGTGCCTCCGACTGGAAGGAATCATCACCCTTCTGTCAGGAGCTGCTGGGCTGGTCGCTTGGTGGGATGTAACAGTGCCTCCCTGCTTCTCCTCGGCATGTGTTGAACCAGCTCTTGGGGAGTGTCTCCTGAAAACAGCTTTCTTGGGCAGCCCTCTTGGTGGCGCTGTGATCCTGGGCCTGTGTGGCCGCAGAAGCAGAACCTGGTGACTGCAGACGCCACCTCCCACCTTAGTAGTCAAATGAGAATGGGCGACTTTTCATTTTTGGCCCCAAATTCCTTCCCCCTATTCCAAGCACTTATTTGGAAAGAGGGAGGGTAGGTTCAGAGAAAAATAGCCCAAAGGTAGATTTCCTGATGCACAGACACCCAAATCTATGGTTTTCCTGTCCCAGCGGTTTTAAAAGAGAGAAATGCAAAGAGGGCCGGAGACACAGCTGCTTATCTGCGTTAAACCCGTCTGTTTTGTCTCTCCTTCCTTTCTGTTTCTCTCTCTCTTTTTAAATGTAGCTGCAGATAATAAGGACGAGGAAGTCAAAGTGCCCCCCAGGCGGTCATATCTGGGTATGTACCCCTTGCATGAGGCTGCTCACTCCCGTGTTTCATCTCATGGCAGCTTTGTCCCTCTCTGTCATGTCTGTCATCTGTGTTTGCATCCTGACCGTGCATGTGACTCATTTTACCAAGTGTGGCCACGACTCCCGTAAACTAACCAGCTCATAGCTGCTGTTTTCAAGCATGAAGCAGTTCCTAGAAGCCTGCTGCTTTCTGTGTGTGGGTCTGTGAGAGAGACAGAGAAGGAAGGAAAGAAGGAAAGAAAGAAAGAAAAAAAGAAATGATCAGAGCACACGTTCTGGAATTCTTTTGTTAAATTTATTCTAAGTATTTTATTATTTTTGATGCCATGGTAAATGGATTTGTTTTCTTCACTTCACTTTGGACTGTTCATTGCTACTTTGTAGAAATAAAGTTGATTTTTGCATATTGATCTTGTGTCCTACAGCTTTGATGAAATCATTTATTAGGTCTCAGAGTTTTGTAGTGGATATGTGTGAGGATTTTCTATATATATAAGATCATATCATCTGCAAATAGTTTTACTTCTTCTTTTCCAATCTGAGTGCTTTTTATTTCTCTTTCTTGCTTAGTTACCCTGGCTAGAAGTGATCTGGGTGGACGCCCTTGTCTTGTTCCTGATCTTAGTGACAAGGCCTTTAGCCTTTTCCATTGAGCATGATGGATTTCACATAGATGCCTTTTATTAGGTTAAGTAAGCACCTTCTATTCTGAGTTTGTTGAGTGTTTTTATCATAAAAGGATGTTGAAGTTTGTTAAATGCTTTTCTGTGTCTGTTGAGATGACCATGTGGTTTTTGTCCTTTGTTCCATTATTATACTACTAGTGCCTCAGTGCACGGATTCATGCAGATTGAAAGGAAGTTAACTAGAAGGTGGCCAGCGGGGTGGGACTCGGTGAGACTGGCCGGACACGCCCTGGAGCCACCCACCTGCAGTCCCTTCCTGTTGGCCGCACCTGGGGCAGCACTGTAGCTCAAAGGGCATCTGTGGAGTGAGCAGGGTCCCTCCTGCAGATGGGGTCCCTCGGCTTGGCCTGTGGGGATCGGACCGAAACCGGCTTTCTGACACCCCCCAAGGGGTTCTGGATTGCGAGAGGGCAGTTCTCGGGTGATGCACCCCAGAATCGGGCTCCCTCCTCTCTGGTTCCAGTGTGTGTCACTCGAGAACCACATTTGCCTAGTCACTGCAGCTCGGCAGCTCCTGCGTTGAGCATCTTCCCCCTGATGGTCATTGCACATCATAGCTACCGGTTGGACAGTCGCTTAACCTTTTATATATATACTAGAGGCCCAATGCACAAAATTCATGCAAGAGTAGGCCTTCCTTCCCCCGGTGCCGGCACCAGCTTCCCTCCGGCACCAGGGACCCGGGCTGCTTCCCTCCTCCAGCCGCTGGAAGGCACCCGGGACCCGGGCTGGCTTCCCTCTGGCCCTGGCTTCATCAGGAAGGACGTCTGGTATAATTAGCATATTACCTTTTTATTATTATAGATATAGATATTATAGTGATTATTTTTATATGTTGTACCAACCTGGCATTTTTGGGATAAATCCCATCAGATCAAGATGTATAATCTTTTAAAAAAATTCCTAGATTCTGTTTGCTAGCAATATGTTGAGGATTTCTGTGTCCATGTTCTTAAGAGATACTGATCTTTTTTCCTTGTGATGACTTTGGGTTTAGTGTCAGGATAGAACTGGTCTTATACAATAAGTGGGGAATGGGAACTGTTCCGAGTTTGTGAAGGATTGGTATCAATTCTTCATTAAAAAATTTTTAATTGAAATATGACATACAACATTGTGTAAATTTAAGGTGTACATGTAATTTTATACATTTATGTGTCTTGTTATGCTTGCCATCGTAGCGATAATTAGCACCTCTTTCACATTACATAACTATTTATTTTTAGTGGTTGGAATAATTCATTTTAGTTTCTAAGCAAGTTTATGGTTATAATGCAGTATTGCTGTCTGTGTTTACCATACTATACAGTGTATCTCAGGGCTTATTTATTGCTCACTGCAAGTTTATCAGTTCCTTAAATGTTTGGTGGGATGACCCGGGGAAGCCATCTGGGTCTGGGCTTCTCTTTGTGGGAAGTGTTTAAAATACTAAGGCAATCTCTTATTTATGATAAGCCTATTCAGTTTTTCAGTTTCTTCCCCAGTTAGTCTTAATAGTTTTTTTTTTTTTTGTCCATTTAACCTAAGTTATCTAACCTGTTGGATTACAATTGTTCTTAGTGCTCCCTTGCAATTGTTTTTATTTCCGTGATGTTGGTGCTGATGTTCATTGTTGATGTTAGTAATTTGAGACTCCTCTCTCTTTCTCTCTTTTCTTTTGGTCATTCTAGCTACATGCTTGTCAATTTTACAGATTTTTTCAGAGAACCAATGTTGGTGGTGGTGATTTTCTCGGTTGGTTTTCTGTTCTGGCTCCATGCTGATGACATCCAAACACTCAGTGTCTGTTTCTTAAAAGCGGGACTGCGCTCTGTAACCACACTGAACGTCCCACCAGAGCAGCCGGCCATCAGTGGCCCCAGCAGGTTCATGGCTTTTCCTACGTAGGAAAGGGTCCTGTCAGACCCGCCCTTGCACTTCCTCATTTACAAATCCTGGATTTCCAGATGACCTGGGCAGAGCTCCGGGCTGGCCGGTCGGCGCCTCATTAACGCTGGACAACACTGCCCAGTGGAGATGCAGTGCCAGCCAGGAAGCCAGCCATGTGCGTGGTTTCCAGGCAGCACCTTAGAAACGTGAAAAGAAACTGGTGAATTACCGTTAATCTGCTTTTTACCAAAATACTTTCACGTGATCCTGTAACCACTCTAACAATTATTAACAGGATATTTTCTGTCTTTTCTGCATCAAGCCTTTGAGGTCAGGGGCGTGTTCTGCCCTCAGAGCACGTGTGCCCAGCAGCCTCATCAGTGCTCAGTGCCCTCGCGGGTCAGCGCCCTGCTCTCTGCTCGCCGAGTCCGCCAGGGGAGGCCGGCGGCTGTCAGAGGCGCGTCTGAACTGGGCCTGGGGTTTGCACACACGAGATGTTTCCCTTGGTTCCAGGTGGGGAGACTTCCCCTGGCTGTCACTTTGGAAGGTGATCGTTCAGGTTTCCAGGATCCCGGATGTTTAGTTAATTTCCGCAGCTGTGGTGACCCTTTGCCAAGACCCTCAGTGCCCTCTTGCTTCCATCGCTGAACTGCCTAACTAGGAGGTTCACCTGTCTGTCCCTGTGGGCTTGAGCATACAGACAGTGGGAATGTGGGAGTCCTTGCTGCTGCCGTGGGCCCGGGACGGGTGGCTTACTTGGGGTCTGCAGTCCTGGCCACCAGGACTCAGGTGTGACGCGGCTTCCTGCTTAACCAGCCTGGGCTCCGTCTGTCCCATCACTCGGGGCTTCCCGGTCCCTCCTCCCTGCCGTGCCTTCCGTGCGGATTCCCCAGAGAAGTGGACTTGGATTATTTTTTGCTGCTCCCACCTCACCACCTGGAATTCCCCGTGGTTTTTATCGGGGTCGGCAGATAGCTCCCACAGGTGGCTGCGTGCCAGGTGTGTGTAGGTTCAGGGTGGGTGTGGGCTCCCCTCTGTGGGGGTCCAGGCACTCAGGACTGACTGGAGCTCTTCTTCCCCCGCATCCTCAGACTCACAGATGAGACGCGGGGCAAGTTCCGGGAGGCGGGCTGGCTCACACTGGCACGGGGCCCTTCTTACCTTGTGTCGCAGGTGTGAGTGTCACAGCTACCACAGGAGGCGTGGGGTCATGGGGCCGTGATGGGAGGCCCTCTTGGAGCCAGTGCCTGTCCTCCTCCCTGGGTGTGACCCTGATTAAGAGAGAGCTGCTGGCCACGTGGTTACCAGCTGGCCTGCCCTAATTATTGGTCCCAATCCTGAGAGGCGACTTGGAGCCATGGAGCCTGGGGTGGGAGTCCGTCCCTCTCTGGTGGCCTTTTCAGGACAGCCCTCAGCACTTGCAGCTTCCCCCTAGTTTCCAGGCACCTGGGGGCCAGCTGGGCTGGGAGGGCACAGGGGCTCGGGGTCCACAGGCAGCTTCTGTGAGAGAGGAGGGGGCTGTGGGGGCCTGAGCCCTCTGCACTCTCAGCGCCTATAGGGACACGTGGGGTCTTGTGAGAGCAGGGACGCCTGAGGGGGTTCTTGCTGCAAAAGGGGAGCACGTGGAGGCCCCACTGTCTCCAGCGGGTTTCTGTCGTTGCCATGGCCACTGAGAGCTGCCACTGTGGGACAGCCACGCCTTTTCTGTCGGTGACCAGGGTTGGACCACTGGAGGGATGTCATTCTCTGAGCTGGAAAGACTTTGCCTGAACTGATGGGGACAGGCCACACGGGGGTGCTGGTGGGCTGCCTGGTCTGGAGCCCAGCGGTTGCATAACCTGTGTCATCAGTGGGTTTAAATTCTGAAGCTGTAACGAGGATGAGCCACTGGAAACCACCTGGGAGGCCAGGAGCTCCTGTGGACGGGTTTTTCTTCTGCCCCTGCCCGTCAGAGCGGAGCAGCCGGAGCTCTGTCGCTCTCGTCGGCTTGGGGTGCATGTCGAGCAGAGACACACTGGCCCTCAGCTGACCCGTACTGACACCCAGCTGCTGTTCTGAGGGACGGGCTTCGTGCTGTGTTGTCCTCCCTGCCCCTTACACCGCGTCTGGGGGCCCCTCGGTCTGCAGGGGTCCCACTACTGCCTGGGGACCCAGCACCTGTCTGTGTGGCCCCTTCAGAGAGGCTGAGGTGTGTGGGCAGGGGTTGCTGTTGAGGGATATGTGAGGGTCCCGACCTCCATCTGAATTATGTGACAACACAGCCTCCACAGGGCCCCTGGGGGCGGGGCGGGCGCTGCCATCCTGAGGCTCAGGGGGGTCAAACGGCTGGCGGGGCACCGTACACCGTCCTCTCATCCTTGGGTCTGCAGGGGCAGTGCATCAGGGTTCAGGTTCAAATCCTGTGCGTCCCTTCTGGCCAGTGGCTCTGCCTTGGTGTCCCGCACATTTGGGTTGTTGGGGTTCCAGGTGCTGACACAGGAGCCCTCTGGAGAGGGGGCGCGCACCTGCAGGTGGGCCTCCCAGATGGAGAGAGACACCGATGACTCAGCTAGAGGGGCGGGGTCAGGGGCTCAGGAAGGCATGGTCCCCAGATGTGCCCCTTTCCCACCCCATCCTGGGTCTCGGCCCCCAAGGTCACGGCCAGCCCAGCCATGCGGCCTCGTTTTCCATTTAGAGAGGTGCTCAGCGATGATCTCAGATGGCATCCTGGGGAGTGGGGGGCCTATTGCCTGACCTTGAGGCCCCCACTCTCCCTCTGTTAAAGGAGGAATGAGAGGCTAGGTGTGAGCGGCCTGCCCGATGCTGGTACGGGGGCCGTGAGGGGCCGGCCATGGACCCAGGAGCCGGGTGTCTCATCCCCAGACCACCTGTTCACTGTGGGCTGCCGCGTGGGGCTGGTTTTGAGGGACATGGCTGTCCCTTTGGGGATGGTCAGAGTAGATGCCCCCGTGAGCCCTGGCCCAGTGGTCAGCTCTGCCAGCTGCACTGTCGTCAGGATGAGTGTTTGAGCTTCTGAGGGGACCTCTTCCTTTGTCGGGATCGAATGGTCTCTAATTCCGGAGCCCTTAGGTGTGGAAAATAGCTCTGCACCTTCGAGGTCCCAGCTGCTGGGTAGTGACAAATGTGTCCCTGAGAACCTTTTCCAACGAGACCTCCTCGTCCTGCTGGGGGCGGGGGTGGGGGGTGGGCAGCAGGCGACCTCAGACATAGGGTCCCAGGTGGCCCGAGATCATCCTGAGGAAGAACAGATGCCTTTCGGAGGCAGGTGAAGGGGGTGCCTTCAGCGAGGGGTCCCTGCCTGGAGGCGAGTATCCAGATGAAAGGCTGTTCTCTCATGTGTAGAAATGGCCCAGGCTGGTGTGGCTTGGAGCGTGTGGTTTATGGCGGACGTGGGGTCCACGTGTTTGTGATGCAGTTAGTGGTGAGACAACTTGGGTGTGGTTGGCTCCGTTTCTCCTGTTTCCCGACTGAGTGCCTCCTGGGACACATGGCACATGTGCAGCTTAGACGCCCTCTTCCTAGCTTCCGGGACGGCCAGTCCTGGCACCTCATGTCCTCGCCCACCCGTGCAGCCCTTGCTGGGCCTTTTTGCTGGCGAGGTGCCCTGGCTCCAGACTCTGCAAACCAAAGGGCCGGGTCAGGCTTCGGCACATCACACCCCTCCACTTCCCTGACTGTCCCTGAAGCTGCCTCTGTCCCCAGGACCTGCCACAGACCATCATCTAAATGTAATTTTTGATTTCTGTGAGTTCTTCCACATTTGGTTTCTGCAGGACGAATTTGTTGAGCAAATGGTAATATTCTATCAACTCAGGATGTAGTGATAATAATTATATATCTTTTCAGGACCTTTATTATGGGCTGGACACTTTATAGGGTTCAGAAGATTAACTACTTCAATCATTAAAACAACCTGAATTGCTTGGTAACATTATTCCTCTTCTACATCTAAAGAAATGGAGACACATGATTAATCTAAAGTTGTGGAGGGGAAGAGCGGGTATTCTAACCCAGGAAAGAGATTCCAGAGGTTCTGGAGTGATCCTGCACTATCTGAGTATCAGTACTATTTTAGGGTGAATTGCAGGTTTAGCATCCTTTATGCTGAGTTAATATCTGTATGAAGTCTTCCTCAGAAGTTCCTTGGTTGAGAGCAGTTGGATCCTCATAGCTCACATTCATCTTCCTCATGGTGATCTTTTATTTTTAATATACTTTTATTGATTTCAGAAAAGAAGGGAGAGGGAGAGAGGGGTAGGAACACCAGTGATGAGAAAGAACCATTGATTGGCTACCTCCTGCAAGTCCCACACTGGGGATTGTGCCCCCAACCCAGGCATGTGCCCTGACTGGGAATTGAACCTGTGACCTTCTGGTTCATAGGTCGATGCTCAATCACTGAGCCACGCCGGCGGGGCCTCATGGTGATCTCGACCCCCTCACCTAGTTCACATCTTGCTAGTCACACTGATCTTCATCTCTTCATTCATTTCACATCCTTCTCCTCACACTGACCTTGACCTGAAGTCTGGTTCACGTCTCTCTCCCTCTAGACTTTGACCCTCACCACTTCTGGCACTGGAGCAGCTTTGCGGACTACCTGCAGTGTGTCCTGGCCTTCACGGGCATCGCAGGCTACATCACATACCTGTCCATCGACTCAGCCCTGTTCGTGGAGACCCTGGGCTTCCTGGCCGTGCTGACCGAGGCCATGCTGGGCGTGCCGCAGCTGTACCGCAACCACCGCTACCAGTCCACGGAGGGCATGAGGTGGGTGGGCACGTGTCACTGGTGCTGTCCCCGTTGGCACCAGGTGCACATACGTTCGGTAAAAGTCAAATGGGTACAAATCTGGCTGCTTTGTGTTCAGTTACATTTGTGAAACAGCCAGTTAGAGAGCAGTTTTGGTTTAAACACATTGATCCACTGACCTCTTTTTCTTTTTTTTTAAATAATATATTTCTTTATTGATTTCAGAGAGGAAGGCAGAGGGGAGAGAAACATCAATGATGAGAATCATTGATCGGCTGCCTCCTGCATGCCCCCTACTGGGGATTGAGTCCGCAGCCTAGGCATGTGCCCTTGGCTGGAATCGAACCTGGGACCCTTCACTCCGAAGGCTGACGCTCTATCCACTGAGCCAAGCCGGCTAGGGCTGATCCACTGACCTCTAACGCGTGAGCATTGTGCTTGTGTGTGACAGGTGAGAAGCTGAGACCCTCCCCTGAGCAGGAAACAGGTGACGGGATCGGAGAGCTGCTCCTCCCGCATTGTTGAGCGGGAGGAGCTGAGTGTGGAATAGGGATGGAGGGCAGCAGGCTCTGCTCACAGTAGCAGAGGTGTGCGGCCATTGGTGGGGTGTGTCATGAGATGCACTCTCAGGATCCAAGTCCAGAACATGTATTAAATTTACACCAAAGTATTTCATTTGCTTTTGAGCAACTGTAATTGGTATTACATTTTAAATTTCATTTTCCATTTGCTTGCTAGTGTATAGAAATGCAGTTAATTTGTATGTTTCTCTTGTATCATTCACCTTGCTGAACTCATTATTTTATGTATGTACTAGAGGCCCAGTGCATGAATTCGTGCACCAGTGGGGTCCCTCAACCTGACCTACAGGATCAGGCCAAAACTGGCTCTCCGATATCCTCTGAGGTGTCCCAGATTGCAAAAGGGCGCATGCCAGGCCGAGAGACCCCACTGGTGCATGATTGGGGCCGGGGAGGGACGTGGGAGGTTGGCCAGCTGAGGAGGGACTGTGGGAGGGGTCCAGGGAGGGTCGGGCCCATCTCGCTCAGTCTTGATTGGCCAGACCCCAGCAGCAAGCTAACCTCCCTATCCCCTGGTGGTCAGTGTATGTCATAGCTACTGGTCTACTGGTTGACTGTCTGCTCCTGCTGGTCAGTGCACATCATAGCGAGCAATTGAGCGGCCTTAGCATATCATTAGCATATTATGCTTTGATTGGTTGAACAGCTGACTGGACAGTTAGCATATTAGGCTTTTATTATATAGGATGTATGTATATATGTATTTATTTATATCCTCACCCAAGGACATGCTTATAATGCTTGTTTTTAGAGAGAGAGGAAGTGGGAGAGGGAGAGAGAGAAAAATATCAATGTGAGAGAGAAATATTCATTGATTGCCTCCCATATATGCCCTGACTGGGTATTGAATCCACCACCTAGGTATGTGACCTGACTGGGAATTGAACCCACAACCTTTTGGTGTACGGGACGATGCTTCAACTAACTGAGCCATCCAGCCAGGGCTGAACTCATTATTTTTAGGAGTTTTTTTATAGACCTTGGATTTTTTGTGTAAACAATCTATATATATAAAAGGCTAAGTGGCCAGCTGATCGGCTGACCTGCCGGTAGCTATGTCGCGCACTGACCACCAGCGGACAGCTGCTCAACACAGGAGCTGCCAAGTGACAGCAACTTTGCAGAGTAACCTCTTGCACTCCGGGACCCCTCGGGGGATGTCAGAGAGCTGGTTTTGGCCTGATCCCCACAGGCCAGGCTGAGGGACCCCACCTGCCGGAGGGACCCCTGTCACTCCACAGATGCTCTTCGAGCCCTGGCACTGCCCCAGATGTGGCCGGCTGGGGAAGGACCACGGGAGGTTGGCTCCAGGGCATGTCTGGCTTGTCTCGCCCAGTCCCGCCCTGCGGGTCACCTTCTAATTAATTTCCTTTCAATGTGCATGAATCCGTGCACCGGGCCTCTAATTATATATAAATGGGGATGGTTTTATATCTACCTTTCTGGTCTGTGTGCTTTTTATTTCCTTTTCTTGCCTTCTTGCACTAACTAGAATATCCAGCACTGTGTTTAACAAGAGCAGTGATAGTGGGTGAGGTGTTTTTCCCAATCATAAGGAGAAAGCATTCAGTATTTCACCGTTAGGTATAATGCTAGGTGTAGGAAGTTCTCTAGTCCTGTTTTTCTGCAAGTTTTTATATTAAATGAGTGTTGTTTTGTCAAATGCCTTTTCTGCATTGATTGATATGATCATGTGATTTTTCTTCTTTAGCCGATCATAATTATATTGATGATTTTCAAATATTGAGCTAGCCTTGCATCCCTTGAATAAAGTTCCCTTAGTCACGATGTACAAACAACAAATAAATAAATAAATTGCTAATTTCTACTTGCTGATCTGTCAAGGATTTTTGTGTCTGCATTCATGAGGGATATTGGCCTGTAGTTTTTATTTTTCTGGTACTTTTTTGGCTTTGGTATTAAGAGAACACTATCTTCATAAAATGAATTGGCATGTCTTCTATTTTCTGGGAGAAATAGTGCAAAATTGGTGTTAATCTTTTTAAGCATGTACTAGAATTCTCTGATGAAATCATCAGGACCTGGATGTTTCTTTTTGGGGAGGGTTTAAATCATGGATTCAATTTCTTTAAGAGTTATAGGGTTATTCAAATGATCTATTTCATATTGGGTGAGCTGTGGTAGTTTAGATTTGTTGAGGAATTGGTACATTTAGTCCATGTGGTCAAATTTAAGTATGTAGAGTTGGTCATAATATTCCCTTCTTGTCTTCTTGATGTTTGCAGATATGCCCTCTGTTCCATTACTGGTAATTTATAGAGGTTGGCAAACGTAGGTTTATAGTTAACATGTGGAACACAGACTTTATTTTCGTATTATTATTTATTAATTATTGTCTTATTTACTTATATTATTTGTAAATCTACTTCTGCCCACCCCTATATATATCTCCCTTTCTAGAAGTTTGTCAATTTTATTGATCTTTTCAAAGAATCAGTTCTTTGTTTTGTTGACTTTTCTGTTTTACATTGCACGGATATTTGCTCTTATCTTTATTTAATTTATTAATATAAGACTTTCTTTTTCCTAATGTAAGCATTTAATGCTATATATACCCTCTCAGTACTGCTTTAGCTGTGCCTCACAAACTTTGATGTTTTATTTTTATTTTCATCATTCATAACTATGCATATGTTTATTTCAAGACTTTCCCTTTGATCTATAGATTCTTTAGAAGTGTGTTGTAAAATATCCATGTGGTTAGAGGTTTTTTTGCCTTTCCATTATTTATTTCTAATTTTATTCCATTATGTTTAGAGAACACACTCTGTATGATTATAATTCTCTTAAATTTATTTTTATTTTTTTTATTTTTTAAAATATATTTTATTGATTTTTTACAGAGAGGAAGGGAGAGAGATAGAGAGTTAGAAACATCGATGAGAAACATCGATCAGCTGCCTCCTGCACATCCCCCACTGGGGATATGCCCGCAACCCAGGTACATGCCCTTGACCGGAATCGAACCCGGGATTCTTCAGTCCGCAGGCCGACGCTCTATCCACTGAGCCAAACCGGTTTCGGCTTAAATTTATTTTTAATTAAAAAAATATTTTTATTGATTTCAGAGAAGAAGGGAGAGGGAGAGAGAGAGAGAAACATCAGTGATTCTCTATCATTGATTGGCTGCCTCCTGAATGCTCCCTACTGGGGATCAAGCCTGCAACGCAGGCATGTGTCCTGACAGGGAATCAAACCGTGACCTCCTGGTTCATAGGTCAATGCTCAACCACTGAGCCACGCTAGCTGGGCTGTTCGCTAAATATTTATTAGATTATTTGTGTTGACATTGTTAAGTTCTGATTGCTGCTTTCCTGCCTAGTTTTTCTATCACTTGTTGAGAGAGGGATGTTGAAGTCTCCAACTATAATTGTGGATTTGTCTATTTTTAGTTTTAGTTCTAGTATTTGGTTCACCTTCTAATTAATGAAATTTCTGGGAACCTGCTCACTTGGTCTTGCTGCACTGCCCTTGAACCCTGGAGCCAGCAGCTTGGAGTCTTGCTGCCTGGGAAATGGAACAGGTCTCCTGGGGCAGGGCCCTGTCTGCCTTACCTCTCTGCCCCCAGGTGTATATCTTTATTCCTCCTTGACACATAATAGGCCAGGTGAGTGGGGATGTTCTACACATGTGTGTGGTTAAGGGTGTGCACCACACACTACATGCACACGCACACATAGCCCAGTCAGCAGCCCAATAAAGAGGAGGGCTGGAATAATTAGAGTTCAACAAAAGCCCTGGAACTCTTTAAAAATTATTGAGATATAACTCACCATACAATTTAAAGTGTACAATTTAATGGATTTTAGTATTTTCACAGAGTTGTGCAGCTGTCCCCACAGTCTAATTTTAGGACATTTCCATCACCAAAGGAAGAAATATTGAATCCATTAGGAATCAAGCCTCATTTGCTCCCAAACCTCCCTCCCCCAGCCTAGGCCACCATGATCTGTCTGTGTAGGTTCATCTGTTCCGGACACTTCATATGATCAGAATCACACAGAGCTTGGTCTTTGTGTCTGCGTCGCCCCCGTTTGCGTAATGACGCCCACGTGCGATGTTTCAGTGCTGCATTCCATTCTGAGGTTGAGTAATATTCCACTGCATGGACGGACCACACTGTGCTTGTTCATCTCCAGTGATGGACTTCTGGGTTGTGTCCACCTGTTGGCTGTTGTGAATAATGCTTCTGTGAGCATTGGTGTACACGTTTTTGTGGGGACAAGCTTGTTCCTTTCTCTTGGGATACACCCAGGACTGGGACTGCTGGGTCCCATGGTAACTCTGTGTAACAGTCATTTGAGGATCTGCCAGACTGTTTTCCACAGTGGCTGTACCGTCTGACATCCCTGCCACTTCAGCTGTGGGTGGGGTTCTGGTCTCTCCCCACCTTCACAACCTCATTCCCACTCACGTTTTCATTCTGGCCGTCCTAGTGCCTGGGGCGCATTGGGGTTATGCATTTTTCATTTGCATGTCCCCAACGACTACGGATGCCGAGAGTCTTTTCATGTGATTATTGGACATTTATGCAACTTTGGAGAAAGGTCTATTCAGATCCTTTGCCTGTTTTAAAAGTTGGCCCTTTGTCTTTTTATTATTGAGTCATAGAGTTCCTTAGATTTTTCTGGATACTAGAACCTTGTCAGACACACGATTTGCAGATATTTCTCTCATCCTGAGGTTCATCTTTGCACTTTCTTGACGTTTTCCTTTGCAGCACCAAAGGTTTCAATCCAAGAGCCCACTGTGTAACCCAGGATCACTAAGACCTCCTTTGGGACATGTGTTGGGCGGATTTTCAATTTTGGGAGAGCTCTTGATGGGTGGCAAGGAGGGGAAGGCCGAGGCCCCTGGGAGGTGGGCATGAGCCGAAGGCGCCTGTGAGGAAGCTGCGACAGGTGCAGGCGTCTGGCTTTCATCTCCTGGGCACTGGTCTGGGAGGCGCTATCTTGGCTGCCGGACAGGCCATGGATGAGGCGAGAGGTATTTTAGGAATAGTGATCTGGCAGCCCAGTTGAGGAGGCAAAATGGGGGTCAAGAATGAGGTCATGGGAGCAGGGATTAAAATGGTGGGTGGGGGAGGGGAAGGTCAGGTGCAGGATCCAGCAGCTGGAGTTGGGGACGTTATGAAGGGAACTAGACAAGAGAATCCAGCTCCCAGGTCACCAGCCTGAGCTGGGAAAACAGCCTGGGCCTGGAAGGTGACAGTTCCCCCTTCCACGCACACTGGCCCCCTCTGCAAGGTTCTCTGCTTGGGGTGGGCTTCCCGCACTGTGGGAACCTGCGGTGGCTTTATTTCCCCCCTGGAGGGGGCTTCCTTGGGTGGAACTCCCATGCCCAGGACAAGGCCAAACACAACCGCTTGCAGTGGCCAGGTCTGGACTTAGTGCCCATTAGGACATCCTTGGCATGCTGAGCAGTGAGAGCAGAGCCTCTGAGGCTTGCCCGCCCATCCATCCATCCATCCATCCATCCATCCATCCATCCATCCATCCACACTATCACTGAGGGGAGGGTTACATAACGCCCGCATCAGAAAGAGCAGAGTTCATGCTTGGTGAAAGTCCCTGTTGAACAGATTCTCAGGGACCCCAGCAGGAGGAACTTCGTTAATATTTGACTAGCTGCTGTGCCCCTGTCCTTCCTGAGCCCTCGCGTGGGCAGCTGGTCGAGGGGCCTCTGCAAGGCGTTGGGCTCCTGTCCCCAAGCAGTGGCTGACTGAGGGCTGAGGCCAGGTGAGGCGTCTGGGCAGCTAAAAATGGCCCTGTGTCAGACAGAGCGCAGCCCCAGCGATGACCTCACGTCTGCACTTGCCTGGGTGAGGAATGCACCTGTGCATTCAGGGCCCAGAGGCACCAGCCGGCACCAGGCAGGCAGCCCCGGGACAGTGACAGGTGGTCCTGGGACCCCTCCAGCTTTGTGCGCTGCCCCCTCCAGAAGCACTAGCTGTGTACCACCAGGCATGTCGCTAAACCTGTCTGTGCCTCAGCTTCCTCTGTGAAAAGGCAGCCATGTAGCCCACCTCGTCTTGTTCGGGGCAGTGCTCGGCACGTACGCGTGAGGTGCTGGTGGGTGGCTGCCTTTTTCCTGGGAGCCTCAGTTCTAGTTGTTGAGCAAACCCGGCCCCTGTCAGGTCTGGCTCAGGTCACAGCATGCCCCCTTTATGGCCCCTGACTGTCTGACCAGGGCTGCGGCTGGTGGCTCCTAGGAGCTGAGAGCCCAGCACTTGCTTCCATTTGCATTTGTGGGATGAGCTCCCACCCCTCCCCGATGGTGCCCCAGCATGTGAGTGGCCCCAGTGTGAGCCCAACTTTGGAGACCTAAGGAGAGATAAATGCAGATGTGTCTTTGTACTGATGTTTGCAGAACACACTTCCCATAAAACTGAGCGTGCTAGCTGTGCATGCAGCAGTCAGCACACCTGCAGATTGCGAA
This sequence comes from Myotis nattereri, assembly GCF_964212035.1. NCBI lineage: Eukaryota > Metazoa > Chordata > Mammalia > Chiroptera > Vespertilionidae > Myotis > Myotis nattereri. Next base: position 54,659,378 of record NC_138083.1, on the reverse strand, counting down.
GTGGTGTAGCAGAGTGTCGGAGTGGATAAGGGGGTGTGTGTTTCTGTGGAGGAAAGTCCAGCATTAACGGTTTGCGGTCCTCTACTTTGATTTCAGTTTGGACAAAGCAGATGTGAAGGGTGGAGTGCTGTGCAGGTTCCTCCTAGGGTGTCTGACACTGCACCTTGGGGATCATTCCATCCATGCACTTCCTGCCACAGCTATGGACCAGGTGCTGGCAGGGGGCTCCATGGGCCAGGGTAGAGGAGCTCCAGGTGAGAGAGCCGCCCCCTCCCAGCCAGGCTCCTCCTGCAGCTCACAGGGCACAGCCAGGCGGGAGCCACGACCTCCGATGCCAGTTCTGTGGGTCCCTATGGCTGAGGGCTGCTCTCCTGAAGTTCTTGGGTGCTGCTGCCCCTGCCAGGCTGGCCCCTGGAGCAGGTGGTGGTCTTCCCTCCCTTGTCTCCCCAGGGGCCCACAGCAGGTGCGTCTGCAGCCAGGAAGGACGGACCTTTGTGAGGTTGTGGGCTTGCCCTGTGCCGGCCCCGTCCCTGCCCCGAGGTTGAGGGTCCTCCAGCTGAAGGGCTTCCTGTCCTCCTGCCCACACACACAGTGACCTCACAGCGAGGGTGGGAGGGCTGGGAGGGACAGGCTAGGGCCCGGGTGCCCCCTGACCCTGGCTGGCCCCCTGACCCAGGCTTGCCCCTGACCCTGGCTTGTCTCTCCACAGCATCAAGATGGTGCTCATGTGGACAAGTGGTGACACCTTCAAGATGGCATACTTCCTGCTGAACGGTGCCCCCCTGCAGTTCTCCGTGTGCGGCCTGCTGCAGGTGATGGTGGACCTGGCCATCCTGGCGCAGGCCTACGCATTCTCCCGCCACCCCCCGAAGCCCACCCCGCACGCAGTGCACTCCACCAGTGCCAAGGCCCTCTGAGGCAGCCAGGAGGACAAAGACATATGACCGCTGGCTGCAGGCACCGCTGGCCACCTGTCGTCCTGCGTGGGCCCCTGGGACGGTGGACAGGTGGGCCCGAGTGCCGTGTCTGCACTCACTCGCTGGAGAACGGCCTCACCCCTATGGGCGGGGCTGTGGATGTTTTCAAGGTGATGGAAAAGCAGGTCTCGCTCTCACTTGCTCTCAGGGCACCTGCAGAGCCTGGGAGACGCTCGCAAACCCGGGAGACGGCGGAACAGGCCTCTGCAGGACAGGTCGTGGGGAGGCTTCTCTGTCTCAGCCTGGACGTGTCCCGTCAACCCGGGCCCAGGGTGCAGAATGAGAAGCAGCATTGGGAGCGCTTGGGGCCCAGCACCTCAGGGCCCATGGTCAGAACAGCTGAGGATGGACGTGCTGCTGGACGGCATGCGGTGGGGGCACCCTGTGCCAGGATGGGCCGGGCACAGAGCATGTGGCCCGGATCTTGTGTCCACGTGGAAGGGAAGCCACACCAACACACATGACCTATGTCCTGGTCCATCTGGCTGGAGTGGCCTTGCCTGGGCACCTTCAGTGTGGCCTCCTCGTAGGTACTCAGGACTCAGCCCTTGCCTGGGCTTGGTAGGGGGTCCAGCGGCCTTGTTGTTACACTGGCCTCCTCCCACTGGGGGCGAGGGGACAAGCCCATGTCCGTGCCAGGTGGGCAGTGGCCAGAGCAAGCTCAGGGGTGTCGGAACCAGAGTCTGGAGTTCTCTCCATGAGTCCTATAGGGTATGGCAGGGTGCGAGCGCCCATGTGGGCCAAGCGGGCTGCGCGTGGTTTTTTCCCCTTTTCCTGGGACGTGCGCACATGTGCAGCACAGCCTGTGATGCTCATCTTCCAGGACGGGGGCACGCTGAGCAGCCCCACCCCCACACAATGAGCTGATGGGCCTGAAGTGACCTTCCAGGGTGGTGGGGTGGCCTGGCATGGCCATCCCTGCCCGCCGTCTCCTGTCCGCATGGTTCTCCATGTTCGCTGCGTGTGGCGGTGGTGAGGTCACGGGTCTGACACTAGTCCCCACATCTGTTCCCCTTTCAGTATTACATGAGCATCTCAGCCAGGCCAGCCCTGCACCAGCTCCCAGGCCCCCAAAGGCCAAGTGTTCCAGATGCTTCCGTGTGGCTCCCACAGGCATTGTTTTCCCTTCTGCTGGGTGGAGGGGTGGCTCTCTGCATTATCAGCACTGTCTGTGGCTGGTGCCAAAGCTCTTGAGGGGTCTGCGGTGGCCGGTGAGAAGCGTTTGAAGCGGTTTCCTCCTCCCGAGTTTTCCTCAAAAACTCCTGAATGTTTGAGGATTCTGCTTAGTTCTTTGGCCTGTAAGATGCTTTAAAGCACTTATTTTTAAGAAATGAAGGGAGATGTCTGTAGCAGTAGTTGCCTCTAAATTAAAATATCAACGACTGGAGTGCTGACCGAATGTGCCATGTGTGGGGACGCTCAGGGTTCAGTCTATACAGCGACTTTAAATCAATAAACTGCTCGAGGACCAAGCATGGCCTCGTGAATGGAGTCCGTGCGGGGCCCAAGGCACAGTGAATAATTGGTCCTGTGTTCTTATTTCACCTCTGGGGTCTCCAGGGGAGGTCCATCCCTAAGCACTGGCCTCTGCCCAGAAGTGTCCATGTTCCCTGGGCTGGACTGACATCCGTCCCAGGGCCCAGTGCTGGCCCCTATCCTGTGGGACAGGCTCCCCTGGAACAGACCGGCCTCAAGGACAATGACCCGCAGGATCCAGGGTAGATGCCTGACTAGGGAGGTGGGCATGTCTGGCTGTGCACACAGGTGAGGCAACAGGTGTCGGGCCAGGTGTCGAATCCACCTGGTCACCCTGGGTGCTCCATTTCCCCACCTGATATGAGCGAGCGGTGCAGGAGAGGTGGCACTTTTATTAGCTGTAGTAGCATAGCAGGGGAAATCTGCGGGAGGCCCCATCCTGGCCCTGCCCCTGCCCCCCACCTCCCCTGGCTCGGTCTTCCACCGGGGACCGTGCCCAAAGCTGGAAGGGATGGCGGTGGATGGATGCCCTGCATCAGTGGGGCCTCTTGAGTGATGAAGGTCCTCCAGCAGGGTCTGTGGCAGCGATGTTCCAGGTGTCATGGCTCAACTGATTAAAATGAAAAAGTGCAAAGCAGCATAATTGGGAGAGTTCCATTCTTCTCCATGAAAACAGGCTTCTAGCACCTGCAGGCCTAGGCCCTTCCCGCCCCGCCCCCCCTGAACCGCCAGAGAAGTTCCTACAGGAGTCAACCATCCCAGAGGGTAGCACCCGGTCCCCAGGCAGCTGAGAGGACGGAGGCGTTTCAGGGGAGAACTGTGAGGGGGAGACCTAGGAAGAGGCCTGCCTGATAGTGCCAGGGAAAGAGGTCAGAGGTCAGGGCTGGACCCCCAAAGGACCTGGTGGGCTGTGAGCCTCCATGTGAGACCTGTGCCTATCACATGGCAGGGACGTGGGCTTCTGCAGAGCTGGGTGCATGGGGAAGGCCTTCCTCCCCTGGGGCATAGCCCACCTGGGTGAGATGGGTGGAGCAGGAAGGGGCTGTCCTCCCTCCCGTAAACTCCTCCCCCAAGACTGTGCCCCACTGCGCCCCCCTTCCCCATTGCTCCCAGGACCTTCGGGCTGAATAGCAGGCAAGGGTTAGGCTGAGGTCTGAGGGACAGTGTGACCTTCTGGTATTGCTACAGGATGGACGTTCTGGGACTTCCTGAATTTATTTTTAGCTAGCCACAAAATCAGAACTCCAAAGGGAAATAAAAGGAGGACAGGATGGAGTGCCCTCTGGGAAATTTGCTCAAAGCACAGGTTGGCTTTTAACATCACCTCCGACTCCTAGGCCAAGTTCTGGGCCTCACTGGTCGCAGCAACATGCACTTGGACCGGATACGCGCCAACAGGAGCGAGGCCCCTTAGGGCTTTGGGAGCAGCTGCCCCTAAGTTGAGTTCCTGTCCCTCTGCGCAATGGGAGGCCAGGGCTGTAGTTCTGTTTCTAAAGCTTGTGACGGGCAGCCTCCTGTGATGGACAGCCGCGGCCGCCCCTGAGCACAGGTTGTCCGCCCAGGTCAGGCTGGCCCTGTGCGTGCCCATGCGAGGTCCGCTGAGTCCCCAGTCTCGCCCGAGCCTTCGGGATCTTGCGAGCTGTCCTCCGTGGCGCTGGCGCTGGCGGAGCGCGTGCTGTCTTCACGCAGGGCCGGCTCGGGGCTGGCGGCGCGCTGTTGCTGCTCTTTGAGCTCCGAGTAGGAGCGCGAGAAGGTGTGGAAGATGGAGGTGACCGGGAAGGCCATGAGCAGGATGCCGCTGAGGATGCTGCTCAGCGCCACCACTTGTCCGGGCACGCTGCGGGGCACCATGTCGCCGTAGCCCACGGTGGTCATGGAGATGACCGCCCACCAGTAGCTGGCCGGCACGCTGGTGAAGTCGCGGCGCGCGCCCAGCTCGCGCTCGGCCAGGTGCACGAGCGGCGCGAACAGGGCCATGGCCACGCAGAGGAAGAGCAGCAGCAGCCCGAACTCGCGCGCGCAGCGGCGCACGGTCAGGCCGAGCGAGCGCAGGCCCAGCGAGTGGCGCGCCAGGCGCATCACGTAGAGCACTCGCAGCGCGCGCAGCAGCCGCAGCACCAGCCCCGCGCGCTCCAGCAGCTTGTTGCCACCCGCGCTCGCGCCCGCCCGCGCCGTGCCGCCCGCCGCGAGGCCCACGAGCAGCGACACGTAGAAGGGCAGGATGGCCAGGATGTCGATGATATTGAGCGGCGTCCGTAGGAAGGCGCACTTGTTCTCGGCCTGCAGCGAGCGCAGCAGGAACTCCAAGGAGAACCAGGCCACGCACACCGTCTCCATCACGAAGAGGTTGTGGCATTTGCGGGAGCACTCGCCCTGGGGAGGAGAGGGACACGTGTTGGGGCAGAGAGGTTGGTTCCCCATGATGGAGGGATGTCAAACCCAGCTGCCCTGACTCCTGACCCCAACCCATGCAAGTGTGCTACTGCAGGAGTGCCAGGGGTAGCCACAAAAATGCCCAATTCCTGTAAAAAAGATTTAATGGAAGCCCTGGCCGGTGTGGATCAGTGGTTAGAGTGCACCACGGGCCAGCCCGCACCCCCACGAAGGGTCGTGGGTTCAATTGCTGGTCAAGGGCAGGCACCTGGGTTTCAGGTTCCATCCCGCCCAGGTCTGGAAAGCAACCAATTGATGTCTCTCTCTCACATTGATGTTTCTCTCCCTCCCTCCTTCCACTCTCTCTAAACATCAATGGAACAAATATCCTCGGGTGAGGATTACCAACCAAAAAAGTTAATTGGATATTGGCTTCCCACAGGAGGTCAGCTGACTGATCCCCAGCAAAACTGGTAAAGATCATTTAAGAACAAACAAACAGCCATTTAAAGACTCTGGAAACAGTCCTAAGGGCAAGAAGGAAATGCAACATCTATTTAAGAAAATCTGAAAATCTGTGAGGGAAGGAAAGAGTTTGCTATTCGAACCAAGACCCCTTGCCCCCCTAGCCCTGGGAGGAGACTCCACTCCAGAGACTGCAGCCAAGGGGCCTGGGCTCCAGCTTGCGGGGAGGAGAGAGGTTCAGCTGCTCAGCCTGCCCCCTGGGCGAGCCCCAGGCCAGTGGGATGGAGAAGAGGGGCTCAGCCGACGCCATGTGCTCTGTGCTCTGAGTCCCGGGCCCACCTCACACTGGAGGTGAGGCCACCAGGGGCCACGCCGGGGCCACTTGGCCGCCCTGTGCCTTGCAGTGCCCCCCACCTGGCTCATGACCCTCTGGGCACTGAGGACAGACCCTCATGCCTGTCCAGCTTCCCGAGCCCTCAGTGGTGGGGCCAGCAGTGACCTTCCACCACGCAGAGACAGCAACTTGAGGTCACGCCTGACACCTTAAATGGAGAACAGGGTGGGGGTCAGCAGTTTTTCAATACCTTGGTGCTTAAGGGCACAGAGGTGGTGGGACCCCACACGGCTGCTCCCCAAGTCCTGTCTTGAATCTTCAGGGCCAGGCACTGATGTATCACTGTCTGCAAGGAACTGGGCAAATTGGGCTCCCGAAACCCTTCCTCTGACTGGCACTCACTACTGGGTGATTTGTGTATTGAGCAGAGCCCGGCCTTCCCATCAATGAGCTGTCAGAACCCAATACCTTGGCCTCTACATTAATCATTGTCCCTGTGGTGTGCCTGGAAACCCTGGCCACGGACTTGCTTCCGTGGCCTCCAGACACGAGGGTGGGCCGCAGAGAGTCCCACAGCTTCTGTCTCCCAGCTCATCATTCTAGATCCCTCTGGGCTGGCAGAGGGCTGGGGGCCTCGTGGGGTGGTGTTGAGTCTCCTGCTCCACACCCTGGCATCATCCCTAAATAATAACCCCTTCTGCACCCCTCCCGAGTTCAGCCAGTGAGCAGGGCTCAGAGGCAGGGTCTCCGTTCCCCTGGCCATGGGGAGGGGCATCTCCTTAGACCTACACCAGGCCCACTGAGCTCACAGCCATGTGAGACCTGTTGCAGCTTGTTGCTTCTAGGTTTGGGGTGGGTTTTGTTCCAGCAATTTTTGGTGCTTGTTCATCCCCTGAGGGTGGTAAAGTTTTATCCGCTATTTAGGGCTGGTTGCTCCATGCTGCCTGGGCCAGTGGGAGGCTTTTGAGTCCAGCCCTGAGCCTCATGGGGCAGCAGGGCAAGGGGTGGGGGGCTCTGAGCTTGACCCTGGGTGAAACACTCCTTGGGGGGCTCTGGCTTTGTCACTCCTCTGTGTCAAGTTGGGTGTAAGCTCAGAGAGGTTGAAGGGCATTCCTGATTACCATGGCTTGGGGCACTGGGAGAGCAGGGGAGGCTTTCTGCTGGATCTGGGCCAGTAACTGGATTCGGGGAAAACCCGGATCCACAAGTTTTCAGTCAAGAGACCGCAGGGCCCGTGGGGACTGGGACAGACCTGGTTAGAAACCCACTCTCCACCCTGAGGAAGGGCTTAGGAGGGAAGCCGCCATGCTCAGGGACAGTGGGTGACAGGGAGGAGGGTGGATGGAGTCAGCCTCGACACCAGGTCAGAGCAGTGATGTATCTCTGCCGGGACACCACCTGATCAGGAGCCTGAGGACCTCAAGGAACCTGTGGTGGTCTCATGACCAGCAGTCCCAGACACAACCCATACAACACCCGTGCTGGGCTGACTGTGGGCCCGGCCCCAAATCTCAGCACAGCTGCCCCGCCAGGTTCTGTGTGAGCCCCCATGGGGGGTTTCCACCACTGCGTTTGGGGAGAGGAGGGCACAGACCCCGGGCCATGCAGGAGGAGACCCTCATGTGCCAACCTGCAGCCAGACCCATCCTGGTGGATTCGGGAGGAGACAGGCCCGTGGATTCCCTGGTACCCCCTCCTCCAGCCCTTTCCTTAAGGACCAGCTGTGCAGGTTAATTGGAGGGAGCTATTTCTGGACATTTTAACCCAGAAAACAGACCCCGATTTATCATACTTTGACACATCTGGCCTATTTGGCCCAAATCAGGTCAGACATAAATCTCCCTTCAGCTGGCTCACCCGGTTTGAAGCCCCCGACCCCTATTTACTCGCCTGGCTTTTGCTTGTGTTTCACAGACATTCGGGGCTTTGGTGAATCAGGCCTCAGCAGGTGCCGACGTGAGTTTATCATGAGTTTGAGCACCAGGTGCTGCTGCCCCAACACCCTGGTGGCCCTGCCCTGCCCTGTCCAGCTGGGCGCCTTCTAAACTCCTTCTGCTCAGCCAGCTCAGCACTGTTTCTGTTCCCGGATCACTCTGCTCCCATCCGACCGACCACGGGGGTGGACAGGGCGACCTGCTGACTACTGCCGGGCCGGCCACTGTTTGGAGAGGACACAGACTCCAGCAGATGCTTCTGGAGGGAGAGAACGTGGGGCCTTGTGGGCCGTGGCAGGCCCTCATGTCCATTCTTTCAGTGGTGGGGCCTGTCCACCCTTCAGGTCCCCATGGTGTTCCTCTGAGAACAGGTGTGTTCTCATGCCAGCATGAACTCAGTGAACACCCCCCTCCCATCCTCACCAGCTTTCCTGGCAGGGCCTCTGGTCCCCATGCACTGGACACAGCCTTCCCTACAGGCACCAGCTCCCACGCTGTGAGCACCACTATCACCCTCATCTCGCCTGAACCCTGGCTCCCAGACCTGCTCCCCAGGCTCCCCTGAGCTCCCCCAGCCAACACTGTGTCCCCAGGGGACTGGGCCCTGGCCTGTGGTGAACATCTGGTCCAAGAGGCAAACTTCCCTGTTGGTGAAAGGCCACAAGACACTGTGCCCTCACAAGTGACCGCCCTGGACCTGGGTGCCCACCTGCAGAGTCTGCACAAGTGTCCCCGGTGACTCAGCCCCTGCGTTTGGGTCCCAGCGCCTTTCCTTATAATTTGTTTTCTTTCCAGGATTGGAACTGGGCCTCTTCCAATTACTTGTGGCTAAAGAACCAAAAGTCAGCTGCCCCCAAGGAAGCAGCTCACTGAATGTGAGAAGTCTGAGCTCATTACAGACACACTTATGAGGCCGTGGGAGGGTGGCTGCCCAACAGTGTCCCTAACCCTTATGTGGATGGCGTCGTCCACTATTACAAAACCCAACCAAACAGCACAACGGCTTGGAATGCTCTCCATGCCCAACGGGGCAGGTGGGCTGGATGAGCGCCAGGAGACCCTGGAGGGCACCGTCCACGCCAGGCAGCGGCGGCCCGGGGGACGGACCAGGCTGGTTCCAACACCAAGTATGGTGACAGCTGGTCCAAGCCAACTTTTGGGAAAGTGTTTCTGAAACTGTTGTTGGAAGGCATGGCCTCCCGCAGGGTATTCACTTGGCACTGTCCCTGTTTTTATTTTCTAGTGAAAATGAACGGAAGCTCAGGGCCAAGTCTTTTCAGTAACAGAGGCTGTGGGGCGGTCACGGCTGACTCTCGGGAGAGGCCTGGCCCCGGCATGCGTCCATCCCCGGCTTTGTTCTCATTTCAGAGCATCAAAAATTCAGTGGCGTGAGCCCTGCCAAGGACAACGCTGGTTCTATTAAGCCAGGAGATGGAGGGAGGCCAGTGGGGGGTCCTCTCTGTAAGCCAACCGGCGAGGCACCAGCTGAGCTCCCCGGAGCTGCAGCCTGGTCCGAGGTTCTGGCTCAGAGTTTCATCAAGAATCCCGAGTTTCACAAGCTCCCCTCTGCATCTAATGCAGTGGTTCTCAATCTGTGGGTCGCGACCCCTTTGGCGGTCGAAGGACCCTTTCACAGGGGTCGCCTAAGACCATCCTGCATATCAGATATTTACATTACGATTCATAACAGTAGCAACATTCAGTTCTGAAATAGCAACGAAAATAATTTTATGGTTGGGTCACAACATGAGGAGCTGTATTTAAAGGGCCAGAAGGTTGAGAACCACTGCTCTAATGCGTAATTAATCCCCACGTTGTTCACATCCTTTTACTGCCTCTGTATTTTCTGGACATTGTCTCCATCAGTCCATCAGAAATGTTGTGTAGCCAGCAAAATGGACCAGCAGGGCGACTGTGCACTAGACATGGTGCAGATAAATCCTACAGGCAGCACCTACTCCTATGGATCTGTTTACTCTTCATGACTGTGTGCTGCTCTGTGTTTAGCCCCCGTTAATACCCAGAAGAAAGCACTTAATTCACTTCACTAACTACGAACTTATAATAACTTGACTTTGAACTGAATTGAGTTTATTTTTTCCAATTATCTATGGGAAAGGCTCCTGTAGGGCAAACATAGAAGTAGGAATATTCAATCCACGTTAGAGAACAGATTGTTTAAAAATAGCACCAGTCGTTTGCACAGCAGTGAGGAATGTGTTCTTTCAGTCACCTGTGCTGAAGCAGGCTGTCAATCGCTCTCCTGTCACCACCCTGCGGTTCTGTGCTGTCTCCGGAAAGAAGTAAATACAAGTGCCTTACAGAGTGTCCCACACTCTCCCACAGCTGACCTGGCTGGTCTTCCATCCGCCCTGTGAGCTCACTCTTGGGGGAGACGTCCTGGACTGGGCACAAGAGAGAACTGGGACCGCCAGCCCCATGGGCCATATTTGGGCCCTGAGAAATGGCTGAGCTGACCTGATGCTCACGGCTGCAAACCCCTGTCCTACTGGGCCGTCCATTCCTGCAGGAGTGACCGACTCTAGTTGCTACAGACACAGGTGCACATGATGATTACAGGCGGCAGTGCCCCCGTGAATGCACGAAGAGGGCGTCCATCTCAGGAGAGAACGCTCCAAACCACGGAGTTGATTCTGAGTCGCAGAGAACGGCACATTGGCAGCCGCTGCTCTCCATTCAGTTCCTTCACTTCGGCCGCATTTCTGTGGGAAAGCGCGGTGCTGCCTCCAGTCCTCAAGCCTGTCCGCCTGCGCATGCGCACTGCTCCCCGCTCCCTGCTCCCAGGCAGCCTGAGTCCCACCTGCCCCACAGGGCGGAGCGGTTGCTTTTGGGGGGTTTCTGTCGTGGCTTCTCCAGAGACGCCCAGGGTTGGGGGGGGGTCTCCTGCTCGGTGTCCAGCCAGGAATTCGGTAACGGCCACACTCAGGCTCCCCTCTGCACGGCAAGGGTGGGCGCTTCCCCAGCCCCATGACCACAGCATGAAACCACCAGGGTGCCCACCGACCAGACACCCAGGCTTTCCGACTGGGTTCTGCAGGAAGTGATTTTTTCCAGGCAAGAGAGACTTCCCCTCCATCGCACTGAGCACTGGGCAGTCAGAGGCAGAGGGCACTCCACCAGCCAGTGCCCACGGGCCCACAAGACGAGCCAAGGTTTTCTGTAGGACTCTCAGTGTGGCCAGCTCTGAATGGATGTCCTCAGGGCAAGTTCTTGAGCAAATTCAGTCCTGCAAAGCCCGACAGGTGGCCGTGGGCACAGCAGGCTTGCTGGCTGCCCCCTCCACGTTCCCCTGGGAAGAATTCCGTTCCAGGACCCTCTCCAGGAGCTCGGCCTCGCTGGTCCAGGCTGTGCACTTACATTTGTCATTGGTGTCATCACGAATCTCACCGTATGGAGGACAATGGGTATAGCGGCTGAGTGTCCGGGTGGTGGTGAAACGGGACCTACACTGGCTGACACCTGCAACCTCACCAGCCACGCATGGGAGACTCATGAAATCCCTGCTGGGCCCTCGGATCTTGTTTGCTCTCGTGTTCTTTACTGGAGCGGAGATATGCCACAGTAATTTTCAGGCCTGGAAATTTTATTTTTTCTTCTGTCAGCATCCACCCTGGGCTCTGCGCCCTGATGCTGCCTCTGAGACAACACGCCCCCTCCACAGACCCGTCCCGAGACCAGAAGCTGCCTGCAACTTGGCCTGTCCCAAATGTCTGCTCCGTTTCCAGCAGCTGCTCAGGAATCACCTCTGAAGTGAGGACTGGCTATCCTGTCCCAGGTCCACTGTCCTGGCTCAGGTCCATGCAGAGCCCTGGGACACGGCTGGCGCCATGAGTCACAGCAAGTGGTGCACGTTGTGGCCTCCTGTTCTTGACGACCAGAGTCTCATGTCGGTGACCTCCGAGCACTAACGGAGTGCCGGACACCTGAGCGCAGTGCCTGTGCGTCTGGGCACCCCTGGAGCCTGCCTGCACCTCCTCGTTCTGTTTTCTCTGGGGGATGCCCGAATGCAGAGCATCATCCAGACAATGGGATAGTGTGACCTGGATTGAGAAGAGGCCAGAGGCGGAGCTTCCCTCGATGCTGTGACCACGAGCAATTTCCAGTTGGGAGGCTTTTAAAAACTATTTTCGGTAGTTTCCCTAAAGGTGTTCAACTCCCGAGCACCTGGTCTGAAGGGGCTCTCAGCTGGCTGAGTGGGCTCAGGGCTCCTGTCAGAGCCATGTTATCAGAGACTCCGCTTTCACCTTCTCCCCCACACTGTTCTGCTCCCTTTGGGTCCCCGGCAGGGCCAGGGTGGGTGGGCGCTCCGGGAGCTTCCTGAAGGGGTGGGACTGGTTCCCTGTGCCCACCAGGTGGCTGGTGAGGAAAAGCAGGACTCAGGCCTGCTGGGCACACCGGCTCAGTCAGGGAGGCAGCAGGGAGGGCCCGTGGAGCCCAGGCCGAGCCTTCCCAGATGCTCTGCTCTGCAGTGGCCTCTGCTCTGCGGCGGCTGTGCCTTCATCCAGAGGCCACAGGGGTGTTGGGAGCTGCCTGCAGCCCAAGGATCCCAAGGCCCCAGGAGGGAGGGTGAGGGCGTGACCCTCCTGCTCTGAGAGTCGCCAAGACTTGGGAGCAGCCAAGATGTCCCTCAGCAGGGGAATGGATAAATAAACCCTGGCCCGTCCAGACAATGGAATATTGTTCAGCAATAAAAAGAAATGGGCTGTCGAGCCATGAAAAGACCCAGAGGAACCCGAAATGCACATGACTAAGTGAAAGAAGTCAATCTGAAAAGGCTTCATATTGTATTATGATTGCAACTACCTTCTGGAAAAGGCAAAGCGATGGAGACAGTAAACAGATCAGTGTTAGCCAGGGGTTAGGGGGAGGACGGATGAACAGGTGAGCACGGGGATGTGTAGGGCAGTGAAGCTACTCTGTGTGACACTGTGATGGTGGATACATGACTTGATACATTTGTCCACACCCACAGGTTGTACTCCAGAAGTGACCCTAAAGTAAACCATGTACTGTATGTGACAAGGTTGTCTCTGTGTCGATCCATCAGAGTAACAAATTTCCCACATGGTGTGAGACATGGATAATGGGGAGGCTCTGCAGTGGGGATAGGGGAATGTGGGAAATCTTAATACCTTTTCTCAATCCTGCTGTGACCCTAAAACTGCTCTAAAAAATAAAGTCTTAGAAAATGGGGGGGGGGGGGGGAGGGGGCGGGCGGGATCCTACAGCTTCTATTCTAGGCATCGGAGCATAGGTCTTTTATTTTTCAGATAAGCACAAATCCAAAACTCAAATCCCTTCTTTTTTTGATGCCAAATTTGTGCAGAAAGTAGAGGGGAAAAAATGTTCTGAGCTTCATGTTTATCCCTTGGCACATGCGGCTGTTTTCAGCTCCTCTAAGAGTCCACAGTGGGGTCTCCATGAAAACAAGCAGCGGTTGCTCAGACGTGGGCGCTGATGGCCGTCTGGGGCCTTGGACGACGATTCTGGGCGCATGGCAGGGGCACAGGCACCAAGGATGGGGCTGATGCCTCCGAGGCCATGGGCACCCCTGCCAGGTGCTTGCCTCCCCTCTCTCAGCAGCAGAAGAGAAAGGCGAAGTGAAAGGACCTGAGCCCAGGCAGGTCTGGCTCCCGACAAGGTCCGGCTGTGGCTTGATATCGCCACTGGATTTTGCTGACTCGTGGTGCAGAATTTGCCAATAGGACACTCGAGGACTGGCAGCTTACCCAGCACATATTTAGTTCTCTTGGTTCCAGAAGTCCAAGATCCCAGGGCCCGCAGATTCGGGGGCTGGTGAGGCTGCTTCCTGGGTCATAGACATCGTCTGTTGTGTGTCCTTCTGTGGCAGGAGGGGAGCAAGCTCTCTGGGGGCCCTTTAATGAGACTGACAATCCCAGTCATGGGGGCTCCAACCTCATGACCAAATCACCTTCCAAAGGCCCCACCTCCTAATACTATTGGGGAGGGGGGTTAGGTTTCAGTGTACAAATTGGGGCAATGTAACATTCAGTCCACTCTGCCTGCTCTTTCCCAAGAAATCGGCTCCTGATGCAGAAGCCCCTGCTCACCCAGGGCTCAGCCCACATCTCTGTTTTACGGGCCTGCGTTAGGGCAGGCTTCATGCCACTGCTCTCAGGAGGCCCTTCAGAGGGTGCCCCACAGATCCCCAAATGCCATCTGTTCTCTCTCAGGGCCTGGGCTTGAGGGGTGTGTTAGTGAACAGGACTTCCCACCCAAACCACAGACACATGGACCAGGAGATAGCGAGGGCCATGGTGAATTTCATGTGTCAACTTGACTGGGCCATGGGTGCCCAGACATTGGTCAGACACAATTCTGGGTCTACCTGGGAGGGTGCCTCTGAGTGAGGTTAATGTTTGAGTTGCTGGGCTCCAAGTAAGCCAATCGTCCTGCTGGTATGGGTGGGCCTCGTCCAATCAGTCGAAGGACTGAACAGAAGAGAAAGGCTGACCTCCCTCAAGTGTGGGCCTCCAGCCCAAGGGCTGGACTGGTACATCTTCTTTGGGTCTTCCTGTGTCTCCAGCCTGCCAACCCCGGGTCTCAGGTGTTCTCAGCCTCCCTCCTGGTGCGAGCCAACACTTCATAAAATGTATATATACAGGGTGGAGCAAAAGTAGGTTTACAATGGTTTGTATGTAAAGTAATACAATACATAATAAAAAAATAATACAAGAATAACTTGTTTCGCATACTCACAATGTAAACCCTCTTTTGCCCACCCTGTATACGTCTCTCCCTTTGGTTCTGTTTTCTGAGAACCTGCTACAGCTCAGAGAGAGCAAAGCTCTCCCCCCCAGGAGGAGGCTGGCAAGGCTCGATGTGTGCCCACAGGCAGCAGAAACTTTGTCACCAGCTTCCCATGCTGCTGCCAAATGTTCTCAGTGAATTCAATCTCTGAAATCCCAGTCGTGAAATCTATAACTAATTATGCAGGCCTTGATTTAATCACATGGGTTTAAAGGAAGAAAATCGACTCACAGAGCCAGACATCAGCTGCAGTGAAAAGGGCTTGATAGCTTCCGAGCAGCACAGTCCACCCTTGGACCCTGGCGTGCAGGGGAGGTCTCCCGAAGGCTGGAGCACACGGCCTGCCCGGCCACCCACCAGACCCCGGTCTCAGCACGGGAGCTCAGCACCGTCTCCAAGCAGCACCCCGGCCACCACCCACAGCAGAATCCCCGAGCTGTCTACTGGGACACCAGCGTCTGTCCACGCCCTCCGCCGTTGGGAGGCCTCTCCTCTAGGTCATGCGACAACACCCACAACCGCCTACCCCTGGCCTGGCCTTGACCTCTCCTGGCATTGGAGAGAACGCTAGACCCAATGACTGTGCCACTGTCAACAATTTCACCCCAGACACACATTCTCAGGGGAATCAACACTCGCTTTCAGGCTATTCCACAGTCGGTGGGGTGCTCTGGTCACACATGCATGCTCACCTGGTGCCCGTCAAGGTGCCCAGGCCCTGAGCACAGCGTGTCAGCCCTGGCCGTGTGGCAGGCAGAGAAGCGCAGGCTGCAGATCCACTGGAGACGCCACAGAGGCAGCAGGAAGTGGGGGTCTCCCCTCTGGCTTGGGGCTTCCTCAGTGACGGGGGCTGGAGGGTTTGGATCAGCCCTGCCTCGCTGTCCACAAGCCCGAGGAGCCCCTCCCACTGAGCCTGGTCTCTGCTCAGTGACAGGGTGACAGGCCCCACCTCCAGCTCTGACCCCAGGGCCTCCAAGCACGTGGCATCGAAACAGTGACTTGTCTGCCGGCTTCAGCCTTGGAGTGAGTTGCAGGACGTCTCCGGGTATCACTGCTGTGACGGTTTCTCCTGAGAACAAAGCAAGGCTCCCGCTGCGAGGGTTTTGTTGTCAGAAGGTACATTTTTGGGTCAGAAGACCTAGGAGAACTTCCAGTGGATGTTTAGGGTTTTGGTATTTCTACCCCAAGGCCGGGGTCTGGGAACCCCCAAGTTTTCCTTCCTCGGAAGCCATGAACATGGTGTGGATGGTCCGGCTGAGGACTGGCGCTGAGGAGGGAGGCCTGCACATGGCGCTGTGAGGTGAAGACCTTCTCAGGCGGGGCAAGGTGGATCCTGGGCACATGCCTTCCAGGTCCCGCAGGTGGAGGCCACGGCCCTGAGGGTCCCATGCAGCTGGGGAGACATGGGTGTGGTGGGGACGGGGCTGGTGGGCTGCTCCCCTCTCTCTGGGCTGGGGGTGCCCTGAGGAAGCACATTTAATTTTGTTGAAGATGCTTTGTTCTTGGTTCTGGGAGCTGTTGGTGACACATGGTGAATGCTTTGCCCAAAGATAATTTAGGATTGAGTGTTCCACAAGTTTTCTGGGCACTGTTCCCGTGCCTTCCCGTTATAGTCGGGCACATAACAGGTCTTCGCTCCTTAGACACTTCACCTTATTTCCAAGGGAAGCCACAGTTCTTCCCAGAGACTCCGCAACAGCCAACTCTGGTGTCACAGCACTGAGTCTCCGCTCTAGGTTGCCACGCCCTCAGAGTCCCCCAAACAGGAGGTGGGACTCCGTGTGGAAGAAGAAACATCTCACGTCTGCTTAGTGTGAGATCATGAGCACAGCACAGGGTGTGTGGGCACGATGGCGTCCCGGGGGCTGTTAGGGCAGCAGGTGCTCACTGTGACTAACAGTGTCGTGTGGGCAGGGCAGCTGACCCAGATGGGGGCCTGGAGGAAAAGCAGCAGAAACCGAGCCTTTACATGTCATCATGTAAGCTGTGGGCAGCTCTATAAGCCAGGAAGACATCCATGTCCTGCCCCGTGACCGTGGCTGTCACCTCCTGTGGCAGGAGGGCTGTGCAGGTGGAATGAAGGTAAGGACCCTGAGCTGCGGAGAGTCCTGGCTACAGGGGGCCCAGTGCGGTCACAGGTCCTCCAGTGAGGGAGGCCGGAGGGTCGGAGGCAGTGATGGAGAAGGACCAGAGTCAGAGTGATGGCTCTGAGGATGGAGGAGGGGCATGGGGACAAGCTGAAAGGGCATGGGGGGTTCTCCCTGGAGCCTCCATAGGAACCAGCCCACCAACTCCTGCACCTCAGCTCCCCCAGACCCCAAAACCCATCCTGTCTGACTGTGCAGAGCCAGGCGTTAAGAGGGATGCCCTAGCATCAGGTCTGGAGCCTTCTGTGGAGGCTGGGCCCCCTCAGGGTGGGAGGGGCTCTTCCTTGAAGTCCCTCAGTCCCACCCAGAGTGGGTGAGGTGGTGCCTGTGATTGGCTGTGCGTGCTGCTCTCCAGGACGAGGCCCAGAGCACGTCATGTTCTTCATGCTGCCTCCCTCTCCCAGTCACGCTGGCAGCAGCACTTTCACACAACAGCCACTCGTGCCAGAATAATGGACGCGCAGACCTCCCAAGGGTTGTGCCCCGGCCGTACCCGTGTTAACAGCAGCATAGTCACAACAGCCAAGAGGAGGAAGCAACCCAGTGTCCACTGGTGGAAAGGTGGATAAGCCCAATGTGGTCCATTTGCACAGTGGGATGCTGCCCAGCCTTAGAAAGGAAGGAGATTCTGACACTTGCTACATGGATGAACCTGGAGGATATCATGCTGATCGAAGTAAGCCAGTCACAACGGGACAAATACCATAGGATCTGCTTATGTGAGGTGCCTGGAGCGGTCAACATCACAGAGACAGAAAGTGGACGGTGGGCCCCAGGGGCTGGCGGGGGATGGACACTGGGGAGCTGCTTCATGGGGACAGATGGTGGCGGCGGCTGCACACCACTCTGAGTGTACGTAGTACCACGAAACAGCATGCTTAAATATGGTAAAGATGGTAAATTCTGTGTATATTTTATCACACTCATACACACGTTGATGAAACATAAAACGATTCCTTCCCACGGCAGTGACAACACTTACTTCTGACTCAGCACCTCGGATGAGCAGTGGCCCAGGTGCTTCCTAAAGTCCCCTCACAAGGTCGTGGATGGCACAGGTGCTCACCAACACTGGGTTAATGCTGTTTAATCTGATGCCAGTCCCCGGTAGTGTGAAGTGGTGCTCGGGGAAATGGGGAAGGTTAGGGGGACAGGCCAGAGTGGTGGGCGACTCGGATACATGTGCACACCCTGGAGGGTTCTGCATGGGCCGGCTTGGCCTCAGGGCTGTCACTGGTTGAAGCAGGCCTATGGCCTCCTGTTCTCTGACCCTCATCTAAATGGCTCCCATCCTGCATATTGTATGGCATTATTGCTACTTCGAAAACCGAAATGTAAGTGTCTTCTTAGCAGCATAATCCGATACTTGGGCCTGGTTAACACAACTGGAAACAGACAGGAATCAGACAGGCAAACAGTGAAGGATGCCAAACCGACGTCCTAACATTTACATTCAAATTTAATCTGCAGTCAGGGATGCCACAACTCGTGGTCAAGCCAGATAACAGCTAATGTTCCAAGAGGACACGGGACATCTCCCTTCAGCTCCTCACTGTCTTATAATGAGTGGACTCCCCCGGTGAGCTCTGGCATAAGCTCCCCAGCATTTGAGGCTCCCGCGATGAGCTGTCCTGCCCGAGGAAGGGCTCAATTCAGAGCAGTGCCCAGCTCCTGGCAGGTGGGAGCTGGGGACTGCGGAGGCGTTGGGGCAGGCTGATCCCAAACGCTGCCCACCATAAGGAAATGCAGGGTCAGCTTTCAGGACAACACTCAGCAATGTCCTTCAAACCCTGGTGCGCCCTCTTCTCGTAACCCACCCACTTGGACAACACAAACCCAGGCTTCCCTGCCCATGTCCTGAGCATCGCAGCCTGGGTTCCTAGAGGCGGACATTTCCACCCATGTCCCGTGCTGCCATTCTCACAGGACAGAAGGGGGATGGGAAGTCCACCCTGTACTCAGAAATGACCCCGGGCGTCTGGACAAAGGCTTTGCCTGAGGCGAGAGCCTGGTTCTGGCTCTCGAGCCCTCAAAGAGGCCACATCCTTTAGGTCCAGGATGACGGCACATGAGCACACAACCCTCCAGACCTTCAGATACTGAACATGCTAAGCCCCTTGTTGACCAAGCTTCCAGGGCCTGTGGGAGAGACCAGCCCAGCCTGGCTGAATTCTTGGATATGGCTGTAATTGGAGTGTCTGCTGTCAGCGCACAGCCCAGCAGCGATGTCAGCCTGGGAGAAGGGCTCGCCCAGGGCACATTACGAGCAGGCCAAGGTGGGCCCAGCGCTGTGGGTGCAACCACCAGAGACAGAGGGGTTTCCTAGACCCTGGTCACTCCGTAGAACTCCCTCCACCCAGCTGCCTCCAGGCCCCGGACCCCATCCCAGACCCCCGGACTAGGCCTTGCCCCGGCTGTCCCATCTTTTGCCAGAGCACCCCAGCCCGGGCCCAGCTCCCAGCCCAGCCTTGGCCCCGCTCACCCGCTCCTCCTCCGCGCGGATGTCCGGCATGGTGCTCAGGCAGAGGCCGACCGCTGTGACGGCCACGAAGGCCACAGACACGCAGGCGAAGAGCTTGCCGGCCAGCCCCGAGTGCGGGTTGTCCACCACGTCGCGCAGTCGCCGACGGCCGCGCGCCAGACGCCCGTGGGGCGCCAGGGCGCAGCCGGGACTCCCTGGCACTGCGCGCTCCGCCGGCCCCGCGCGCGCCTCGGCCGCCTCCTCCTCCCGGCGGCGCAGGCGGCGCAGGCAGCAGCGCTCCAGCCGCGCCTCGTCGATGCCCCAGTAGGCCAGCTCGTCGCGAAAGGCCAGCGCGCACGGGCCGCGCAGCAGCCGCAGCTTCCCGGCGCGCAGCAGCGCCACGATGGCGCGGAAGGCGCACGGGCTGCGGTCGAAGAAGAACTCATCGCGGCTCACGTCGTAGTCGTCGCACACGCGCAGCAGCTCGTCGTGGCCGCGGCAGGCGCGCAGGCGCTCGAGGCGCGCGAGGGGACAGCGTGCCAGCGCGGCCCAGGCCAGGCGCACCCTGCAGCCGCCGACGTTGATGATGACGTGCCGGGCGCGGGCCCCGCCGCCGCCAGGGGGCTCCGCGGGCCCGGGAAGCAGGGCCATGGCCCCATGCGCAGCGCTGGGGTCAGGAGGCTGGGCCTGCGGAAGGAACGGTTCGCATTAGGGTTGGGGACACCTGATCACGCATGAGACCCTGGGCCTGGTGGCCCAGCGGAACCAAGGACTCCCTCCCCGCCCACTTGGTTCTTCCCCCCTGCATACCTGCCGCCTGCAGGGGGCCCAAACAGAGGACCACAGCCTTTCCTGCAGACCCAGGTTAAGTGGCGGCCTGCCTCAGTTTATCTCCTAGAGACTAGCTAGCCTGCGGCCAAAGGAAGCCCGCCCTGCAGAGGCTGCCTCAGGAGATCTGGGCGGGGCCCCGACACCAGCTTGTTACCTGATCACCATCCAATAAAGGTTAAGGGGGAAAGAGGGTGGTTTTAAATCTGAAAGAGACTAACATCCCAGCCCGGGTGCACGAGGCTCTGACTCCAATTTTCATGTCCCCGCAGAGCCCCGTACTAAATTGTAGAACAGGCTGGCTGACTCCTTTTGTAGCCAAATCAAATTTGTGCTCTTTACAGGTAGGAATATTCACCACAATGATCATTAAAAGATCTGGATAATCAGTAGAAAATAAAAATCTCAACTTCCCACAAGGTATTACAGATGAAAGTGCAAGGGTGTGGGGTCTCTCAAACACATTCATTTCTGCCAGGCAGTAAGTCGGACAACCCCATGACAGGAGGAGGAGGAGGTTCTGAACAAATCCTGCAGGAAGCAGGGACCCTGTTGGGCTGTACCCTCAGTGAAAGGATGTCCAGGGGAAAATTTATCTATTGGTATAGAAAGGTTGTAAGATTTCTCTGCCTGGTTCTAGGTAAAATAGAACCAGAGTATGTAGATGAGAGTATGTGTCTAATTCAACCTGCACAATGGGCCTGAGGTTGGAATTTTGGTCTATGAAACCACAAGCTAAGAAATTACCCCCATAAAAAGTAGTCTCGGGTGGGCGACATCTCTGCCGTGTGTGTTAGAACCAAACACATATTCGGTCTGGAGCAGTGCTTCTCAACCAAGTGACTCTGTCCCCAGAGGCATTTGGCGAGGCCTAGGCACATACTGATTGTCATGGCGGGGTGTGACTTGCATTTAGAGGGTAGAAACCAGAGTTCTGCTAAAACCCACAGTGTACAGGACAAAGGGCTGGGACCCAAAATGTCAACAGTGCCACTGTCTAGAGCAGTGGTTCTCAACCTTCCTAATGCTGCGACCCTTCAATGCAGTTCCTCATGTTGTGGTGACCCCCCAACCATAAAATTATTTTCGTTGCTACTTCATAACTGTAATTTTGCTACTGTTATGAATCGTAATGTAAATATCTGATATGCAGGATGTATTTTCATTGTTACAGACTGAACATAATTAAAGCAGTGATTAACCCTTTGCGGTCCAATTTTATTTTTGGAATTCAAACAGTCTGGTCCAAATTAATTGATGGGATTGCATGCTGAACCGGTTTGCGGTGTCGACCTCAGCCTCAATGTTGGACCTGCTCCTAGCGCCTGGTCTGTCGAGTCAGCCTCGACGTTGGACCAAAAAGGGTTAATCACAAAAACAATATGTAATTATATATGTGTTTTCCGATGGTCTTAGGCGACCCCCAAAGGGGTCGCGACCCACAGGTTGAGAACCGCTGGTCTAGAAGGACATGCTCTCAATTCAAGCCTCATAGGATTCCCACAGATGAAGCCCCAAGTAAGCTGAATTTACAAACCCAAATTAAAAAAACAACAACACTCAAGGCAACAACCCACATGGGCAAATATCAGCAGACACATGACTAATAGGATTAGGTTCCTAGGGACTTTAGATGATAGAATTATCAAAATAAAGATATGATAGAAGGAATTAAAAGCACAGAGGCAACATGAAAAACACGAGGAGGATCTAAATAAGTAACGAAGCTTCTAGAAAGCGCCAATACAGCCCGGAGATAAGGCCCAGTCCGGAGGTGAGGCTGGGCCTGGGTGGCGCTCCATCCCAGGTCTCCACAAGGAGTCAATAGGAGACAGACATCATGGAAAGGCCATACATGCGGAGGAGAAAGCAAACTTATCTGCTACCAGGACTCCCAGAAGAGGAGGCAACACTCAACCAAGGGAAAAAATGTGTCAGGATTTAGAATTTCCAGTGTTAGGGATGGTGCCAGACAGGATGAGGAAAATTCCACGCCTGGTGCATTACAGGGGGAGCCAGCGAGCTTTAATCCCTAAAATAAATGCGTGCAGTGGGACCTGATGGTGTTAAACTTGGGAAGTAAGACAGCTTTTGGTGGGGTTTTTTTGTTTTGGTTTTTTTTACTGGTGGGGAAAGATGGGTTTGAGTGCTGGCGGCCGCAGGCCCTTGCCGGCTGTCTTGGCTGTGCTATTTCCAGCTTGAATCCCCAGAATGCTTGGTTTTTGGGGCTGGGACACACTCAGCTGGTCAAAGCAGAAGGTCTGGGTCCACTCCTTCCCGAGGCAAATGCCCTCAGAGGCCAGGAGAGGACTCTTCCCCATCACCCTGCTGTTTGCATCCTGGAGTCCTGCCCGGGGCAGGCTCACCACCCGGTCCCTGGAGCAGCTGAGCCCACCGCCCACGCAAGCCTGATGGAACCAGCACCTGGCCGGGAGCCAGCACCCTCAGCACCAGCACCTGCAGCACCAGGAGGCTCCCAGAGAACAGAGCAAACGGAGGGAGGAGGCGCCCGTTAGGGATGGCCTTTCCTGGGGGGACTTCGGAGGCAGAGCTGGCAGAGTGAGTGGGCGTGCGTGAGTGTGTGAGTGTGAGCTGCCTGCAGGGCTTCCTCATCTAGGCAAAAGGAGAGAGAGTGAAAAGGAGAACACACAGAACTGGAATGGGATCTCAAGTACTAGAAGGCTGGCCCCCAGTTGAAGAAATACTTACTCTGTAACTGAATTTTCCGTTCTGCATTTAGGCTTAAAAACATTGACTGCAATGGACTAAAACCTCTGTAGTAGACCAGGAAGTTTTAGATTTCAAAACTCCCCAAGGCAGCTTTTGGGGAGAGACCACACAGCCCCCAGCACCAGAGAGGGGGCTGAGGGTTGCTGGAGGCCCCACTCAGCTTACCAAGGAGCAGAGTGGGATGGAGGAGGGAGATAGCGAGGAGAGGCAGCCTGCCCCTCACGGCCTTGGACTTCCTAACCTTTGGGGCAGGCGTGGCGGCGGGAGCTGGAGGGAGGCGTGGGGCTGGCAGGGAGGAGCTCCCATTACACACTTAGTCTTGCTTTTGAGGTGAAGCAGCTTCAGTTGCCTTCTGAGGGCCTGACCTGTGGTAGGATCTCATGAATCCGTTGTCACTTAATGTGCACACGGACCCTCGGCAGCCATGTGAGAATTTTTTAGGAAAGATCACCAAGAGCAAAGATGTGTCATTAGGGACCGAGGCTAAGACCATTCACACCCCTACTCCAACGACCATGTGTGGATGCTAAAGTCGGACAGTGAAGAAGGCTGATAGGAAGGAATGGATTAATCTGAAATGTGGTCCTGGAGGAGAGCTCCACCGAGACCCTGGACCAACAGAAAGATGGACAGGTGGGTCCTAGAGAGAACTGAGGCTGAAACATCGCTGGAGGCAAAAATGACAAAACCGAAGCTATCGTGCTTTGGACACATCAGAAGAAGGCAGGTTCTTTGGAAAAGACAATAATGCTGGAAAAACAGAAGGCGGCAGGAAACAAGGAGACCAAATGTGAGATGGACTGACTCCATGAAAGAAGCCACAGGCTGAGTCTATAGGAGCTGAGCAGGGCTGTGAGGACAGGACACTGTGAATGCAACCCACTCATGGGGTACCCAGGAGTCAACCCCATGGCATGTAACACACACAGGACCCTAAGAAACAGATTCTGTTGGCTGCATCTTACAGATTGATAAACTGACTCCCAGAGAGGTTAAGTAACTCCCCCAGCCGCACACTGCTCAGTGGCAGCTAGGATTTCATGCCCCATTATCTTCCTCTCTGCTTCACGGAGATTAATCCAGGAAACAATATGGCCGAGTCACCTGCCTGCATCTACTTTTGCCTGATCAGTTACTATGTGAGGGAGTTTGGTTCAGCTGATTTAATAACAATAGTTCTTAATAATTAGAATGGCAGTTCACAAACTGGGTGATGAGTCTTCTTTTTAAGAATGTATATTCCTGAATGTATTTAAAATTTTTATTTATTGACTGATTTTGGAGAGAGAGAAAAAGGGAAAGAGAGAGAGAAACATGATTTGTTGTTCCACTTATCTGTGCATTCGTTGCTTGATTCTTGCATGTGCCCTGACCAGGGATTAAACCCATAACCTTGGTGCATCAGGACAACACTCTAACCAACTGAGCAACTCAACCAGGGCTGGGTGATGAATCCTAAAGCCGAGCCAAACTGCCCCAAATTACCATCCGAATGGAAAAAAAGAGTTTATCTTGTATATTTTGCTCATTCTCCATGACGACATCTCTGTACAGAGTTTACTGTTCAGAGGGGTTGGCACACCTCCTCTCATGGTGGGCCATCGCCTCGCAGAATTGGGACGGTCCTGCCAGCGAGCAGAAATCTCCTGAACGGAGCCCGCGATGTGGCCAGGCTGCGCTGTGTCCTGCTCTGGCTCCTCAGTGATGACTGTCACCGGGTCTGGATCTCAACTGGGGTCCACTGTGTCCCCTCCTTGCTGCAAGGGACATGTGGCCCCATCTGCTGACAGGGCTGGTCCTGACTGGGGGCTACCAGCATTGAGTGGGTGGGGGTCAGGGTGCTGCTCAGCACCCCACAGGGCACAGGGCACCCACCACAGAGTCATCCAGCCCAGATGTCAGTGTGCTGAGGGTGCCCTGTTCAAACGCATCTGCCTCACTGAGTAAGTAAACAACTCACTAAAGAAGCCATTCAAGGAAAGAAGTGACAAAATGCTAGATATCCATTTAGAGGCTGGTAGCATCAGGAGGCTGTTGGGGGGCCATTCGCCCCAAGCTGCAAGGAGGCGGGTGGGCTGCCACAGTGAGGGCGTCACAGCGAGGAGAAAGCCCAGTGGCTTGGTCTCAGCTTCAAGTCCACTGCTCTATGACATAAAAGGTTTCGCACTATGGATGATGCAAGATCCTTAATCCAGCACTGCGGGCTTTGATACGCTGTTCTCTGCCTCCATTTTGGTTTTCGAGCCTTTGCAAATTTGGTCACATTCATTTACCTTTTTCCCTCACCTCCTCTCTCCATCAGCCACCCCGGGACCAGAAGTGTTGGTTTGTGGGAAAGGGGCCGTGGGACCGGCACAAAGACGATTCCTCACCCCGACCCACTGGCTGGTGTGGTCTCCCTCCAGGTGCTCGCTTCATTTTGCATTTGAAACGCTTGCCCTCGGACATGACCCAAGGAAGAGCGCAGGAAGCAAGCCGAGCGACGATGGATAAGAACACGTGACCTAAGTCAGCCGTGCTTTTCTTCCACACCCACCAGCACTGGCCGAGGCCGAGGGGTTAAGATGAAGATACACCCACCTCTGCTCGCTGTTCTCACTTCTTACGGTCCTCCCAGGACAAACGTCATATGAATTACAGATAAAATCACCTGTGGGGTAAAAAAAATAAATAAAATAAATAAAGAGCCAAGGTAAATAACTACTTTTAAATAAACCATGACTCTGTAGGAGGTTTCCAGAGTCTTAAAATAAAGATAAGGACTCTTAGGTCATTGATCTAATTTCTTTCTGATTGTTAAACGTATCTCTGTTCAATTATTTTGCTTTGAAATGGATTTATTTTCTATATGTCAAGGTTACAGAGATTACGAAAAGCTTCTGGAGTGTATATATGAACAGAACTGAAAACGTGCTAATTAGATCTATTTTTAGCCATGTTGTGGAGAGAAATTGATGATTTCTTTTCAGTTATGATTTATGAGAACCACGTATAATCCCCAAATCTATAAAACACATAGAAATTTGGTAACTAATAGCTTATTCATGAAGCAAGGTGCACACTGCCCAGCTGCATATAATAGCCCTAAAGAATTTTTAAATTAAACTTTTAATTCTGAGACTGTAGAGATCCTGGTACCCTCTACCCAGTTCGCCTGACAGTGGTATCTTGCAAACTGCAGCCCAACCTCACAGCCAGGAGGCCACGCTGACACAGTCCAGACACGTTGCTGTCCGGTCTAAAACCACGCATCTGGTCTCCATCTCGGTACTTCTGCCGTTTTAAGAAAGGTATAGAATGGACTCACATGTTATGTACCCTTTCAGGACTGGCTTTTTTCACTCAGCAGAATTCTCCGGAGAGTCACCAGGTGCCTGTTGTATCAATAGCCCCCTCTCCCCGCCTCCCCGGTGATGCCTCCAGTATGGATGTGCCGGGTTTGCTGAACACCACACACGCTGAGGGACAGCTGGGCTACTTCCAGGATTGGGGTATTATGAACAAAGCTGCTATAAACACTTCCATAAAGGGTTTTCTTTCTTCTGGGATAAATGCCCAGTGAAGTAGGAGTTTTTTTTTTATTTTTGATAAAGTCCAATTTATCATTTCCTCTTTTATTGACTGTACTTTTGGTGTCAAGAATAATTTGCCAAGTCAGACATCCCAAAGGTTTTCTACAATTTTACTTCTAAAATGTACAGTTTTACATTTAACCAGAAACCATTTTGAGTTAGTTTTTGTATAAGGTGTGGGACTTAGGTCAGGATTTTTAGTGTATGAGTGTCTGTCTAATTGTTCCAACACCATATGTTGAAAAGACTATCTTTCCTTTATGGAATCACCTCTGAACCTTTGTCAAAAATCAGCTGGGCACGTTTGTGGGCATACATGTCTGGATGTTCTATTCTGTTCTAGTGATCTATGTAAATATCTCTCCACCAATGAAACAGTCTTGATAAATATAGCGATATAGCAAGTCCCGAAACTGGGTGGACTGTTTCCTCTGACGTTATTCTTCCTTTCAAAGCAGTTTGACTCCTCCAGTTCCTTTCCATTTCATACAAATAAACTTTAGAATATTTAGTCAAAATTTACAAAAATAATCTCACCGGTCTCCTCACATACAATCCTGTTACAGTCGCCTGGGCCTCCTCACCCACAATCAGGCAGAGTCTGGAGACTCTCAACATGCATACTCTCATGGACTAAGTGTGTCTCTCCGTGCCTATACTCCAGTATAATACTAGCTGCTAAATCTGTTTTAACGTATAAGTAAGAGAAATATAATTAGTACGTGTGTTTGCAGATGTACTGTTAAACCCATTTTTATCTGAAGTAACTATTTGCATGTGCAGTTTTGCTTCTAGAGCCCAGAACAGAAATTCCATCCACCCACCACCACCAGCTCCCAGCTGCGGGCATGGCCGGTGGGTGATGGAGTCACCCATCTGCTTACTGGTGGGCCCCGCCAGCAGTTTGGAGGAGATGTGATCCCAGAAGGAGAGTTAACATTCCTGGG
Source organism: Myotis nattereri (assembly GCF_964212035.1). Taxonomy (NCBI): domain Eukaryota; kingdom Metazoa; phylum Chordata; class Mammalia; order Chiroptera; family Vespertilionidae; genus Myotis; species Myotis nattereri. The sequence goes on along the minus strand of NC_138083.1, from coordinate 54,632,342 downwards.
AGTTCTGTCCTTCCTTCCAGCAACCCCCAAATCCATACTGAGCGTCTCTCCTGTCAGGCGGTCTTGGGGACAGTGGATGGACCCCCTGTGTGTCAAGGGACCCCAGGCCTGGGCCCTTAACGGCTTGTCCCACTCTCATCATGACTCACAGGGCTGTACATACAACACACACAACAGCTCCTTATGTCCTCAATAGTCGTAAGGCTGGGAAGTTTGAGAGCTGCTGTCCTAAACGACGGAGTCCCCAGCCTGCCCAGTGGTGGGGCCTGAGCCCTCTCTGGGCCCAGACGACTTTCCTCCAAGAAGTCTTGGAACATAGAGGAGAAATTCTCATGGATCCAGGGGTCACTCGCTCTCCTGCCCTCTGTGCACCATGAAGGGGGTGGAGGGAGTGCACCCCTTTGTGCCCCAGTGTCCTGGCACCTGAGAGGGGGTGGGCTGCACTGAGGAGAGGGAAGTCTGGAGCAGCGCTACCCAGGATTCCCTGAGCCTTATGTGAGGGGCCCCAGGAGGGCCCGAGACCTCCACGGTGTCCCCATGAAAGACCAGCAGGTGCCCTCCCACCCCAGGAAGAACAGGCCGCCCTCCAAGGCAGCAAATAGCACATCTCAGGTACTTGAACACAAAGCGAGGGGCTGCCAAAGCACCTGTTCCGGATACTGAGTTTTCACCTTGAAATCATGACAATTCTCTCTCTCTCTCTCTCTCTCTCTCTCTCTCTCTCTCTCTCTTTTTTATTGCTTAAAGTATTACAAAGGATATTACATATGTGTCTATTTTATCCCCCCTCCCTAGACAGTCCCCTAGCCTCCCCTATCCCCCAGTGTCTTATGTCCATTGGTTATGCTTATACGCATGCATACAAGTCCTTTAGTTGATCTTTTATCCCCCTACCTCCTGCCCCCCAACCCTCCCCGGCCTTCCCGCTGCAGTTTGACAATCTGTTTGAGGCAGCTCTGCCTCTGTATCTATTATTGTTCAAAAGTTTATAATGGTCTCTATTATCCATGAATGAGTGAGATCATGTGGTATTTTTCCTTCATTGACTGGCTTATTTCACTTAGCATAATGCTCTCCAGTTCCATCCATGACGTTGCAAATGGTAAGAGTTCCTTCCTTTTTAGAGCAGCATAGTATTCCATCGTGTAGATGTACCACAGTTTTCTAATCCATTCATCTACTGATGGGCACTTAGGCTGTTTCCAGATCTTAGCTATGGTGAATTGTGCTGCTATGAACATAGGGGTGCATATATCCTTTCTGATTGGTGTTTCTGGTTTCTTGGGATATATTCCTAGAAGTGGGATCACAGGGTCAAATGGGAGTTCCATTTTCAGTTTTTTAAGGAAACTCCATACTGTCTTCCATAGTGGCTGCACCAGTCTGCATTCCCACCAGCAGCGCACAAGTGTTCCTTTTTCTCCACATCCTCTCCAGCACTTGTCGTTTGTTGATTTGTTGATGATAGCCAGTCTGACAGGTGTGAGATGGTACCTCATTGTTGTTTTGATTTGCATCTCTCGGATGATTAGTGACTTTGAGCATGTTTTCATATGTCTCTTGGCTTTCTGAATGTCCTCTTTTGAAAGGTGTCTATTTAGGTCCTTTGCCCATTGAAATCATGACAATTCTTAATTGGTCACTTAGCTTCAAACCCATTCTATTAAGCAAGTGCCCCTCAGGGCCGAGGTGAGCGGCCGGCACAGCTGGAGGTCACGGCTCCGCCGTCCCCAGCACCGCGGTGGGACAAGCAGCAGAGCGGCCTGACAGCAGTCCGGTTTCTGTAGCCCTGACTCCCGCAGAGACGCAGCCACTGACTTTCTGCCGAAGTCAGTCTTCAATCGAGGCCTGAAGGGCTCCCTGCACGTGAAGACCTCCCGCTGCAGAAACCGTCTTTCCGTTTGCAGCGTTCTTGACTCACCCACCGAACAGAACCCCTGACACTCTGCTCCCCGCCCGAGGGCCACTCCCCCTGGCGCTGTGCCAGGCCTGGGTGGGAGAGCAGCCCCGCGGGACGGAAGCCCCAGGGTCCTGACGATTTCCTCACAAAGGGCCTGCGTCGTCTTCTGCGCACGTCCTCCTCCCGTCTGGGGCACCATGCCCTGACGTGGTGCTTGGCAGCAAAAGCAGGTTACAGCACAGACGTGGGGCTGTGTGTGTACACACTGTTTCTCTCTGTGGGCGGGCAGGTGCTTAAAGCAGCTTCCGGATGGAGTAGGTGTGGGCAGTGACATTTTAGGTGATTTATATTTTTTTGTTACGTTTTTCTCTCCGGTGTTGTGTTTTTATTTTTGTTTTTTAAACAAAAGATACAAGCAATTTTAGTATCTAAATAAAGGAATGAAATTATTCTAACTTTAGAGGGGAAATGACATCGTATAGTTTTTATATAATGAGACTGAAGTCCCATGAAATGACAGTATGATAAATGCACCTTTGTGTTAAATCCTCATTGGCTTGGATATCCTGAGCATTAAGCTCTAAGACTCAAATCGATGTCAGGAAGCCTGAACCCTTTCCACAGGGGGCAGCTCTCTGAGCAGCAGCCCAGATGGACAGAAGAGATACTTTTGTATTCACATATCGGCCACCTTAAAAACCAGAGTGAGTAATACTCTGTAACATATTGCTTCGCAAACAAGAAGGCTCAGGATTCTAGGAGGAGATTTTCCAGTCACTCAGATGTTTCCCTTTTCCTTCTCGTAACCACATGATTATATTAAAGAAATGAAACTTTTGAAACAGAAGGAATTTTAAAAATCTGTGACGTCAGGCAGTGAGAGCGCCCGTGTCCCTGTGTAAGGACGGCGAGGCCCTGCCTGTGAGGTGCCGTCATTCATTCCATACCGTCCCAGGAGCCAGACGTGGACTATTCCCACTACGACAACAAAGTGCGACTTTTACATTCTGGTGAACACGCGTCTGCCCTGTCGGGAGATGCCAGCTGGGGTGGGGACACGGGCTTGGGAATGCAGGGGGTCCAGGAACTCGAGACCCTTCTCACCAATCCCACGTGTCTGGGGCAGGAAGAAACGCAGTGTTGAGAGGGCAGCTTAGGTGAGGCTGCGCTTGTGGGAGCTCAGCAGGAACTTCGGTTCATCGGGGAGACAATCTGCTTGGAGTGAACCGGCGATCATTTAATTTTTATGTAATTTGACTATAACAGCCAGGGTTCCAAAAATAAATAGTTGTATCACTTGTTTCAGGAACACATTCTCTTCAGTTCAAACAGTTTCTAACTTGAAATGCATATTTGTTAGGAAAAGTGCGGAGACCTGGCTCAGGAGGATGAGGAGGAAGGAGGGGCGGGTGCGCAGCAGCCTCGGCCGCTGGCCAAGGCTGCATCGTGGGGGAGGACGCTCTTCCTGCCGCACGGCACCCCCTCACCCGTGGCGTCCTCGCCGTGGGTCCGGCCTGCGGCGGCTTCCGCCTGCACTTCCGTGGGGATGGCAGAGAGCTGCCGTCAGGTCCTCTTTTAGGGTGCCCTTCACGTGGCTCCTGGGTGGGAGAGCAAACTGGTTTGCAGCCACTAAATTCCCGCAGGGATGAGCCCGGAGCCTCTGTCCTCGGCCCAGTGAACCTCCCCTCTGACTCACGGTCAGTCTGTCCTGGGGGGTGATGGCCAGCAGGGTCACGGGGCCGGCACCGCAGGGAGGAGGTGAGGTGGGGACCTGCTTCTGTCCCACAGCCTTCTCTCCTGGGAGGACCCAACGTCCTGCCCCCATAGCTTCACGGCACCTCCCCCAGGACCCGGTCCTTGACAGGTTCAAAACTGTGGCAAGGCCACCACAGGGTGGAGGAGGTGTGTGGGGAAAGGCGGTGGGACCCAGGGCCCTGGGCGGGGAGGCTGTGGGCAGCTGTCCTGTTTCACTGTGGGGCCAGTGGGGTGCTGAGGGGACGACAGACAACAAGGCATCCCGGTGAGCTCAGTGTGACCACTGACGTGACACCACTGAACACCTGCTGACCGTTCAACAGTGTGTGACAGCCTGTGTGACAGCCGTGATGGCCATGTGACAGATGCGTGACAACTGCATTTGGAAACTGTGTGATAAGTGTGTCAGCGTGTGTGACCACTGCATGTGATAACATGGCTTTAAGGTCACAAACAGAGCCGACAGACACTGGAGCTTGGGAGCTGCCCACCTGCCTACACCGGGTGTCTGCTTTGCTCAAGAACAGAACCAGTGACTCCTGCACTAGCGAGCGTGTCCTGTGGTCCCGGCTTTCTCGCCACAGAGCCCAGGCCACCTCCCCGCTCACCCAACGTGCCCTCAGAGGTGTGCACGGCTTCACGCAAGCTCAGCCACCCCTCCCAACGCCCGCTCCACAGGCCCGTGAGAATGTCTTCACAGGCGAGGTCACGTTCATGAGAAAGAGCAAATGACACATTGTGCATACCATGTGCACGTGCGTTAGCATCCGCTTAATTCAACTTTAAATGGGCCCTTCAGCTCCTTCTGGAAAGAAAACAGTGAACTGGGATCACCTGAACGTCTTGTTCCCACGCCATCGGCACGATAAGCAGTAACGAGCACAGCACATGGCAGAGCGAGGAAGGGCCACCCAGCGGGCAGGTACGCGGCCGCTCCTGGTTCCCACAGTGCAGCTGCTCCGCTGTCTCCCAGGTCTCAGGCACTTCAGCCCACGAGCTCATACGTCTGAGGTGGGTGTCCAATAAGGTCTAGAGCCTTTCAGGTGTGGATAAAAGTATGTGGTTCCCAGTATCCCGGCATCAGACTACAGCTGTGGGCTCTGCCTCAATCTCCTTATCAGCACTTTGGTCCTCCCCAAACCTGTCCCTTAAGCCCCCACAGCCCACCCCACGACGAAGACCGCTGTCTCACCAGGACCAGTGGGTTAATTCAGCCAAAACGCATCATCATTCAAACCCCTGAGATTCAGTCTCTACCCACAGAGGAAGTCTGCACGTGTCCATCCGGAAAACCCCCACGAGTTACGTCAGCAGCCGGGCACCAGAGGGGGGCCTCCCAGGATGGGCATGAACTTCTCCCTGATCCTGTTAGGCCTCAGAAGGGAATGTATGGATGGTTCTTGTTCTTCTCTACATTAATTTGCTTAAATGAGCCTTAGAGATTCATTGCCATGAGAAATAATGTTCCGTTGATAAAACTAACCCATGGGAAGAATGGAAAATTGGACAGTACAACAAAAAATAAAACAGAAGGAAAAATACCTTTAATCCCATCACCACAGACAACCACCATCAATGCTGGTCTGTGGGTAGTTTGACTTGCTGGGCCAGGGGCACAGGGTGGGGGAGATGGACAGGGTGGGGGAGATGGACAGGGTGGGGGAGATGGACAGGGTGGGGGAGATGGACAGGGTGGGTGCGGGAGGACGGGCACCCACATCACAGAGGCAGGGAGCTGACCCGGGGCAGAGCTCACTCTCAGCGTCCTCAGTCTCCATTTCCAAAGTCCTGCTCTCCGCTCCCTCCCATGAAGTCAACAGTAAAACAGGCTTAGCAAGACCAACAAGGGGAAGAGTTTGGGGAGTGCACTGTCTGATTGGACGGGGCAGTGGGTATGGAGGCAATAGAGAACACGTGTATGCAAATCGGTGTGTAATTTGTATATAAACATTGACAGTGGTTAGAGCATCAGCTCTTGCACTGAAGGGTCTTAGGTTTGAGTCCCAGTCAAGGGCACATGCCTGAGTTGCAGGTTCTATTTCTGGCTCAGTCAGGGTGCATGCACACCTCCCTCCCTCTCTCCCTCCCACCCTTCCTCCTTTCCTCCCTCCCTCTCTCTAAAAATCAATGGAAAAAATATTCTCAGATGAGGATGAACAACAACAAAATACACTGAAAGAGACAGATGGAAATACCACGATAAATTAGGTTCCATTACCTCGGCACATAGCACTGCACAAGATAAAAAACAACACATATGCTTTTCCTTAATTGATATTCCCAAGTCTCCTATGATCAAAGGTACTTCTCTTCTACAGAGGACAAGCTATAACCGGTGGTTAAAATCACAACTGTTTCATCTGGAAAACATGACACATTCTCTTTCCACATGTCCCTGGGGCTGGGCACTGTTTTTCGATGGCACAGTCTCTTGCTGTGACAGTCGCCTCACAGCTCACACAGGGGCCCATGTTTCCTGGCAGGAATGAGCCCCGAGGAAGCCCCCCGCCCCCATCATTACAGGTTTCTCAGAAAAACAAGTCAGGTTTCCCAGAGATAAAACTCAAGTTGTTTATCCTGAGTGTTGCCTGCCGGCTCCCACACGTCTGCATTTCCCGAGACTCTAGAATTTTCTACTTCTCATTGGCTGCGTATTAAAGAAGCCAATGATATATATTTCCTATCATTCCTCATCTACACGATGTATTTTTTTTTCTTTTAGTGGAAACAATTTCAAGGAAATTTGTTCAGTCAGAAACTGTCTTTTTCGCTGAAACCGGTTTGGCTCAGTGGATAGAGCGTCGGCTTGCGGACTGAAGGGTCCCAGGTTCGATTCCGGTCAAGGGCATGTACCTGGGTTGCGGGCACATCTCCAGTAGGAGGTGTGCAGGAGGCAGCTGATCGATGTTTCTCTCTCATCGATGTTTCTGACTCTCTAGCTCTCTCCCTTCTTCTCTGTAAAATATCAATAAAATATATTTAAAAAAAAAAAAAAGAAACTGTCTTTTTCTTGAAGCAACTGTGAACCAGCACTCCGGAAAGGAGATGAGTGACATCAAGTCCCACTTCACCAAGGCTCATGCAAGATCGCTCGTCCTGTGACTAAGCAGCTAATCGGATAACGGGCAGTGATGTTAGTGCATTTTAGTTCACATAAGCATTTCAGCCCATTGCATTAATTGCTACGATGTGAAATGAGATATCCAGACGTAAAACTTGACATGCACTATTTTTCCTGCTATTCTCCAGAGACACTTCCCCCGACCCCCCAAAAAGAAAGAAAACAGGAGGGGAATTCTCTTCCTGGCTGTTACCAGCTTCATTTGATCCCCATAAGTCCAAGGAGACGACCAGAATCCGCTGGGCAGGAGGGCTGCGGCTCAGCAGAGCACAAACACTGATTCTGTCACAGGGGCTGGGGCAAGACTAAGTTCTCTTGGAAATTTCTAGAGCTCACCAAGCTGAATTCAGAGGGAAGGAGATCTGAGTGCCTCTGCACGTACGTAGTGGGGCCCTGGGAGCCTGGCCAGCTGGAGGCAGACCCTCTGTCGCCCACACCCTTCCCAGGCCAGAGAGAACGGAGCCAGGAATGACTCCTTTACAGGAATAAATGTACCTCTTCAAGCTAGAACTTAACAGGAACGGCTGCATGGGTTCAGATTAGCCTGAGGGTTTTGAGGCTCTGCTGGCCTACAGTTCCAGCCTTTGATTTTCATGTGCTCAATACTCCTGGAGTCTAAGATAAGACTTAAGTGCCACCGGTTAAATACCTGAGATGGTTAAAAATATCCAGGAAGGCCATTGCATTCTGGGAATGCTGCCCTGGGCTTGGTCCACTCCTGTGCTAGCCTGCCTTCCTCACCCAGCCCGCTTGCGCTAGTGACCCGAGCCCAGGTTGAGGACAGAGGAGGAGTGGCCTGGAGGGTGTGCCAGTGAGGCAAGGGGGGGTACCCCTAAGTCAAGAGATGCCCTGGTTTCCAGGGGGAGAGGTGGAGGAAGCAGAGCACAGGGAACTGCCCCTTCCCCCGCCCACAGAGCACAGGGGACCTTGGAGCAGTGCTGGGAGTGGGCCAGGGAGCCCTTGGCCTATACAGTTTTGATCTGTGAATTGTCAGGGTCTTTCTGCATCAATTTAATAAAGTGACACAGAAGTTTTCTGTACCATTTATACATCACACTTCAATTAGTCTTTTTCTAAACACACAACCCAATAAAAATCTTGGGTGTTTGCATTTAGAACTGACGTATCCCTGACTTGTTTTTTTCAGGTTTATCATCTGCAAGTCAGGGGTCTGAGGTGGCAGTCAGTCCTCGTCCGACTCGGGAGGAATTAGAGGATGTGTGTCAACAGAGCGGCCCATGTCTCACGGGGCCCAGGACGTTCCCACCTGCCTCACAGGAACACGCCCATGGGCTCCGAGGGCACATTAACAACAAGGCCCCCAGTCTGTGTATCGCTGGTCAGTCTGACCTCACCCAGCACATGGAGAGGCTGAGCGGGACCACTTATGTGTTGTTGTTTTTTAAGTGATTTTAGAGCAGTGGTTCCCAGCGGGTTTTTTTGGCCATGCCCCATCTAAGCATCTCTAAGATTCTGATGCCCAGCCTGTGACATGTAATTCTTATTATTCAAAAAGTGAACTCCTATTCACATGGAGGAAGCCTAAAAGGCCATTAACTTGGTCTAAACAAGCTTCCAAAGAATATGGCATCCATGAAAGAGAAAAAGAAAAGAAGGAAAGGACAGTTGAAGTACTGAGGAAATAATAACTAAGAAATTGTTTAAAAAAATAATAATATGAAGTGATATGAAAAAATAGTAAACAAAGTGTCAGAACATACAACAGAGAACTGAAATGCATAAATATGTCACAATATACATTTATGTACTATCAGACCCCTAGAACCATAAGAAATGCAAAAAATTCACTGTTAATAACTCATTCTCGAATTGTCCCCCTTGAAAATAAAATTGTCCCCCTGTGGGGCGTGTGCCCCACATTGGGAACCAATGTTTGAGAGAGAGAGAGAGAGAGAGAGAGAGAGAGAGAGAGAGAGAGAAACACTGATCAGCTTCCTCCTGCACACCCCTACTGGGGTTCGAGCCCGAAACCCGAGCATGTGCCCTGACTGGGAATAGAACCTGCAACCTCTTGGTGCCTGGGACAACGCTCAGCCAACCGAGCCACACCGGCCAGGGCCGGGCTGTGTATGAATTCCTCCTAGAATTTCTTTTTTTTAAAAAATATATTTTATTGATTTTTTACAGAGAGGAAGGGAGAGAGATAGAGAGTCAGAAACATCGATGAGAGAGAAACATCGATCAGCCGCCTCCTGCACATCCCCCACTGGGGATGTGCCCGCAACCCAGGTACGTGCCCTTGACGGGAATCGAACCTGGGCCCCTTCAGTCCTCAGGCCGACGCTCTGTCCACTGAGCCAAACCGGTTTCGGCCCTCCTAGAATTTCTTGACTGAGTGGATTCCGTGGCTTCTGTTTTCACCTGACATTTGGTTTGGTTGCTCCTCAAAGTTTCCTGATGTAGGTTTGTTCTTACAAACAAACCAGCTGGGTAAAGGGAGGCCAAGGAGGGCCGCAGGCACACACAGGTGAGATCCCAGAGGAGGGGGCCGAAGAGCCAATGGGCTGCCCGTCTCTCTCTGCTTCACTTCAGCTCACCTTGAGAGAACGGCTGAAGCTCTCAGGAAAGTGCCGGATGGCAAAGCTGATGTGGCCCAAGTGAACCCCGAGTGGCCCTCACTGTGGCGTGCAGATCACAGTTAAAGGCAGGTACCATTCAGCCAGCCACGTGGACCAAGGGCCCGCGTCCGCGACCAGCTTCAGAGGCTGTCCCTCGGTACCCCAAGCTGGCTGCCACCTGGCTCTCCTCACGGCACCGGGTTTGATGCTGGTGATGCGATGTGCAATGTGATGTAGAGATCTCGCAGCAGTGGGACCCTAAATTGTTCCTATCCCCCATGAAACTGCCATCAGTACCTGCATTCAGATGTCAGACATGTGTGCCATTCTTCTCAGACCCCTGAGACCTCTACTGTCCTCATCACACAGTTACTGGGCGCCCCTTCCGTTCGTTCTGACCCCCAGCACCCACACACCCTGGCGCTGCCCCATCTGCTCCCCTTCACTGCCGCCCCCACACATCCGAAATCTGCAGAAGCGAGAACATCCTCCCACCGCACCACCCTCGCCCGCACTGGTCCTGCCCTCCTGGTGCCTGAGTAAGAGACGCTTCCTCAGAAGAACAGCCAAACACCCGGACAGGAGGGGACCAGACTGCACAGCCCTGGATGCTGAATCGCCTGAGAGGCTCAGACCCACCTGCCTGGAAACCCAATATTTTGTCATTTCCTATCAACCTATGTGCTCTGTCCGACCTATTAATTATGGCACACACACCTGTAATTATGGTGATGCAGTGCCAACCGCACACTGGGTAGGAACTCTTTGTTATAACTCAATTAACCCACCAGTACATATTTCGGAGCATCTGGCTTGAGTGGGACCCTGTGCCAGGCATTGAAAAGAAAAACTGCACAGCCTCCCGCTCCATACCAGCTAAGAACTTGCTTCCCTCTTTTCCCTCCGTGCCTACAAAAACACCCAATTTTTTTCTTAAATTATGGAAATCTCAAGGTATAAAAAAAAACTACTGCAAAGTGGAATATAGAAATTGAAGAGGAATCAGAACACTATTTGGCACTGGCCTCAGAAAGAATCTGAAAGTTGTTCTCACAATGTGTCCCTACTTAAGGTGCAGATATAACCGTCTTTCCTTGGCAACACTGTTAATCCCGAGTGTGTGCGCTGGTCTGCACCCAGCACCCAGCACCCAAGTGGACTGCACCCCCCAATGGGGCGCAATGCCTCCAAAATCCACGGTTTAAAAGAAACCAGAGCATTTCGGCCCCGTTGACTGGAGGGAGTTATGAATGAAGTGGAGCCTTGGAGGCCAGCTGTACATGCTGAACTTCCTGGAGATGGGGGAGGGGGCTTCCTTTTGCTTAGACCTGCCTAGGGTCTGTGGGACCTGGCCTGCATTTCTCAGCAGAAATGAAAACTTCTTGGCTTCATCTGCGTGCTTCCATGGCCCGGGAGACAGGATGACCTTGGGGAGCTCACTTACCGGACACCCCCTTTAGCAGCTGCCCCTGAGCAGGGCTGAGGAGGAAACCAGCATGCGGGCACTTGGGGCTCCTCCCAGGCCACCTCCCAGGGAGTCATCTGATGCACCAACAGAGTCAAAATCCGCTCACAGTCACCTGCTTAACACTGGCCTTGAGCACAGGCCGCAGGAAGCAGGGGTTTGCAGCCCCAGGAAGAAGGAGGAGGAGGAGGAAGCTGGGGGTGTGGGGGAAAGGGGGGGAGAGGATTTCTGTAAGGGTCAAGTAGAACCCACCCAGCCCAAACCGAGTTCTGGGCTGTGGTTTTGGAAGACGTGACAAAGATGTGAAAAGGGAGTCACAGTCCACGACCGTGGCCCTGCTCCAAGAGCCAGAAACCAGAAACTGAACCTGCTGAACCCAGGCGGTCTGGGTGGGGGCTGCACAAGTTACCCCGAAACCGCTGTAGCACAAACACTTGGGGGTGCACAGATGCCACGGATCCCTGGGAACTCTGCTGGCTTGGAGGAGTTTCAGGGGTGCAGAGAGAGCCCAACTCACGCTGCCTGTTGTCCCTGCCATTGTGCCAAGATCTGAGACCTGCTCAGCCTCGCCCTCCTCGCCCCCAGGGGCCACTGTCCAATCCTGGTCTGTTCTCTGCGTCCCCAGCCCCAGCCCCAGCCCCGGCTCGGCGGGCCAGTGTGGAAGCCCCTACTCTTCCTTGGCCAGCCCGGCTCAGGCTGCGAGTTTGTAGAATTCCGTGTTCCCTCAGCCTAATTCAGGTCCGCACCCTGGCCAGAGAAGGCAGGGTGCCCTGCGCGTGTGCGCGTGTGTGCATGCGCGCGTGTGCATATGTGTGTGTGTGCACGCGCGTGTGTGCATATGTGTGTGTGCACGCGCGTGTGTACGTGTGTGTGTACGCATGGGGGCGACGTTCACTGCCACAGGGGCGGCAGGAACGGGTGAGGAGCCGGCCCCAGAGCGCGGAGGACTCGCCCACGTTCCGCCTCCTCTTCGCGGAGCCGGTGCGCCCACCAACCAAGCCAGGACGCGCGCCAGGAGAGCCCACTCGGGTACCCCCCACCGACCTTCCCCCGAGGTCCCCTACCCCACGTCGCAGGCGCCGCTTTGCCCCTCCTGTCCTTGCTCTCACCTGGGCTTAGGCAGATCCGACGCGGACCGACGGGGCGGCAGCGGGAACCGGTCTGCAGCCGCGGACGCTGGGACCCCCATGAAAGCGCACGGAGTGGCCAGAGCCCGCGCCTCGCTGACGCGGGTGCTTGGGGGCGGCGCCCAGCACAGCCCCAACCCCGCTCCAGTGCCCGGTGGGGGGTGGTAGGAGGGGGAGGAAGGCTCTTCCAATGTCTCTCCCCAATCTTCCCCCCACCCTACCGCACGGCCCGGGAGAAGCTGCGGCGCCTGCCCATCGCGCTTGGGACAGGTGCCTGAGCCTCCTCCCCCAGCACCCCCTCTCCTCGAACCCGGACCCTGCGGTGTAGACCCCGACACCTCCACAGCCCCCGCTTCTTCCCTCCCCCCGGGACCCTGCGGTGTAGACCCTCCCGCCTCTGTCCCTGCTCCGGCCCCAGGACCCTCCGGTGTAGACCCCCGGCCCCATCGCGCGCGCAACTTTACCTCAAGACCGGACTCCGCGGGCTGCCGCTCCGCTAGCCCGGCCGGCGGCCTCCACGGGGCGGAGCGCGACGTCTCCGGAGCCCGCTGCCCGCGGAGTCCGGCACCGCCCCGCGCGCCGCCCCCGGCCCGGCCCGGCCTCAGCGATCCACTCCGCTGCGGTGGCGCGGCGCCCCCTCGCGCCCGGCCGCGGGTTGCGAGGGCCAGAGGACCCCCGCGCGGCTGCCAGGAGGCCACGAGGCTACGAGTCCACGGCCGCGTCCACTGGGAGCGCACGCCCGGGGCGCACCGCGCCCACCAACGCGCCAGGCACACGCGCTCCCCCACTCAGTGGCGTGGGGGGCACAGAGCCTCCTCCCACACGGCTGAGCAACCCTGGGGAAAGGGCAGAGGAGGGCTCTCCACGTGGCGCTGCCTGAGACCCTGGGGAGTCCGCTGGAGGGTCTGGAGACGCTGCCGCCACCAGCAGAGCCTGCTTGGGCCACGCTGCCGCCGGGTGGATCCCGATGACCAGGCTCGCTCATTTCATTTACCAGAAGGAAATGCTCTCTGCAGCCTGAGCCTGAACACCCAGGCCCGGAAAGACCGCTTTTTCTCCATAGAAACACTAATTGAATTTAGAGCCATAGAGGCCTGGCCATCCCGGCCCTGAAAGGCCACCTCCCCGGGAGCGGTTCGGGTCGTGTCTGTAGCATGGCCAGCGTCCAGTGGACGTATGTGGATGCCTGGGAACGAGGGGAGATTCCCTTCCACACGAAGCCCTCCACCCGGAGGAACGCTCGCTGACACACACCAGCAAGCCAGGACCTCCAGGGAAGGCGCTCAGCAGTGGCTGGCACAGGGGCGCCCAGCCGCTGGTAGCTTTATTTACCTAGGTTGGGTGTGCACGCTTTCTCCGCTAAACATTCCCCAGTCCCTTACTGTTCTCCCGGGAGGAAATGTCCAGCCCTAACTCCACCCTGGCTGCCTCTTGCAGGCCCCGTACCCTGAATCAAGTCCCTGGGTTGCTGTGACCATGCAGAGTGGACCCAGTCCATCACCTCCCAGCCTGGCACCCTATCACATTTTCCATCCACCCTGGCTTTTTCGTCAACAAAAATCTGAGATCACTGTCTCTACTTGTGCAGTTGCTTGTAGGTTTTTCCTGATCCATAATTTTCATTTGTTTGGTTCTTTAAACTCTAGGTGCAGTAGATTACAGTTTGTTCCTATTCAAATATTTTTTTATATTTTATTACTTATTTTTAAAATTAAATTTGTTAGGGTGACATTGGTTAAAAGGATCATATTGCTCCTATTCAATTTTTGGTGAGCCTGTCAGGAACTTCAGAATCTTAACCCTATCATGCAACCTAGTAGTGCCTTCTCACCTGGAGCCGTTGAAACACCTGTCAGTCCAAGTCATCCGTAAAGCCGGTGTTCTCAAAGGAAGGCCGCTGCTGGGGCCAGGGGAGTGCTCTCCTCGGATTGGTGTTGACTAACCATCAACCTGCCTTGGGCCAGATGGTCTGTCTCCGTCCAGACTGCTCTAGCAACTCACATTTTCCACTTTGTCTCAGAGGTGTCCATGGAGACCATCAAAAAGCCTTTCTGAAATCGCATATATCCAATCAGGCGTCTGAACTGGGAAGTCCACCAATGTTACCCCTTCACCCTCCCAAAAAGATAGCAAATGGGATCTGTTTCCTGACTTCTTTGCAGCACTGGACTAATATTCACCCCTTTCTGAAACAGTGTGGTGGAACCCTGTTGGCCCTGGTGGGTGCAAATTGGGCCATCCCCTGAAGGGTTGTGTCTCCTTACCCTCTCTGTGCTTCAGTTTCCTAGTCTATAAAACGGGAATAATAGTAGAACCTATCTCACTGTTTGTTTTCACAATGCAGTGAGTTAATACTAGCACACACGTGGCTCATAGTAAACAAACCAAATACCATAGTTATTTTAGGTGCTTACGAAGCAGTAATGATCTAGAATGTCTCAGGGATGACTGAACATGTCTGCAAACCAAGGAGTTTTGAAGTACTGAACCCAGGTGACTCATGGAAAGGTCACCCGGTCCAGCTTCCCTGCAAGGGCTTGCCCTGGTCCCCACAGATGATGCTGTTGGCATTCATATAACCCTAACCCATAACCAAGGGCACATGCCCAGTATTTCGGTGACGGATGGGCCCTGTGTGCACGTCCTTTTAAATTACTCTTTGTGCCTCAGGAGACATTTCTCATCTCTCTAAACCTCTCATTTCCCCTCAGTAGGTGCGTCTCACGACCCCCTTTGTTACTTTGGTTGCTGCATTTCTGGACTTCTGAATGTTTCACTCGACATTTCTGATTGTTGTTGATATCACAGTTACATGGCGTCAGTCAGGGGCTAATGCTGAGGGCCTGGCAGCCACGTGTCCTGGGATCCCAGGCCAGGTCACAGGAACAGGGCAACCCGGGGACAAGATTGCAGAAGAAGGCATTCGTCGTTCCCAGTAGACTCTTTATTGCTTCTGCTAAATGGTGTTAAATCCGTGTCTGGTGGCTGCAGCTGCACTGTGTGTAGCTTCTATTTTAGGAGAGGAGCAAACACTTACACAATGTTTTCTGTATGTAATAAATGGTCATTGTGAAAAATTAGTAAGCTTTCTGTGAAAAATACAAAGGAGAAAATAAGAAACTCCCTCTATCTCCTATTTCCATCATTCAAACTTTTTCACTGTTACTGTTTTGGTACCAAAACACTTTGGTCTTTTTATTTTTAAAAAATCTTTTTTGTTGGAAGTATTACACATGTGCCCCTTTCCCCCCATTGACCCCTTCCAGTCCGCCCCATGGTCTTTTTCTTTTTCTTTTTTTTTTAAATTAAATCTTTATTGTTCAGATTATTACAGTTGTTCCTCTTTTTTCCCCCCCATAGCTCTCCTCCACCCAGTTCCCACCCCACCCTCTGCCCTTACCCCTCCCACTGTCCTCATCCATAGGTATACGATTTTTTTCCAGTCTCTTCCTGCACCCCCATACCCCTTTCCCCCCCAAGAATTGTCAGTCCATTCCCTTTCCATGCCCCTGGTTCTATTATATTCACCAGTTTACTCTGTTCATCAGATTTTTTATTCACTTGATTTTTAGATTCACTTGTTGATAGATATGTATTTGCTGTTCATAATTTTTATCTTTACCTTTTTCTTCTTCCTCTTCTTAAAGAATACCTTTCAGCATTTCATATAATGCTGGTTTGGTGGTGATGAACTCCTTTAGCTTTTTCTTATCTGTGAAGCTCTTTATCTGACCTTCAATTCTGAATGATAGCTTTGCTGGGTAAAGTAATCTTGGTTGTAGGTTCTTGCTGTTCATCACTTTGAATATTTCTTGCCACTCTCTTCTAGCCTGCAAAGTTTCTGTTGAGAAATCAGCTGACAGTCGTATGGTTACTCCCTTGTAGGTAACTGACTTTTTTTCTCTTGCTGCTTTTAGGATTCTCTCTTTGTCTTTTGCTCTTGGCATTTTAATTATGATGAGTCTTGGTGTGGTCCTCTTTGGATTCCTTTTGTTTGGGGTTCTCTTTGCTTCCTGGACTTGTAAGTCTATTTCTTTCACCAGGTAGGGGAAGTTTTCTACCATTATTTCTTCAAATAGGTTTTCAATATCTTGCCCTCTCTCTTCTTCTGGCAATCCTATAATTCGGATGTTGGTACGCTTGAAGCTGTCCCAGAGGCTCCTTACACTACCTTCATATTTTTGGGTTCTTTTTGCTTTTTGCTTTTCCAGTTGGGTATTTTTTTTTCTTCGTATTTCAAATCTTTGACTTGATTCTTGGGATCCTCTTATCTGCTGTTGTATCTCTGTATATTATTCTTTATTTCAGTCAGTGTATGCTTAATTTCTAGTTGGTCTTTTTTCATATCCTTGAGGGTCTCACTAAATTTATTGGCGGTTTCCAGAAAATTCTTGAAAAACCTTATAACCGTGGTTTTGAACTCTATATTCAGTCGTTTGCTTTCCTCCATTTCTGTCATTTGTAACCTGTTTCTTTGTCTCTGCATTTTTTATGCTTCCCTGTGTTGGTAGAGTGGCTTTGTGTGCTAGGTGTCCTATGGGGCCCAGTGGCTCAGCCTCCCCAATTACCTGAGGTGGACACTCTTGGTGCACCCCTTTGTGGGCTTTGTGCATAGTCTTGTTGTAGTCTTGTTGTAGTTAAGCCTTGATTGTTGTAGTTATCACTGGGAGGAACTGACCTCCAGGCCAATTGGCTGTGAGAATCAGCTGTGTCTATGGTGGGAGAACTTCTGTGCTGAAGACACCCTTCTGGGGCAAGACTTGCTTCAGTGGGGCTTTGGTACTCACTGAGTCTGCCCCCTGAGTGTAGCCCTTATGGATCTGAGGAGTTGTAATCTGGATGGTCCAACTCTGACCACTGGGTACACTGGCTCTTGGATCTAAGGAGGTGCTAATTTAGCCTCTGCCTGAGGCTACTCAGCAGGAGCTACAAAGAGATCTTCAGATTCCCCTTCCTTTTTTGGGGTTTGGAGGTGCCCAGATGAGGCCCAGCTGTGAAGCAATGCAAGCTGCTGTGGGGCCTTGGGCCTTCTTTTGGAAGTTCTGGGTCTGTCTGACCCAGCTGCAGTTTGTTAGGTAATTTTCAGATTGCAAAAGGCCAGACCATTCATATACAAAAGCCTCTGCTGCAGCCTGTGTGGGGTGGGGTCTCAGGGAATCAACAGGGCGGAGCAAGCAGCTATGGCTGATCCTCAGCCCTGCCCTAAGCGGCTGTGTGTCTCAGTGTCCCGGTAATCGCTGCAAGCACCTTTGAGAGAAAGCCCCCCTTGAGTTCTGAGTTCTGCCAGCTGCCAGATAGTCCAGTTTCTCCCCGTATGAGTCCTGGGTCCCCAGAGACTTTCCGAAACTGGAGTTCAGAGCAGTCGGGAGCTTGTGACTCCCTCCCGATTCAAAAAGATAGCTGCGTCCTCAGGTACCAGCCCCTTTCCACGTGCACGCGCGCGCTCAAGCCTCTGTACCTCTGCACTTTACTTCTGCAGCTCCTCTGGGTCTCAGTGTGCTTTTCTATTTCCTTCTAGTTGTAGAATTTCCACTCAGCCAGCCTTCCTGTAGTTCTGGATGATGTCTGTTTTGTCTTTTTGTTGTATTTTTGAAGTTGTTGTGGGAGGCAGCAATTTCCAGTGTTTACCTATACTGCCATCTTGGTTTCTTCTCTCTGGTCTTTCTCTTTTTAACATAAAAATATGTTTTTGTTTATGTACAAAAATACCATCATACTAGATATTGGATTTTTATCACTTAACAAGAAATGAACATTTTCAACATTTTCCAAGCTCCAACATCATTTTAAATGAATGCATAGGATTCCATCCTGTGGCTAGTACCTTACTTCAACTGAAACTATTATTTGACACATTTTCTACGATTTTTCACTATTATAATATGCTCTGCCTTGAACACCTTACAGGTGTATCTTTTTATATATATATTATTTATTCCAGAGAGGAAGGGAGAGGGAGAGAGACAGAGAAACATCAATAATGAGAGAGAATCATTGATTGGCTGCCTCCTACATGCCCCCTACTGGGGATTGAGCCTGCAACCCAGGCATATGCCCTGACCTGGAATCGAACAGTGACCTTCTGGTTTAGTGGTCGATGCTCAACCACTGAACCATGCTGGCTGGGCCCTTTCAGGTATATCTTGATCCACTGTCTTGACCACAGTGACATGTTGGTGCTGGTGTGTCAGTGGCCTGGCTTGGTGCAGGACAGGCTGCGCTTTGCTTCCTTGTCCGGCACCTATGTGTGTGAGCATTCACCAAGGGTGTGCAAGCAAGGAAGAGGATAGACACGGTTACTACGCAGATGTCTAATCACTTCCTTTACCAATGTTTTCCAAATTAGTAATTTTCTTCTCAATATTGAACGATGATTTTCATTTCTTGGCTGATTTTCAAAACAAGATGACATATTCTCTCTGTTTTTTGTTATAGCTTTAATGAGAGGGAATTCAGACACCATACAGCTCATCCATTTCACCTCTGCAGGTTAGTGAGTTTTAGGATGTTCAGAGTTGTACTGCCATCACCACAATAGGTTAAAGAACATTCACCGCTCCATTAAGCAACCCTGAGCCCTTTATCACTTCCAGCCCTCCCCAGTCTCTGCAACACGGACCGAATTCTGTCCGTCTTTCTCCTCTGGGCTTGCTGATTGACCTCAGAGCGGGAAGGAACAGGCTGCCTCTCCCCCATGGGCAATGCTGTCAGGGTCCCCACAGACCCCACTCCTGACTCCTCACCCTTCGGAGGCGTGCTTCCTTTCGTTTGTCTCCCTGCCTGGTTCTTAGCTTTCTTGTTTGTTCTTTCTTCTTATTCATGTAGGAGTCACTTCCGGCTCTGTCACCCGTCCTCTCTGCATGTGATGGCCAGGCATCCTCTCTCCTCCTCCGTGGGTCCTTCCCACGGATCACACCCCTTCCCCACCGCTTCCCAGCCGCTCTGAGAGCAGCACCTTCCTGCGTTTCTCTCTGGTTTCCTTTCTCTCGGGGGTTCGCGGCATTTTCTGTCTTCAGGTCTCTTTGCAGTCCCTCAGATGCCCATCGGTCCCCCTCGTCTGAGTCGTTCCCGTCTGCCCTGCCATCCGCTTTGATGGATCAAACACCTCCCATCACAAAGGCGACCGCTCCGCCTGAGCTTCCTCTAGTTTCCTCCTGAAAAAGCCCACTACTTTTCATCCTCTGCCCTGCGTTCCCTAGGCCCACATTTCTGTTATTCTGTTTCGTATTTTGAACTTCAAATAGGGAAGCAGTCACTCAAGTGCAGACCCTTTTATTTTGGTCGTCTTCCTGGCTGCCACACCCGCTCCCGGCAGAGCACAGCTCGCCCTGGGCCTTCGCCTCGTGCCGGTGGTTGCAGGAGAGGACGGTGCCCGCTCAGGAAACAGGTGTGCACCTGAGTCTGTGCACATTGTGAGTCCGTCAGTCAGCTCAAATGGAGAGATTTTCAGGTGAGCTCTGTTTAAAGGCACTCCGTGGTGGGTTCTCTCTCGGCTGTTGGCAAGGGCGGGGTGTCACAGTCGAATTTCGTACCCCGGGTGCGTGAGGCCCACCTTCCGCGCTTACATCCTTTCATCTTCCTGGCCAGCCCCCGGCGCGTGCAGCCCACTCAGAGTCCGTGCCCTAGTGGGCAATCTACATAGCACTTCTCAGTACTGCTTTGTTCTTATGTCCTGATGCAATAAGCAGCAGGGGATTTCTCCAGCAGTGCCTCTTAGCATGTAATTAACTCTTCAGTGGAACGTTCGCATCTTTTACTACCTCTACCAATTCTGTGCGTATGAATTTAATATTCGACTTTGCTTGTGTCATGCTTCTCAGGATCTCAAATCAGATGCAACATTTTAAATTAATCGAATTGCTTCATGCTGAGCAAGGCTTTGGATGACTGGGCCTTGTTTTCCTTCTGAATTATTTGGCACCAGTGACATTTTGAAGAGCGATATTTCTCTCGCCTTTGTGAATAGCATGGGACCTTCAGCTGTCGTGTTGGGGACGGATCACTCACTTCTCTTCAGTTCAGTCACATGTGTTCACACTGACAAGTAGGCTCCCACCCGGTGCCTGGCGTGCTGGGCGCCCCCACCTAAAGGACGCGTCGAACCTGCTGCTCTCGAGAGGCTGGGAAGCGCATTGGAGGAGAAAGCGCCCCACGCAGTTCGCTCCACCAGCATCCAAACCCGGGGGTGATTAAGCAGGAAACCCAAGGTGGGAGGGGCTGAGCAGCCTTACACAGATGGCAGACGGCTCACCCGTCTCGGCTCAGCCTTTAAGTGAGCTTTAAGTTCTTCCTCCCCAAACACGAGCCACCCCACCCCCACCCCCACCCACTTCAGTCTCCACAGAAAGTGGGCGGCTCAGCCCTAGCTGGTTTGGCTCAGTGGATAGAGCCTGTGGGCTGAAGGGTTGTGAGGTGAATTCCAGTCAAGGGCACGCACCTTGGTTGCAGGCTTGATCCCTAGTCCCAGAGGCAACCAACCAATGTGTCTCTCTCACATTGATGTTTCTCTCTCTCTCTTTCTCTCTCCCTCCGTTCCACTCTCTCTAAAAAAAAAAAAAAAAAAATTCAATGGAAGAATATCCTTGGGTGAAGGTTAACAAAAAGAAAAAGAATGGGTGGTTCAGATCACAGAGGCAGGAGACAGTAGTGAGAAAAAGACAAGACACAGAGAGAAGCGGTCGTCTCCTGCACACAACCAAGGCAGACATCCTCAGTATGTGACCCGTGCATGCCCACAGCCTACAAATGCCGCTGCCAGTGCCCGCTCTCCTGCAGTCCGCCACAGTGCCCAGAGGCTCATGGTCCTTGCCTGCTACTCTCGCTCCCTCCTTCACACGACTGACTGTTAGCTGGCCATGCCAGTCATATCTCACCTAGTGTCATTATTCTTGTACTTACCTTTTAAAAAACATGCTCCATCGCCCCAAATAAACAGCAAGACGATTACTTGTACAAACGGGTAGTATTTTAGGTGAAAATGCCCTTTTGTTAGAATTTTTCCTGGATAAATTTTCACCTTGCACCCTTCCTGACGATTCCCTTGCGCAATCTCAACCTTACAACATGGGGGGGGGGGGGCGTGGGAAGGGGGGCATCGCATGAGGCCTGTGTCTTAGATCTGCCTGGTCTTTCATTATTGCATTAGCGAGGGCGCCTAGGGCTTCCGCCAAGGCGCTCACGTGGGCGTGAGCTTCGTGCTCCACATGTCAGCTTTGGTTTTTCTTTGCTGAGGAATAACATTCACAGCCCCCAAGGCCTGATTTTAATTACAAGGCGTTCCCGGAGTTCTGACAACAGTTCAATCTGTAGCCGTCCCGCTGGCATCTGCCACGACACACACGGCTCCCCACGTGGCTGTCTGCCAGCCAGGCTCAGGACTCACGGCGGGCGGCTCCTTTCCTGGTACATAGAGCACGTCTGAGCCAGAGACTGGAAGGCGTATGGTCACCCTGACTTGGAATATTGAGGACAAGATGAGGCAGAGGACATGTGGTGACAGGGGTGCCGGGGACTTCCCCGCAGGGCCTCCTCGGTGGGGGCGGTGCTCCCCGAGCCGGACGGGGCAGGACAAGACTTGTTATCAGTTCTTTCTGCCAAAGAGCTCTACTCACCCTGTCCTGGACCTGAGACCTCAACCTCCAGGCGTGGCCCCAGCTCTGCAACGACATGTAATCTCTGCTATTTGTCCATCTCTCCACACATGCCACCCTCACCGTGCAGGTGCGTGACCTACAGCTGCAAACACGACTCCCTGTTGGTGGGTGGCTGAGGACTCAGGGTCTGCTTTGCTTCCGCAGTTGGGACAGTCACCTGGCTCGGATGGTAGTGCAGGTGGGGGCCGCCTGTGTCTGAGGCCGCGGGCTGGCTGGAGCAGCGGGTCAGCTGGAGCAGGTGTGTGGATATCCTGGCCCAGGCAATGCAGGCAGTTTCCTCTGCGGTCACCCGCTGCCTTTCGTGTGGTGTTTCCACTGAAGTCCTTTTCCTCAGATAAATGAAAATGTCCTGAAACTGTTCCTGGCCATTTTCTCTCTCCCCGGACTTTGGAAGCCATCTCACCGTGTCTTTTAACCTCCACCTGTCCCGTCGCTGCCACCAAAGATCACACTGAGACAGAGCACAACTAGAAAAACCCGAGCGCAGAGACGCCAAGGTGCTGCCCGGTGAGGGGAAGCAGACACCTCGGTACGTGCACCAGGTCTCCATCTCGGCTCCCTGGCATTTGGGTGGATCACTGCTGGGGGGTCTTGTAATTGGCAGTCATTTGCTGGAAAAGTGGAGGGAGCTGCTTATGGGGGGCACTGGCATCTCATGGGTGGGACCAGGATGCTGCCAAATACACGACCCCAACAGTGATCCGCCCCATCCTCCCCGAAGTCCCAGGCTCTTACAGTGGGAATTGTGGAGCTGAAAACAGGTGTTTGGGTAATGAATGCAGCCTGTCTGCTCCCTTCTCCAGGCTAAATTATTCCAATCCCAGCAGCAGTTTTCCATACGCTGTGTCTGCCAGGATCTCCCTCATCTGTGCACACGGAGGATTAGTCGTCTTGAGTCCTCCCTCTGGTGCTCGGCGTCCAGAGCTGAGCCCACGTTTATCCCGAGCACAGAGTCAGCGCTGAGGCCCTGGGGGAGCAGCGTGGGTCCTTGTAGAGGGAGCATGTGTCGGGATGCATTCAGGCCATGGTTCTCAGACAAAACATGCTCATTGCATGGCACAGACGGGACATGAGGTCATGCACCGTTTGCGGGCGACTGAAATCGACAGGCCCTTCTGTGGAGAGCGGCTCCCAGGTGGCTGAGTGATATGGGCTGTGGGAGGTGCAGCAAGGAAACAAAGCTTGATCAGGTGCATGTAACTGAGTAGATTCGAAACCCACGAGAACGTTGTAAACATCCTGACTTTGCCTCATGGAATCTGGCTATAGAACAAAGACGTGGCTTGCAGGCCATGGCACTATCTCTCTAATCAGAGGGCAGCGTCCCACCCAGACCCAGCTTTATTCTCGTCTGTCTTTCCTAATTCTTCACTGCCCCCCCCCCCTCACGTTCACCCATGGCCGTACTGGCGCGGCGCACCCTTTCTTATCAGCAGCTGAATCATCTCACTCAGATGTCACATCTCACCCCGAATCCGCCATCTTGGTCCACAAGGACAGGTGCCAGCAACTGGATTTCCCATCCCTGTGAAATACTTTCTTCTCACTGGCCCAGGAGCCTTCCCGAATCACCTTCTCAGTGCGAGGTCTGTGCTAGGCACTTGCAAGGCAAAGGGCTCCTGTCATCGAGGAGCTTCTGCTCTTACGGGGGACACAGGCCAGTAGACAGGTGTGAGGTGCAGGTAGGCAGGTTTGATGGTCGGGTAGACCGGGGCGGCGTGCTAATGTTAGAGGGAATGAACAGAGCCTTGGGGACACCTTGCTTTATGCAAAGGCATGTGCCTGGCGGCATGGGGACCTGTCCTGCTGGTGGGAGGCCGG
Source organism: Myotis nattereri (assembly GCF_964212035.1). Lineage (NCBI taxonomy): Eukaryota > Metazoa > Chordata > Mammalia > Chiroptera > Vespertilionidae > Myotis > Myotis nattereri. The sequence goes on along the minus strand of NC_138083.1, from coordinate 54,608,921 downwards.
TGGGCCCTGGGGTGATGTCGAATGGATGGAAGAGCAGTGACTGAAGCTGAGCCATCCAGCCTATGACTGTGTTAGAAAGGGGAGACTTCTAGGAAAGCTCTGCTTTCTCAGATGGGCCATGAACACGTCATCTGGCTGCTGCTCTCTGATCCTCTAGCCGGGCGTGCCAGGGACCGACACTGTGCCGGGAGCCATGGCCACTTGCCGACAGTCAGTGCTAAAATACAGCCTGCCCCCCAGGGGCTTGCAGCAGCGGGGACATCTCACAGCTTATAGGGACCAGGCCCTGGTTCCCCTGTACCCTGGTTAGTACGCAGTTCTGGGAGCAAATGCGACACGGCAGAGGCCTGCATTTGAATGGTGTCCCTCTCGCTTATTTTCCTAGAGCTGCTGTGGACTGAGTGGAAAACTCCCCATCTCAACACCCACGAAACACAGTTACCAGAACCAGGAATAGGAAGACACCCACGGCTTTTTAAGCAGGTCAGCGGGGTGACTGAAAGCCCCAACTTCCCTCAGACACACTCTCGGGACACTGGGACGGCAGAGCAATTAGAGACACAGTTGCTACTGAGAAAAAAAAGTAGCAAATGCTGCTAGATTTAAATTTTTCTTGTTTGTTAAATTGGACTCTGGCCAAGTTATAAAACTGAAGATTTAGATTTTAGAAGGAAATGCAACAGCCTGCTGGTTCCAGAGTGACAGCAGGTCTCTCAGAAACCAATGTTGTTATGCAACACTGACGGAGGGCAAAGAGTCCCTTGTGCGAATCTGTGCCCTGCACTCTGCTCAGATACAACCGGGGTGAGATCTGAAAGCTTCCTGGCGTTGTTATTGTCATCACCACAGCACATGTGCCCCTGGGTCCACTCCCCCACTGAGACAGAACTTGGTGGGGTCGTCCTGTATGCTCCCAGAGACACCTATTATTTCCCTCCAGGATAAAACATCTTTAGCTAAAATTGCTGAAAGTGAGATTACAGGTGACCAATTCTGTTTGCGTCTCCCCATGGGTGGAGCAAATCTCATCTCTGCGGGGACCTGCATGACCAAAGGAGCCACTGCTGTGCCCAGAAAAGGCAGGTGTCTGCTTCAGTGAAGAGTTTGCTTAGACACATGGGGACTGCACCGGGGGTGGGGAGGGCACCCACCAAGGAGACTCACAGGGGAGGGTCCTGAGCCTGGACGGTCAGTTGGATGTAGCTGGAACATCAGCTCAGCAGCATGGCTTCCTCTGCAAATGAGCCTTGCTTACCTGTGCCGTGTGGTGCTGTGTTGTGTTGCAGCGGCTCACCTGTGCCGTGTGGTGTTGTGTCCTGTTCACCCGGGTGGCTGTTTGCTCAGTTCTGAAACCAGGGATGTTAGCAAATTTGACAAACCACAGGTTGGGAGCTGCCTGGGGTGGTGCTGTGAGAAATGATTCCACCACGGCTCCCAGATTCAGGCCTGATCACAGCCGGCCTGAATCCGGAGCAGCAGTGCAGCTGCGACGTGTTTGCTAAGACCCTGCACCGAGGACACAGCCCAGAGAAACATGGGTGTTGCTGGTTTGGAGCTGCGGGCAGCAGGTTTGGTGTTGTCATTACACAGCTGAATATTCTGGGGCAATTCTCTTAACAGGGACTTCTCACCAGTCTCATGGTTTGCTGTGTAGGTGCTTGTGTGCATGTGTGTGTGTGGCCATAGTAAGTGTGTATAGGTGACTGACTGTGTGTGAGCGTGTGTGTGCATACATGTGTGCATGTGTGGGTGCATGTGTTCCCAGGTGAGTGTGTGTGTGTAGGTGAGTGCAAGTGTGCACACATAGGTGTGTGTAGGTGAGTGTGTGCATGTAGGTGAGTGCACTGAAATAGCTGAGTCTGTAATGTTTAGTGAGAAGAGAGGTGAAGGCCAGTTGACAGAGCAGGTGGCAGGAGGGTGGGTTAATGGTGGAGTCTAACCAGCGAGTGACATGATTTGGGGGAGTTCTGAGGCCTCTCTGACAGCGAGTCCCTCACCTCAAATGGAGGGAGGTGGACGGGGCTGTGCTGCCGAAACCTGTTGGAAACTCGGACTCAGGGCCTGCCCCCACCCCACCCCCTTTACAAGATGCCTGGGATCCACCCTAGAGAAAGTTCCAGAAGCTGCCCCCCATGTCTGTCTCTCCTGCTCTGCATTTATTGGATTCTATGAAAAGAACAGAGGCTCTTAAGAGGCTATAAAGGGACCGGCTGAGCAAGCGAGCATCGCGCCAACGTTAACGTTGGCTCACCTAGCGATTGCTGGGGGCCAGTGCAGGTGGGGGCGGCGGGGCGTCCAGGCTGCATCTGGGCCGAGAGAGCAAGGCAGCTGTTAAATAGCCATTATTAAAGGTGAACTTCCATGAACTCACCGCGACAGAAACACATTACAGAACAAAGCTCCTCAACTCCCACGTCCTGCATGTTCTTGTTCTCGTTGCTGGTGAGGTCACTGTGTCGGTCTGAAACTGGCCCAGGTGGGGGTTCACTCCACAGAGGTCAGCAGATGTGACAAGTCAGCCCCTGCTGATGGTGGGGGCCTCACCTGCGGCCGCCTGTCTACCTGTTCACCTGCCTGTCCACCCGCCCTCCCTCCGGCCTGCGTGCCTCCCTCCCCCGGGAACCTGCTGGGCGCCCTGCTTCCCCCTGTGTTCCCACAGGGCCAGGCTCAGCTGGGCAGAGCCCCAGAAAGCTAGGTCAGTGGGAGGTTCAGCGCCTCAGGCTATCTGCACATCTGGCTGCCACCAGGAGGCCACTTACTATCCCCACCCCAGAGGGGAGGCAGCTCCTCAGCAATAACGTTCACGGCTGTGAACCGGGCAGCAGCTGTCGCTCCCAGACATGCAGCTGGGCAAGACCGGCCTCCGTGGTCTCTCCCTGCCCTGTGCACCCAGGTGGGGCGCGTCTTCCAGGGACCCAGCGCCTGGCTCAGCGCTCAGTGAACGTGTGGTGAACTGGACGCTTCGTCCTCACAGGGCGGCTGCCTCGTCTGGGATTAAGACCATCCACAGAGAGAGGGAGAGTCAGCTGCCCCCGCTCACCTCGATCTGGTCCTCCACCTGGTGGGTGCTCACAGCCCTCTCCGCAAGGTTGACCGGGCATGTCAGGTGAGCGCCAGGGTGGGGGTCCCTGAGGCCCCAGTCCCTGGTCTAAGGTGGCAGGAGCCACAGCCTCCACCCTCCAGTGGCCTAAGCTCCTGTCTGCCCCAGGCTTGCTGGGGGCAGGGCTCCAGAGGGTGAGCGCTTCCCGTCCGTCTGCTGAGGCGGCTGAAACTCACCAGGCTCCCATGGAGGCTCACACGCTCTGTGCTGCAGTTACAGCCTGAGCCCCAGTTGCCCCTGGGTGTGTGTACATGTGTGCACATGTGTGTGCGTGTGCACACGAGGTGGGGAAGAGGCGTACTCCCGCCTCCTCTCCGCTGGTGTGTCCCAGAGGGTCTGGAGCCGCGTCTGGGGTGCTGTTTGTCTCTGCGGCTGAGATGCAGGACAGCAGACAGTGTCCTGCCTGGGGTGAAACAGCTCCCCCCAGTCATATCAACGGGTCACAAAACTGAAAACAGAAGACGCTCTGAGGACCGGCTGCCCCACCCCAAAGCGCTGGGGCCTGCTCTCCTGCTCGGGCTCCTTCCCGGCTCCCGGCCTACGTTTGAGCCAGGAGCACAGGCAGCATTGCTGGCGTTTGCCTGAGCCCCTCAGGAACAGGGGCTTCTCCAGAGACACGCCCAGAAGAACAGGGACATGGACACCCTGGAGTTGGGCCAGCAGCCTGGACATTGTCACAGTGAGATCCACACTTGGCCTCAAATAATGGCACTGGAGCCACCAGGCCTGCCACGTCCTCCCCCAAGTGTGGAAGAAAGGAAACGACCTTCGTGCAAAGTGGAGGGCTTCTCTGGATGACGACGGTCTGGAAGTCCCAGTCACACCTGTGGAGGGGAGAGTTCTGCATGGTGTCCGGGGCACGATGCTCACAAACGCGACAGCCTGAGCAGCCTGGGGAAGGAGCCTCACAGGCTCTTAGGTGGGAGAGCAGCCTGGTCACGGTCCCTCGTGCAGCCGCCCTGCCGCCTCGCGAGGCAGGAGCACCACAGGCCACACGCTCCTGGTCTCTGGTGTCCTCCACTGTAGCCAACGTCTGGCAGGGTTCACGGAGGAGGACAAGGGGCTGCCTCAAAGGAGGCGAGAAGGTTCACTCCAGAACCCGCCAGTCGTGCTGACCGGGTCAGCCCAGAGGTCTGGGGACAACGGGATTTGAGGACAGGCCACCCTATGACCCGATGTCTGGCTGCCATGTGTGCACAACGAACCCCATTCCACAACTTGCCAGCGAGGGCTGCAGTGCTGCCCTCTGCTTCCATAGGTTCTCACATCTAGTTTCACAAACCAAATAATCAGAAACCAGTGACCTTCCACATTCTTCGTGCTTTGCTGCACAAAATGTCCCCATAACGGAGACCCTCAGCCATGGCTGCCCAACAACAAACTCCCAGGGCTGGGACCTCCCGGCACACCAAGTCCCCTGCTCTACAAGCTGGGACAGGGATAGGGACAGGCTGGGGTGGCGGAGCGCCCCCTGAGGCACGGAGGATAGCCCGCTTGCTGCCACAACACACCAGACAGAAGAGCTTACAAAAAGGGCTTTTATTAAATGGAGGAGACACCTGTTTGGTGGGTCAGATATGAAATATACAAAACTTTACATCAGATCTGAGGAGCAGGAGCGGACGCCGGACTGTGCTGGAACCTGGTCCCGGAAACATAGGGACACAAGTTTCAGGGACCCGGGTGTCGCTCAGAAACGAGCCCTGAGGGTCGCAGAGGCAGCCCAGGCCTGTCCACACGTGAACACAGCCTCTCAGAAACCCCTGCACATCTGGTAACTCAGTGTGAAAAGCACAGGACGCCAGGTTCTTGCCATGTCTGTCTCGTCAGAGCCCGCCTTCGCCCTGAATGGTATGCCATGGAATTTAAAGGAAAACTCCCTCCAGGCCCACAGGAACCACAGTCCTGTGCAGCCGAGCTCCACAAGATCTTTGGCATGGCCCACGCTTCCTGTCACGGTCACGAAAAAAGTAGACTTTCCGGTAGTAAAACTTCTCAAAACACCCATTTCTGCAAAATAATGTTTCTGTATGTGGAGCTTTGCGAATAGACACGTCTTCCTGGAGAGAAGGAAACCCCATGTGAGGGCCAGCACAGGACGTTGAGGTATCACAGGAGGGGAGGTGACGTGTGCGTCCACCCTGGGGAGCCGTGCAGGTCACATGAGGTCGAGCTCTGCCTCCAGCGCCGCGGCCATCTCGTCCGCCTCCGAGCTGCTCCCCTCCTCGTCCTCACAGCTGGACTCCCTGCTGGACTCGCTGGCCGCGTCGTCGTCGTTCAGCTTCCTCTTGTGGCCCCTGAAAGAGGAGAAGCACTTGCTGTGAGATGCTCCCACACCGCACCCGTCCGCCTGCCAGGGGCTTGCAAATGCCAAGGGGCTTCCAGCCTCAAAATGGGAGCAAACCACAGTTCTGAGGTGGAGGACACAGGCAGGGGCACCGACCCAGGACCACAACACAGGCTCCCTCTGCTTCCTTCATAGGACCGCGATGTGGCTGGACAACAGAAGAAACAACTACAACAAAAGACCCACTGCCGGCGAACAGTAAACATGCTCAGCCCCAGAGAACAGAAAGACGTAAAGAAAAGCGGCAGAGGAGTGAGAGGCCCGTGCTCCCTGTCAGCTCCAAGGCCTTGGCTGCTGTGGAGCAAACCGGCTGGAACAGGACTCAGGACAGGCCAGCACCTGCCCCGGCAGGAGCTCAGGCGCGAGCAGGGCCTCCAGTCACTCTGGGTGGCTTCAGGCCACAATCGGGCCACACGGAGTGGGTCCAGTTGCAGACGGATGGATGGTAGGCAGGCAGGCAGGCCAGGTGCTGTGCCAGGATGAGTGACGTGCTTGTCCAGCCCACCTTGGAGCTGCCACCTCTCTTCCTAACACATAGCAGGCGCTATGCACGGCCATGGGGCCCAGGACTACCTTCCACCTAAGAGCCGGGACAAAGTGCTCTCCACAGGGCTCCAGACGGTGTTGGCTCTGATTATACAAAGAGCCACACACACGGCAGGCCACCAGGCCCCAGGGAAGATGGGCGAGTCTTACAGGCTCAGAGACAGGCCATCCCAGGTGGCGCCCTGGCAGCCCACTGTTTCCTCAGGCAGCTGTCAAAACTACTTGGATAAACAATAAACTGCAAACACACCGGCACATTACATAACCAGCCAATGCCATCATACTTCTTTTTAAAAATTTTCATTTTTTGCTAATCTTCACCCGAGGATATTTTTTCCATTGATTTTTAGAGAGAAGGGGAGAAGGGCGGGAGGGAGAGACTGGTTGCCTCCCATACTCGCCAACCACTGAGAAACACCGGTGAGGGCGCTATCACCCTGGTTATGACCCTGCCAACCGCTCAGCTCCCTGACGAACCTGCAGACTTGAAGAGGATGCGGTGAGACGTGAACAGCGCATGGCTCTCCCTGAGGCCTTGCTGGCCCAGAGGTCCCACTGCGCCGAGACGGACATTCAGCCACAGCTTGAAAACGGTACCCGAGGAACCCACCTTGCCCTGACTTTACCCCGACACAGGACCGCGCAGCGCAGCTCATGTCATAGGCCCGAAAGGTCTCCTGGAGAGACTGCTCAGATGATGATTACCTGTGACAGGTACGGTACAGAGCTAGGCAAACACAGCATGTGTGCAAGAACAGCATGCATGTAACACAACAATGTAACATGTTTCAATCACACGCAACTCTTAACTATATGCAGCATACATGTGCAGTGTAAGCAAACACACACACTGCAGCAGCTCCACAGTCTGAAACCACAACTGCTGATGTTAGGAAAACCTTGTAATTTATTTACGAAACAGAAGAAACACTACCAGCAAGGTCAGAAGGCTTTTGCCGAGGGCTCTGCACCTGCAGAGTGAAGAACATGCCCTGGGTGGATGAGGATCCAGGCATCTGTCCCCATCACAGATCTCATTCGAGGTCCTGGCCCGCCCACCTGCGGCGGGGACATGGGACCCATGAGGTCACTTTATAGTGTGACGCATGGCCACGTGGTCTTGTGAAGGAAAACCCCTATTCTGTGAAACTACTGTTTGGAATTCTCTGCTATTCTTTGGACAGCCTCTTATTCTGAAAAAGTAACTTTGCTTTCTAGCCTGCTTGAATAGTGAGGGAGATAAACTTAACTCTCTGATCTTGTAGGCCAGAGACTAGATACACCCAATGCCATGCCAGGTGCATTTTTTAATTGGATAGAACTGTATAGTTTTCAAGGCCGCCGCCAGCAAGCACACAAAGGGCTGGCTCTTCTATAAAAAGGGTAGTTCTACTTGTAGCTTTGCTTAGATTTGGATTCATTTCCCTGAGCCCGCCGCGTTGAATAAAGTGTAACTCCAAACTCTCAGAGCGCTGTTTGGTTCTGGTCTGGTTTTTCTGTAACATAATTGGTTCCCTGACATTTCGGGAAGACCGGGGAACCACTCATCATGGCCTCTTGGCCTCTGGTATGGACTGGGTTTGAGGACCGGGGGAGCCGGATAGGCCCCCGGGAGGCGCCGCTCTGCTGATTTAGAATTGAACCAGGGGAACTCCGGGCACTCCCAGACCTCAGCCCAGGACCTGGCTGGCATCTGGAGAGCATGGACGGACACACCTTGGGACCTGTCAACAGAATTGGTAAGGTAGGGGCCCCAATCCCCTATCGATTAGCCCACTCGGAATGAGTGGAAGGGGAGCTCGATCACCTCCCGGGAAGCCACAGAGCTCCCTTAGGAATTGGGGATTTGTTTGGAATTTGTAATTTGTTTGGAATTTGGAATTTGTTAGAATTTAGAATTTGGAATTTATTTGAATTTGGGAATTTGTTTAAACTCTGAGTGAACAGCTGTTTGTTTGTGTGGGACTAGCCAATTTGCTGCCGAGAAGGGGGACTGGACGCAGTCTTAACTCCTCCGGTAGTTTCTCACCAAGACGTTGGTTGAGAATTCTGTTCTGGGACATGGGTGCCAGGAGTGCCCCCACACCCATTTGGGGAGTTGGGCATTGTTTTGTTTATCTGCTCACCTCCAGTCTGGGCTAGTCTACTGAGAGAGTGTGAATATGAGTGCTTGTCTATTTTGGCTGCTCATTACTGGTCTGTGTGAAGTGAAAGCTACTTTGATTTATTTTGCATTTCTGTTAATTCATCTGGCTGAACGTTTGGACTGGACCCGCGATGGGCTGCAAGAGTCTCTAATAGTTCTCAGAGTCTTTTGCTCGCCATTACAGAAGGAATCAGCCCACTTCGCTAACAAAAACTTCTATCAGTTGCTCTTACCTGGGTTGTAAATTCGCTGTATTAAATTGAAATTTTGAAGTGCTAGGGTAGATTTAAAGGCTAAAATAAAGGCTGGATAGGTTCCAAGATTGCTTAGTTCTGAGATTGCTTGTAAAAAGCAAGAGAGAAGTCTTTTCAAGTTAACTATTTGCTTAGCAAATTAACAAAGTAATAAATTTCAAAGAACTTGTTATTTATGGTTTTCTTATCTCTTTGGTGGACACGGGGGCCTTGCAGCTCCACAGGACGAAGAGATTTCCTGGCCCTGACCCTAAGGCTGAAGTTATTATTAACTGTCTATAGACCCCGTTAACCCCTGATTGTGTGTCTCGTGTGGTCTGTTGTCTTTGTGATTATGTGTTTTATTTAACTTGCCGTTTTCAGTTATTTATTGGAATCCTCATGGAGGACATGGCCTGGTGTTTCCCTTCCTCCCTCATCCTGATTCTGAAAGCATCTGTAACTGGATTTCAGGTGGTCTCCAGGCTCTCTGTCTGCAAAAAAACCTCCCTATGCACCCATTATCTTTCCAGGCCGACTAAGAGTCATGATTCCCCACAGGTCGGACCCCAGCCTCTGGGAGAGAGGACTCTATAGGAGTAGTCTATAGTTTTCTTTGAAACTCCCACTGTTTAAAGGAAGACAAACAACTGGACTGGAGGACAGGGGAATTGGTCAGAGAGATCAAAAGTAAAAAGAAAAATCTGTGAGGGAAAGAAACGGGACTGGGCTGAGACAAAAAAAGGGGGGTGTTAGCAGTTATGTTACTGGCTGCAGACTGCTAGCAGGTGCATTATCAACTAACTTCAAGGTCACAACAAGTTTTCTGTAAGCACAGTCTTTCTCTGCCCTGGTTTATTCTTTTTAACCCTTCCAATGCTAAATTAAACCGATACCTGTTCTTAGTTTTGTCACAAAAGGTCTAGATATATCTTAAGAATAAAAGTACTTTAAAATGTGTTTATAAATATTAATCTAAAATTGCTGACTGTTCACTTTTGGTAATCATTAAAAGATTAAGATTTCTAAGAATAAAAAAATTCTAATACATTAAAAACTAAACTCCCAGGAGAAAAGCAGAGGAGAAACAGACCTGAAATCTGCAGCCGCCCTGGTGATTTAGAAGTTTAGAACTGTTTACTAGGCAGACTCAGCCCCTGAGAGCCAGGTCAAAGAAGGGGGGGCTGGATGCCTGAGCTTCCTGCTGCCCTGAAAGAAGCAGCAGCAGCGAGACAAGTAGGGAAAGCTGTGGATAGAGCTAGCGAAAGCTCCCTGTTTGCAAATGTACTGAAAGGGTTTAGTACCTGTTGCTGCTGGAAGAGGAGGGGCTAATAACCCCTTCCAATGCACTCCCTTGGAAGAGGCCTGGTTGTTGCTTTGCCACAAAGGGGACTGGTGGGAACTCAAGGATAGCAGGGCCCTGTAACTAATAAACAGGGTTAACAAAAGGGCAAAGAAAAGAGCACTCTCCCTGGACCTGGGAGCCATCAGGACTTTGAAATTCTCCGAGAGGAGGAGTCTGATTCAGAGACTGGCTGAAACCTCCTTGGGTTAGGAGAACTGGAGGCTGCATATTGAACTTATAGATTGCAGTTTTCTGGGCAGATGTCCGAGCCCAGTTGTGTAGAGGTTAGCTGCCTCTGTGCAGCAAACAACTTTCTCCTGTGCCAGAATGCATTTTATGGAGATTGTTCAGACTGTGTTTGCGGCTAGAGAGGAGAAAAATGACCGCCGCACACAAGCCCTGACTGTGGCTTGCAGAGAACTGGACAAGATGACTCCCCTGCTACATTCCCAGGTGCTGGTTGCAGCCAAGAGCATGAATCACCCTTTATGGCATTAGAGCAATGCCCTATGTGATGGACTTGGCTGATGCCTTCTTCTCATGGACATGGCTCCAGAAAGTTTTGTTTTGTGTAGAAAGGGTCAACAGTGAACTTTAGTTGCCCTCCCTCAAAGTTATTTGTATAGCCCTACCATGTGTCATGTTTGGTAGCATGAAATTTGGCTCCTGAAGCGGCCATGCTGCCAATATTATATTTCATTGTATTAATATGTTATATTAACCTTTGATTCTCTTACAGGTTTGAATGTAGCTGTATCTGCCAAGAGGGCAGGTGCCCAACTGGGCAAAGAAGAATACCCATCAGATTTTGGTATCTATTAAGAGACAGTTAACAGTTGGCAGCCTATATACTGTCTTGCAGGCCTGTGTGACCATGCCCATGTCAGGGGTGGTACAAACCTCAACTGTAGGAAACTGGGGAAGGCCTGTTTGAAACAGAAGGAAGTAGTAAAGGGGTAAATAGTAGCCCTCTGTTACAGGAATTACAGACCCTGTGAGGTCCTGTGACATGTGAGACCCTGTAAGGAAATAGAGCTCCTTTAGTCCGTTCTGAAAAAACAAGTCAAGTGAGGGGAGCCCTACTACAGGGGGAGCTATAACTATCTATTTGAATGTAGACATATTGTAAATTTCTTCTTGCCATTTGAAGACAGTTATATTACTCTGAAGAGTCCATGAAAAGGGGCTGGCAAGGAAAATCAGAAAATCTTGGAGCATATCAGGTCAATATGTTTTTCTCCTTATATAATTCCTCTGAAATTTGGCAATGCTTAATAAATCATGGCAATACATTTCTTTGCATAGATTCAATAAAATTGGTTCCTAATAGTGGTTTTATTAATGGAAAACTTTGACAGGAGTATCATGTTTTAAAGAGACCTGTCTGGACTCTGAAGACTTGAAGCCAATAAGAGTGCCACGGGAAAAGCCTGGTATCCTGCTTGGGAGCCCTGAAGATGGCTGGCGCTGGAGCGTCAGGCCCATGCCCTACCATCACTGGCAGTTGGTCAGAGTAGAAGGGGAGCAATAAGGACGCCTCTGCGTCCCTGCGGAACCCCCACTCACTCTGGGCTGCAACGAGTAGAAGGGCTACTGAGATGGGCCTTAAAGCCTACAGCGTGGGCTCAGGTGGAGTTGCTACAGGTGAGGGATTCACCTAACTCAGCAGATACTGCAGGCAGGCCTGATGGCAGTTGGATGGCTTGGCTTCCTGGCCCTACGGGGCACATTAAGATTCAATCATGAAATTCCGGCAAAGGTAGTCAGTTACCATTCTTGTTGTGTTTATGCAAACATTAGGCCAAATTGAATACAGTAGATAAATTAGTCTTGACTTGGCTTTTTGATAACCATAGAGGAATTTTAAGGAGAAAAATCCTATTTCAATAGAAGTTGTTAAAACTAAAATGTTTTCTTTCCCTTCCACCGGACCATTTGTTATAGTTTGTCTCTGCCAGGTCACAAGCCCAGCTCCTTCTGTGCCCAGGACAGCAAGGAGCCTGACTGGAAGGCGACCTCTGACCAGACACACCCGCTGCAGATCACCCTCAAGAAGACAACGGACCTGGCTAATCAACCTGCTCCAAAGGATTCAGAGAACACCCTGCTGAATTCTTCCTTACACTTTGTTTCTTATCTTCTCTTAAAGGCAAAATGCTCTGGTATTTCTGGATAATCATTGTTTTTATCTTTCTAGTAATTCTCATTTTGTCTTTTTATGAGTGCCGCAGGAACCCGAGGCTAGTCCCAGGAGGAGAACTCTTCTGCCCTTGCTGGAATACAGAAGAACCATAAAATTACTGCTTCCTACATAAAAAAGAAACAAGATGAATAAAACAGGAGTTATCTGAGACCTGGACTGCAAGGGGGGAAGGGGATCTGGATATAGCTCCTTCCATTGACAGAACAACTGTTAATGCTACTCATGGCCATAATCCTAAGGACCATGTCTTCTAATTCTGTTAATTTGCTTTATCTCATCCCACTTAGATGCCTTTAAACTTCAAATGGTCCTACAAGCCACAAGAATTCCCTACAAACCTCTCCAAGAGGAAGAAACGGGATGTTAACCCCTTGGACGTTGCCCTTTTTCAGCAGGAAGTAGTAAAAGATCGGTCAACGCCCCTGTTCACCTTAACATCCCGTGGTTGTTGTACCACAAGGCTGAAAAGCTTGTGGGACAAGGGGGGGGGGGGATATGAAGGAAAACCCCTATTCTGTAAAACTACTGTTTGGAATTCTCTGCTATTCTTTGGACGGCCTCTTATAACTTTGCTTTCTAGCCTGCTTGAATAGTGAGGGAGATAAACTTAGCTCTCTGACCTTGTAGGCCAGAGACTAGATACATCCAATGCCATGCCAGGTGCATTTTTTAATTGGATAGAACTGTATAGTTTTCAAGGCCGCCGCCAGCAAGCACACAAAGGGCTGGCTCTTCTATAAAAAGGGAAGTTCTGCTTGTAGCTTTGCTTAGATTTGGATTCATTTCCCTGAGCCCGCCGCGGTGAATAAAGTGTAACTCCAAACTCTCAGAGCGCTGTTTGGTTCTGGTCCGGTTTTTCTGTAACAGTCTGTCTCCCGTCTCTGGGAGGCCACGTCTGGGGCAGAGGAAGGACCACCTGAATCTGATGGGCAGGCTCTGCTCCTGAGGTGGCACTGGGCAGCGTGTTTGCTTCTGTGGATTTTGGATCCTGGTCGATTCCACGTGCCCACACCTGAGTCTGTGCCTTCTGATCACATGATCTCCATCGATGCATCTCCAAGTCTGCTAATCCTTCTGCAGGTTCAAATCAACACTGGGGCCCTCTGGTGGATTTCCATTTAGGTGTTACACTTTTCATTTGCAGCGCTCCTGTCTGATAGCGTCTGCTAGATGAGGCCTTGTCAGTAATTCATTGTCTGAAGCCATGGTCTGTGACCTCTGACACCTGCTTGCCTGTGGTTATCTTCCTGTGTGGGTCAGACTCTGCTGTCTCTATGTAATGTTTTTGCTAGAAAGTGGACATTTTAGTTCCCATGTTGTAGCAGCCCTGGGTCCTGGTCTCCCCTCCCCCCAGGCTGGTTACTGTTGCTGTTTAGTGACTGGCTGGACTGTTTTGGTGAAGTCACTGTCCCCAAAGTGTGGGCTCTCTGGGCTCAGCCTCGGGCATGGGCACAGCTCTTAGAAAGACAAAGGCAGAAAAACAACGACACCACTTTTTAATCTGTCGTGCTGAACAGGTGTGGACAATGAGCACAGTCACTTGTTCTGAGGGGAGTTTGATTGGCACCACCTTCCACAGACAACCGTCAGCAGCTTACAGGTTAAAAGCGCAAACACCTTTCGACCGGCAATTCTGCTTTCAGAAATCCACCGAGTGATGTGCTCAAGTGCATAGGGCAGGCCCCACAGCACTGCTTGTGACAGAAGAGACTGGACACAGTGCAACTGTGTCCACAGATGTGATGAATGCCCAGGGGTGCACTGAAGACGGCAGGGCAGGAGCAGGCACAACGGTGCGTAACCACGGCTCCAGTGGGGGAACGAGTGAGAACTTCACTGAGGAAATGCTGTGTTTCCTCCATTTTAGAGATGACAAACCCCCAGTGTATTAAAGAGAACCTTCCAGGTCAATCCACCACCTGGAACACCTTCTACACCTGTGTCCACATGGAAACATGGGGTCGGTGCTCAACGGAGGTGGGTGGGCTGGACGCGTGCCAGGAATTCAGCCCCTGAAGATGGGGCAGTTTTCCTTGTGCGCCACCGACCGGATGGGATGGCCACGGCGCCAAGACTGACATTTCCTGGCACTCGGAGAACAGTCTTTGGTGAGGGAAACGGCTGTGACCACTGTCCACAGGTAACGATGGAAACTGCTCCTTCCTACCCTTCTGACCCGACGTCTTCACTCAGCCGCCGACTCTACAAAGAATCGGAAGGAAGTCTTACATGACCTTCAGGTCACCCTGAAGCCACGCCTCCAGGCAAAGGCCAGTGCAGCGCCCACTGGAAAAGCTCTGGTTTGGGCAAATGCTTTCCAAATGCACCGACTTATCTCAGGGACTGACCTCCGGGAGCCGAAGCCCGGCTGCCGTGCGCACAGAACAGGCATGTGGTGGCTGTTGATCTGAAGGAGGAACGAGTCAGTTCTTGGCAGAGAAGCAAAAACACACCCCTTTCTACTTCCGAGAAAACACACTGTCAAGCTCAGTGGCATTCAGATTCCTCAGAACAGCCTGGCCCACGGGATTGGCACGATGTCCTGCCAACCGCACGTGTGGCACCAGCACGGGCCCTGCCATCGCACGGGGAAGTCGTCATGAACCGAAACAATCCACACGCAAACAACAAAAACCCCAACAGCACTTTTTACTGAATTTCAAATGAAACACAGTGTGCTCAGCTCAGCGGCACTCGGCCCAGTTGGAGCGCCCATGTCCACTTCCGCCCCAAAGGACAGGGCCTGCAGGCCACGCCAGTCCTCTCCGGGTCTTTGAGAAAACACTTTGTTCCTCTCTTTCTGAGAGAGAAGACAGCGCCAGGTTAAAAACGCCTAACCGGAGCACATGCCACAGATCAATGAGATGACACCTCACATTGGGACACCACTCGGCAAGGCCCCTTCCCCAGAAACGCAGGGGATGCTCGCAGATATGGAGACGCAGCGAGCAGAGTTGACTATGTGTGGCTTGTCGTCACCCAGCACAGATTTATCACGTCAGTTGGGCAGCTCGGCCTCAGAGCCGCTCAGCTCAGAGTGGCCACCTCGAGGGAGGTGTGCATGTGCTTGAGAAACTGCTGAAGCTGAACAGGGACAATCTGCCCCCACCTGTGGCTGGAATTCCTGCCTGGCCGTGGCTGTCACTCACCTGGGCACACACAGCTTAGGGGTCAGACCTGAAGGGTGTGAAGGGACTCAGCCGATAAAAGGCCCGCAGAATCAAATTCCGTTCTGGGTAAGCTGGTGGGACGGTGGGGGCGCCATGAAAAACAGGAAGTGTCACCACGTGTCATCCATGCCATGGGCCCAGGCCCGCTACCTGCATAGCAAGGTGCTCCTGCCAGGGCTCGGGGGAGGCTGCTGCGGTTGACACACGGGGCCCCGCGCCCTCCGGTGAGACCAAGACGGAGGGGTGGGCTGCCTGGATCACACGGTAAACGCAGCAGCATGTGGGAGAGACACGGCCCCTCCTGAAGGACAAACAGCTGCCTGAGCAACAACCGAAACCAGAGTCTAGATAAAAACCACATCTTCACGATGTGATTCTCAGAAACGTTCACATGTAAAGAAGCTGTGTGTGCGTTGTTTCAGAAAGAGGAGAGTGACCCTGGCCCTCAGGACCACACAGCACCTTCGGGTCCCCGGCCCCCGACTGCTACGGGTGACAACAATCCCGCCATCTGGTCTGTGAGCCCCGTGGAGACCTGCCTGTGGTTGTGGAGTGAGCATCATGTCTGAGCAGAAGGTGCCGCCACTCCCGGGGACAGCGTGGGGGCCTGGGCCCTGTTCCTGCCGAGCCCTCCCCTAGGGCCACCCTCCTTCTCATCCAACCCTCACTCTCACCCACCCTCCCCGGGCCCACCCTCACCTGGGCCCCCGGGCCTCCGCTGCACTCTTCTCGCTGGGTGACTTCGACTGGAGTGTGTGCCCCCTCTGGGCTGCTGGGGCCTTGGGCTCCCTGGGCTGAGGTGCCCCATCCTGCTCCTCCTCCTGCTCCTCCGGCTTCTTCTTCTCGCTGTCGCTGTCATCACTGCCTTCTCCTAGGATGTCGTCCACCTGCCAAAGGGCCAGGAGTCAGCTTACAGATCAGCTCACTAAAGAACCGCGCGGGTCCTTCCGGGGAATGCGTTACCAAGCAGACACACTTTCAGCACACCCTGGGGCCACGTGTTCCACGTTACTTTACGCTCCCACGCTGGGCCCTGTGGTGAGCTTGGTCCAGTACCAGCGCTGAGGAACGTGGCGAGGCTCATGGGGGGGGGGGTGCTGAGGGGGGTGTGTGTGGGGCACAGCCTGAGGGTCACTTTTGGGTGCATGACTCTGACAGAGATCTCACGTCTAGCGCACTAACGGACTTTATGGTGAATGACTGGGTGTCCAGACTGCAGAGTCAATGGAATCTGTGCCTGTTTTTTTTCCAAGAGACCTGAGGTTGAACTGTTTATGGACTTGCTGCGTGAGGGTGATGAGAGCAAACAGTCTCCGGCTGGCAGGGCTGGCCCCCGAGTGACTCGCTGACACCAGCACAGGCAGTGGCGAGAAAGGCCAGAGGCCGATGTCTGCAGCGCTCACACCGCTCCACCAGCACTGCCAAGGCCCCGCAAGTCATCACGCCAAAGGCCAGGGCAGGGGGCTCAGCGCACAGAGCAGGCGAGGGCAGAGCCAGGCACCCCCGAACTGCACTGTTGGCACCATTGGTGCCAGTAACCAAGGGGGCTGTTGGCTCACCTCCCAGCTCAGCTCTGCTCCCACGCACATGGACCTGGCTGCTCCCAGTCACGCAGGGGTGGGGAACCCTTTCCTGCCAAGGGCCATCCGGATGTTTATAGCATCATGCACGGGCCATACAAAATTATCAGCTTAAAAATTAGCTGCTATATTTGGTCAAACATTTAACTAACTCACCCCTGATGCCTTGGCAGGCCCAGACCAAGTGGTTTT
Organism: Myotis nattereri; assembly: GCF_964212035.1. Lineage (NCBI taxonomy): Eukaryota > Metazoa > Chordata > Mammalia > Chiroptera > Vespertilionidae > Myotis > Myotis nattereri. The sequence goes on along the minus strand of NC_138083.1, from coordinate 54,592,059 downwards.
GTGGGGCCTTATATGGCCTGAAGGCCAGACGCTCCCCATCCCTGCTGAGTAACAAAAAGCCACTGGGATAGGACTGACCTGCTTGACCATGGGAATGACCTGTGAGCGTCTCCCAGTCCTTTAACTGGGAAGACAGGAGTAACAAGCGCAGATTCTAGCCCGCGCTCTGCTCTCCGGGGAGGACTGGGACACTGCCATGGGCTCACCAAGTCTGCACCGGGACCCGTTTTCTCTGTCCTAAGTTAACCCTCGACAGAAAAGTGTGTGCCCTCTGCACTGAGCCTGCCTCGCCGTGATTCCAATGGAGCCCTGAACCAGGGAAGATCCCTGGTGCCCCCTCCTCACACAGGGTCGTGTGCGCTCCCTCCCTCCCACCCCACACCTGATCTGAGGAGGTCAGGAGGCATTCTGAGGGGCCCAGGAGCTTCTCTGAATGACATAGGACAATGGGCTACAGGGCTTGCAGGGACACCAAGTAAAGCACCCCAGAGGGGCCAGGAAGCTAAAAAATCTGATTAAAGAGAGTTCCCAACACAGAGCAGCCTCGACCAGGAACCAGCTCGCATCAACGTCAACACCTTCCGGCTCTCACCTCCCGCTTCTGACAGACGGACTGCAGACCCAGAAACAACAGCGGAGCTCCCAGACCCACCGACGTTGCTACACACAGTGGAGGCTTTACTCGCAGGTTCTTAAGCATCACCCACGGTGCCGCTTGCGGACTCACCGGAGACGTCACTGACACTTACCCTCCTGGTATATTTAATGGGTATATTTACCCTGTTTTGATAAGCAAACCTCCCATGAAAATTCTGTATCCTGAGAAGAGCCATCATTTGGGCAAAGGATCATGAATGCATTATGAACAATCCCAAACTATGACGCAACTGGAATGAGGCCATGAGTGTGTGGCATCCCACCGTCCGTCCCCAAAGCTGCTGGGGAAACCCGCTCATCTCCGCAATCTAAGGCCAGTGGAAGATGTGCTATTTTATTCAGAGTTAAGACAGCTCAGCATTGTGCCAGCGCCGGGAAGCAGCTCTTCGAGGAGTTCCCAGGTACGCCAGCCCCGCACCCAGCAGGGCTGTGTGGTGTGACGCTGTCAGGCTGAAATCACCCCCCGGGGTCCCCAGGACCTCGAGAAGGCCCAGAGCCAACGACACCGATGAAGCTGCACACAGACAGACTCTCGCCCATGCTGGCCGCTTGGGGCCGTGTGGCCACCTCAAGACACTTCAATTGGCTCATCCCAAACTTCCCTTTAACTCACCAGATAGCAAATCTATGTATCACTTTCTCTAAGGACACGTATTAACACATGCAGACAGGACCAGAGGCACGAGTCACGGTGCTCACAGAAAGAAACAAGTTCAGCAAGTGCCCATCCTATAAAATACAGGCCCTGGTCTCAGGACGGCAGAAGGCCCTCTGCTGAGCTGGAAGGGCTGCCTCTGCACAGCTTGGGGCCGGGCACCTCCCGCTGCCGAGCCCCACAAACACCGATGACACTACTGGCCCTTGTTTGGCAAAAAGCTCTTTTTCTGAGTAAAGCACTATACACAATTCCTGGTTATACACACAGTATAACCACTTGGCACCAAAATGACTAATAGAAAATCACACTTCACATGCATTTACTTTATAATTTTTAAACAAAAGCAAGTAGAGATTCTGTCTCAGACCTGGGTTTGCAAGGACGCGGCTCTAAAATGCTGGTGTGCTGCCAGGTGCACTATGAGGACAAGTGTCTAAAACAGCTCTGGCGTCAGAAGGAAGTGGGCACGGAAATAATGGGACCGGGCTGCTGGGGCTGGAAGAGGCATCTGAGCTCCGCACCGGGGCTCTGGAGACACCAGATGTGCTGTTGAGTTCACAGCAGGAGAGTACACTGCAATCTCAACAAGATCCCAGCCTAAGAGCCCCCTCTGGTGGACTAACAGTACAACAAGCTGAGTCATGGCATAGGTGAGCACTTCAGGACAATGCACAGGTATGAGTGCAGGTGAGCACAGGGACCTCTGGACAATGCACAGGTGAGCACGGGGACCTCAGAGCAATGCACAGGTGAGCACGGGGACCTCAGAGCAATGCACAGGTGAGCACGGGGACCTCAGAGCAATGCACAGGTGAGCACGGGGACCTCAGAGCAATGCACAGGTGAGCACGGGGACCTCAGAGCAATGCACAGGTGAGCACGGGGACCTCAGAGCAATGCACAGGTGAGCACGGGGACCTCTTCCCAGGATCATCCATTTACTGAAACGAATAGAGTGCCACCAGGTAACTATACAAAACCATGCCAGGTGACCTGGGTAGATGCCTAGAACTTAACTGTATTTGCCATGAATGTTTTGCAGAGTCAACATAAGGAATTCATGCAAAAGACATTGTGTTATTCAACTAACAGGTCACTGGCAGCTAAATCAGGATGGAATGCGCCCGCAGTGGTGAAGCTGAAGCAGCAGGTTTCCTGAATCACCTCTAAGAACAGAATCTTATCTGAAAAAGGACCCTGGCAATTGGGGGGACACAACGGCTCTGATCCCGGCTTCCACCTGTTCCAACCTGTCCTCCCCTAGTGACTGGTGCTGGGGAGCAGTGTCACTGCCTCTGGGTCAGGACGCGCCTCGCCGTCTGCGTGCAGAGTGGGTAGTTCGTGTTTATGCGTCTCACAGGACTGTTGTGACGCCTCTCCCATCTGAGGCTCCCAGTGTGTGATGCAGGAGGTGGCCGGCAGACCTCAGGCTGCACCTTTATGGCCAGCACTTGCCGATAAGACGCGACACCTACACTTGGGGGGGATAGGGGGGTTTCTTTGAAGCGCCCCGAGTGCTGGGTGTTCAGGAAAGGAGTGCAAACCCCCAGGAGGCTGACTCACGGTGACAAATAGCAGACATGCCCGCTGGATGGTGAGAGGGTCTTCTGACACCCTGGAGTCTCACGCGTGTCCCCTCCTAGGGAACAGACTCTGAAGGATGGGCCCCTCTGATGGGGCCACTGGCTGCCATGGATCCAGGGTGACCAGAGAGCCAAAAGCAGCTCTGCCCTCACTGCCCCTGCACAAGAGCCACCAGCCCCTTCAGTGGGTGCCAGCTTCGGCACGGCCATCATGTTTGACGAAATTTTAAGGAAGAGCAGACTTCCCTCTGCTCAGCTGCTGGGGCGGCTCCCTGGGGCCTTCCCTGTGGATGCAGCCTGGGGACAGCAGCCTAGAACAGCACCGCCTGCCACTCCCAGCACGCGCACGCCCCCACTTTTCCCAGCCCTCTCGCCATGCCGCGGGGGAGGATGAGGCCACGCCCGAGGCTCCCCAGGACCGAGGAGCCCCAGAAGAGGAGCGTCAGCTCCCACTCAGTCAGGAAGCGCGGACCACACCCCCACTTCCCAGGTCACCTGCCGCCCACAGCACTGGCGTGGTTTCTTGGTGGAGATGAAAGAGAACCCCCAGTCTCCTGACACACCCTCTATCCTCACTCCTGTGTTCTCTGGGAGAGTCCAGAATGTCTCTCACCTTCAATTCCTCCTGTTCCCAACAGCAATGTTTAAAGTTTTAAGGCTAATTTTTATTTCTATAAGAAAGATTAGGTTTCAGAGAGAGTCCTATATAACACTTTTATTTGACATTAAAATTTCAATCCCTTTGATATGAAACAAACAAGAGTTAAACTGGGCAGTGTGTCTGCACGTCACAGCAGTGGGGTCACCCGGGACTGACCAGGGGGGTGGCCAGGTGGCCAGGAGAGCAGCGAGGGTCCCAGGTGTCCTCCTTCTAAGTGGACAACATGCCTGTGGGAGGGACATCTAGACCTGGGCTTAGAGAAGTAGAGTTGAGGAAATTTTTTTTTAATCCTCACCTAAGGACTTTCCCCCACTGATTTTCAGAGAGAGGGAAAGACAGAGAGAAATATCGATGTGAGAGAAACACATCGATTGGTTGCCTCCTGCAACCCTGACCAGGGCCCGGCCAGGAAGGAGCCTGCAACCAAAATACGTGCCCCTGACCGGAATCGAACCCGGTACCCCTTGGTCCACAGGCTGATGCTCTATCCACTGAGCCAAACCGGCTAGGGTGAGGAAATTCTTTTAAAGAAAACATCGTCATGAAACAGCTTGTGTATAGACTCAATGTTCTCAGAGGAATTGGGCCTGTACAAAAGGGGTTTAATGGTCACAAAAAAACTATCTCTGAGGATGATAATCGGAGGCTCTGGTGAGGTTCTATACCAGTGGTTCTCAACCTTCTGGCCCTTTAAATACAGTTCCTCGTGTTGTTACCCAACCATAGAATTATTTTCGTTGCTACTTCATCACTCTAAGGTTGCTACTGTTATGAATCGTAATGTAAATATCTGATATGCAGGATGGTCTTAGGCGACCCCTGTGAAAGGGTCGTTCGACCGCCAAAGGGGTCGCGGCCCACAGGTTGAGAACCGCTGATCTATACGGAATAGACCATTTACATTTTCCTGCTGTTGTTGAAAATAAACTGAAACTCTGTATTCCTCCTCAGCACTCTGACCAGCACTCGCAGTGAAACCGAGTGATCTGTCGGCATGGCACCATGGTGCCAGGCGGTGAGCGCTGAGGCCAATGATCTGTCTCAGCGTCTGTCCCACCCAGGGGCGCGCTGGGAGTCAATTGCTGCTCTGTTTACTGGAGATGTGTGACGTGGTTCTCTACATCAGCCCTTCAGACAAGCCAGCCCAAGGAAGATGCTGTGCTAACAATGTACAAACGGAGATCCCGATGGGCATGACCCTTCCCCCAAGGGGCCTGGCCCATGACAGGGTGTGGGGCATAAGGGCCAGGGGAGGACCCCGGGCCATGTGGGACCAAGGACAGGCTGACATGAGAGCTGTGGTTTTCAGAGATGAACCAGGAGACAGACAATACTGATTTACATGGCTGTTAGGCAGCATCCCTGGCCTTCACCTGCTTGATGCCAGGAGCACCCCCTTATCAATGACAAGCCCAGACGCTGTCAGGTTCCCTGGGTGAGGGAGGGTTTGGGAGGGCCCACTGATGGAATCACAAACCCGAGTTAGTGTACTTATTGCCGAATGTTGCCGACACACTGATACATCGCTCAATACCGTTGCCCATTTCGTTTCCTAGAAACAAAGTGCTAGTCCCAACCCACAGGTAGGACGCTGGGCCCCAGTGGAGCCGGCTGAGGGCACAGGCCTTGGCACGCCGAGGGTCTCACCTCTTTGTCCATACTCTCTAAATCCTCCTTACACAGAGTGTACAGCGGCATGGTCTCTGACATGCTGGGCTGTCGCTTTCTTCTAGAAGGACCAGGCTGTTCTCCATCGGGATTATCTGGCAGCTCTTCACCAAACATCTGCTGCTGATGTGGCTGAACAGCTCTGAAATGAACATTTTAGGTCCCACATGAGGGAAGGCACTTTTCCAGCACTGAATCAGATTCCTGACTCGGGACAGGTAAGCACACATACACACGCACGCACGCACGCACGCACGCACACAGAGACCATCCTAGTTATGGAACATGCTGCCTCATCTGCTCACTAGCTCGAGGCTGCTGGTTTCCTCCTGTGAAAGCCAACACCCATGGCCACCCCAGAGCATCCACTGGGCTTCACTGGTCTTAGAACAAAGGGCAAAGAGGAAGAGTGACGATGAAAAACTTCCTAGAGACCAGCAGGAGCTGTTATTTATCCTCAAAATAAGGTTGAGCAAGCTATAAGATTTAAAAAAACAAAACTAACTACTTCTATACTATCCAGGCTCTAAAAACAGGAAATGTGATAGTGAAGAAACAGATGCCACCTGTCCACAGAGAACAGGAAAAGGTACCGTGAATTCTATATCCAAAGTTGGGTTAAACTATTAAATATTAATACAATAAACCAACCAGCAAAGACCAAGAAGCTCCACCCAAGAGCCGACACCACGCTCATGTCAGAGATGTCCCACTACATTACAATTAGTTCTGTCTAAAATGGTTGGTTTCTGAAGCTTCCCCCTACACACACTCGTCTCAACGGTCAGATCTCATGGACACTCTCACACCTGTCACAGCCGTGGGAATTTCAGGGGCTTGTGAAAGCTGCCTTTACTCTCCTCTGGGCACTGTTTCTGGAGTCAGCTGCTCTGTGGGGCCTGGAACCGGACACCACAGGTCCAATCACTGGGACACTGACGACATTGTAGTAAAACCTCATTCTTTTGAAGAAAAATGGGGTATTAAGTCTAAACCACAAAATCAAAAAGCAGCAATTGTATTAGGCTAATCAAATACTATCTAAGGAAGGGAAGTCTTTTAAACCCAGAAACATAAAGGACAACCTAAAGAGTGCTGATCGTTGCTTTTTCAACTCAGACTAAGCTGGCCTTTGAATAACACGGGTGTGACCTGTTCGGGTTCACCTATGCTCAGGCTCCTTCAGTGAACACCTGCTGTTTCTGATCTGAGTTGGGAATCGTGGACGCAGAGGGGCCGACTGTGTGCACTGATCTAGGCTATTCTATAGACGGGACTTGAGCACCTCTGGACTTTGGTATCAGCCCTGGAACCGATCCCCTGTAGGTACCCAGGGACAATTATGTTCTGGGGAGTCAAAAGTTATATGTGGATTTTCAACTGTGCAGGTCGGCGCCCAATCCCCCCACGGTTCAAGGGTCAGCTGCAGATTGCCGGCCTTGTCAGCGGGCCCACCCACCAACTCGAGTGCTTGGTATTTATTGTCCGATGTAGACACCAGGTCACACTTCAGTTCATACCCACTTACTGGCAGTTCCAAACACCCAGAGCTCCAACATGAATATGGAAAAGCAGCAAACGAATCTTTTTACTAAAAATAAAGATATAGCCTCCCTTCAGAAAAATGGTTCCAGAGTTTTAACAAAAACTCGAAAGGTTGAGAACAAGCACAGGGAAGAAAGGTTGACAACAAGCCCCGCTGGTTCTGACTGGTCCCTGAATTCCAGTGTGTGACCAGGCATGACCCGCACCCCCCTAAACCCCCCAAATGCCTCAACCCTTGGAGTCTGGATCACACACTAGACCAGACCTAAAACCTCTTAAGGTGAAAGGTAAGGGGAAACCTCAGGACCTGGGATGAGGCAGAGCTGATAAGTTGACACCAAAAGCATAACTCATGAAAGGAAAACTGACAAATAACCTCATCAAAGTATGCACTTGTGCTCTGCCAACGACTGTAAGACGGCGGGAACAGGGCCAGAGTGCAACAGTCTCTGCAGCCACAGAAGTGACGAAGGGCTTGTAACCAACTCCGAAACTTGGCGGCAGAAACAAGCAATCCAGTCAGAAACAGGCCAGAGAGCGAGCCGCTCTTGCCGAGGGCGCACGGAGGGCAGGCCCTCACAGGCTCCACACACCGACCTCGAGGAAATGCCAGTAAAACGAGGAACACGCCTCATGCTGGGCGACGCTGAGAAGGGAGAAGCAATGTCACTGCTGAGCACCCAACCCGGCAGCTACAGCCCGCAGTCACTCCGGAGAAACACGGGGCACACCCCAACGTCCACATGGGTGATGGTCACCAGGAAGCAGGGCCCAGCAGGGAGGGCACAGTGACGGCACAGGAGACTCGGAATCCCAGGGATGGCGACTGGATCTGTGGCAGCTGGGGTGGGTGGGGACATGCCTATGGCTACATGCACCCCCGGGAGGGCCTGGGGCAAGGGGCACCCGTGTATGCACTATGTCCCTGTCCCCATTCTAGCTGTGAGGTTGGGCTGCAGTTTGCAAAATGCTACCGTTGGTGTCAGCTGGATCTTTCTGTATTATTTCCTACAACTGCGTGGGATTCTGTAACTGTCTTAAAAGAAAACCTTGCCCTAGCTGGTTTGGCTCAGTGGATAGAGCGTGGGCCTGTGGACTGAAGAGTCCGGGTTCGATTCCGGTCAAGGGCACATGCCTGGGTTGCGGGCTTGATCCCCAGTGGGAGACATGCAGGAGGCAGCCTATCAATGGTTCTCTCTCATCATTGATGTTTCTATCTCTCCTTTTCTCTTCCTCTCTGAAATCAATAAACATATTTAAAAAAAGAGAGAAACCCTTTAATTTAAAAAAATCAAACGTTCACAATGAACCACACACAGTAATGATGGATAAATAAAAAGGAATTCAGAATTTCAGAGGATTTGCAATGCCGAGAACTTGGGGTTCCTCCTGGTCCTGGTGTCTCCACACCCCCAGACTAGGACCTCTCACCATCTCTAAGCTTCGCCCATCACATGGCAACTCTTATTGGTCCTGGCCTCAGCACAGGCGAGCCGTGCACTGTGTACTGTGCTGGCTGCGATGGAGGCTGGCTGCGTGGACCGCTCTCACCCCCATTCCCACACAGACCTCGTGGGTGAGAGGGAAGGTTCTCACACACGCTGCCAGCAGCCAGGAGAGTGCTACCTACACTCACCCAGACCTGACTTTACCTTCCTGGATGGAGCAGCCTCCGAGCCCAGAACCAACAGACACTCAGTTCTCAGGGCCTCCAGGGAAATGAGGTCCAGGTGCCTTAGGGTTCTGGACACAGAACAGGCGCATCACCATTCTTGGGCTCCCTCTCCCACAGCCCTCAACACACAGGAACTACAGGGGTACCTGAACACTAGGACCAGTAGGAGCCAAGAGCTGGCGAGTGCCCAGAGAGGGGGGTGGCACGGGCTCTTGAGGTCCACAGCCCTCCGTTTCCGGACGTGGCCGTCTGCACACCTTGCATCTGAGGTGCTATCCAGACAGGGATGAGCTCGAGGTGCCGGGCAGCCACGCATGGACAGGCCCAGATACTTACCCGCCAGGACTCCATTCTCTCTCCTTATCTAGACCACCCCCCAAGGTGCCATGGCATCCCCACTGGGTCCAGGGGATGCCCACATGGGACCACCACTCAGCCACTCTTGGGCTCAGCCACCATGGCCACTGGGCTCTAGCTGTCTCACCAAACAGCAGCCAAGTCCACACAGAGGGTCACCCTTCCCTCTTCTTGTGAAAGTGGGGAGAAATCAGTGCATCAGTGACTTCCTGAAGGAACGCTGTCCTTGACCTGGCCCCACCCCGTCTGCTGCTCAGGAAGGCTCTGCTGGTACAGCCCTTTCTCAACCATCTCCCTGCCCGTGACTGAGGCTGGGAGGGGCAGAAACACATAGCTGAGGTGTACCCAGCACTCCGCCTGGGTCTCCTCTTGAATGGGGAGCCTCAGAAAGGAGGGCAGCCTCGCCACTTAAGAATGATTCAGCAATAGAAACACACACACACCACACCCTATGTGGTAGCGGATAAACACAGGCCTATCCCGAACACCTGAAAGTCTATGCACATCAGAACCGAAGCAAGAAACCACCCCCCTCTGAACCTCTCGGGGACAGTAAATTACAGAGCTGGAGCCACACTTAGTTTTTTGCAGGATAACCTGAACAAGAGTTACTGTGAAATACCGAAGAAGCCTTTCTGCCTCGGGAACACATCCTCCACGAATGCGGAGGTGAAGTCCATCACCGCTTTAGCGGAACCTTTAATTGAGCAGCAACCGTCTACCTGCTGCTCTGGCGACAGAGAGGATGCCAAACATCTGCTCACCTGGGTGCTAAGGAAAGGCTATCCTTTAAAAAATATATACCTGAAATAATATCGGTCACCACAGAATTTCTAAAGAGAGGGTAGAATACAGACAAAATCCATCATGAGAAATATTCCAAGGAAGGTCTGAGAGTGAACACTACACATTATAGACGTTTGAGCCCTAAGTGCTGACGACAAAGGAGAACACCCAGCCCTCCATGTGTCCACAAAGGGTGAGGGATGCAGTCCAGCCGGGAAGAACCAGTCCTCCTTCATTTCAAAGGCAGCAACTACAGGAAGCTTTGCTAACTCAATGAACACAAAAAGGCAAAAATTCACAAAAACCCAGGAGGAAAAAAAGGGTAAGTTAAGGCTACAAAGGGCAGCTCGCTTAAGTGAGTCGAGATGAGAGAAGGCAACAGCCTGGTGACATGGCAGATGTGACCTGACACCTGCACCTGCTGGTGGGACCGCAAGTCCCAGCAAATGTGGCCAATCACTGACACCACTTATTAAAGCACGACCTTTCCTGGATATTACCATGACTGGTGCTGGTGGTCACAGGAACGCAAGCAGCAGCACAGAGGTCAAATGTAACTCCTTAACTGGTGGGATTTAACAGTGACGATGCTTTTAGTTACAAACAACCAATCATCACACAAAGCCCAACCCAGGGCGCCTGTCCACTCACACCTGGGGCCCCTCACCTGGCCTTTAGGGGGGGCTCTATGTCCACTCTGAGTGGCTCAGTCGGGCTCTGAAGTGTCACCATGTCCAGGGGAAGGCCAGAGGGAGGCATCAATGGCCACTCCCAGCATGGACAGCTGCTAGGGGAAGGGGGAGGGGCGCCGAGCTTTCCAGAAGGAGAGGGGACATGATGCAGGGCCACACATCTACCACAATGCCACACCATTGGCAGCTCTTTAAAACACCAGCCTCAGACCCCTCATTTAAATCTCAGACACTGCCCCAAGATTGTTTACACAGTGGGGTGTATGGTCCTCAAACTCAGGATCCTGTCAGCACAGAGGAAATGGAGGGCGCACCTGAGACTCAGAGGGAAAGTTCACGCCGCAAGTGCCCTCCCGCCGAGGGAAGCGCCGGTGCAGGTCCACTTGGGCGTCTCTCCTGCACGTCCTGCTCACACCAGCGCCATCTCCAGCCCATTTGGGCTGTGTGGAAGTGGGCAGGCAGCCAGGGAGGCTGTGCTGCTGAGCTGGGGCGGCATAGCCCAGCACAGGCCCAAAGCTGCCCTTTTCCCTCATGACAAGTGTCTGTCCTATGGAAGGGACAGACCGGGTGGGCCTGAGGCAGTCAGGGTCAGGCCCAGCACCCCCGGCGCATCGTCTGCTAGGATATGGCCAACAACGGCCCATGTGAGGTCAGCAAATGAAATGGTTCATGGAGGGCGGCACTGAGCCAGCGTGAGCGAGACAGTGCACAACAGCTGACACAAGACAAAAAAGTATGCAGAGAGGTCCGAAGTGGAAGTGGGGCAGGCTTTTCCACACCAGCAGCCCAGTCCAGACCAGAGCCCTCAGCAGGCAGCCAAGTCCAACTCAGAACCGGACGCACCAGCCCACCCAAGGGAAGCCCTGCCAGCAGGCGTGCTCCGCGGTGCGGCAGACATACCTGAAGGAGGAGTGTCCCGTGTGGATCTGCAGGGAGCCGGGGGGCCCGGGGCTGGCAGTGCCCTTCCGGATGAGCTTGCCCGTGCTGGCGTCGTAGATCCGGACGTCAGGGCCGGGCTGGGCCTTGGCGTGCACGGGTGTCGGATGGAACAAGGCAGCTGGCAGCACACCCTGCCTGTCGGGAAAGGCTGCAGGACTGTCCTCCCTGCGGGTGAGAAAAGGCCATGAGACGGAGCCAGGCCTCACCGGGGGATGCAAGACGCCCTACACAGGCCCGTGAACTGGTCTCCCTCCATCTGACGCTCAGAGCCTGTGCGGATGAAGACGTGGACACCACTCATCTTAACTTCTAGGGCAGAGCCCTGGGCAGGACATCACACAGCACCGGGCAGAGGTGTGCCCGCCATGGACCTCAGTGCAGGCTGCGTTTGTTGTTTCCCTCATGTCCGTCCCAGGATTTTCCCTCTAAATACAACATTCAAACTTTAAGAATAGGAAGCATTTTTCAAACCTTTATGGAAAAAACACACAACAAAAACCAGGCTCTCTTACATATTCCTCGCCACGGCTGAACCTCTCCCAGTGACTCTACAGCAGTTGTGTGGCTCCTATAACTTCTAGCAGTCGTGAAAGAAACACGCAAACTAGATTCACCACTGACAGCCCTACTGCACACAGGAAAAAACCTGTACTTCTTCCCGAGGCAGTAACGGTCACCTTTTCCAGATAACCTGTTCGTGATGGAGCCTGGAGGAGCCACAGTGGGGCAGGCAGGGCACAGGTGAGAGGGCTGAGGAAGCCACGCACTGAACATGGGGGATGCCGTGTGGGGCTGCGAGCAGCGAGGCTGGCGGCCAGGGGTGGGCTCTCGAGGAGACGGGGCCGAGTCTGCTGGCAGCTCACCTCTGCACTTTGCCGTAGTCCTCACTCAGCGGGAAGAGCTGCTCCTCCACCTTGTCCCACCGCTCTAGGCAGCTCCACAGCCAGTCGGGGTTCACCACGTGCAACTGTCCGCATGCCTGGGCCTGCCGCACCTTCTCTGTGCCTACAAGAGGGGAGCAATGGCCCAGATACTCAGGGACCCAGTACAGAGCCTAAGGCATGCACCCAGGACAAGCCCACATGCATACCTAGGCCCAAGATGGGCAGACACAGAACCAGTCCAAATAGGACTTAGCCATTATGTAATTGCCAGAAAGATGCTTCTGAAAATTCCACATGAAACAGAAGCCCTGCTAGTTTCAAAAAATAACTGCAGAGGCCGATGTAGATGCATTCTACTCCTGTAGATGCATTCTACTCCATGAACTCCCTCGGGTGTCCTTGCCCCAACCCCAGAGCAGGACCCAGGGAGGCCTAGCGGCTGGCTGGCCACTTACCTGCCTTTGCAGCAATCAGGTGGGTGGCCCTGTCAGGGGCGTCAGGGTCTAACACCAGCTGGGTGAGGATCTTGGCTCCGAGGGCCGTGGCATGGTAATGCTCCCGTGTCTTTTCCACCGGGAAGTTGGTGGGGTACAGCCCACTGAAGATTATGGCCACGTCCGCCAGTACTCGGCTCTTGAGCTCAGGGACGATCTTCCGTATGTCGGGTGCCTCCTGGGTCTCCCCGCGCAAGTAGCGGTCATACCTGGCGTAGTAGTCGGAGTGCACGCGGGCGAGGATCTCCTCCAGGTGGACCAGGTGGTCATCACCATCATCATCCTCCTCCTCCTCATTCTCCTCCTCCTCCACGCTCTGGTCCAGGGACTCGCCCACTGTGATGCCTGACTGCTCACTGTTCTGGGACTCCGTCTCAGCCTCCTTCTTGTCAGCAGAGCCACCCGCCAGCCCACAGAAGCTGTCTCGCTCGCCCTCCTCCTGCAGGTCAGGCTGGACTCCGGGCACAGGCTCTCCGCAGTGATTTGGCCGTGTGGGCCTCTCCCCGCCTGGGCCAGGGGCCCCGCCCTGCTGCATGGCTCTCCTGGTGTCCTGCGCAGCCTTAGGCTTCTTCTGGCTCTTCTTCTCCCCACTTTCGCCATCAGAGGTGGTGGAGGACTGACCCTCCGACTCACTGCTGCTCTCACTGTCACTGGATAAGTCAAAGTCTAGGTCACTGCCTGCTGTGCCCTGTGCGGGCTGCTTCTCCACTGAGGTCCGACCCTGCTGCTGAACACACACTGGGGGCCCCCTACCGTCCACCAAAGGGGCTCGGGCAGCAGGTGAGGCCCAGTCCCCGTTGAGTTCCCTCATGGGCTTCCCAAGGCCGTTACTCTGCTCGACTGCAGAAACCGGCCTTCCCTCCTCAGGGTCCTTAATGGACGGAGCTTGATCTGCGATGTCAGCACCTTTGGGAGGATAATTCACTGCAGGTGCACATAAAACGAGAGGTTACCATGATTTCCAAGAAATGGGAAAACGCAGGACGCATCCGCTATACCCTGCTTCAGACAGGCCATCGAGCTGCCCACTGCAAGGACCCTGCTGGGTCCCACTTTCTCCCAGCCCAGACCTCTCAGTCCTATTTTAGTGGCTGCAGCACTAATTGCATACCTCAAAACATTTTATTTAATCCTACTCAACTGGAAAAATGTTCAAATTGTATGATTAAGAAACAAAAACATAATATCATGCCTTTTAGAATAACATAAACACAACGGCCTCTGTAATACCGAAATACAAACAAGCAGCAACAAAGTGAGTCCTGAATTCAGAGCAGTCACAAGGCAGGTGAGAGGCGGAGGAGACAGTGAAGCAAATGCTGATACTTCTCTGAGGACTAGAAGGGAGCTGCCCACCTTTCTTTCTCGCCGGAGGCTCCCGGGACCCTGGGGGAGCATTGATGTCCCCTGTGCCCTGGAAGTAGACGTATTTCTTTACGGTGATCAGATTGGGGGCGAACTTCCAGACATCTTCTCGGTCATCGATAATGCAAACCATCGAGTCTCCACAAGGAAAGAGATTTCTGGAAGTAAAAATGTATCAGAACTACTAGCATGATTTACAAAAAGAATCATCAAACAAGAGTGACAACTATCTCACTTGGAACCACTAGACAGCAGATAAATGCAAAACAGATGCAAACTACACGAAGGACTTTTGTTTAGCTTGTGTTTAAACTGTTTCCAGAGAAGGTAACATTAAAACAGTCCCAGTTCCCTCCACTGTCTCTGCTACTTCTCAAGACAGGAGTCAGCACTCTCCTTAGAAGACCAGAGAGGAAGGAGAAAGCTCCAGTCCTAACAAAGCCTCAGGACAAACCTAAGTCAGTGGCCATGTCCCAGTACAACTTCATTTACAAACACAGGTTATCTGCCTACAGGCCAGAGTCTGCTCCCACCTGTTCCCAGGTGAGGGCTTTCAGAGAGAGAGGTAGGAAGGCTCAGCCTTGTTCAAACTCAGCTGTTTGAAAAAGCTGTTCCCTGAAGATCCCAAAAGGTGACTTGTATTCCCCAAAGCTACTAGTGTGTGTGAGTGAGCAGAAATATTAACAAGGGTCTAAAGGCCATCCCTGGGTGCAGGCATGCTCTGCTACGTCACGTGGTCTCCTTAAACTTCATTTCTGTCCACACCCCTGAGATTCAGAGAGCTGGCTCATAGCACTCAATACTCAGAATGATGACTGCTTCTTGCCTGTCTTCAAGATCAGGGGATAAACCCAGGAAAGACGCCTACCACTGTTCAGATTCTCTACTGCTAATCTATCTAACAAAAGAGTAACATGCAAATTGACCATCACTCCAACACACAAGATGGCCACCCCATGTGGACACAAGATGGCCGGCAGGGGAGGGCAGTTGGGAGGGATCAAGCCTGAAAGGGAGGGCAGTGGGGGTGATCAAGCCTGCAGGGGAGGGCAGTTAGGGGCAATTGGGCCAGCAGGGGAGCAGTTAGGCATTGATCAGGCTGGCAGGGGAGTGGTTAGGGGCAGTCAGGCTGGCAGTCAGGCAGGCAGGCAGGCAGGCAGAAGAGGGGTTGGGAGCCAGCAGTCCTGGATTGTGAGAGGGATGTCCGACTGCCCATTTAGGCCCGATCCCTCTGGGGTTGGACATCCCTTAAGGAGTCCCGGGTTGGAGAGGGTGCAGGCTGGGCTGAGGGACACCACCTCAGTGCATGAATTTCATGCACTGGGCCTCTAGTAAATAATAAAGGCTACACTACCCAGGAAAAAATGTTCATGTGTCCAAAATTAATATTATTTTCTGAGTCCATTTTCCAGAAGAACATAAGGTAGCTGAAACACCTCAGTGGCAGATGCCTTCCAGCACATTTAATTCCAGATGGGGGACTGCCATGTCCACTGTGGAGCAGGCTCCCTAACAGTCACTGACACGCTTGCTCATTTTCCTTGTCCACATCACCCTGCTCACTCTGACGCTAAGGAGCAAACACACAAGGTCAGTTTCTGAAACAAGTGCTTTCAGACTTTTCCTAGTGCACATTGACTTGAATGGGTCACAGTTATGTGGACACCCCAAACACGAAATGTTAGCCCTAACAGGTTTGGCTCAGTGGATAGAGCATCGGCCTTTGGACTGAAGGGTTCCAGGTTCGATTCTGGTCAAGGGCATGTACTTTGGTTACGGGCACATCCCCAATAGTGGATGTGTAGGAGGCAGCGGATTGATGTTTCTCTCTCATCAATGTTTCTAACTCTCTATCCCTCTCCCTTCCTCTCTGTAAAAACTCAATAAAATATATTTTAAACCCCACCCCCCAAAAAAAACCCCCCCACGAAATGTTAGATGCAGGTGGCTAACACCAGCCAGGAGGCCACGGAGGCCACAGTTGGTACTGCCTTACTATCCAATCTTGTTAGTTCTACCTGACACTGGGTAGAAAGTGGGACAATGCTCATATAGAGAAGACATTTCTGAGAATATCAAAGAGCCCTGTGATTGGGTGGGATGGCACAGTCACAGAGGCATAGACAGGACAAGATAGGAAGGGGGGTGGTGACGGGAGGGATGGGAATAGCAGAGGGGCAGATGGAAATGTGACCTAGGCTCTCCTAACACTCCCAGCGTTAACAGCAAGCCAGCTCTCGAGGAACGTGAACCTGAGATGCCAACACCGATGTGAAACACCTTCTTTAAACTTGTGACTCGACGGACAGCCCACCTTGTACTCGGGGAAGCTTTGGGTGCTTTCCACTGACACTGTCACCTGAATTTCCTGTGCCCCCCACTCCGGTCTCCACACCCCCATCCTCCCAGGCCCCTGCCACTGCCTGGACATTCAAGGAGAGGCAGGAAGTAGGGGTCTGGTTAGAAGACAGTAGCAGAAATTTAAGAATAAACACAATTACTGCTCAATGCTCCCAGTGCATCTTCACAATGGGAACCAACAGCAAGCCTTGTGATGAACAGAGCAGGTACGTACCTGAGGTTCCCTGTTTTAGAAAACGGGTCAATACACTCGTCCCTCGATAATATTCGGTGAGAAAAAAGCTTCTTCTCAGGGTCTAAAAAGCCTTTGAAAAGAAAGCAGGATAAAGGTCATGTGTGTCTAAGCAGCACGGACGCTTCACTGTGCATACAGTGAAGATCTTCCTGTTTCTTTAGAATCAGAGACACAGAGCATCACAGAAAATTCTATGAAGTAGTTACATTAACCTTCACATGTCCCAATCACACATCCCAATAGCCACAGCAGCCACATGCTAAAGGCAAATATGTTGAATTTTAGTTATAAGATGAACTACTTTAATATGTTGCCTACATGTCCATAATTAAAATTTCCTACAAGGGCATTAAATGTAAACAGGGGATGAGAAATTCATTTCTCCAGCAACAATGAAAGACCAAGACCAACCAGGAAAGAGAATTTCAAGGTGCTGAATCTAACCATTGCACGTCTAATACCGAGCTGTGACCATGTCATACTGCAGGTACTAGGTCTACCTGCAGTCAGTGGGGCTGGATCCCAGCCATCCCCAGGGAGGAAAATCCCACGCCCTACATGGCCCCCAGCTGTGGCCACTGTGGGCAATGCTGCATGACCCAAGGGCTACTGCCTCCATGCACTGAGCTCAGCCAGCACAGCCCGACGTCTGCATGCTCCTAGTAAGATCGCCTGTCTGCACCTTAAGTGTTAAGTGCAGACAGACATAAGCAATGTGGCCCCACAAGTGTTTCCAAACCAATCAGTAAAACATTTTAAGTTCACTTATATATAAGACTAGAGGCCCGATGTACGAAATTCATGCAAGAGTAGGCCTTTTTTCCCCCGGCTGCCAGCACCGGCTTCCCTTTGGCACCCGGGACCTGGGCTTCCATCACAGCCCTGGCTTTGTCCGGAAGGACGTCGGGTCTAATTAGCATATTAAGCTTTTATTATAATAGATGTTTCTTTTTCCAGGTACCTGTGGTCCTGACCAACTTCTAAACTGGCCTGTGACAGCAGCCAGTCCATCTAGACTGGCTCTGGGGTCGCAGGCAGGTGGGGAGGGGCCGCCCAAGAGAGCAGTGGCTGAACTTCAGAGACAACGCTGCCTGGCCACTCCAAGTGCCAGCTCCTAAGGAGGCTGACAGGGAGCTTCCTTCACCTTCAAGAAAGCATGGCGGGCCTGGCCGCGGTGGCTCTGTGGTTGAGCGTCAACCCGTGAGCCAGGAAGTCACAGTTTGGTTCTTGGTTGGGGCACATGCCCAGGTTGTGGGCTCGATCCCCAGTGTGGGGCATGTAGGAGGCAGCCAATTAATGATTCCCTGTCATCATTGATGTTTTTATCTCTCCTTCTCCCTTTCCCTCTCTGAAATCAATAAAAAAATATATCTATATAAAAAAAAGAAAAAAAGAAAGAAAGCATGATGGACAGTAAGAAGTAACCCAGTTTCAGTGTTCAGGTGCACCACACGCAGCTCAGTCTGAGCCACACGCTCACCTGCAATCGTGTGTGCATACAGACGGCTGCCGAAGGTGAAGACGTGCAGCTCGTACAGCCTGGCGACCTTCTCCAGGAACTCCCTGCAGTGCGGACGCAGGCGGGTGTGCAGCATCGGCTCGCCCCGGCCCAGCTGGAAGTGCAGGATGCCCTACGGAGAGCGAATGCCCAGTCAGCAGAGGACCCGAGGGCACAGGCTCCACCGTCAGGACACGGGTCCAGGTATCCTGCCAACTTACCTGACACTCACGATTTCTTTACGCATGCTCCACGGGAGTGAGCTCAGCCCCCTCTGCTGTGGCCACTCACACAGCAACTACCGATGACAACATGTAACTGCCTACAAAACCACTGCAAGTACCTATAGTAACTACCTATGGCAGTGATGGCGAACCTTTTGAGCTTGGCGTGTCAGCATTTTGAAAAACCCTAACTTAACTCTGGTGCTGTGTCACATATAGAAATTTTTTGATATTTGCAACCATAGTAAAACAAAGACTTATATTTTTGATATTTATTTTATATACTTAAATGCCATTTAACAAAGAAAAATCAACCAAAAAATGAGTTCATAGGTTCGCCATCACTGACCTATGGCAATAGGGCCACTATCTGTCTTAAGTACAGAGACTACCTGTGACCAACACCCACAGGAACCAGCTATGACAACTAAGGCAACTACCCAGTCACTGCTGTGTCACTGAAGGGCTGCAAGGACACCAGCAGACCCTCACACATCCTGAATACTGTGCCCACTCTTGTTGATGGATAAAGCAAAGTGCCCAGAAGTAATGTCACCCATGTCTTTGTTCCTTCAAATACTGACATTGGTCAAATAGCAGAATCACAGTCGGCTTAGAACAGGTTCCCATTAATCTGCTGACAGTGTCTTCCCCAGTTATCGATGAAAGCAAGCCACAGGTTCCCACATAAGCTAGTCTACTTCATGGACTACTTTAAGACACAGCTTTATTAACTTATAGACACATCACAGAAGCTGAAACAGCATTCTAAATCACCTCAGCAGACAGATGAAATTAGTAATACCAACCTGCTTATACAGGATTAATAGGCAAATAGGCTCCCTCTCCTCAGAAAGTAAACTCTGATCTTTTTAATCCTATTTATCATTAATTTTCTCAGTAAAAATGCTCTAAACAACTATAAAGGAAAAGTAACCAATCTTAGGTTTAGTTAACTTTTCCCAGTTCTAAGTCAGTCAAAGCCCTCGTGATCAGGCTAATGTTAGAAGACTAGGAATGAAGCCTTATAAACAACTTCCACCCCACTCAACAGTTAAATAGTCCACGAATTACAATAAACATCCTTAAAGGCACACGCTAAGAAGTGTCTTTCTGAAGTCGCCAGCAGCGTCCTGGGTCAGCAGCAGCATGTGGTGGGCTCTGGGTGGCTGGCAAAGCCCTGCCATCACGCTGTTACCGAGCCAGCAGAGGGATGGGCCCATGAGCTGGGTGTGGTAGCACTGAAGCCCTAGCAATAGCTGAGGACTGGCCGTGCAGAGGCTGACATTTGCCTTCTGGACCATATTAGCTGACAAACTGGCATGTTACAACTAGTTCAACTGTCTTATAAATGCCTGACTTCAAAGGCATGATAAACCCATAAGCCAGCCTGGCTTGGCCTGGTCCCTCTGTCAAGGACAACTTCCCACAGTGCTGCCCTAACCAGACTGATGAGCTCTGTGGACACGCAAATCCAAGCACTAACAGAGGGCTACACAGCAACAAAGTGAAAGATGACGATATCGGTGACGCTGGTCTCTAGGTAATGACAGCAGGAGCTGACACCTGCCTGGGAACAGCCACCTGCAACAGGCATGCAAAGCCTTCTGAAAGGTCCAGAAATTCAATTTCTCAGCTCCACAACTTCTGAGCACAAAGCTGAAGTAGCATCCTGTCCTCGACCCATTCTCTGTATTTCGCTGGAGAATTCACGCAGGGTGAGGTCCAGCCTCACCTACAGCCCGGGTGCACTTGCACTGCCCCCTCCTTGCAGACATTCCTGAAGAGCACACACATCTGCTCCTCTCCCCCAAGAGCGCCCCCTTTGCCATCCACTCTGCCTGCCCCCTCGGCCTTCCAGGCTTGCAGTTCATGGTGCCGAGGACCGTGGGGGGCCTGCCTGTGGCACAGGCTGAGGAAGCCCCGCGGGCCGCCACACTCACTTTGTTTGACATCTGCTGGCACTGCTGCTCCGTGGTGTGGATCAGGGTCTGGTCCAAGTCGACCATGAGCACCAGCTTCCTGTTCCGATGCAGCCGTTGCTGGTCTTCCCTCCCTAACTGCTCGGCTTGCTGAAGTTAAAACAAAAAAGGAAAAATGACAATGCAAGTCTATCTGGATCCAAAATTAATTCAATTTTATTAAGAAAAACAGGTGGAAGCTGAGTATATTCTTCACTGCCCTCTGCACTGCCTGCCAGTGGACCCATTGCTGTTGAGACCACGTGGGGCCACAGGGCTACTCCCCTGCTGCCTGGAGCCTACAGTGTGTACCACACTCTGCAAGGCACTCTGCCTTGTGATCCTAATTCTGTCATTTCACGAAAGGTGTAAACCAATGAAAAAGGAGGTAAGATTAAGTGATGGTTCCTATAAAAGTTTGGTTGGATGCTGTGGAGCAACTCAACACCGTGAACTGCAGAAGGAATGGGAAAGTGGGACGGTAGGCTGGGACAAGGACAACTAGGACACGAGGTGCAGCAGCAGGCATGTGGGATGCTTCTCAGGTGCCCGCCGCTCGGTTTCACCTTGGAAGAGGCCCAGGTGGGTCCTGGAGCCGGCATGGCCCAGATGTTGCCCTCGAGGGCCAGCGGAGACAATGCTCTTGGAAGGGCCCGGTCCTACCACACTCAGCGATGAGGGGACTGATGTGGGCCCATGACAAAGACTTTGGGGCCTGCATCACTCCCATTTCTCACTGCAACTCACTGTCAACAAACGCCGGCTCTCATTAGGTTGCACAGAATTCTAACCTCTGATCCTGAAGGGAATGAAGCCAACAGTGGTTCCGTGATGGCAGGAAACAGTGGATACTTTCTTCTCTTTAATCCTCCAGCTCCCTAGTTCGTTCTCTCTCTCTCTCTCTCTCTCTCTCTCTCTCTCTCTCTCTCACACACACACACACACACACGTATTTACATTTGTTTAAAGTCCAGTAATTCAGAAAAACCTGAAGCATGTATCTGATATTTTGTCTTTCTCAAAAAAAAAAAAAAAAGTAGGTATCACTTAAAAGCACAAATCTAAAAAACCCTGTAACAATGTATCACCTATTCACACAGATGTAGAGCTCTGAAACTGCTTTACAACTGATCTTTTATACCACTCCACAGACGCGTTCCTGTGCTCTGTCCTGACGATGCTCACTCAAGCCCATTAGACTCAGACCACAGAAACATGAAGTGTCAGGGTTCTTGGAATGCATAAAAGGAACAGATTTGGTAAAACTTCAAACTTCTTATTTGTGCAGACATCTTCAATTCCTGGGCAGCTGGGCCTGCTGGTACACAAATGTACAGGGGCCCCCCCTAGGAGCTCTGAGGCCTCTTCGGGGTCCCTGCACCCATGTCCATTCCACAAGCACCCCTGATGCCCTTGACTCTACCCAGGTCACCTCTTGCACAGCCACCTGTCCTGGTAGCAGCTGCTCGTGGGCTCTAACCCTGGCCCTCAGCCTCCCGACTAGATCCGCTGGTCACAGCATGTGTTCCCATGTCTAATTCCTCCAGCCCAGACCTGGCCCCAGGGGACTGGAACCAAAGCCCTAGACAGCAGGGAGCCGGGTGCCTCCCAGGTGGAATCACTTGGGAAAGAGACAAGTGCAGCCCCCATACTTGTCGTCCTCCCAGAGGTCATTTCAGAGATAAAGGTGACCAAAGCCCTGCATGTTCTCCGGCTGCCCTCTCCCTGCTCTGGAAGCCACAAGCGCACTCACCTCAGAGCTCACCATCAGCTCCGGGACACTGTGCACCATCGACACGGTGGCTGTGGACAGTGGCATCTGCTGCCTCCCGTTCTTGCTCTGCAGCCTGCGGAAGCGAGAGGGCTGTCAGGTGGCTGCCTTCGGCTGCTAACCAATGCAGCGAGCACTTTCATTTCCATTGTGGTCGATGTGCTGCTGGCAACTGTGGAACGTTGTCCACTTAAAACACACAGGAGACTGGCCAAACAATTACGTTCCAGTCCCTCACAGAGCTCCGCTGAAAACACACGGATGCCACCCTGACTGACACACGCACTCCATGAGGACACAGCCAGGCACAGCACCCCCTACGCACACCGCAGGGTCAGAAATGCATCTCTACTCACTAGTGCTTCCCTCCCGCAGCGGGTGGCTGGGCGAGCTGACCTTAAAGCAGTCAGGTTCCCAGCCCCGACCCGTGCCCTCCACCCGTCACCTCTGTGCCCACCGCCCCCCTTCCAACATGAAAGGCACTATGCTCACGCCGGGTCGGTACTTACTGGGTCAGGTCTTGGCCACACTCGGCACACAAACCCTTCATGACCACTGGGTGGCTGCATCCTTCGACTCGCACCAGAACCGCTCTAGAAATGGGGGGCAAAAAGCAGAAATCAGAAGGGAGACACTGGGACTCTGGTTTCTCACCCCTCTCCCTGAGAGGGAGGAAGACCTGGCTGCTGCACGCCTCCCGGGACTCCTGTGCTCTGGCTGCAAAATGCGGGACGGACGTCTCACCTGTGGGCTCCACTCACCTAAAACACAACAAACCACACAGAACAGGTGCAGGCACTGAAAATGTCCTGTCAGGAGAGGAAACGTGGGGGAAACATGAAAACTATCTCAAATCCTCTTACATTTATGATAAACAATCTACAAAAACTGAAACTTTGTTAATACAACAAGGAACAATAATACCAACAATAAGTGGCTGCCTCCCCCGTGTTCCCAGTGCAGAGAGAGGCTGCGATGCATCTGCACTTCTGATAAACTACTGCAATAGCTCCAGTTTCTACAAACTCAGAAATTACCATTTTCTTTGCATGGGTGGGGCTCAGGCGAGGGCCTCGCTGTCCCGTGTCTGCAGCCTCTAACCCAGGGGTGGGCAAACTTTTTGACTCGAGGGCCACAATGGGTTCTTAAACTGGACCGGAGGGCCGGAACAAAAGCATGGATGGAGTATTTGTGTGAACTAATATAAATTCAAAGTAAACATCATTACATAAAAGGGTGCAGTCTTTTTTTTTTTTAGTTTTATTCATTTCAAAAGGGCAGGATCCGGCCCGCGGGCCGTAGTTTGCCCAGCCCTGCTCTAACCCCAGTGCTGATTTGTCCCCATCACCTTATTCCTCTCCCTGGAGCATGCTCTCCCCTGCCATTAACGCCATCTAAGCCTCTAGCCAAAAATCTGCTCCAATTTCCTGTCTTAAACAAACAATAAGAGGAACAGACCAGCCCCTGCACTGAACCCCCCACAGCTTCTCACCCGACCTTCCCAGAAGCCTTTTGCACCTGTCCCCAACTTCCTGTCCACCCCCTCTGGGCACCCTGCATTCCTCATCTCTCACCAATGGTCTTCTGCCTCTGCGTTCCAGAGCTGGAGCACTGCCACCTCCCCTGTGTGGCTCTCCAGCACCCCAACCATACCCAAACCCCACCCTCAGCACCCCTTTTTCCAGCAATCCAGGCTCAGTGACCCTCACAGGAGCACCAGCACCCTCTTCTCCAATCCCACCCACCTCTCCCAGTCCCTCCGGGTCAGCCCTGAGGACACTTGCCCAGCTGCTGCAATAAGGACGCACCCTCTCTAGCTGACAGGGTCCCACCCACTTCCCAGACCCCCTTCAGTGCTGACTCAGGCTCCATCCCACTGGGGCCTTCCCTCACCGGAGAACATGTGGCAGAGTTAGCAGAGGGACTTGAGGCCTTTCCTAAAGTCAAAGGTGCATTTTGATCCCTGGCTAATGGGTCTTTTGAAGGAAGCTTGTGGGGCCCTGGAACCTGGTAAAAACCTGCTGTTTGCGCCTGGGAACATGGAGCAGGTTTTGTGAGAAACTGAGCAAACGGGTTCATTCGCCCGCCTACAAGGTTTTGAAGTGCAGATGCTGCTTACACTCACTGCAGGTTTGCGGTCCCGCTATCCCGTGAGAACACGTGGGCCACACAGCACTAGTGAGGAAGGGCACTGAAGTCTGCATTTATTCACTTTACTTACTTTAAACTAAAACTTAATACTTGGAGGGTATTTTTTTCAGGAATTCCCCCAAAAAATGTACCAGGATTTCATCAATTGCCCCTAATAACATTAACCTGAAGACATACTTGGTGTGTCTCTAGTTCAACCAATAAACAGGTCAAAATGCTTTACAAGGTATAGGTTTCCAGTCTGTAGACTGCCTTTTCGTTTTCTTAACTGTGTTTTGAAGACAGAGTTCTTAGTTTTGATAAAGTCTAATTTATCTGTATATTTATTAAGAAGACTATCTCGTCCAGGATCACTAAGATTGGATGGGAACCCAGAGTGGGACCACTTACTATAGACCAGTGGTTTTCAACTTTTTTCATCTCGTGGCACACAGAAGCTAATTACTAAAATTCTGCGGCACACCAAAAAATACCCGATGGCTACCGTTGGTTGCTATCATTTTTTTGTTTGACAATCTAAGGGAAAAGAGGTCAGTGCCTCTGACTAAACAGTCAGGTATTGCATGTTTTAAAAATTGTTGGGGCACACCAGTTGAAAATCGCTGCTAGAAGATTAACTCTAAGGTGGAAGGAAGGTCTTAACAGATGACGAGGAAGCAGGGAGAGGCCCTGGCTTGAGGCTCCCGAGGTCAGAGCAAGAGGAGCATAGAGCAGTGGCTTTGAGACCAGAGGGTCCAGCTGAAGAGCACTGGGCACAGAGTAGGCAGGTAGACAAGCCCCATGGCACCAGAGCAGGTGCTCCTGCCAAGGGAGCCGGCCCAGAGAGCAGAACACACTGAGAGTGCCCCACGCCCCAGAGCAAACCTGCCTCCTGAAGCCCGCCAGGACCCAGGGAACATGGAAGGAAAGAAACGAGGGAGATACAAACAGCAGGAGGTTCTCCTGGGAACCAGCAAGCGAGGGACAGGGGAATGCAAGCCAGGAAGTGGACGGGGCCAGGGTGTCACCACCAACAAGGAAACAGACAATGATGGGCCTTTGGGGAGCCCCAGTGATTAAGGATGGGCAGGAAAAAGAATGACAATTAAAAAGAAATCAGTGTCACAGACTGCACAGCCAGGCCCGTGACAGGCATCAGGGAGGTGCCGTATCAGAGAAAGAGGGTGTCAATGTTAAATGCCCCCAAGAGGAACCAGATGAGGTTAAAATACATGTCTGGACGAGGGAGATGTCCTTATCTTGACTGAGTGGTTGTTTCCAAGGCACATCTGTCAAGACTCACCAAACTGCACCCAAAACACATGCGCTGTACTTGCTGGTCACAAACACACGGGCCCAGGCCATTGGATTCATCGATAGAGTGTCGGTGTCCTTTCAGAAAGACCCTCCGGCAGAACACCACAAGAGAGAGAAGGGCCCAGACCGCTCCCAAAGGACTCATGCCGGCAGCCTCAGGTCCCCTCCCGTCTTCCCCCCACACCTAGACGGCCCTGCCCCCTAGCCAGCTTCTAACTTGTCCCCTTATGACCAAGGGAAGCCCACACAAAAGCCACTTTCCTGTCACCCTGCAGATCCCTGGGACTTCACCATACCACTCCACAGCCTGTGACTCAATGATGTGCCCCCAAGCACGGCTATAGGTCCCCTCGGCACAGGACGCACTCCACCTGGACAACCCCTGCCTGACCCTTCTGTGTGAAAGCCCTGGCCATGTGCCCCCCACACCGGCTCTTCACGGGTGTTGAGCTTAGCCTCCCTCAGGCACAGGCTGGTGGGTTTACCGGCTCATTAGGCCCCAAGAGGTCAGGTGAGATGACTTCAAAGCCGTGATGACAGCAGACAACATTGTGTCAAACAGACAACAGTGAGCCCCTCCCTCTAGAGCAGTGGTTCTCAACCTGCCTAATGCCGCGACCCTTTAATACAGCTCCTCATGTTGTGGTGACCCCCAACCATAAAATTATTTTCGTTGCTTCATAACTGTAATGTTGCTACTGTTATGAATCGTAATGTAAATATCTGATAGGCAGGATGTATTTAGGCGAACCCTGTGAAAGGGTTGTTCGACCCCCAAAGGGTCGCGACCCACAGGTTGAGAACCGCTGCCCTAAAGGAAGCCAGGAAGCCGGCTTCAGTGGAGGGTGCCATCCTGAGGCAACATCCATACCCCCCGCCACCCCTGCTTTCAGGGGGCAGGCATAGGCACCTGAGCTGAAGGAGCGAGGAGAGTGGATGCAGGCGGAGACTCCCCGGGATGGGATAAAGGATGGCCTTATCCCATCCTGTCCTCATCATTAGCTTCCGGGAGGGGACACAGACCAGCGTGCAGCCCCAGGAGGAGGGGAGGAGACCAGAGTGAGCAGCACCACCTGAGGAAGGCAGCAGTGGACAGAAAGATGACTGGGGTGGGGGGGGGGTACACTGTGGCCCCCATAGGGAAGCTGTGCACTACCCACTCCAGCAGGAGGCAGGAAATTTCACCTGCCCCCTTTGTTCTTGACAATGAAAACCATCAAGAGTCATGTGCGCGCACACACCTGTGTCCACTTCAACCTGGTCTCAAGACCACACAAACTGCGCGCTGACAGGGTCACACACCTCAGCAGAGGAAACCGTCCCTTAAGAAGGTCAAAACTAAGGACCCGCAGCTGAGCCAGTCCTGGGCGGGTGTGCTGCCCCCGGCGCCCAGCTGCGCCTCCTTCCTGAACTATGATGCAGAGCCGCACCAGGTTTTACAACCGCGTTCCGCAAAGTTTATGAGAATCTGAAGTGCACACCCCCAGGAGTTTATGGCGCGATGACGAGCGTGGAGCACGCGGATTCGTTCCATACTCACTGTCGCCCCCAGTTTTCCTAACTTACAAACAAGGCGTCTCAGGGACAGGCACCTACTGCAGAAGAGGGGACACAACCGAGTTCTAAGGAAAAACCACAAGTCGTGGCTGCCGTGCAGCAGCGTCTTACCCTGCAAATTTCTCCCCAAGCGCAGCCCCTTAGACCCTCTCCTGCCTAGTGCCTGGCTCCGGCCCTGGCTCCTCTCCCAACCCGAGACGCTCGCCCTCACCCCGACTCACTCACCCGGGAGCCACCACCTGGCCCGGCTGTGCGCACAGCTCCCGCACCACGCCGGCGCGCTCCGACCTCAGCCTGCGCTCGGCGCGCACGCAGCCCCCGGAGCCGGCGCGGGCAGGGGGGAGCCCCGAGGGCTGCGCGGAGGCGGCGGCGGCCTCGAACACAGCCAACACCGAGCCGATGCGCACGGTCTCGCCCGCCGCCACCCTCCACTCGAGCAGGCGTAGCGGACCGGGACCCGGGCAGCGCACCTCCGCCACGGCCGCCGGCGGGGTGCCTTCGGCGGGAACGCGGTCGGCGGGAGGCGCCTCCATCGCGGCCAACAGGTTCGCTGCTGAGATGCGGCGGGAGGGCGCTCAGGGCCCGGTGCCCATCGCGGACCGGCGGACCGGCGGACCGGCGGGCGACCCTGGCCCAGGCGGCGGCGGTGGCTGCGCTGCGATCCCCACTCTTGCACCGGCTTCCACCCGCCGCCCAGGTCCGCGCCGACTTCCGGGACAGCGTGTGGCGTCACACTACGCCACGTGCGTGCGCCAGGGGGCCCGCGTGTAAACACTAGCCCACGCGGGGCCCGAGACGCGCTGCACCAGCAACGGGTACCGAGGCGTTCCAGGACCAAACCCGTGAGCTGGGCCCGGCGGGAACAGTGTTACTACGCCCTGTTTACTCTGTGAACACCGGACCCAGCATGCAGCGCGCGCCGCTGTCCCACAGGTCCCTTTAAGCACTGAGGCCCGGGGGTAGGGGTGGAGGGGTGGGTCTTTAAACCATGAGTCCCGGCATGCACCGCGCTCTGCCTTACCGCGGATCCCCATCAGGCGTTGCGAGTTCCGGCACGCTACGCGGGCCGCCGTCCAAACGTTCCCCTTTCGCGCTAAGGCGGGCGTCCTGTGAACTACGGGTCCCGGCATCCCACGCGCGCTGCCGACCTACTGTCCCCTTGCGCGCTAAGGCGGGCGTCCTGAGAACTACGAGTGCCGGCATGCAACGCGGGCCG
This sequence comes from Myotis nattereri, assembly GCF_964212035.1. Lineage (NCBI taxonomy): Eukaryota > Metazoa > Chordata > Mammalia > Chiroptera > Vespertilionidae > Myotis > Myotis nattereri. The sequence goes on along the minus strand of NC_138083.1, from coordinate 54,563,825 downwards.
CTGAGCGGCTGTCCCGCAGTCCCGCGTGCCAGTGCGGGGTCAGGGTCAGAGGGGTTGTGTTTGTACAGAGTTGTCAGAGCCGCCTGCCCACGCGGGGAGGCCTCGGCTTCGTGGCGGGTTCCTAGTACGGAGAGAGAATGGAAGTCGTCGTGGTGACCTTGAAGGGCACTCTTCAGAGCGGGGTGACTGCACGCCTGCTGTTCCCGGGAGCTGTGGACGGAAGCACCTGTCCTCGCCGCCTCAGAGGTTGGGTTCCCCGGCCTCAGGCAGGACGAAAAGTTCTCAGAGTTTAGAGGAGCCACACCGAGCTTGTTTTGTGTCCACCATAAAGTTAAGTTATATATCAACGTGGAAAACTCACAGTTAGCTGGAAATTAAACAATACCGAGTAACCCGTGTATCAAAGAAGTCACACAGCAGTAAGAAAATGTGAGTGAAAAGAAGAACAAATAGACTAAAACTTGGGTGCCCCAGTGCTTGGAATGTATGGCTAACATGTCTGTGTTTAAAGAAGGAATATAGCAAGAATCTAGCTTTTGACCGCAAGAAATCAGAAAAAGAAGAGCAAACGAAACCCCAAGCAAAAAGGCAGGAAATAATTATTAGAGCAGGAATAAATGAAATATAAAAACAGAAACCTAAAGAAATTGACAAAACTCGCTGGGTTGACAGAGGGGGCGGGGGTGGGAGGGGAAGGAATTACTAAAGTCGGGAATGAAGAGAAAATAGCACTGCGACCGCACAGAAACACAAAGGATTCTAAGGGAATAGCATGAACACCAAGTTAGATGAAATAGATCGATCGCTAGGAGAACAAAAATGCAGAAACTGAAGTAGAAATAGGAGCAGCCTGCAACATGTACGTAGTTAGCACCGATCTCACGGTGTCTGAAGGTTACAAAAGTCTTCACACCTTTTACTCCCCACCTGTGTCCTGGCCCCACCGCTGGTCCCCCGGACTTTTCTCTAGAACAAGCGCTGGAACTTGTGGCCCTCGGCCTCCCGCCCCTTTTATGCGGCCGGCTGGCGTTAGCCTTTGAGTTTGACGGCTCTAGCAGCGCCTCCAAAGCCCGGTCCCGGGGCAGGTGTTGAAAGAAGCCACCCAGCAGCAGCAGCTGTTGCTGATTTTTCTCCCCCTGGTTACCCAAGAAGCACATCTCGCCAACAGAAGCATTGCTGCTCTAGAATTGACACAGAAGCACGTATTTCCTATTAAAGCTCCTTAAGAAACAGCAACACGATTTTCACACTGCGGCTGTGAGCGGCAGCGGCCTCTTCCCCATCCTGATATACAGGATGGGGCAGAAGTGGGTTTGCAGTTGTTCATATGGAAAATGATGCAAGAATTAATAAAAATAATACAAGAATACACCTTTGGCCCTGACCGGTTTGGTTCAGTGGTTAGAGCGTCGGCCTGCGGACTGAAGGGTTCCGGGTTCGATTCTGGTCAAGGGCGTGTACCTTGGTTGTGGGCACATCCCCAGTACGGGGTGTGCAGGAGGCAGCTGATGGATGGTTCTCTCTCATCGATGTTTCTAACTCTCTATTCCTCTCCCTTCCTCTCTGTAAAAAATCAATAAAATATTTTTTTTTAAAAAAGAATACACTTTTGTGTACTCACAACTGTAAGCCTACTTTTGCCCCACACAGCAAGTGAGGGGAGCATGCTGGGAGAGGCGCTGCAGAGACGTGGGCGGTGAGCCCGAGCAGTCGGTCAGTGTGTCCAACGCCGTGGAGAGTTCAAGTGAGACCAAGGGCTGGCTTTCCAGTGCCGAGCCAGGGTAACGGGAGGTCCAGGCTAGGACTGAGTGGGGCTTGTCTGGGAGGGGGTTGGGGCAACTTTGTGAAACACGTGACGGCAGAGGAGCACAGACCAGGGTTGCCAATTCGTTTTTTGCCCCAGCAGTGACATCTAACAGCTTTTAGCTGGATCTCCATCTCTCTTTGTTCTTCTCTCCCCATTTAAAAATTACATAAATTATGAATGTAGCAAAGATCACGTGTAATCCTAAAATGAACCCATCTGCCAGTCTAAAGCCTAGCCCATTGCCAATATTGTTACAGCTGCCAACGGGCTCCTCGCCATCTCATCCTGTCCCCTGGGTTCCACACCGGAGGGGTCCACCACCTCAATGTCATGTTTGTCATCCTCCTTTCATGTTCTGTTTGCTGCATGTGAACATGGTATAGGTATAGGAAGTCCTCACCTAGTGTCCTTGATGGGTTCTGCGGCTTTAAGCAACATGGAATGGAATGATGCCATTTGAGGACCTGCTATTTACGTTGTTTAGTTTGCTTGTTTATGAAAATGCATCATATATGTGTGCCTGTCACAGGATGATGCACCTACCCATTCTCTTGTGGGTGGGACGCTGAATTGTGTTCCAGTTCTGGTGTGCGGAAGGTGCTAAGCAACCCCCTGTGTGATGGTCTGTCTTGAGGGCAAGGACCCAGGGGTGGACTTGCTAAGTCATAGAGCGTGCATGAGCTGATGTTTTCACAAATGGTCCTGTACTCCCACCACACCCTGGGCAATGTCTTAATCTCTGCCAATCTAGATGAAATCTGTGATTGTAATTCGTATTCATCTAATGACCATTTGGCTTAGTACCTTTTCATATCCTTTTTTTTTTTTTTTTTTTTTAGTAACAGGTAATTTACATATTAGGAAAGCTACAGTCCAACGAAAAGAAGGTGGTTCTACTAAAATAATGCATATTTAATATTTATGTAAGTGTGGTAGGTACTGTATAGTACATATTTGTTGTGTGACTATCCTTATGGAATGAGTGTTCACCTTTGGGCAGCACATTCTGTGGAATTCCTTCAGTCAATCTCTGTTGGAGCTAAGCTCAGTCCCTGTTTATCGGAGAATGCTTTATTTTGCTCTCATTGTGGAAAGATAGTTTTGAGTTTTGGGAGGCAAACTCACAGATGGCAGTGGTATTTGTCATTTAGAAGACATTAGTCCATTAGATTCTGGTCTCCATTATTGAAACCGCGTGTGTCTGAGTGTTGTGGCTTCGTGGGTTATCTGTCCTTGTTTCTGGTGGCGTGATCGCCTCGAAACGTGTCTGAGATTGGGTTACTTTTTGTTGGTTCTGTTTTTCAATAATTTCATTAGTTCTTGAAAATTCTCAAGCATTCTCTCTAAAAATTTCTTCTTCCTTTTAGTCCCTGGAGTGCTGAGTAGTTATTTGTTAAATCTTCTGGTTTTATAATTTTCTTCTTATTTCTCTGTTCAGCGTTCTGGAACAGCGGTCGCCAGCCGGTGGTCCGTGGACCCCTGGTGGTCCGTGAGGTCCGAAAGGTTGGCGACCGCTGTTCTGGAGGATTTCTTCAGATTAGCCTCTGGTTTATTTATCTCTCTTCATCTGTGTGTAATCTGATAACTCATCTTTTGAGGCTTTACTTCAAAAACTGTAATTTTTATGTATGAAAGTTCTATTTGGATATTTTTCAAATATGTATGTTTATTTATAGTCTCTTTTTACTCGCTCATTTTTTTGGTAATTTACTCTTTTTTCTTTCATAGTTCACACCTATTTTCTAAGATTCTGAATCTGATCATTTGAATAATTGCTATCTTTGTGGGTACAAATCTGTGTTATGTTTCTTCCTACTGACTCTTGTTCGTAGAAGTGCATTTCCTTTTGTGGCTGGGGCCCTTGGGGAGCTCACATTGGGTTGATGTTAATCTGTGGGACTCCTGGTGACATTTGCTATGACAAGAGCCAGTGGGCCAAGGTGGGGGCACTTGTGAATTCTCGCAGGGTAGGAGTTGAGTTCACCTGTGCTGCGGTGCCGGGAGCCCTCAGCTCTGATACTGGCAAGTTCTCCGAGGCAGCCCCACTTTGAGTTTTTCTGACTAGTTTCAACTCATCAATGTTCCCTTGGTTTGGGAGCCTTTAAGACAGTGGTTCTCAACCTTCTGGCCCTTTAAATACAGTTCCTCATGTTGTGACCCAACCATACAATTATTTTCGTTGCTACTTCATAACTGTCATGTTGCTACTGTTATGAATCGTCATGTCAATATCTGATATGCAGGATGGTCTTAGGCGACCCCTGTGAAAGGGTCGTTCGACCGCCAAAGGGGTCGCGGCCCACAGGTTGAGAACCGCTGTTCTAGAGCATCTAGATGCCTATTGCCCAAAGTGGAAATTCTTGTCTTTGATTTTTCTGTTTTTAACTGGATTAAGTAGATCAAAGAGGATACCCCCCTCCCCCTTTCTTCTTTTTCTTGGGCCTGTTTTTCAAGATACGGCACTGATCTTAGAGGAGCCGTGTGCTCAGGGTCCTCTTTATTTTGATGAGGGGGCAGAGGAAAAGCTAGAGATAGGGCAGTTCCTGTGAGGGGAAGAGCCTTGCTGACATGTCTGGGAACAAGAGGCACTTCTGAAATGAGAATTTTTTAAAAAAATATATATTTTATTGATTTTTTTACAGAGAGGAAGGGAGAGAGATAGAGAGTTAGAAACATCGATGAGAGAGAAACATCGATCAGCTGCCTCCTTCACATCTCCTACTGGGGATGTGCCCGCAACCCAGGTACATGCCCTTGACCGGAATCGAACCTGGGACCTTTCAGTCCGCAGGCTGATGCTCTATCCACTGAGCCAAACCGGTTTCGGCTGACATGAGAATTTAAAGTCGCTTGGAGGGGGGAGCTCCATGAGATAAGGTGTCTGCAGGCACATTACACGTGTGGGTACAGGATGTTATTACATGATAGGTCAGGTCCACGACAGCTGTACTGTGTGCAGTCGTACAGAGCAAGCCCTTCTGTTCTGCATGGTGCCGTGTGAGTGCCTGAGCACTCCGGCTCGCTCAGGTGCTCCCTGCCTCTGCTACCGCCCCGGGGGCTTGGCTGCAGCCCTTTATGCAGTGAAACGGCTCATAGGGAAGAGAGGAATAATGGAAGCAAAGGTGTTTCGGCTGAAGGGAACATGCTACTTCTCTTTAAAGGTGGCAGTAGTACACGTTGTGTGAATTTTGGGTGGAAAAGACAATTGGGAGCCTGAAACAGGTGGTGTGCTCTCTGGGAGGAGGCAGGGTCCTCAGGGTGAGGACACTTGTGCTTGTTCCCCTGACAGCAGCTGCTGGCTGTGTGGGGCTGACGTGAATCAGAATGGAACGTGCTGATTTCCAGCCATCAATCAGAAACAGCCCCTTTAAACAACCCCACAAATTGACCAGGATAGAGATGTTCCGATGAGAAAACTGACATCCGGAACAGTTAGGCGTTGCTTTCTACTTTCCACACCTGTGGCTGTGTGTGGCTGGGGCTGCAGCTCAGCTGGAAAATCAATGCTTGACTCCTGAACAGTAACAATGACTGTTTCTGGGTGTTTAGCCTCCAATGACAAAGACCGTCACCGAGTAATAGCAGTGATCCGCCCCCGAGAGTCACGGGGATTCTGCGCTGGTGCCTGGTGGGATGTTGGGGGCTCAGCACTGGTTTCTGGTAGGGAGCGTAGCTGGGAGGGGGGTGCCTCGTTACATGCCTGACGCAGTGGCTTGTCTCAGCACACGGCTCCACCGAGCACAGATGTTCCTCAGCCTCCCCTTCGAAGACAACATCACAGTCTCGCCCACAGGCTCCACTGCGGACAGGAGTGAGCGAGCGCTGCACAGGCAGGTCTGTGCAGTTGCTGCTCGAAGCTCGTTTTAGGGAGAAATGGCCTTAAAAAGAAACCACTTTCTAGAATATCAGATAAATGAATCTTGGGGAAATTGTGTTTAATAGGAATTGTAGCCATGGCTTACACATGAGAGCATCAATCTCCATTTTTAGGACTTCTGGTCTCTGGATGTAAATTTCCTGTCCCCAACACAAAGGAGAGAAAAAGGTGCCCTCACCGTGGTCTAGGTAATTTCACCGTAAGGAGGCGTGAACAGTGTTTTCTCTTTCTGTTCATATAGAACCCTGTCACAGTAGTTCCTTTTTAGAAATTGAGATACAAATTCTAAATGTAAGTTGTTCCTTCCAAGTGCACAATTTAAATGAGAAAGGGCCTTTCCATTCCCCGTCTCCCCCCACAGGCATGCATCTCCTAAACTCTAGGGACCCCACGAGACTTGCAACCAAGGGAGCAATGGAGAAATAGGTAGTGGCAGCTTGCCCCGGGAAACCCCCCCGGAACCTTTCTCCAGGCCCTTTCCTCTGACTTCCTATGACCAAAAGCAGCCCTACCTAGGCTCTCCTATCGCTTCTTCTGTCATAGGTCCTTCCTTGTTTCACTGTCCCCAGCTTTAATAAATGTACTCTCAAAAAAAAAATAAAGTGCACAATTCAGTGGCTTTTAGTATATTCACAAAGTTATGCAACCATCACCCCACTAATTCCAGAACTTTTTTATCCCCCTAAGAGGAAACCCTATAGCCAGCACTGTAGCAGGAGCTTGCTTCTCGGTGTAATGAGAGTGATAGTCACTAGATGGAGACATTCCACCAGTGAATTTCTCTGCACAAGCCTTGTCCTAAGGGGTGCAAGGCTGGGTCCCTGAGCAACAGGTGGGAGGGGAGAGGCTTTGTGTTGGGCTGATGTCAGAGGTGTCCGTAACTCCCAGGACTTCTCCAAAGGCAAACACTTGATTCCAGTTTCCCAAAATTGCTACATGGAATCCTTTAGAACAGAGAGGCTTTTGGTGGCATATGGACATTTTCATCTTACTTGTTATATATAGACTAGAGGCCTGGTGCGTGAAATTCATGCATGGGTGCGGTCCTTAGGCCTGGCTGGCAGTTGAAGCACGAGCATCTGGCGTGGAAGGATAGGTCCCAGCTGACCTCTGGGCCCTGGACAGCACCTGGGCCCCCAGGCCCCTGCATGCCCCCCCCCCCCCCGCGTCATTGGGCCCTGCCCGGCTTCCTCAGTGCCTGGGAGCCAGGCGGCAGCCCCGCCCCCTGCCACTGCTGCTGGTCGCTGCCTGCAGGCGACCGGGCACCACTTGCCTCCTTCTTGGCCCAGCACTGCTCACTCACTTGCTCCCATCGGGGCAGCAGCGTCTCCACAGCTGCCTGCTGCCAGCACCGCTGTGTTCCGCGCTGCCCCTTGGTGGTCAGCACATGTCATAGCGAGTAGCAAACTCCCGGTCAAACTCCTGGCTGAGGAGACAATTTGTATATTAGGCTTTTATTATATAGGAGGATTAGGGGTGCCCCCCAAATGTATATACACTTTGAATAATTATAAGATCAGAGTTTATTAACATACAGCTCATTTTCAAAATTTAAAAGAATCTACAGAAATGAATAATTTTTATTGTCAATGACTGTTTTCAAACTGATAACTGTTCTGGTCCAGGCACTGCTGATAACACGAAGCAATGGAATGGCAAACATCAAGAATCATTTCATTCAGAATTTGTGTGCCCTCAATTCATCAACTGTTTCTGGTTTTGTACTGTAAACTTTATCTTTTATGTGTCCCCATAAAAAAGCCTAGTGGATAAATTTTCTTCATTCAAAGCTTAGTCTGGCTTTCACCCATTATTTCAAATCAAACCTGAAAAGGAGTTAAAATTAAGTCAGTTATCAGTTGCTTAAGTGCCTATACATTATTGGGGACATTGTACACACTTAGAATAATTATAAGGGCAATGCTTGTACTTCAACTGTGTTTTCAAACTTCCAGTAGCATTTTAGGATGAGTTTTCTTTGTTCAGAGCTTAGTCTGGCTGAAAAGAAAGAAATATCAATTGAGCTATCAGCTGTCAAAGTATGTATACATGTTTTGGGGACCCTCTGTAGTTATATTTGTTTGAATGTATAATAGAACAACTATATTAAGCTATGATGTTATTTGTTTTACTTAGGATAAGGCTAAGTAAAAAAAAAAAAAAGGATTAAATTTAAAGTTAACTTAAAGAAAAATATTAAGTAGCTGTTGTACCGGTGACATGGATATAGTGTAAGTCCTGTGGGGCCACAGCGTCGAGGTTTGGGACCAGAGCTGAAAGAATGACTGGGAGAGGAGTCAGAACACCCCACCTCCGCCTCAGTGAGAATGTGTCTCACATGTGGTTTGGGATCCTCCGCTGGCTGATCAGCAGGGAAGAATTCCAACTCCTTTGCTCTTCCCCAGCTTCTGACGCAAGAGTCCTGGGGTTTATTTTATTTTACAGCTGTGGGGGGCGGGGGGAGGGGAGGAAGTAGCCCTCAGTAATTTGGAGCTTCCTCGTGCCAGATAATGCAGTCAGGAGCTGGCCTTTCATGGAACTAGCGGTCCAGGTGCCTTGGGTGTCAGTCTGTCCTCGTGCGCACAGTAGCAACGGGGAGGATCTTTGGGCGCTGATAACCATTAATGGGGCTGAACTAACTACTTTGAATCCTGAGGGGTGGGATTTGGAAGTGGACTCCAGCAGGGTGAGTCACGAAATGTCCTCCAGCCTCTTTTTGCTCCGTCCCACCTTCCCCAGGAGCCCCTTGCCCTTCCGCTGTCTGCCCTCAAGGAGGCCCCACCCTACCCTGTGTGGTGGTGACTGCCTGCGAGGTCAGAGCTCTTCTGTCCCTCTGTTCCTGATGCGGAGACTGACATTCAGGGCAGTTAGGTGACGTAACTGAGTAACTCTGGTCCCTGGAGAGATGGCATTTGGGTTTTGGTTTCTAACTCCAGGTTTTCTTTGACTAAATTACACTTTCTCAGACTTATTTTTACCACAGCAAGATAATGACCTTGCTTGCGCAAATACACTTTGCCTCCTCCTGTCATAGTAAGTGTCAGCTCTTTCATGGGGGAAAATTGGAGTGAAGAAATTCAAGACATCATGTGGCTTCTTTTTATAAGGAGTGGCAATGTTTTGGGAGGGAATTCATGTACTAATTGACTTTGTGAGGACAAAGTGTGGTCTGGTACAATCATATTGCATTAAGGGGTGCTATTTCTTTTTTTTTTTTTAAATACTTTTTGTCGATTTCTTACAGAGAGGAAGGGAGAGGGACAGAGAGCCAAAAACATCGATGAGAGAGAAACATCAATCAGCTGCCTCCTGCACACCCCCTACTGGGGATGTGCCCGCAACCAAGGTACATGCCCCCGACTGGAATCGAACCTGGGACCTTTCAGTCCGCAGGCTGATGCTCTATCCACTGAGCCAATCCGGTCAGGGCTAGGGGTGCTATTTCTTGTTAAGCATCTGCTTAAAATGCGGGATAAGAAAGGCCTTAAATATTCGTTGAGGAAATGAATTAATGAATAAATATGATAATAAACATAGTACCTGGCCTTAAAGAATTAAGAAGCTGATAAGGTCTGCCAGGCATTATAAGAACCAGAGTTCTGCAGAGCAGTTGAACTGGCAGCCCATCATCTACCCAGTACACTCATGGATCTGAGGTTCCCTGGTCTGCATTCTTGTGTGTCGCCACACGGGGACGCAATTGGATCTTTAAATATTATGTATTCAAGATGAAACTTATTTTTCCGTGTTTATAGCATCCTCCAAAAAACAAAACAAAAAAAAGGCAAAGCCCAGTTAAGGAGGCAGGGGAAGAATGGGCCAGGCTTTCATGTGAGGGAGGTAGCACCACTTTATCCAGAAATGAAGTGGAAAGAGGTCAGGCAGGAGCGGGAATGCACGGGGAGGTGAAGTGTGAAGATTTTGTGTCCTTTATCTGAATGGGAAGTGGAGTGGTGACTGGTGCCAGAAGTGACCGAGGAGCCGTGTCCCTTGCACAGAGGCTCAGGTTTTCAGGTGAGGATCTTGGGGACCTCACTGAGGTCTGTCACGTTGACCTCAATGAGGTCCCCAAGATCCTCACCTGACTGCTGGTGGCAGGGTTGAGTGACAGCACCTGGGAGGCACAAGGTGAAGGTTTTGGAAGGTCTCCTAAAGATTAAAGGTGCCCAAGCGAGTAATAGGCTCCTATCAAGTCCACTGTTTTCAAATCTCGATAGGAACTTGGTTATAATCAGTTGTTACTGATGAAGAACCAGAATTCAGGCGGCATCAGTGAGACTTAAGGACAGTGTCTGCGGGTCACGGAGGACTCAGCTAAGGAAAAGCGAAATCAGACCAAAAGTATGGCCCTGGGAAGCTGGAGAAGACAGTCTAAGCTGCCCTGCCTGCCCTTCTCTCTCTCTCCCTCTCTGGTCTCTCTCTAATCACAGATGTTTATTAGCACAAAAATTATTTGGAGGTGACATTGGTTATCAAGGTCAAAAAAGGGTATTCAGGTATATCTCAAATGAGTTAAATTTTACAAACTTGTGTAAAAAGTGGTTTAGAGGAAGATAAAGTCATATATTAAAATGCAGTGAAGGCTGGGCATATAACTGAAAGAATTGACAGCAGGACCTCAAAGAGGTATTCGTATACCGTGTTCACAGCACATTATCCAGAAACAGCCAAAGGTGGATGCAACCCAGGTGTCCACCCACGAGTGAACGGATTAGCAAAATGTGGTCCATCCATACCAATGGGATGTTATCTGTAATAATAAGAGCATAATATGCTAATTAGACCAGACGTCCTTCCGGATGACCTGGATGAAGCCACGGCAGAGGTGGCCGTGGTGGTGGGCCGGGGTCGAGGCAGCCACCGAGCTGGAGGGGGCCAAGCCCCTTGCATGAATTTCGTGCACCAGGTCTCTAGTTTAGTATTAAAAGGCAGGAGATTCTGACACCTGCTACAACGTGTGCTGAGTGAAATCAGCCAAATGCTGTGAGCTTCCCCTTATGCGAGGTGCTGGAGACCATCACGGAACATGTGCTCGGCCACTGCTGACCCTGGTCCCTTTCTGTTCATTTTACTCCATGGTAGTTGGCAGAACACCTTCCATTCATCCCATTAAAGGAACCTACAGCATGATGGAAGTGGGACATTCTTTTTTGTCAGATCCCATGAACCCTGCTCTCGTGGTCCAAGGTGGTTTCCTCCCACATGGACTCCCAGTGGAGAGGTCCCTGACAGGCAGGAGTGTCTGCATGTGGACCCGTCCCTGCAGGCTCCGGCTCCTCCCAGGGCATCTGGCCCTTTAAGACAATGTCCTCCTCTTGGGGAGGGAGGCAGGGTCCTCACTAGTCGGTCGCTAGGTTTGAGATTCAGAAAGCATACAGCCCAGGAGGTCCAGCTGCTGTTTAAGCAAAATAAATGCTCTCTCCTTATGCCAGAGATCTCAAGATGCTACCACCCAAGTGTTTTCACGGACACTATCCAACTTATAACATGTTTAGGTCAGAGTTCCTTACTTACGGAGTCCGAACATTGGCAAAGTTTGTCTCGGCACAGATGCCAACGAGTGGGATCAGAAGTGAGCTGAACTTTCTCACTTTAAAACAGAGACACATTTTCAACTTGGTTGGTAACACTTCTAGGTGGAGATGGGCTTCCAGCCCCTTTTCTCCCTTCTGACCCAGAGAGAAGAAGGAGGCCTTCGGAGAGGTCACCCCAGAAACCTCTTGAGAAAAACCTGACACTCCCCTGCCCCAAATTTCAGAGCCTTTGGAAACCTCACTCAGAAGTTAGGCTTTTCATCCAAGCGCTTCTCCAGACTTGGGTGTGATGTCAGTGTGGTTCATTCTGATTGGGGACTGGAGCCTGGGGTCTTCCGGGGTCCCTTGGGGACCCTCTCCAGAGCCCCTCCCTGGCATCTGGTGACTAGGGTGGACTTCAGTCCTTCAGAGGACGTGGCACCCTTGGGCCTCTTGGCCAAGGCCCACCACCACAGGCCCTGGGCAGCCATTCCTCATCCCTGTGGGCTCATGGCAGAATAGAAGGCTAGTGGGCCTGCATCTCGTCCTCAGCTTGGTCACTCCTCCCAGCTGCCAAAATCTGCCAGCCCAGCCCCTTCTCCTGGCTTTTCCAGACCAAACTTAAATCTTCCAAGAGGATAGCCCCATTGTGTCAGGCTCTGTCTCCCCTCACCCACAGGAGACCTTGCAGGTGTGTGTCCAGGCTGACCGGTGCGGGGAGTGTGCTATGCATTTTCACAGAATGTCAGACCAGGAATGCTCATTCCAGGTTATGAGCAGAAGTCTAAGGGTGACTCCTGTGCAGCTGGTCCTGACTGCCTTGGGCTTAGCCAGGACCGTGTGCCAGCGTGACCCCAGGTCCTGGCTGACCCCAGGCCTGGCTCTGGGTGGGCTCTGTGTCTGTCCAGTCTTCACTAGGTATCAGTTCTCCAGGTCCAGAGGCCTCAGGACTGTCCTTGAGACATTAGAGTGGGAGCCCTGAATCAGACGTGGGTGCCTCAGAGCAGATTTCGGCGCACCGCTGGGAGTCTCGCTGGGCCCTCGCCGACTGGCAATGGTCAGCCATGTTTGTCTCCACTTCTCGGGCGAGTTTCTTCGAGCTCAGTCCTTGCTTTCACCAGCTCGTCTTCTATCAGCGTCACCTCACCTGAACTCGTGGGCCGTTGCACGTCAAGCAGAAGAGAGACGGTTCCAGCTGGATTTAGAATTCTAGCGGGAAGACTGACACCTGCTTATTTGGGTGTTAGAGACGAGTGTCAACTGGACGGTCACTCCACCCGCCTCCCCCGAGTTCCTGGAGCTGCTTCTGTGTGGCCAGATGGCCAGTGCGGACCCGCTGGGCCTGTCAAACTGGCCTCATGTCAGGCCGGCTCCGGCCAAGTGGGCATCACACTACCACCCGTCTGTTGGGAGCCTTTAAACACAGGCTTCTCCCAAATGCAGATTCTGAAAGTGGGTGGAAAACTCCAGTGACTTCCTGATGGCTGTGGCCACAAACCGTGGTGCGGTTATTCTTAGCACGGCATGACAGCGCCCTCTCGGAGGACACCGTGGGCGCTGATGGGTACCAGCTGTTGCATCTGAACCTCTGTTCTGGTGATGCGGCTCGGGACCTTTCGTGTACCCTGGGAGTCACAAACAGAAATAAGCCACCCACTGCCGGTGAGGAGATAACGCTGCAGCCTATCCCAGCTTCCCGAGGTGACTTCAGGACTTGAAGGGGTTAACAGACCAAATCTAGCCCATTTCCAGAGAGGGTTAGAGAGCGATCATGGGCCCAGTGGGAAACATGGCACCGAGGTTTTAGGCCCCAGGTGCGTGTGGCGGGTGAGACCAGGAGCAGGGCTCACAGCCCGTGTGTGCTCACGGAGGAGAGCATGTCCCCTCACCCCGGGCTTCGCTGCCCTCCGCACGCACCTCGTCCTCACAAGCACCCAGCAAACTCGGGGCTGCGCCTCCAGTCAGCTGAACACCCTGAGAATGGAGGGCAGACCCCAGCGCCCACCCAGGAAGGTGCTCCTGCAGGAAGAGGACTCCCTGCAGAGCCCAGAGTCCAGGGTTGAGAGTGGGGTCCTCTGCCGGCTGTCCTGCGTTTTGGAGCAGGTGAGGCAACGAGCACCTGCAGGGGCAGGACGTGTGGGCGTGGTGTTCCACCTCATGAGGACGCCGGGCTCTCACGTGGAGCCTGGAGGTGGGTCCGGAGCAAAGCACAGTGCACCCGCTGGCCTGCAGGCAGCTTGATTCTGGTTGAAATTTATTTTGACAAATGCTGTTTTCTAAATTAATTTTTCAAAAATGGTCTCTATGCCGTTCATTGGAAAAGCCGTATTTTTTGCTGGTGATTGGGGATGGTACTGTGTAATAGTCGAGCATTCTCAGCAATCCTCAGGTCTGACTGTGGCCCTCCCACCCCGCACCTTCGTCTGTCTGCCTCGAGCTAGTCCCTCAGTTTCTGTGGCAGGGTCTTTGCAAATCTATAAATGTGTTGGTAGCGCAAATCCTTCCTATAACTGGAGGTTGTTTGTTTTATTCAGCTTTGCTTTTCTTGTACTTTCCCAAGAAGAAACATGGATTTTTTTTTTTTCAAGATCCAATGCAAAGGAAGGAACCCACTCAGGTTTTAATCACCGTCTGCAGCTGTGAGTATGCAGCATCCTGTGCCCAGCAACCAAAACGTGACTGCAAGTCACTCGTCGGCAGGGCCAGCCTGTGAGTCAGTGGACAGCAGCGTCCCAGGGGCCTCGTGTCCCAGCACCTGGAGGGTTCCCACCAGAATGCAGAAGGGCAGACTTCCGAGTTTTCTGCGAAAGAGGAAGCTTGGATCGATCATGAGTATCGTCAGTGAGCTGGCTGTTTCTGCTTTCCCCAAAAATAGCTCTGTTGGCGAGACACGGCAGCGCTGCAGGCTGGACACTCACTCGGAAAGCCCCGTCCATCCCGGCCGTCCCGCTAGTTCTTACATTTGCACCTAAAACTCCTTCACAGGGTCATTGGCCCCTCCAATTGGAGTTGGAGCCACTGTGTGCTCTCAAAAGCATAGTTTATGATTATTTTAAACATTCTCTTTCATGGGGAGAGTTAGGCTTTAGAAAGAACTGACTTTCCTGGGCAGGAATTGGGTTCCCCCCCAAATGTATACACACTCTGAGTAATTATAAAGGCGGTGTTTATGAAAATACATTTCATTTCCAAAATTGAGCTATCAATTAAGGTGTTATACATTTTAAAGTGTTAAAGTGTGTATACATTTCTGTGAGCACTGGGGCCGTGAGAGAGCGGGTCTCCCCGGGGACCAGGTCAGGAGGGGCACTCTGAATGGGCCAGCGTTGCCCTCACCCAGAACCCTGACAGCACTCCTGGGCTCGGGGGCAGGTCAGGCTTCCCCCACCCCCCATCCCAACACTGCTCTGTGTTGCCCATCCCCCCATCCTTCCCTAACACAGCTCGGCTAGGTTTCATCTGCAAAAGTCAGCTTAATATCATTTCCCAGGGTTATGGAAAAATGTTTGACATATCACCAGATGATTCGGGCTCCGGACAAGTCTTGTCAGCTGAGATGTCATCATAAAACCTTGCTGGCAGCCCGAGTGGAGAATGCTGGGTCCCTGTCCTGTTCTCTACTGATCTGAATTAAGATTTTCCACATTACACCCACCCAAAGTGGAGTGCCTTCGAGGCCACCGCGATATCTCCATTACAAAGGTAACGGGCACGGAGGTAATTGCTGTGCCCTCTGTGCCCCCCTCGGTGACACGGAGCCTTCGGAACCACCATCCCAAGCCAGGCCACCCTGTGAAAGAGCACACGGGGGCCCTGAGTGTGGTGGCAGGATGGCGGGCAGGACCGGCACTGAATTACATGGGCTCTGTGGCCGACCTTGGCGTCCAGAAGGGCTGCACCCTATTGACGCCCTGGTTTCCCTGTGGCCTTGGTCCCTGTGCTGTGTCATCTCAGTGTCCCTGCGGACACTTTGCCCCCAGAAGGAGGGAGATGTGCTTGGTGAGCAAGACCTGCTTCTGTTGACAGAGGGAGAAACAGTAAATTGTTTATTTTGACCCATTTGGGAAATTATTCTCCCTCAGACCAAGCAGCCTCCCATGGCGTCTCTTCCACCATCAAAATTTAATGCAAGCCCATCGTTTACTTCAAATCCATCCCTAAACCGTCATTCCAGGCTTGTCTTCATTACTCTGCAAATGTACAGCCCTTGGGTCAAATCATTCATTCGTGCATTTAGAAACATCGACGTGGTGCTGTGATGGTGGCATCCTGGGGGCCCCGCGGGCACCAGGGAGCTATTCCCCGCTCCTGTGGGGTCTGTTCGCCACCACGGGGTGCTGAGTCGAGGTGTCCGTGGGGGACCAGCGGGAAGATGTAGACAAGGAACCTGCTCACCACCCATCAGGCCCAACGCAGGCGTGGGCACATCTTCCTCCTCTTGTCGCTCCGTCTGTCGGTCTCATTTAGAAGACTGTTGTGTGTTGTAGAGACTGTTGGCAGGTGCAAGGAAGAACCGGGGTGCACAGCTGCGCTTTCCTGTTGTCAGCGCTCATTTCCCAGTGAAGAGCCTGTTGCACCTTCCCTCTGAGAGCACTCGGCAGGCACGGCATGAGGGGGCGTCTGTCAGGCTGCCACCGGCCTCGCCTGGGCTCCTGGGCTCCGGGATCTGCCTCCAGATTCGAGGTTGCTCAGCTCCTGGCCAGATGCTTGTCCTCGGGTTCTTCACGGCACGCCGCTGGGTGCACGAGGACAGCTCGGATGGGCTTGCTTCCCTCTTCCTGTGGCTTCCCATGCTTTCCACGGCGAGAGCACGCTCAGCAGGCAGACAGGCGTAGGGGCACCCTCCTCCCCCGCCCACCTTGGTCGTGTGGGGTTGCCCTGCAGCTGGGTCCCAGATGTTCTCCTTCCCTGGGCGATGATGCTACAGCACATCAGCTCCAGGCTCTGAACTGGATTACCGCTTTTGTTCTTCCTTTAAAAATGTGTTTTGACCTAAATATTAATGGCAAGACATTTCCATTGCCAAAAATTTTGGAAATGCAGAAAAGGTATTCTAACTTTCGATGCTTAAAAAGAAGTAAATTCTGAGTGGATATTATGTCAGTGTTAAGCCTTTAACATGAGAAAATAGAGCAGCCCCAAATCATCACAATCCCAGAAAAATCACAAGGTACGTCTGGTGCCACCCCCAGAAGGCACTGCGTGAACCTGAGTGGCCAGCGTGCTCCCAGGTGGGGCGGGACAGGGCACCGCTCAGACTGTAAACATGTGTTCTTTCTGTCCATACAGTGCCACGTTCTTCACATTGTGTCCCAAACCCAAGGAGGCTGCGAGGTGCCTCCCAGAGAAAACACCTTGGGCAGGTGAGCTCGGTGCAGGCGGGAGTCAGAGCTGCTGGCCGCGAGTTCAGTGTTAACAAATCCAGATACGCATCAGATCGGGCATCTTTAAACATAAACACACGTGCATCAAGGTTGATGAAATCATGAACATGTGAGCAGAGGCTCCCGGCACCTCACCTGTGTTTCCTCTAGAGCCTGGGTTCAGTGTTTGTAACTCGGGGTTCATGGTGACCCCGTAGAGCAGGGCCTCCCTGAATACCGACGATCGACGGGAGACCTGCCTTGGAAGAAAGTGAACTCACACACGGTGCAATTACTTCCTAATGTATGTGCATAATATATGTCGTTATATGTAATTTATAGAGTGGTATAAATACACGTGAATAAAATGTGTATTCTCTATGAAGATGACTGTATCTGTGGGCGTACATTCACGTAGACATATTTTAGAGCAGTTCTTTGTTGTTGTTTTTTCATACAACAGATATGTTTTTCTGTTGGCTTGCAGGCGAGAGGCTGGCAAGACTTGTAACGAGATCTAGGGCCCGAATCTCTGCCCTAACCACCCCTGGGATACCCGCGTGGGCGAGGGAGGCTGCTTTTGCCTTCCCGGAGGTGAGTGTCTGGAGAGCTAGCCGAGGCCGGGTCTGAGTTCCCGAGTGGCCGTGACTTCATTCAGCCCTGACCCTGTTCTGGCCAGTCCGGCAAGCTAGAGCTCGGACGCTGGGGCCTTGTAGTCAGCAATATGTTAGCCTAGAAATAAAAGGCCTTTCAAAGGGAGAGGCATCAAGCGTTTCTTTGGGATCAATAGGAACAGCTGTTCAGGAAGCACTGATTCAGGCAGAAGCACAGGTGATGTTCCAATGAGGAGACACAGGTGATGGGCGTCATGAGAAAGGAGAGGGGACAGTGACATCCATGGCAGGAAGGCATCGCTATTGGTGCAGACAACAGTGACGCTGATTCCAAACAGTACAATGGGGCCTTGACTTACGAGTGTCCCGACTAACGAGTTTTTTGAGATACCAGCTGTCTCTTGGCCGATTTTTTGCATTGAGTTGATAGAGTAATTTGAGTTAACGAGCTCCTTAACGAGCTCGGTCTCAGAATGAATTAATCTCGTCAGTCAAGGCCCCACTGTATTGTAATTTTCAGTCGTGTGGTCCTCAGACCAATAGCCACGATATCTGCATTCTCTTCATCTTTACAAACCGCTCTTTGGGGCACAATGTTGCTGTGAGCCCTGGGCCAAGGCTGCTCTGTCCGGTTTTGACATCCAGAGGTTTGAGGACCAGTTGTGCAGGGCAGGCCCTCTGCGATGGCAGCTCCGGCTCCATGTGGAAGGGGCTTCAGTTATTATTCATTTGTCTTGACACTTGAGCAAATGTTGTGAGCTGACCTGGGAGAAGAAACTTCATGTTGTTCTGGAGTCGACACAGGTGCACGGGAACCACAGCCCACACCTCCCGGGGCCCCGTCTCCCACCCCCATGGTATCCCCAGTGTGCCCAGAACATCCTCCAAGCTTAACAACTGTTGACTCCCTTTGAAAAAAATCAAGCAACCTGCAAATGCATCCTCAGAGCTCACTGTGAGTTCATTAATGCGGCTCTTGCTGTCTTATTATTCTCAGATTCAAAGCTAATTTGGAAAGCTCCACGTTCCTTTAAAGTTGCTGGTTAAATGGTCTGGTAACCGAGTAAATGGAGAGCAGCTTCGCGTGCGATCCTGTAGTCAGAGGCAG
This sequence comes from Myotis nattereri, assembly GCF_964212035.1. NCBI lineage: Eukaryota > Metazoa > Chordata > Mammalia > Chiroptera > Vespertilionidae > Myotis > Myotis nattereri. The sequence goes on along the minus strand of NC_138083.1, from coordinate 54,545,543 downwards.
ATATTAGATTATGGTCCCGGCCCTCCACCCACAGCTGCTCCTGGACACCGAGGGGATGTGCGTTGACCCCTCGTGAACTTCTCGAGGCTGCCGCGGGCCCCAGGTCCTGACGGATATCCACCAGGCACCACTCTGTGGGAGGGCACTAAAGGAGCCCTTGGTCCCAGGAGTCTGGTAATCGAGGTGAAGGTCGGTAGTGATGAGCCGTGATGACAGATTGCTCTGGGTCATCCACACGAGGAGAGTCTGAGGAGCTGCCACCGCCCAGAGGAGCCTGAGGGGACGTGCCACCAAGTGCCACCTGGGGTCCTGGCCCTGGGGCCGAGGAGAACATCAGGGGAGGAAACTGCCGAGTTTAGTTAACGACAAGGACAGCGTCAGCGGTTCTATCACGGCGGTAACGTGAGGACCTGGCGAGGGTCCGCTACCTGTGGGTGTGAGAACTCTGCATCTCACACTGCTCTACTAGAAACGCTCATCAAAGTTCACAAGTGAATCCAAGTAATGGCATAAGAGAGAATAAAGTCTCTTCCTTCGGGCAGATTTAAAGAGAAGAATATTCCCCTCCGTGGGGTCCTGGGCACCGGCCCCGATGGCCCCAATGAGAGGCCTGTGTCCAGTAAGGAGGATGCTTGATGGGCTTGTGGGCTATCCTGCCTCAGGCCCCACAAAAGGAGTGACTCTCTGGTGGCTGGAGCAGCTGGGGGGCGGCCTGGGGGCTCCCCACTAACCCACTTGGACCATTAGCCTCATTTGGAAACAGGGTCTTTGTGGATGTGGCAAGAGGAGGTCACCCTGGATGGGGTGGGCCCCAGGCCCCCGGCTTTGTCCTCGCAAGGAGAGGGGGGATGATGTGAAGACACAGAGGGGCCACGGGACCAAAGCAGAGGTTGGGGTGCCACAGCCACAAGCCGGGCTGCCGGCTCCCCCAGAGGCTGGAAGCAGCAGGAGGACCCTCCCTAGATTCTCCAGGAGCCCGGCCCTGGGTCCCCTGATCCCAGACTCGGCTCCAGATGGTGGAGAGTGAACGGGAATCGGGCTGAGAGAGGGTGGGCCAGGACCTTGCCTGGGAGGTTGTGGGGCTGGGGCTCCAGTCTGCCTCCTGGAGGGTTAGGGACCGCTCCCCCCTCAGGCCCCGGGAGGTGAGATGGCAGCTCCAAAGCTGGGCCTCGGGACCTGACCGAGGGTGCTGGGCAAACAGCGGACGGGTGTGCCCAGGACTGGAGCTTTCCAGGCCGTGGACCCTCCGTGCCCAAACCACCCAAGTCCCGGGGAAACCAGGCGCTTGGTGGCCCTCTGGGGGCTCCAGCGAGGGGGCAGCCTGTGGGACGGGGCCAGCCCCCATTCCTCACTGGTCTCAGGAGGATCTTGGGCTGCTGCCTTCGTGAAACCTGTGCTGAAACATGGTGGGGCGGGTGTTGGGGCGGAGGCTCTGCTCACACGCCCAGGCCGGGACACCTGGAGGATGCCACCACCTGGTGGGCCTGGGGGGAGGGGTAGGAGGGGGGTGGGTGGAGCCAGGCCAGGCACTCAGGGTGGCCACCCGGTGACATGCTGAGACGTCAGGTCTGTGCTCGGCGGCCTCCACCCCTCTCACTGCAGGAGGGCACGGCCTGGGCCTTTGGTGACTTTGTGTCTCAGCCCCAAAGCTCCCAAGGGGCCTCTCTGTCCCCCGTGGGGGTGGAGCTGGAGGGGCTGAGGGGCCTGGGGTTTGGGTTAGGGCTGGAGCCTCCTCTACAGGCCCTGGTCGGGCTGCTGGGGGCAGGACAGGAGCATGTGCTGGTGGTCAGGGATGGGGTGGGGAGGCCACGGTGCCCCTGCTGAGCGTTCCTCCTGCAAGGCCCCCACACGGCCGAGAGCAGGGGCTCAGCCACTGGGGTCGGAGATGCGAGAGGAGCCTGGAGTCTCCAGCGCTGTGTGCATGTGTGTCCGGCTGTGCAGGTGCCGCACCCCGTTCGCCTGGCATCACTATGTCAGGACTGATGTGTGACTGTGAAAGGACACGGTACCAGCTCATGGCTGTGTTTTTATTTTTATTTATTTATTATTTAAATACATTTTTATTGATTTTAGAGAGGAAGGGAGAGGGAGAGAGAGATAGAAACATCAATGATGAGAGAGAATCATCAATGGGCTGCCTCCTGCATGCCCCCTACTGGGGACCGAGCTCACAACCTGGGCATGTGCCCTTGACCAGAATTGAACCCGGGACCCTTCAGTCCGCAGGCCAACGCTCTATCCACTGAACCATACCGGTTAGGGCTCGTGGCTGTGTTTTTATTTTATTTTTTTAAATATATATATATTTTTAAATATATTTTATTGATTTTTTACAGAGAGGAAGGGAGAGGGATAGAGAGTTAGAGACATCAATGAGAGAGAAGCATCGATCAGTTGCCTCCTGCACACTCCCTACTGGGGATGTGCTCTCAACCAAGGTACATGCCCTTGACTGGAATCGAACCTGGGACCCTTGAGTCCTCAGGTCGACGCTCTATCCACTTAGCCATACTGGCCAGGGCTCGTGGCTGTGTTTTTAGAGAACTATCTGTGCATCTGTGTCTCGGTGTGTGTGGCTCCGTCACCATCATCCCACATGTTGACTCTACACGTTTGCAATCACTTCCCTGAGGAGGACCCATGGGCACAGAGGTCAGCAGGTCTGCGTGTGGTGGGCACAGGTGCCTTGTGTGTGCGGGGAGCGGCATCTTCTTGGAGGCTCCAGGGTTTCCTCCCTCCAAACGCGCCTCTATCACCCATCTGTTTCCAAAAGGAACCTGAGGTTGTTTACAAGAAAGAAGACACAGTCAACAGGAGGGTGACACATGGCAGAGAGAAATGTTACGTCGTTCAGAGAGGGGGTAATTATGCCGTGGACTCTGAGCGTCCCAGCAGACAAGGCAAAAAGGACCCTCAGCCGTGAAAGGAGACAGATTCCTGGGGGCCAGCTGCTCTCAGCACAGGTGCGTGTTCAGGAGGCTCTTCTGACGTCAGATAGAGAACGTCCTTCCAGATTGCCTCTAGCTGGGTGCTCTTCCCCGCCCCGCCCCCCCCTCCCCCCCCGCAGCAGGGTACCTGCACAGAGGAGGCTCCTCAGGGCAGCGGCTGCTCCATAGGCACCTACTGGCTCTGAGTCCATCCTACCCCAGCCTCGCTCTACCCCTCAGCCCCAACTTTCAATCTCAAGCCCATTTTAAAACCTTTTTGTATTAAAAAAATCTATAAATTCATTTATCTTAGAATAATTGTATTGGGGCCAAAGTGTCCCTAACAGTACAAAGTATCAGGTTCCAGTAACACCCGTCGATTGAAACACACCCACACACAGCAGAAGCCATTCCAGTATTTGTTTCTCTTTTTTTTCTGGAAGTTTGTGCTGTGTGACCACCGTCACCATCACCAGCCCACCTGCCGCTGCAGCCCCCAGTCTGCCTTGTGTCTGTGAGTTCGGTTATGTTTTTGTGTTTTTAGATTCCACACGTAAGTGAGCTCACGCGGTATGTACTTCTGTTGAAGAAGATAAAGGGCAGATTAGATGGGATTTAGCCACATTAGATTTGAATTACTCAGTTTTACCTGCATTTGGAAAAGATCCATTTATACAAAGGCCTGAGAAGTTTTCCCGAACGTGCTCCACCTGTTCTCCGAGGGGTCCTGGGCTGGCCGTGGGCAGCTGCAGGGTCAGGGTGAGCCTAGGGCTGAGGCCTCTGTGGAAGGCAGGCCTGGACAGACAGACCGTCCCTGAACACAGAGCATCCTGGACATACAGAGCGTCCTGGACAGAGCGTCCTGGACAGAGCGTCCTGGACAAACAGGTGGACCTGGGCAGGCCTGTGGGCTGGGCCCTGCAGGGCCAGCCTTGCAGGAGCTGTCGCTATTGTGACATTGCCCTGGAGGTTGATGAAGATGATGAAGATGTAACCCCACGGAGCTGTTGGCTTGGAGCCCGAAGTCACATGCTGACATGCTGCCTCCTGCAGGTGTTTGTTTACTTGAAGCCATTTCACAGCACAGACCTTGAAGTGAGGAATGCGTGCATGTTGCTGGGTGTTTAGAAGAAGATTAATAGATTATTTGTAACTCCTTAATGAAAACATTACGCACGCCTCGCAGCCGGCTCTATCCTGCTCATTTCCAGGCTGCTAATTGCTGGGGCATATACGCTCTATTGAGAAATGCAGGGCCATCCATACTCTAAGCCACATTCATTAAAATATAATTGCTCTAATGAAATTCTTATGGAATAAGGCATAGTTCAAACAAAGCATTGCCTTCCTAAGGGTTGATTTTCCTGGCCAATTACGGAAATGACTGTGGAATATCTAGCGTTACTTCAATGGGTTTCTCCTGGTAAATCCATCAGAGGGAACATTCCAGAATCTCGCGGGGCTCACTCGGGCTGTTGGGACCTCCCAGTTTCATCTTAGAAACTCTCCAATGGTTAAAAACTCCACAAAATAGCCCTGGCAGGTGTGTCTAAGTGGTTAGTGCATTGGCGTACAGACTGAAGGGTCTCAGGTTTGATTCCTGGTCAAGGGTATGTACCTGGGTTGCAGTTCATTCCATGGACTCGTATGGGAGGCACCCAGTCAATGTGTCTCTCTCACATTGATGTTTCTCTCTCTCTCCCCCCTTCCTTCCTCCCTTCCAATAGCTCTCTTAAAAAAATAAAAAAACTGGAAAAAATATCCTCAGGGGAGGATTAACAAAAAAAAAAAACCTCCAAAAAACTCCACAAAATAATGCAAACCCCAGTGGCTCTCTGGCTCCCCCTGGAGGTGAGAGCTGGGGCAGCTCTGCTTGCTGTGAGGGTGTGTCCCCAGACCTCTGACCAGACTCCCTGGGTTAAGGAGGCCGGAAGCTGGGTCGCCTCAGGTGAGCTGGTTTGCGATGCAGCCAGGAGGCCAGAGAGCAGCTGCCTCCTCTCACCGGTGGACCTATTTTTAAAAAAATATGTTTAAAAAATTGATTTCAGAGGAAGGGAGAAGGAGAGAGAGACAGAAACATCAATGATGAGAAAGAATCATCCATTGGCTGACTCCTGCACGACCCCCACTGGGGAATTGAGCCCACAACCCAGGCACCTGCCCTGACCGGGAATCGAACCTTGACCTCCTGGTTCATGGGTTGACGCTCAACCACTAAGCCACACTGCCTGGGCTCGCCAGTGGTCTTTTTAAAGCAAATTAATGAGAAAGGAGCTGGGCAACTGCATGGTGTTAAAATTGACCTTTCACACCAGGATGGAGCCCTCTTCTCGCCTCAGCAAGGCCCTGGGCTCCTCTGGGACTGTTGCCTGCCTATAAAGAGGGGGACAGCACACACTGTGAACGGGGTCAGCCTCAGGTGCCCCTTCCTTGCTGGGACAGATTTGATCATATTTGCTATGGGATTCCCATTTTTTTTTTTTTGAGGGGATTCACATTTTTGAAATCTGATTGAAACGATTTGGCAAATGGGCGGGTCATCCTTTGTCCCTGTTCCTGCTGTACCCCGTGCCCCATGGCCCCAGGCTGTCCCCACAGAGCTAAAGCACAGACTAGCCACCCCAACTGTTCCCCCCCGGGGCGCTCTGTGAGCCCACTGGGCAGGTCCCGCTCCCGTGGTGACAGGCCAGCGTCACAGGGCAGGAGCTATACACCTGGTGCACCGTCTTCATCTCTGTCCACGCCAGCGGGGTGACAAGTTAGACTGTGACCATCTCCCGCTGGTCTGAATCTTGTCTGAGGCCAGGCAGCCGGCAAGGGGCAGGAAGAGGGTCGGCCATGCCATCTGCAGGTGAGGCTGGTGGTCCTGGCTGTGGTCTTGCTGGCTGGGACCCCTGAAGGCAGGCCTCTGGCTTGCTCCTTACGGTGGCCTGTACTCAGCCAACTGATGATCTGAGGCCAGGACATGAGAGGTCCCCGGCAAGGGCACCCCTTTACCCAGCTGCCTCGCCCTCGAAGTCCTCCCTTGTGGGTCCCCGTGGTCCCCGTGGTCCCCGTGTGCAGCCCGGGCTCCAGGAACTGCAGCTTGGAGGCCTCCTTGGAGGACAAGCTCAGAGACTGTCTGCCTGTGAGCTCAGTGCTCAGGCTCCGAGATGACCATGGGTTTAAGCACACAGCAGTGGGACGTGCTCCTAACCAGTGAGCCCAGGTTTTGCCTGGGAGGTGCCAGCGGCTGTCCCCATGCCCCACGCCTGCCCCCTTTGGAGTCCGACAGCCACACTGAGCACACACGGGGGCCAGGCCCTCAGGGACGGAGCCCTGGCCGCTGTCTCCTGGCAGAATCTGGACGGAGAGCCTAGTACCTGTAGAAGCCCGGATGTGACAGCCCGAGGGGCCCACCGGCATCTGCGGCATCTGACCCTGCAGCGGGGCTGGGTGCTCCCACAGGTTCCCAAGGGCTTTCCCCACAGAGGGCTCCTGGGGCACCTGGACATGAGCTTCTCAGGGGAGCCCTCTCTGAGGAGGGAGGGAGGGTAGGAAGGAGCTGACAGGAGTAGCAGGTGGTCCTAGTCAGGTGACAGGTTGATGGTTTCCTCTACCCCCCTGACAGGGGCTGGGCTGGTGCCCGTCCTGGAGGCCTGCAGCCAGGCTCTGGTCTGTGGGTGGATGGAAGACGGTGACCCGCAGCCTGTGCCCAGCCCTGCCCGCCAGGGAAGGCTCCGACCTGCACTCCGCCCCTGGTGACAGCTACGTGCTATGTGCATGGGCTACACCATCCCACAGAGATTCGAACAAGACTTGGGCAGCAAGATCTACAAAAGTCTGCCCCTCTCCAGCCTGTGGCACTATATCCTGGAGCAAAGAAGGGGTGTTAAGGGCAGTTCTGGGCTGGAATCCCCACCTCCAGGCTCATTTCGGGTTGCGGGGGGGGGACCATTGATCGGGGGAGCGTCACAACCAGGCTCCCCAGGCCGATTGTGGAATGCGGGGGTCCAGCTCCGGTGCAGCCCTGGGGCCCAGTGGGGTGTCGGCAGCCTCCCCAGCCCCGGGCCAGTGGCTGGTCTGGGGCCACAGTGCACACAGGCTGAGGTCTGTCTGGAGTTTGCTGAGCAAACACGTCACTGTTCTCAGGTTTCTGTTTCTCTGGGTGGCGATGCCCTGCCCTGGGGCCAGCCCCCAGCCCGCCCCACGCCTTGGCTTCTCCCTCCGCCAGTCATCACCTCCCCCGCCCTCCTTTTATGGAAGGAAACTGAGGCCCAGGGACATTGCCAAGGTCACTGCTAATTAGTGGCGGAGCTGCTGTGGTTCCATTACGACACCGCCTCCCACAGCAGAGGCAGGGCTGGGACGCCAGCCGAGGGCCTGTGCCGACGTCTCAGCAGATCCCACACTCCTCACACGTCTGTCTCCCACCTCAGGACCCCCCAGCCAGGCGTGGGTCCCCGGGCCGGCCTCTGCAGGGAGCCCTGTCCACCCCCTCCCCCCTCAGGGGGAAAGGGTTCGCGTGTCCTGGCAGAAGAGCCTGTGGGCTGTGGGGCAGGCGTCAATGCGGGAAGCCTGAGGGTCTTAGGGCTCCCTGGGGAAGGGGTGCATGCCTGCTTGGGGGGTTGTCACACAGGGAACTGGATGGAGGCGCGGGGCCGTGCCTGGCTGCGTTCTCAGCCTCAGGGATGTGCGGCAGGCCCTTCCTGGGGGACAAGAGCTCTGGGGTCATGGTGGGGGTGAGGCGCTCCAAGGGCACCCGAGGGGTGGGGTGTCTGCTGGGCCGATTGGGCCAGACCCCTGTAGGGCCAGCGGCCCACAGAGCGGCCTTCGAGCTGGGTGGGTGGGCAGGGGCCCTGCAGGGCGTGTGCCCCTGGTGGGCAGGCCCCAGGTGCTCCGGGTTTCTCCGCTGCATCCACCCCACCCATCTCTTCCCACCCCGTTTCTTCAGGAAATGGTTTGAAGCGAAAACCTGCGTCTTTTCACCAGAGCTGGGAGGGGCAGGCTTAGGTGGGACTCCCCACCCTCACCCCCTTCTCCTGACTCGGGGGACGTGAGCGAGTCCAGGTTGTAAGTGTGGGACGGACACACCGGCAGGGGGCTCACCAGCAGTGGGCTGGGGCAGGCGGCTCGGCCTCACAGGAGGATCTGTATGTATAGGGACCCGGTCTCTGCCCCTCAGAGGTGGGCGAATTTCTGCGCCAGGTGCTGGGCCTCGACCTCCTGCAGCCACAGAGGAGCAGGAGGTTCCCAGGGCCCTGCTTCGTCAGGCGCCGCCACCGCCTTTGTTATTTATGCCCCGCCTTGTTCCGAACAGGCATGGCATGCTCTCAGCAATGCAGGCCAAAGTCAGCCCGACAAGGTGGCTGAGCCCGTTTCCGCTCCGCCCTGCTCAGCACGGCTCCGGACCCTGGGCCAGAGCGGGAGGCACCAGAGGAATGCGGGAGGGACAAGAGGTCTGAGCCCAGGACTCCGAACACAAGGACGAAATACCAGCTGGGCCCCCATAGCCTACCGGCCACGGGCAGAGCGACCAGCCCTGCCTTCTCCAGCCCAGGTGGGCTCCTCCGCCCTGACTGACCTGCCTGGGGAGAGATGCCCGGAGCCAGGCCAGGAGAGGGACGGGTCCTGGGGCCCCGGCACAGGCTGAGCGAGGGACCCATCACAGGCGGTTACCAATAGGTTCTGGTTGGGTGCAGACAGGATGGGGCATGGGGAGCTGAATATGGGGTGCCCTGGAGACACCCCAGAGGAGGAGCCAGGTGAGCAATTGGACACACGATGGGGGTTAGCTGCATCTAGATGGTGGGCGAGCCCTGGACATGAGTGAGACCTGCTGGGGGCCAGACCGGCAGAGGGGTGGGAAGGACAGGCCTGGGCCTGGACGGAGCCAGCGTCGGGACCAGGGGGAAGGCCACAGGTGTGGGGCTGGACCCCCGCCCAGGCCTGCAGTTCAGCTGTCCCTGCGACGGGGGAGAGGCAAACCGAGCCAGGACACAGGGAGCATCCCTCCGCAGCTGGGAGGCCTGCCTCCTGGTGCTTTCCCACAAATTAAGGAGAAAACAAAAAATTTTCAAAACCGGCGTTTGTCCTTTGTCTGCCATTTGTTTCTCCGTTTCATTTTTCTTTTTCTTCAAAATCTTCACCCAAGGATATTTTCCATGGATTTTTTTTTTTTTTTTTTTTTTTGAGAAAGAGAGAGAAACATCGATGCGATAGAGCAGCGGTTCTCAACCTGTGGGTCGCGACCCCTTTGGGGGTCGAATGACCCTTTCACAGGGATGGCCTAAGACCATCGGAAAACACACATATAATTACATATTGTTCTTGTGATGAATCACTATGCTTTAATTATGTTCAATTTGTAACAATGAAAATACATCCTGCCTATCAGATATTTACATTACGATTCATAACAGTAGCAAAATTACAGTTATGAAGTAGCAACGAAAATAATTTTATGGTTGGGGGGCACCACAACATGAGGAACTGTATTAAAGGGTCGCGGCATTAGGAAGGTTGGGAACCGCTGCAACAGAGAAACATTGATCAGTTGTCTCCCACAGGTGCCCCAGCCAGGGCCAGGGATTGAACCCCAAACCTAGGTACGTGCCCTGACTGGGCATTGAACCCATGACCTTTTGGTGTATGGGACAGCACTCCAACCTGCTGAGCCACACTGGCCAGGGCCTTGTAGTATCTTCACGTGGACCCTTTTAGATTATCGATCATCATTGAACATGGTGAGTTCTCTTTAGACCTTCCATTTGCCAGGAGTTCACGCAGGTGATGGCCAAGGAGTGTTCCAGAACCGAGGGAGGGTTCCTGGGTCAGCAAAGCCTCTCCCGTGCACCTCTGAGCACCTGGTGGGACTGCTCACCTGGACTTCTTCCCAGCCACAGAGGTCAGCCGTGCAGGAGTCACAGAGGAGCCCTCCCCAGCCCACCTCACCGGCAGGCCACTGTGGGGGTTTCCGTGTCATCTGTGACCCCCCAGAGCCCACGTCCCCGACCCCTGCCCGACCCTCCCGCAGCAGCCCTCTCTGGGCAGGGCCCCATCCCGGCGCAGTCTGTGACCTGGGGGCTCTCTTCCTGTGTCTCCAAGACACCCCTCCGAGCCTTGCTGTTCCCAGGTGGTCTCAGTGAGGACAAAGGACAGGCAGCTGCTCACTATTTTAAGGTCCAAGTCTGCATACGTGTTTTTCTACATTTATCAAATTATATCTCAGTCACCGTGGCCCGAGATCCGTGGTTGTCAAGGGGGCGTGTCTGGTCTTTACTGTGCTAGTGAGAGAGGAGCTGTTGGTCGTGGCAGCAGACTCAGGGGCCCGGACATCACCAGCTCCGGGACCAGGTGCGTCCCAGCCCCTCCCGCAGAGCCCGACACCACCTGAGCTCAGTGCTGCCCCCAGCGGCTGTGTGTGGGCGAAGCTCTGCCCCACGTTGGTCACCTACTTGAGAAGCAGTGTTTTGTGGGGTCGTTTCCCACACGGACCTTGATTCAAGGTTCCTTCTGTGGGGTCCAGACTCAGCTAGGCATGCTGTGGTCTCATTCCCGATGTGCGCGGGTCCCTGGTCCAGGCTCGCAGAGAGAGCAGCCCTGGCCACCTCCTTCCTAGAGAGTGGGGCCCAGCTCAGCCGCCTCCGCTGTCCCAGCGCTGCTGATGCTGTGAGCTCGTTCTCCTGGCTCCATGGCCCAGGGCTGAGCCGACTGCCGGCTCACCCACCCAGGCCGCGCCCCACGGAGGGTCACAGTGCTCCTAAGGTCCGGCACCTTCTTGGTTCCCAATGAGAAGGACTTCATTCTGCATCCCGACATGTCCCGAGAGAGCCTGAGGTGGGCTGCGGCCAGGTGCTTCTGCAGAACGGCTCCGCCGCGCGCCAGGCCCAGGTGTGCAGGGAGCCCTGGGTGTGAGGAGGGACAGTAACTGACGGGACCCAGGTCCCTGAGCCCCCGCCAGCTCCGAGCATGGGGAGTGCAGACGGAGCCCTGCCCCTGTCGTCGGGGCTCCCAGGGGTGGCGCGCAGGCCTCTTTCCTAAATGACCCGCACACGTGTCCACAGGGCCCGCTTGCGCGTGGGGGCAGTGGGGCGGGCAACGCCTTCGGAGTTGGCAGGTGGCGAGCCCGGCAGACCTCCTCAGGCGGCCGCAGGAAGGCGTCCCAGCAGGCCGGTTTGGACGGCGTCCGAGTGGGGTGAGGAGAGAAGGGAGTCTGGTAGCAGTAAAAACAATAATAATGAAAATGTCAGAAACGCAGCCAGCCCTTCAGGACCGTTTCACTCGTCAGGTTGTTTTTCTCTTTTATGACTTGGCCCGATTCTCTAGCGCAGGTCGCACCCTGACTCGCCAACATTCGGGCGGACGGCTCAGCAGTGGGCGTCCCCTGTCCCGGGCCCTGTGGGTGCTGAGCAGCACCCTGACCCCTGCCCACCCGAAGCCAGCAGTCCCCAGACGTGCAGAGCCAGCGGGAAGGCATCTTTAGATTCCGGTAACCCTGGCCCTGCCCCCGGCCCCCACTCCTCTCCACCCTCCCGAGTCCTCCAGTTCCCGGCACCTCAGTCACACGTGTGATATCCCCTCCTCAGTTCTCAGAAGGTCTGCTTCGAACCCAGGAGAAATGACTAAGGGACGGGCCATAAACCAGCCTTCCCATTAGGCCCGGAGGAAAAATAAGCCACTTGTCCTTCTGGGCATGCTTCCCGAGGACCTTGGACGAGCTTTGCGAAGGCCTGTCCTCCTCCCACTCCAGCATCCTTCCCAGGGCTGGGCGTCGCCAGAGCGGCCGCGGGGCCGGCCTCCCGAGGGGTCTCCCGCCACCTCCAGATGGGGCCTCGGCAGCAGGCACCGAGGGTGAACAGGGTCAGTGGGCAGAGCGGCTCCAGAGAACGGCGCTTTTCACACTATTGCTAAAATATGGGTGTTTGCGAGGGTTGCTACAGAAACACCGAGTGTAGAATCCAAAATAGGGCGTCTAGACAAACTCCTACTGTCTGACCTTTGCTGTGTTTCCTCATCCACCCAACCTGGCCCAGCGAGCGGGTGACTAAGCAGTGAGTCACTCGACACCCTGTCACAGGCCCGACGAGGCCCAGGTCACTGCTGTAAATTTCAGCCTGTCTGCGCCGGCGACGCGCAGCTCCCCACCGCCAGCACCGTCTCGTGTGGCTTCTGAGCCGCGATGTCTGGATCGTCAGGAACTAATGTCAAGTCTGTTAAGTCCAGAAGCCGAGGGACTGCCGCAGAGCAGAGCTCGCATTTGGCGGGAGCCGTGAGAAGGAAGGCGGCGACAGGCAGCTGGACCTGGACGGAGAGAGGCGCAACCTGCAGGCCTGTACTGCGGGGCCCGGGGCGCTGGTGCTGGCCTGCGGGCGGATCCTCTCGGCCCTGCACTGAGCACCTCCCCACAGCTGGCAGCTGTATCTCACAGTGGCCTGTGGGGCGGCCCTGACGCCAGGAGACACATCTGTGATCTGAATAAACTCAACATGCAAACACTTGACTTTGTAGAACTGGGGACTGGTTTATTTTTCACAAACCCGGTGCCCTGAGTGTCAGGAACATGGGGCCCACGCAGCCCGGGGCATGGGTGGCTCTGCTGGGTGTGATCACAGCCACGGTGTGCCTGTGGGAAGACAAGAGCCCTGGCAGAGGGACTGACAGTCTGGGGACCGCAGGGAAACACAGCTTCGCCATGGACGTGGCTGAAGGACCCATGCGCATTGGGATTGGGGCTGTGCCGTTGGGACGTACCTGTGGTTTTAAAAACAGAAACATGTAAGATAGTTGTTTTATTGGGCAAGAGGCCCCTTTGCCAGGACAGTGTTGGTGCCATGGAGCAAGGGGACCCTGAGCCTTCGAACGGGCACCAATTGGCCAGATGCTGTGAACTGTTCCAAAGGAAGAAGACAGCTCTCACCAGGCAGCATGACTCTTGGGCCCGAAGATGCCCCAGAGCCACTCTGCAGCTGTGGTGGGGCCTGCGGGAGCCATGCGTGGCACTGAATGGTGGGCGAGATCCAGTGGCCACACCTGTTCTGGGACGAGTGGTCTTGACCCCTGGCCTCTCTGGCCTTCAGCTCCCAGAAAGAAAGGCTCAAAAATGCACTCACCACCCAATGTTTCTTTTCAAGGTTTTCATTTGCTCCCCTCCCTCCCCCTGGATTCTGTTGCTCCAGGCTCCTTGAGGGATGTAAAGGGTCGGCCACAAATAGCAGGTGAGACGCGTCGCTGAGGTGTCACAGCATTAAGTGCTCCGACCGCGTGTGGCCGGCTGGGGAGCTGGGCAGGCGGGCGATGACTGGCCGCAGGCGCAGAGCGTGGTATGGGCGCCTGCGCCACGGCAGCACGGAGGATTTACTCAGTTACTGCTTACTGCTCTCAGTTAACTTTCTTTTAATAAAGAACATTCGCTGAAGAAAAGGATGGAGGCTGAAAACAAACCTGCATCCACGATCGAATCGGAATGACACAGGTCAGTGCTTCCTCAGCTGCCAGGGCTCCACCAAGATGAAGGCTGGAACGAGGGTTCGGGAGGAAGGGCATGGATTAGCGTGGGGCCAGGAGGGCGGGCGGAGCCTGCACCAGCAGTGGACAGTGTGCGTGTGCGTGCGTGTGTTCACATGTGGGTGTGCTTTGTCAGAGCCTGCGTGTGCACCCACTGCTCGCATTGTGCCCTTGGGGAGACGTTCCATGAATTCCGTCCTCCACTACAGATTCTTCGACAGCCATGTCTTGCAGATGCTATTTTTATTTAATGTTTGGATTTTGAAGGATGCTTTCCAAAAACGAACAGGAAGTTCTCCAACTACAAGTTACTTGTTTCCAAAAAAAAAAAAAAGCCACCTCATTTGCTCCTCAGAACTCCGGTCTACCTCAGAGAGCATGCTGCACCGGCGGGCTTCCTCCGGTCACCGAGCCGGTGTGTCCTCTTCAGAGCCCCATTAGAGCTCAGACCTGCATTTCAGCTGCCATAGGAAAGGCTGGAATAGAAGAAGCAGGGGGCTTATTTATACTAATGTGTGAATGACTGGTGGCTTTTCTTTTTTTAAAATCCTCACCCAAGGATATTTTTCCATTGATTTTTAGAGAGTGGAAGAGAAAGGGAAAGACAGAGAGAAATATCGATATGAGAGAAACATATCGATTGGTTGCCTCCTGCAAAAGCCCCGACCAGGGCCCAGGCTGAGGAGGAGCCTAAGACCAAGGTATGTGCCCTTGACCGGAATTGAACCTGGGACCCTTTGGTCTGCAGGCTAACACTCTATCCATTGAGCCAAACCGGCCAGGGCTGACTGATGGCTTTTTAATAGTGCATGTACATTTTCATTTTTAGACTAGGATCCTATTTAAACCAAATCTCTAATTGGTTATATTTCCCGGGGTTTAAGTGAAAATTCAGGGAGAGATTCTGGGGAGAACAGAGTCAGCCTCCATCAGCCCTTGAGATATACTCCAGCTCCCACCCACACCTGCTCCCTCCTTCCGAACCCACCACAGGCTGCACACTCGGAGCCATGGTGGCAGGACCCACAGACGGGCTCCTGAAGGCTGTCGAAGACGTGGGCATGACGAGCGAGGCTCAGGGAATGTGTCGGAGAAGATGGTGCCTCAGAGCTGGGCCTCCCTGCCCCTCCTTCCCAATCCCTGCCTGGCACTCCCCCCACAGGGTGGGGACTGTGCTATCCCCTCTGCTGCCTCCGGCAGGCCCTGCACAGCCGGGCTCCCAGGACTCCATGCCCCGCCTGGGCTGGCTGCTTCCTCCACAGCACGTCCTCCACCATGCCTGCCTCAGGCCAGAAATGCCACCGGAGGCTCCGGTCAACTGTGGGGGCGCCGTGGAGGGAGTCAGGTGAGAGGGGGCCTCAGGGCTGCGCAGTGTTGGGCACCCAGTTCTTTCAGGGTTTGCCCGTGGACAGCAGGAGAGGTGACAGCGGGTGGGCAGGGAGAAGTCGCCTTCTTTCTACATTGTGACCAGCAGGGCCAGGAGGCCCCCAACCTGGACAGAAAAGGTGGGGCTGCCTCCTTCTGCCCCTGTGCCCTTTGGGGCGCCGGAGCTCATGCTGCTAAGATGCGTGTGGTCCAAACCCCCGTGTGGTCTCCCTCACGTAGTGCAGGTCATGGTGAGATGTATGTGCTGAAGTAGTAAATTCATCTCAAAGGAATTAGTGCAGCACCAGCAGTGGGCTCTGCCCTCCGCCATCTCATCCCCAGCCCCATGGCCCCTGTCACCCCCTCCCTGTGAGCTGGTGTCTGTGTCCTGTTCTCCCAGGTCCCGTGATGGGGCACCTGGTGGTCTCCCCGCCCGGTGTTGAGGGACAGTGCGGGTTGGTGGATGTGGGGAGCGTGTGGGCCGGCTTGCTGGTCTCTGACCAGGACAAAGACTGAGGGAGATGTGCTTTATTGGTCAGCGAACCCCTCTGGGCCCCTGTGACATTGGGGGCGTAGGCTGTCCCCCCAAGAGGAGCTTGGCCATGAGATCCTCTCTGGTCAACAGAAGGGGTGGAGGGAGGGAATAGAGACCTTAACCGCAGGAAACAGGACGGGCCTGGGCCTGGAGGGGAGAAGCCACCCGGCGGGAGGTCTGTTAGGGTCAGCCCACCGACTCCCTGCACCTGAGGCTGGAAACCAGGTGTCTTCACTGCATCACCTCCTGGCCTCTCCCTCCATGGCTGACCTCTCTCTGTGTCCCTGGCTGATTTTCGTCACTTCCTCCTCTGACAGCTCACTAGCCAGGCCCCGCACACCCTCAGTCTGTGCTCCACTCCGCTGTGTCCCGCGCGCGCGCGCGCGTGCACACACACACACACACACACACACACACACACACACACACGTCCTGTGGGCCTCTGTTGCCACTCAGAAGGCTGTTGGGCACTCAGCCCTGAATCTGGGTAGAAAAATAATTCTAGGCCATGAGCGACCGCAAAGTCCTTCTCTACTAAATTATTTTTTAATAGGAAAAACAAAAGGAAAATAAGAAAACAAAAATCAAACCCATTACCCCCAAATCCTAATTGTGACAACTACGGAGAGTTCCCTTGGCCACGTGTTCACGTGTGGATTATACATGATTCTAATAAAATCGGCAGGAGGTGGAAAATTTTATAGTGATTTCTAGACATGCACTGTCGGATAGAAATCTAATGGGAAGCACATGTGAGATGTTAGGTCTTCTGGTGGCCACATTAAAAGAGTAAAAATATATACTTCCTTATAGTTTTCATATTATATTTAACACCATCCATCAAAATATTATCATTTCAACCTGTAATCAGTGTAAGAAATTAGTAGATGCGTCACATTCTCCTTTTCTCAGAAACTCTTCAAAACCCAGCGCCCAAGTCAGACTCATCTCCTCTCGGCAGATGCCCGGAGTGCTGTCTGCAGGGAGGCAGGGCGAGGGGGCTGCTGGGCACTGCGTGGGTCCCCAAGGGAGGAGGAGGAGTCGGACGGGCATGTGACACTCCATGTTTCTCCAGGTTTCAGGTAGGTACCCTGTTCACAGCATCGGCCAAGGGTCGTTCTTACCGGAAACCTGGTGAGTGATCTGAATGCTTCTCGGCCGGGCCAGGGAGCGGGGCGGCCTCACTGTGCCTGCTGGAGCCGCAGCAGCCCCAGAAGGGGGCTTACCTGGCTGCTGGGCTGGGCCTTTGCCGTCGGGGGCCCTTGGCAGCTCTGCGCCCTCTGGTGGGTGGGGCGGTGAGAGGGAATCATGGCAGTGACAGGGGCCCCCAGGAGGAGGTCAGGAGGCAGGTGCAGAGGTGGGAACCTCAGTCCTACAGCTGGGACCTCGGAATGGGGACCTTCCGGGAGCCTCTGGCAGGAATGTGGCTCTGTGGAGACCTTGGCTTCAGGAGTGTGAGCCCCTGAACAGAGGGTGCAGCCACGTCAGCATGGACGCCTGACCCATGGAGAGCGAGGGAACAAACCCCTCATCTCAGGGCTTATTTGTTATGCAGCCAGCACAGCTGCAGACCAGAGCTGTTGAGCTGTGCTGCCTTGGGCAGGGTGCTACATCTCTCTGTGCCTCGGTCTCCTGGCCCATAAAACAGAATGCAATCCTTGGGGTGGCTGGGGACTGAGCGGGACAGTGAGGGCCCAACAGGAGGTGTGCTGCGAGCTCGGGGGCCCTCACGACTCCAGGGCCTCCTTGTGTTTCTATGGAGGATCGGGCGCTGTCCTGAGGGCCGGGGGCCGGGGGCAGGCTGGAGGCTAACAGCCCCAGCGCCATCGGCCTCTTCGGATTAGTGGCAGCTTGGCCAGCGCCATCCCCAAGCCGGACTGGGCGTGTCCTGCCTCCCCCACGTCCACAGCTTTCTCTCAGTCTCCCCGTTCCAGGCCACCCTGTCCTGGTCCATCCTCAGGCTGCACCGGAGTAGAGACTGTCCCTTTGTCCCCTCCGCCCCTTCCCCAGCAGAGACACGTCAGCAAATGTGCACTGAGCACCTCCTACGTGTCCAGCAGCGCCCTCCACACATAGGAGTGACTATGGCCCCAGCTTCTCGCCTGGTCCCTCCCCCCACAGAAGAGCCTGGTGCCTGGGGCTACGTCTCAAGCAAAATCACTTTAACAATTTTCAGCAGAAAGTGAAAACAGGGCAGTTAGTGCCAACAGAATTCCTGGGAAATCTCCCGTTGGCTGTGGCTGCCCTGGGAGTTCTGGGTTGTCACTTCACCTGGACATCTTGGCCACCGGAGCTCCGTCCCCTCCCCCGATTCCTGCCTGGCTGCCTCTTCCTGTGGGAAGAACCTGCCCTCAGCAGTCATGTGGTGGGGATGCTGCAGCCCCTGTGGGAGGGCCCTGGTGTCGGCCTTGGGGCTGGGCCCTGGCCGCCTGGGTCTGTGGTGCACAGTCAAGCTGGTGCGGGGGGCTGGGCTCCCGTGACCAAGCCCTCTCCCGGCCACACTTTCCTCAGGGGCAGCTGTCCAGCCTCTGGCTGAGCTCGCCCACTAGGACGTAAATCTGGGGACGTGGCTGCCAGGAGCGCCCGCCAGCTGGAGGTGTCGCTGGCGCCCTCGTCCTCCTCCCCCGCCGGCCTCCAGCTCACAAAATACCTGGGGCTTACAGTAATCTCTCCCTTCTCCTCTGTCAGCCGGCCAGGCCCAGGGAGGTGCTGTGTTTGGGCGGCTGTGTGAGCACAGCTGGGTCTCCCCCCTCGTCTGTGCTCGGTTTATACACCCAACGCCTTGCAGCTGCTTGGGGAGGGGGGACCCCCCCACCCCCATCGTGGGCACAGCTGGAGCAGATTAACCCACCTAGTCTGCCTGGCGGCTGGAGTGGAGGGTCCCTGCCGTGCACCCAGACGCACACAGAAAGACAGAGACGGCCTTTCCATGGCCCGGCCGCAGGCAAGCAGCCGAATCAGAAGCTGTCCAGTGTTGGCTGGATCCCTGCGAATCTAACCCATGGTGTGTCCCACACAGCACATCCCCCTTGAGAACAAGGAGCCACATCCGAACCTAGAGCCCCCCCACCCCCCTTCTCATCGCCCAAGGGCACCCTCCAATCTGTCATTTTCTTATGCTTTTCACTCGAGCTCAAGGGAAACATTCCACCCATTGTTCCCTGTACAAGCCTAGCGCTTTCCTGCTGGAGCCCCAGGCAGTGTGTGGGGAGAACCCCGAGTGCAGTTGGCATAGTCACCCCCAGGGAAGCAGCACGGAGATGCCCGTTCAGCTTAGTGATGAGGGGCCTTGAGGCGATCGGCTGTGAACCAGGATGTGTTCTCCTGGATCCAAAAAGGACTTTCCTTTTTTTTTTTTTTTTTAACTTTTGCATTTATCATTATCTCTCTACCCTCACAGAGGTAGCCTGGAATGTATAAGAAAGTCTTTTTCCAAACTGAAAATCTGAAATAGAAACACCAATAAAAACAGATCCCAGATTTATGGCCATGTGTTTTCATCTCTCTCTCCCTGTCTCATATTTTTTTTTTCTCCTCCCAGTTGGGACTCCTGAAAAAAGCGAGGGAGTGCCCTGCGTGATGTCCGTTTGTCCCCTCCGCCCCTCCCCCTGCTTCTCGGTGGGCGGGCGGGGGGCCAGGAGAGGGCCCAGGCCCCTAGAGTCCCACCCTCCCTGCTGTGTGAACAGCTGTTTTGGCAACTCTGAGCAAAGATCAATGTGAGCGTGAACTCAGGACCTGGAAACTGGTGGGAGCGGATCGCTGCGTCCTTCACTGTTTTTCTCTTCTAGCTCCTTCCAGGGCGGCCCACGCGGCTGCTCGAGCCCGAGGCCTTGGGTTCTTTCAGAGGCTTTTCCTCCTTGACTGCTGGGCCCAGCAGCTGCTTTCCAGAAGCTCCGCAGCTGGAGTCCTGGTGTCCACTCTGTGCTCACTGCCCCCAAACGCACACAACACCCGCCCGGCCGCTGGCAGGCCTGTGCAGAGAGTGCCCGTGCCGGTGGCGACTGCCCCAGGCTCTGAGCAGGGCCCCGCTGCCGGCACCTGGAACAGGGCCCAGGGGCTGGAGGCCCCTCTGAGTCACCGTTTCCATCTCTCACACCCCGGCCCAGTCAGGGCCAGAGCCCTTCAGGGACTCTGACTCCACAGCCCAAGTGGCTTGAGCAAAAGTGCGGGCACCCCTCACTCTTCTCTCCGTTGGCGGGGATGTCTGCTTTTTGGGCTGAAGGCAGAAATAGGGGTGAACAATTCCCCAAAGTAGATATTTGCTCCATTTAAAAATGCGCCTTAACTTCCCAGGCACCAAGGACTTCATTTCACAGTATTTTTGCACAAGTGATCTGCAGGGTAGAGCCCTCCCTCCCTTGTGAAAAATCAGAACAGAATTGTGTTGCTAAAGGTACTGTTTCTCCAAGTTAAACACAAGATCACATTTGCTTTAATATTATTTTAAGTGAAAGCAATTAGGTCTGCAATTCAGTTTAATCATTTGCCAGATCCCATTTTACAATCGTAAGCATTTAGGGGTTAAAGCTTTCAGCCTCCTTTCCACTCTGAGTATCGAATGTCCAGGAGCCCGGCGCTGAGGGGTCCAGGAACAGCTGCCCAGCAGAGCAGCCCCGGAGGCTCCAGAAACCAGGTAGGAGGGGCCGGGCACCAGGCCGGGCGGAGGCCTGGCCGTGCCCGGCGCTCACGTGTCCCTGGTTTCTGTTCAGTTCTCTGCCGTGTGCATACATTAGGACACCCTTACTTTAGCAAGACCTTTCCCCCCCCCATCACTTTGTTGTTTCCTTAGTTTTTATTTTGATTAAAACAACGCTTTTCAGAAACTTAGACATATTTTTATACTCAAAACAACAAACACCAAAACAAGACAGCATTCTTTTTTTTGTTTTGTTAATCCTCACCTGAGGATATTTCCCCCCCCATTAATTTTCAGAGAGAGTGTGAGGGAGAGAGAAAGAGGGAGAGAGAGAAACATCGATGTGAGAGACACGTATTGAGTGACTGCCTCCCACACATGCCCCAACCAGGGCCGGGGAATCGAACTCGCCACCAGGTGCATGCCCTTGACTGGGAATCGAATCTGAGACCGTTCAGTGTAGGGGTTGGCGCTCTAACCACTGAGCAACAGTCCAGGCACAAAACACCAGAGGCATCTGTCCTCCTCCAGATGGGAGAACAGAATTTTTTTTACTTTTTTTACTTAGTGTTTAACTGCACAGGTAACACATGTTATTTCACCCACAAATACTTCAGCTTGCACCTCTTACGATGAGGGCTCCTTTCTCAACATCACACAGTATCATCACCATGCCCTCACCATCCTCTCATCCCCCTTCCTCCAGCTTTTGTAACAATGGAAGTGCTGGGCACAGGGTTAAATGTCCCAGGCTCCTTTGCACCAGGACCCATGCATGCAAGTGGGCATGAAGCGTGCAACCTCCTGGTGGGACCCGAGAGGGGAGGGTGGGCTTGATGGCAGGTGCTGAAGCAGCTGTCCTGGGCCTCGAGGTGAGCAGCACATGCTAGGATGGCCGAGCTCCAACCTCTCACCCACCTCATCGAGGAATAGAAACCAGGCGTCTGCTGGCTTCCTGTTTGGGGGACAGCCATCTGCAGCCCTCAGCTCTCACATGCGAGTATGGCTGCTGCAAAGCTGTCACCCAAGACGTCCTTCATCGTGGTTCCCAGGCCACTAGCCTCTGTCCTGTGTCGGGCTCCAGGTCCTTCTGAGGAGCAGGGCTGTCGCCCGACACACCTGAACCCAGCTTTCCCTCACCACCTGCTTCCATCCTATTGACGTGCACTTCCTCCCCTGACTTCTTCGTCATTGTGGCCATTTTAGTGGCGTTTCAGAAGGAAATAATAAAGAACGTGCACCCCCACAACAGTTCTTCCAGGCTTGGCCTTTGAGTTGCTCCTGTCGCTCTGTTGGTGCAGAGACTCCGGCTGAGGAGTCGGAATGAAATCACGTCCGTCCGTTTCTGTGGGACTTTCCTCAAGTCTCAGAGCCTTTTCCTGACGCGGCTCCTGGGACTGGGAGCTCAGGGCCAGCTTCCTCCCTCTGTGGCTCCCTCCTTCTCCACATTGCCCTCCTCTTCTCCTTGGAGGCGACCTTCTCCTTCAGCTCAGATGGGTTGAGATTCACACTGTTCCCGGCTCCCCATGTCCCTGCACAGGACGGGGCAGGAGCACGGAGGGAAGGAAAGGCTGAGTCAACGCAGCTGACAGGTGGGCGGTCCCTGATGGGCGGGCGCGAGGTGCCAGGGACAGCGCTCTCCGAGGGCCCACACGGGCACCCCGCTGTGCGAGAAGTGCTCCCTGCGTCAGCACCTTGAGGTCAGAGGCCCCGGCCCTTGTCAGACCACTGAGGCTGGCGGAAAGGAAACGAGGAAGTCAGTGAGACTGAGATGGCAGACGCAGTGATAAGAGAGCCGAGGACAGGAGGTGGGCAGGCATCCCCAGGGAGTGTGGGGCTGAGTCACTCGGAGGGTCCAGGGAGGACTCAGGCAAAGAACATCCATCTTGGGGTGCTCAGAATTGCATGTTCGTTTTTGCTCAAAGCATTCTAATTCCAACTATGGAACAAGTCAGAGCCGTCAAGGGTGGGGCTGGCGGCCAAGTGGTGTTTTGGAAATAAAGTCATTTCTCAAGTGCCACCTTTCCCAGGACTCCCCCCCGCACCTCCCCCCCTCCCCCCACCGTGGCCAAGAGCACATTCAGACAGACGCTGTCATTCCCCAGGCCCCCGCCCCCGGAGGATGGGTGCTCTGGTCCTTGTGCCGTCTCCGCGTGCCATTCTGCCCTGGACCCTGGACGAGGGGCGGGAGGTCTTCGGGGCCCACCTCTGGGAAGTCATGATATTCAGCTGGATGTCTGCTGGGGCCCCTGGAAGCTGTCCACCAACAAGGGGAGGGGCCCCGTTCCCAGCCCCCCTGGAGTCTGGGAAAGAGACAGCGCCCAGGCCGATGGAAGTGAGAACCCCTGCTTCTTGAGTCTTCACTATGTGGCCCTTTCACGGCTGCTGCACACAAGTAACAACATGCAGACGTTAGGAGGACCCAGGATCCTAGAAGCTGCTGTGGAGCATGAGTGCGAGCACCCTTTCCAACCACGGCACCTTAGAAGGAGAGCTGAGGACATCTGTGGTCAAGACCTAGGGGCTGTTGTCATCGCTGCCACACGTGCCCAGGTCACTCCCGAGGATCCGGGTCTGACCTGGTCTGGCCAAGTCATGCTTGCTTTGTCTCCATGGCGCCCAGCATCCAGAGTGCTTTGGGCGAGAAGCAGAGAGTGGCGGGCAGCTCCTTGGGAGCGGGAGGATAAAAGCTCCGTGTTGTATGTCGCGTCACACTGATTGTACGTGAGGACAGCCAAGGCCAAGAGAATGGAGTGCCAAGGTCAGTCAAGGTCGAGCCACATCAACCCTATAAGAATGGCAGCAGGGAAGAGCTGTGGCCTCAAGTGCCATCTGTGCCACCTGGCAGAGAAAAGGCATCTAGAAGTCACTTGCCACAGCACCCGGCGGTCACATTAGCCTGCCTCCCGCTTGTACAGTATTGGGAGGAACAGACCCAAGGAACCCACTAACCTCCTCTCCAGTCCCCTGTTTCTAGGACCAGTGACGTCCTTTTTGTGGTTAGCAGCTTCTCACCACCCATGAGTCCTTAGGTCCCCAAGACTTGTCCTCTGTAACAGGAAGGCTGCTGTCAGTTGTCTGGCCAACCCGCATCTGTGGCCTCCTGGCCCACACCTCTCTGGACCTGTCTCCACTGGGATGATGTGAAGGGTGTGGGCCGTCCTCCCAGGAGCTGGCCCAGAAGGGCAGGCGTCTGAGCAGCTGCTGGAGGGTCTCTTGGGCCAGGTGCAGAGCCGTCACAGTGGGTGGGGTCATGCCCAGGCTCTGTGAAGCAGCCCTGGCCTGGTAGACCTGAGCCAGGCTCTGCTGGTCTGCATCCTGCACAACCACATCACTATGACCTCCTGAAACCACGCCCCAAACCAGGCAGTGAGACTCACCCTGCAGACCACACTCTGACGACTGGGCTGGGTGACCTCCCTCCACCCCGGACCAAGTGGAAATAATACAGCTTTTTTTTTTTTTTTGCAAAAAAGGAGGAGGCGAGGGAGGGACAGGAAGACACATGGCTCAAGGCTGATGGCCAAGGGCTGGGTGGCAGGGCTTGTGTGGAAGCCCCCATCCTCGGTGTAATTCCATCTCATGGCGACTTCAAAGGGACCGTTGATTCAAACGCTGGGAACAGGTCAGGAAATGTGGCCGAGTCTGTATGAGAACCAGGGGCCTGAAATGTGCTTTCCATCTACTACTTAGCATTCGGGAAGATAAACAAGGTGTGGTTTAAACAGCAATTTTTAATACCCCTGGGGATCCAGGAGAACTTCAGAGGGCTGAGTTAGATACCACTGGGCAGGAACTTTTCAGGGAGAGGAGGTCTTGGCAAAGCTCTGTCAGACATCAGGTCTTTACAGGGAGAACTTGGCCAGCCTTCCCAGGCTACCCTAGTCGCCTTCTGAAAGTGCTATAAAGACTTTACTGAATGCCTGGCTGGCCATCTGGGCTCAGAATGTAAATATGGCTTCGCTCTGGGACTCACTGGGTGTTTGAAGGCAAACTGTACAGAATGAAACTGCCTAAGAACCTCTGGAGATGAAATGGCCTCGTGTTCTCTGTTGCCCTCTGACAACAAACGAGCAGCATCTCTCACTCAGCGAGGAGGCCGATGCCGCGGCGCATGGGAATAAGAAGACAGGTTATAATCTGGAGAGCCATGGCCCGAGTCCATGGATTGGAGAGCTGTGGTTTCTTCGGGCTCAGCGGGCAAGCACACTGTGATCCTAATTGATCAGTGATGTCTGCTGTGGTGCAGGTGTGGGAGCGGGTGGCGTGATTCTGCACGTCTGCAGGCTGTGGGAATCCAATTATTCTCCCTGGTAGTGACACTTGAGGAGCTATGAGTCACATGCACCTTAGTGTGGCCCAGAGGTCTTGGTCGTTCAGAGGGAACAGAATAAGAGCTCACGGGGCACCTGACGGAACAGGGATGAGAGGTGGCCTGGGCATAAGGGCCCTGACTCAGGTGTAGGACCAGATCTGACGCAGAGTCAGGATGTCAACTTTTATAATGATGAGATACCAGAATGAAACATGACTACCAGTGAACACGGAGACCACGGTCACATGGTCCGAGCCAAGGGCTTAGCAGGGCTGTCCTAGCCCCTCAGATGTGAGCTGAGGCCAGGGCCGCTCTTCCCCGTCCTTTCTCAGGCCAGACCCTAATAAGGCTCGTGGTACAGATTCATTCACCTGTTGGTTTATGCATCTACTCATTCATTCACTCGGCGATCAGTAACACCTGATGGCTTGTTTAATTAGACATCGAGCCCTCACCATGGGAGGCAAACCCACCATGGCCAACTTCTGTGGGCTCTTTGTGTCTCCGTGGGACACTGGTCAGGCTGGATTGGCTTAGGAGAGTGGTTTCCCAGGCTGGGCAGGTGTGGACGCAGACGCAGTGACTCAGTAGGTGGTGCCCTCCCATGAGTCACTGCGACAACGCCCAGGTGTGCTGGGCTCCACTGCTGGTGTCTCCCAGGTGTGTGGCCCACAGAAACGAGGCCCCAGCAAACAGGAGGCAGCTTTAGGGCTTCATTCTCCTATTTTCCCGTTCGGTGAATGTACCATGAATGTCCACGTCTTGCTCCCACTTCCCAGGTGCTGCTAAAGCTGTGAAAGCATCTCTTCCACAAGCCCTTGAGGGCCAGGTCCCAAGGCCCTGGGCTCACCTGGGGCCTGCCTGCTGTTCTCAACCCCTCGGCGAGGCTCCAGGTCCCTCCTCCCTGCTCACCACCCTCTGCTCAGAGCCAGAGGACAGCAGTAGGGCCTGCCCGGCCACAGCGCACACATGCAGGACGGCTCCCAGACTCGATGCCAGCTTTGCTCTCGGGAGCAAACGCCAAACAACACATTCCTACCCACTGAGTCATGGGCACTGCTCTTCAGGACTCGTGACCTGGGGTGGGCACTGAGGGGCTCTGTGGGCAGACAGGCAGGGTCATTGGGCCCGTGGTCCAGGCATGGTGACACTGCAGGCGATGCCAAGACCTACACGAATAGTTACTGGCCAGCATCGCAGGTGAATCCAGTCTGAGGTGTTGAGGTCTTGGCTGCGGGACTCCGGCAGCCGGGGCAGAAGCCGTGTTCTCAGGCTGTTGCCTCTACCCGGCCCTGAGCCCCCAGGGGACCTGAGGGCGGCAGGTCTGTCCAGGGTTGTGGACACATTGGACAGCACTTTCCAGGGGAAGCACAAGAGAGGGCTTAAAACCACGGAGCAGGGCCTGTGCTTCCGCTGTGCCTCGGGCTATCGGGGAAGGACTGGCTGCCCGGAACAGAGCTGGAGACTCGAGGTGCAGGGTCTCAGCCAGAGTGGCCAGTGCTGGACACGGACAGCCGGTCCCCAAACAGGCTCTGCCTCCACGCCCTCTGACCCCATGAGCGGCAGGGGGTACAGGCCCAGCTCAGGTGGCATCCAGGGACCAACAGCAGGCCAGCTTTCGTTTTTGTAATTTCCTACAGTGGTTTCAATCTAACATTGTTAACAAAGTCTCGATTGTCACCAAGAAAAGTGTGAATAGATCTGGTCTGGATGATTCAGAGAGAAAGGAAGGAAGGTTGGGTGGGAGAGGAGGCCGCAGGGAAGCTGGGACTGCCCTGCACAGAGGTCAGCGAGCTCTTAGTGGGAGTTCCCGGCCAGGAGGGGCAGCAGGGCAGCCACGGCCAAAGCTCCGGGAGGGGCAGGGGCCAGCCTGGGATCTTGTGTTTGACTGACTGGCATCGGCGTGGGGATCAGGCTCAGCAAGCCAATCTCAGACCACTGTCCAGGGTTGAATTGTGTTCCCTAAAAGCAAACCCTGAAGTCCTACCCCAGGGCCTCAGAGTGCAGGCGGGTTGCTGCAGGTGTGATTCGGGGTCCGGGACCCTCCTCCAATGCAGCGCTGTCCTTACAAAAGAGGGAGGTTTGCAGACAGGCACACAGGGGGCCACTTGGAGGTAGAGGCAGAGCTCAGGGAGCCCCGAGATCTGAGGCAGCCACCGGAGTGGGGAGGCCAGGCCCAGAGCCGTGAGAGGACCCATTTCTGTTGCTCAAGCCGCCAGGGTGGGGGTCTTCCCTCCGGCACCCCCAGGAACTTGGAGAATGAATCCCTCCATCTTCGCCTCTTTTCTCTGCCACTTTCCTTCTTTTTTTCTACTGCCCTTCACAGCCCTACAAGGCACCTGGCTGTGAGGTAAGCCAGGGAAGTGGGGGCCTCATGTGCCTACAGGGGTTACAATCGTGCTAATTGGAACCAACGTGCCAAAGTTCCTGGGCAGGTCCCAACAGGAGGTGCTGAGGAATAGCAGGAAATTCGGCGACCAGCAACAGGCAGAGCAGAGCCAACACTCAGTGAAAGAAACCATGCCGCCTCCTCCAGGTGGGCGTCGGGACTCCGGGCCAGAGGTGGGGAGGACCCAGGGTCAAAGAGGACACCATGACTCGGGAGCCCAGAGCCCAGGCCGGGGCTTGGGGTGTGAGGACGAGGTGGGCAGAACTCGAGATCAGTGCCACGACCACAGCCATGACCCTCGGTGCTGCCAAGGTCTGCTCCTCTCCCCAGCCCCCCAGGAACCCATCTGACCCTTAGCTGGGTTGTGAGTAAACTGCTCTCCTGAGGGGACCACATCAGGGTGTGCGGCAAGAGGGTGATGATGAGGTCCTGGGCCCTGGGCTGGGTCTCAGGCTGTCTTGCGAGGCGGAGGAGCAGAGCTGGCTCGGCGGGGGTTGGGGGGGGGCACAGTGCTCCCACTGCTCTGTCCTCACACACTGCTCCCACCGTGCGGCCCCCCAAGTGCCCTGACCCAGCGTCCCCCCTCTCTCCACTGTGGCTTCAGGAAAGTCTGGCTCCCACTCCTGACCACCCCAGGCGGCCACCTCACAGGCCCAGCGCCTGAGAAATGCTCCCCCGTCTCCACTGGCGGTCCCTCCCCAGCCCCCGCACGGGACAGCCGGGAACACGCCACATCACGGCACAGCTGTCGGTTTGGGACCCACCCACCGACATGGCTTCTGGGCATTGTAGTGTGGCACCTGACAACAAAGAAAACTTAGAAGTAGTTAAAGGGCCACAGCTGGAACTCGGGCTAAAACCCCGGATGTGGGAAAACAGGAGTTTGATGTTCTCAGTTTCCTTCCATGTCACCCGGACCCCTGCCGTCTCCTCAGCCTGGCACCCGAATCCCCTGCACAAACAGAGCACGTGTCCTGCGTGTGCAACGTGATGGAGTCGCCCAGAGTGCCACACCCGCGCGCCCCTCCCGCAGGCCCTGGCATCTGGCCGGCTCTGGTCACACAGAAGTTCCAGGGGCACCGAGGTCAGAGGGACCCAGAGGTGTTGCCTCCATCATCCGCTTTGCTCTGACTCCAAGAATAATCAGGAAACCCATGCCAAGGGGAATACCAGGCCCTCTGTCATCAACATCCAGGATGGGAGGGATGGCCCGGCGAGGGGCCTGACGAAAGGGATACAGAGACAGAAACGGGTCGAACTGTGGGGTCAGCTGCCCCAGGATGGGATTCTCTTCTGCCAGGAAACGACAACCAACAGATGCGAAGGAGCTTGAATCCAGGCCCCACAGGAGGGGCCCTGACTCCCAGCAACGAGGGTCATGGAGCTTGGGAGGGAGGTAGTGTGGAGGGGTGCAGAGCAAACTCTGGGGGCCCTGCAGCCAGGGGAGTCTGCAGGGACAGAGAGAGGGACGAGGGCTTCCCGAGACAGCCAAACCCCGACTCTCCGTCCCGGGCTGTCCGGGCCCCTCCCCTCCGAGGCTCAGGTCCCACCTTCAGTGCTGCCTCTGTGGACTGACTGTGCCTCAGGCGGGATGTGGATAAGTCAGATTAATGGAGCTGTCAGGACAGATTGAGCACTGGGCAGCACTGCTCCCCGGGTCGCCTGCCCAAACCCTGTGCTCCAAGGTCTTGCTGGCCACACACACTACACTGTAAATGGTGACAGCATCACAGTGTCAGCTGTGTGCTGAGATGCAAGGGACAGAATGTGCGCAAAACATGTCAGCTCATGGGATGGATGGACGTCAGGTTCTCTCTCCTCATAGCACCATGAGGAAGCCCTGTAACCCTACAAGTTGACTCTGAGGCACCCCTCCCCCCAGTCTCAGTAGCGTCACCTGTAGATTGGGGGTTTGAGTTGCCTGTCTCCCTCACAGGTTGCTTGGAGGTAGAGCACCTTTGAAAAACGCTTTGAAAACTGTCGTTGAGCTCTGCATATGAGCTCTGTACTGTTATTATTTAAATTGAGTCTCAATTTGTGAAGAGTTTGGGTTAGAGAGTATACTTTTTAAAAAACTTGCTTTATTCCTTTCGAGTACATGTAGTTACAGGAACTAATTGCTAATAATATACTTCCATGTTGAAGTCCCACCGGGCCTACTTCAATGGATATGAAAAATCCCGTAATTAGCAGCCTTATTTGCATGCAAGCCATGAACGTCCCCGCGCCCTCACCGCTCTTTCTGTCAGAGTGGGCCTGCATTCTTGTTTTCTGCTCGGCAGACCCCTTTCTCACTAGAAAGCCTAAAAGTGAACTTGAATCGGGTGCATATCATCAATGTCCCAATCATTTCAAATTCCAAGGTAAGGGAGTCTTGGTGAATAGGTGTTCCAGGTACAGTACATGAAAACACACAAGGCAGACACACCCATGAAACGCAGCCGTCTTCACTTTCTGGGTACAAACTAAATGTGCGGCAGTCCGCGGTGAGTCTTGGTCCACGTCACCTGCATGCGGTGGCAGCGCTGTCCCTGTGAGGCGGCTTCACATTTGAGGGGCCGCAGCCTGGAGCCCGGCGCCTCTGAGCCGGGTCCCGATGACAGCAGCTGGGTTGGTGGCGGGGCAGAAGCCAGCGGCCAGCACAGCGAGGAGCTCCGCACAGACTTCCTGTCACAGGGTCCACAGGACCCCAGGGCCCCGTTGCTCTCTGAGGCTTTTTTAAAAGCCATGAACACCCGTGTCTCTTCCCCCAGGATTCTTTTGTTCTTCCTCCAGGTAAAAGAGCATATTTGGCAGCGAAAGCTGTTTTTCAGCCTCTGTTTGATGCTTTCCCTTCCGATTAAAATTATATGGGGCCCCAAGGCATATCTGGTGATCACGAGCACTCTCTTGGCCAGACATGCCGCTTTCCTGTGAATAGCATTATTGTTGTGTGATATGAAATGCAGGGAAAATGGAAGATTGACTGCCTCTCTGACTAAAATTTGGCCTACCAGAGAACCTTTGAAAAATCAAGCATCAGAACGTCTGCTTCCAGCCAAAATGAACTAACAGGGACCAGATTTACCCTCCCACCAAAATAAGTAAAAAATGGAAAAAGTATAAGAAACATGTGTTAGACATTAGAAATCAGGCAACAAAGAACAGTGATCGCTGAGAGGGGAAACAAACAAGGTGAGCACTGTGGCTGCCCCAGCTTAGGGCCTGGAGAGGGTTTCCAGCCCCTGCAGAGGGGCGGGTGCCGGGCAGATCCTGGTGCTGGCCCGCAGCCTTGAAGAGGAGCTGGGAGCACAGGGCGGCTGAGGCAGCAGGAAGCGTCAGGGTCATTACAGTGAGAGAGGGCTGCTCCGAGGAGAGCTCGGAGCTCTGCAGAGGGTTCCTCCCGAGTGATCCGCTGAGTACCAGTAGCACGTGCACGGTGGAGTCCCTTCAAGGCAGGCAAAGAACCACTGGGAAGGGTTCGAGGGAGCAATACTTGGACCTCACGAGAGGCCCACCCAGAGTGGCATCACGTGGTGTGCTCAAAGGGTTTCCCTTAATAGTGGGAAAAGTTAGTCCAAGACTAAATGCTGTGCTGTTTCCACCTAACAAAGCTTAAAACCAAGAAGACCCAAAGGATCCAACACTTTCCAAGAACAACACCCAAGCACGTATAAGAATACAAAACAAATCCAGCACTGAGTGAGGTAAAATTCACGATGTCCGACATCTGATCAAAATTTAACAGGCATACAAAGGAGCAGGAGAAAACGACCCACAATGAGATGGACAATCTCAACCATCTAAAGTTAAATGGATGCTAGAATAGCAAACACGAATATTATTAAAACAGTTATTAACTTGTCTCCCACACATTCAAGAAGTCAAAGGAAAGACTGGGCACAAGATATTTTCAAGCAATACCGAAACCAAGCCTCGAGACTTGGTGTTGGAGTCAACTAGATTAACACTAGATTAACAGCAGATTTCATGCTGCAGCAAAGAAAAATTAGTAAACCTGAATACATAGCACTAGAAGCTATGTAAAATAAAACACAGAGAGAAACAGTCTGAAATAACGGAGTGTTAGTGAGCGGTGGGCCAACTTCACACAGACTAATATACAGGATGTCTGATTGGAGAAGGGCAGAAACAGTGGAAGAGATATTGGCTGAAATTTTCCACATTTGATGAAAACTATAAACCCACTCATCTGTGAGGCTCAACAAACCCCAAGAGACATGAAGGAAATTACACCGAATTCCATAATCAAATTGCTTACAACAAGTGATAAAGAGAAAGCTCGTAAAAGCAGTCGGAAAAAGCACACATTATCTATGCTAAGAATGTGGTAAGGATGACGGCAGGATTCTTATCAAAGGCAATGAGAACTGGAAGATGGCGGAACATCTTCAAAGTACCTGAGGGGGAAAAATGAACTGAGAATTCTATAGCCATAAAAATATCTTTCAGAAACGAAAAGTGAATGTAAACCAGCATATCAATGGGCTGAAGAAGAAAAATCACATCATATCAACTCACGGGAAAAACATGGACAAAATCTCTCACCTGAATATGGTAAAACCTCTCAGCAAAGTAGGAACAGAGGACAGGACTTCCTCAGCGTGGTGAAGAACAGCCCCAGAATCCAGTATCACACGGAATGGGGGAAGACTGGGTGCTTCCGTCCTAAGACTGGAACAAGATAAGGACGCCCACTCTCACCACTCCTATTCAACATAGCGATGAAGTTCTCACCAGTGCAATAAAGCAAGAAAAATAAACGAAAGGCATATGTAGTGGAAAGAAAGAAATAAAAACGTCCCTATATGCAGAGGCCATCATTGTCTACATAGAAAAATCCTAAAGAATCTACCAAAAAATTAGAACTAATAAGTGAAATCAGCAAGGTCATGGCATAAAGGGTCACACTGCAATATACCAACAATGAACACATGGGAAAGTAGATTAAAACATAATATCATTCATAATTGATGCAGAGAGAATTAAGTACAAAGGTGTAAACCTAGTAAAGCTGAAAATAAAAAAAGGCAGATGGAAGAAATAGAAAAGCTCTTAATAAGGATAAAAAAGAATTTAAAAAGACCTGAAAGACATACCATATTAGTGGGTTGGAAGATTCAACATAAAAAACATGTTGAAACTCCCCAAATTGATCTATAGGCTCAACAGAATTCCTATCAACAGCCCAGCAAGGCTTCCTACAGACGTAGACAAGTTTGTTCTAAAATTTACATGGAAAGACAAGGCTCAGAACAGCCACACAATTTTGGAAAAGATGCACACACCGAGAAGAACCAGTAGAGCCGATTTTCAGGACTTCAGAGCCAGCCACGTGGCAGTGAGGGCTGGCAGAGGGACTGACACAAAGACCGGCGATTAGAACGGAGACCCCACCAATATGTTGGAAGCAGAGACATGGAGAGGAGCCCTTGGACACACGAGCGGGAAGAGAAGCCAGACCCAAGCTTCGCACCTTAGACAATCAATTTATTCAAAATGGATTGTGGCTTAAACGTAAAACACAAACCTAAAAAATATTTAGGAACACACATAGCAGGAACTGTTCAGGACGAGGGCTGGGTGAGAAGGTTCTTAGGCCTGACCCCCAGGGCACACCCTACGAAAGGGAAAACTGACAAATGTGGCTTCTTCAAAATTAAAGTTTTCCTTTCCTAAAGATCCTCGTAAGAGGCCGAAAGCGACAGACTGGGAGGAGATGTCTGCAAACCACCCATCTGACAGAGGACTTCAGGAATATACACAGAACTCTTGAAACATGACAGAAAAAAGGACAAAACAATTCCACTGGAAAATGAACAAAAACCAGCAAGAGACCTTCACCAAAGAGGATACCCGGAAGCACAAGCACGTGAGAATGCCCAGCACCGTTACCGGTCGGGGCCTTTATTCTGGAAAAATGGAAATTTATGTCCACCAAAACCTAAAATGAAAAGTTATGTACACAGTGTTCACCGCAGCTTTATTCATAGCAGGCAAGAGACTGGGGGGCCCCAGATGCCCTTCTGTGGGTGAAGAGTTAGAGAAACGGAGGTCCGTGCTCACTATGGGGATGGCTGAGCAATGACCGGGAATAGCCATGGTGCACTCTACAACCTGGTGACTCTCAGGAGAAGCACGCTGTGTAGATAAAGCCCGTCTGGCCACGGCTGCGCCATCCGTTCATGAGATAACAGAAGGTAGCTGTGGCGGCCGCGTGTGGGGGCGGAGGGGTGCGGTGTGTCCAGAGCGGCGCAATGGAGCATTTCTGTCTCGATTCTGGTGGTGGTGACGGGCATCTACTCGTGAGGAAACTGAATAGAACCACACACACATGTGCACACACTCATGCATGTAAAACCCGTGAAACCTGAGTAACGTCTGTAAATTGTACCCGTGCCCATTTTTTTTTGTTTTGGGGGAAATGTGAAGGTTAAGTGGAACCTCCATGTGCATATTTTGGTAACTTCTTGTGAATCTGTAATTATTTTTAAATAAAAAGTAAAAAAAACCCACAGACAAAACAAAGGCTTTTTCAAACATACAAAAACGGCAATAACTCCCCACCACCAGACGGGCACCGTGCAAGATGTGGAAGGAAGTCCCGCCCCGCGCAGGGCTGGCTGGTGCTGGGGAGCAGGACCCGGGGAAACGTGGACTATTTATAATGTGCATCATTTAAACCTCTCACAGGACGATTCACTCCTTAAAGCAGGAACAGGCAGGGCAGGCAGGTGTTTAACAGGAACGGACGGCGGTGGGAGCAGAGGACGGAAGTGTATGAGCAGCAGGCCCTCGGGACCAAATCTGGAGACAACTGTGGACAGTGGTGGACACCGGAGGGAAGAGCAGCAGGGGAACAAGCCATGGGGACAGTCCCCGCCCGGGCCAGGCCAGGACGCAGCAGAGACCTCAACCTGACGGAGGACGCCCAGTCCCCTCTTTCCAGACGCGACTTACACTTTCACCCCAAATAGAGTCTCATTAGTACTTTTTCTCCGCCTTTTTGGAAAGAAGAGGAGTGGCTACAGGGGCCAGCAGTGCTCGGACGGTTCCACTCTATACCGGAAGCTGCAGCCGCGTCCGGGCGGTGTGGAGGCTGAGACATCTGGTCACAGACACAACGGTCAAGTGGGAAACGACCGCTGTCCGAAGATCACACAGTGCGGCTTTTCGGCTTTCTGTGCAGAAATGTCGGGGCCGAGCTGCACCCTGAGCGGAGGCGGTGCGAGCCCTGCCGTGGCGGCTCCGTCACCTCACGTCTCGCTGCGCCCACTTCTCACAGCAGGGACGGTCTTTGCCGAGGCTCTTTGCTCCGCTATTTTAATTTGTCTGTGCAAATAAAATAAAACTATGTAACTTGGGCTCCGTTGGCACCAGCTGAATGAGTCAGACGTGGTGAGCCGAGGCCCCACGTCCTGGCAGAGCCCAGGGCAGGCGGGGCCCAGCAGGAGCAGAGCAGGCGTGAGCGAGGGCTGCTTTCTGCTTGGGTGCAAAGGAGCATTTAGTCATCTGATAGCTAAGTTAATTATTTTGGCATAAAGAATTATAAATATGATGCGCTTCACATATGTGATTCCAAATTAGGTTAGCGATCCAGTGTCTGTCTTAGGGATGCATAATTTAAGCACCGAGCAAGGAAAAACAGTTCTTCAAAAAGTAACACACACAATTACCGTATTCCCCAGCAACCCCCGCCCCAGGATGTACCCAAAGAATTGCACACAGGGACTCGAATAAAGATTTGTAATGAATGCTCGCAGCAGCACTGCTCACACCAGCCAACAGGGGACACCCCTCCCCCCCAATGTCCCTGGACGATGAATAGACAAACTGTGGGTTAACATACAGTGGAAGGGCATTCAGCCACAAGAAGGCATGAAGCTCTGATAAATGCTATGATGGGGATGAACTCTGAAACCATGAGGATCAGTGAAAGGAGCCGGTCGCAAAGGCTGCACGTTGTATGATTCCACGGATACAAAGCACCCCGAATGCACAAATCCACAGAAACACAGTTAACAGTGGTTCCCAGGGCCCTGAGGAGTGAGAGGTACAGGGGTTCCTTCTGGGGGATGGAAATATTTTGGAACTAGGTAGAGTTGGTGGTTATACAACATTGTGAATACACTAAATTCCACTTTTAAATGGTTAATTTCATTTTATGTGAATTTCACCTTAATTTTTGTTGTTGTTAATCCTCACCTGAGGATATTTTTCCCATTGATTTTCAGAGAGAGTGGGAGGGGGTGGGGGAGGCACAGAGAGGAACAGCAACGTGAGAGAGACACATCAATTGGTTGCCTCCAAGATGTGCCCCAACTGGTGCTGGAGATGGAACCTGCCACCTGGGTCAGCGCCCTTGACCGGAAATCGAACCATGACCCTTTGGTGCACAGGCTGACGCTCTAGCCCAGGGGTGGGCAAACTTTTTGACTTGAGGGCCACAATGGGTTCTTAAACTGGACCGGAGGGGCGGAACAAAAGCATGGATGGAGTGTTTGTGTGAACTAATATAAATTCAAAGTAAACATCATTACATAAAAGGGTACGGTCTTTTTTTTTTTTTAGTTTTATTCATTTCAAACGGGCCACATCCGGCCCGCGGGCCGTAGTTTGCCCACGGCTGCTCTAGCCACTGAGAACACCAGCCAGGACTTTACCTTAATTAAAACAACAACAACCACCACTGAGCAAGGACCCTTCACACACAGAGGCCCCCCATCTCAGCTTCAGCCTCTCCTGTCTTTCTTCCTGCTGTCTTCTCTCCAAACACACCAAACGGAACACATTTCTAGAGAAATATTTAATTAGAGTTGCACAGACACTCTCCTTGTGACTTCGCTGGTTGGGACACAGAAGGCAATGTCACAGGATTAGCAGAAGCAGCTGGTTTTGAGAGGGTCCCTCCCTGAAGTAGGGGTGGGCGCTGTGGAAAGTTGTCTAACCAGCTGGGGACTTCGACTGCTCAGATGAGGAGACACCCTTGAGACGGAGAGGGTGCTGAAACGCCCAGATGTTTGCTTAGGCTGCATTTGGTGACAAGAGAAATTTGATATTTGTCAGGATGTTTTTCATGCCCCATAGTCTCAGACTCGGGAAGAGATGGAGTTACGGGGTCAAGGGGTGTGAGGGTGAAGTGGGGTGAGCATCACCAGCTTCCTGGGCACATAGCTCCAGGCTCTGGGGGAGGTGCCTGTGTTCAGGTTCCTGCATGGTCTCCATCACCGAGGACCACGAGAGGCAAGTGACCCAACGCTCCAGACGGTGGGCCAGCTGTGGCTAAGCTGACATCTGTCACAGCTTCCCAGAAAAACGCAGTCTTCGTTTGGTCTACAAGTATGAGGGCAAAACCTATCAGCTTGCAGCTGGAAATGAGTGCCTAGAATCTAGGCCAGGGGTGGGCAAACTTTTTGACTTGAGGGCCACAATGGGTTCTTAAACTGGACCAGAGAGCCGGAAAAAAAGCATGGATGGAGTGCTTGTGTGAACTAATATAAATTCAAAGTAAACATCATTACATAAAAGGGTACGGTCTTTTTTTTTTTTTTTTTAGTTTTATTCATTTCAAACAGGCCGGATCCAGCCCGCGGGCTGTAGTTTGCCCACGGCTGCCCTAGATGTATCTGCTTATTACTCAAAACCAACCTAGGAGAAACCGCCATCATTTCATAGATTTATATTTTTATTTCTGGAATATAAAATTGTTTTGTTGGCAATAAGGGGGAAACCAGTTTATAAAAACTCACTTTGGAACTAATAGATTCCAGTGTCTTCTTCAGTGACAAGCCTCATTCTCTGCCTCATTCCGGACAGCCTGCTCTCAGGAGACGTGTGGGGGCCCCAATTCCCTCTGTACCGGAGGCTCTTGGATGCCCTATGGGCCCAGCATTCGAAGTCTGTGCCAGGCCCCGACTTGGGACACTGCTTGGTCTCAAGGGCACTTCCTGTTCCGGAAGAGCCGGGTCCTCTTTCTCCCCCTGTGGCCACCAGACCCTCCTCTGGGTCCCCTTTACTCCCATGAGCTCCCTGTGGATTGTGTGGCTTCCTTCAAGCACAGCGTGGAAACCTGGTGGGACGGGCGCTGCGTTTGGGGATGAGGGTCCCCGAGGGCTGGTCTCCATCTGTAACCCTCTTAGCAAACGAGACAGGCATGCTTGCGTTAGACATGTCCTAGAAGCAAATATTGTTTCTGACCATTTAAAACAATACTACTGGAAGCTCTAGGTTTCACACTTGACTTATGAATGACAGAGGCTGGTTTCCCACCAGAGCTGACGGGGAGATTTGGGTGGGGAGAGGGGTAGCTCCAGGAGCGAGTGGAAGGGGTCGAGTTTACGCACACACCGTCTTGCTGGAACAATGGTCAAATGGCACGCGGGTCTGTGTGTGGCCACGGCCTCACCCAGGCTTTTCTCTGAGCACAGATATTTGGCAGGAGCGAACGCTCCCTCCCCCACACGGCCTGGATGCCGTGCTCGCAGCAGCTGGCTCCACGTCCGCCCACGTCCACAGGGCTCCCTTGAAACACAGAAGGAAGAGAGAGGAGCTCTGTCGGCAAGACACACCTCCAGGCGCAACGATCAGATCGTATCAGCGCATCTCCACGACACAAAGCCCTTCTCACAGGTACAAGTCCCTGCAGCAGCGAACATGCTTCCCGACGAGGCAGACTTTCCACTCGGGAATGACTCACCCTCAGCCCGGAGTGTCCAGCGAGAAAGTGTTGCTTTATTGGGTCTATTTCCTAACTACAGAGATAGCGGACGCAAACATCAAACATTCCCTTTCCACATGACATCCATCAGAAGTGTTTCATGCAAGTCTACGATGCCACACGCGAGGCGGGTTCTGGGGTCACAGGCAGGAGGGGCGCCTGCGGGGAGCAGGACCGTGTGTACGTACACGTAGCCACACATCTTCAGTTCTTCACCGATATGTGCAAATGTGACCAATGTGGCTTTCACATGTTTGTTGAGTTAAAAAAGTAAGACATACTCATACAGAAGAACGTTTTAAAAATAACTTTTTTGGTGGGAGAGTCTCCACCGTCGCGTTAGGTTCAATGAGGACTTACAGCCTGCACTCGCGGCTGCAGTTCAGGCAGGTTCCAGGAGGGGGCATAACTTCCTAAGGCACAAGTATCAGGTTAAACATGTTTTAATTAAACCATGCTTTTTTTTTTTTTTTTTTTGGTTACGTGAAACAATAAATTGTGGCTAGGAGTAATGTGTAAGAAGCTGTTAACGGTACAAAATGCAGCAGTAAAGCTTCCACTACCCTATCTGTTAACAGTAACTAGTCTGAAACCTACTACAATCGCTGCGTATTAAAACGTTTTTGGTAATTGTTTTCTTACATGAAGCAGAGTTATAAGGCTTCTGTGAAATAATAATCTTATAGCCGAACAAATATATTACACTCCCTTCATAATGTTATTTACAGTCACTTTCCAATTTCACCATGTGGTAACACAGGGTGTTCTGAGCGCACCTCCCCCGGCTCCTAAAGTGCTCGGTTATCTGCACGAGACGAGAAAAACGTAGGCCTGTCGGGGGTGACGGGCCCAGTGGGAGTAGCTGAAGAGCCAGGTTTGATGCTCGTTATTGCTGGCGCAGAAGCCCTTGCTGGGCGAAGACCGCAGACCACCTATTTCTTATTTATACATAAATATGTGCCTATATATGTACATACATGCAAATGCAAGACCTGTCCTGTGACAGATTTCTTTTCTTGTCCAGTAACCTATCTTCTGCTATTCAAC
This sequence comes from Myotis nattereri, assembly GCF_964212035.1. Taxonomy (NCBI): domain Eukaryota; kingdom Metazoa; phylum Chordata; class Mammalia; order Chiroptera; family Vespertilionidae; genus Myotis; species Myotis nattereri. The sequence continues at coordinate 54,507,127 of NC_138083.1, read as the reverse complement.
CTACTTGTGCTAATTTCGAAGCCAGATTAAAAACGAAATCCTAGCATACTACAATGGACAAGCCCATGGTTTTAGTAACACAGGGGAGGGAAGGGTATTATGAAAGAGCTGAGATGAAACACTGGAAGATCCCTAAAATGCACTGAATAAGGCAACAAAATCATATAGCACAGCCGCCCAGGAAAAGCTGAAATAAAGTAGGGAACGAACGTTCAGTTTTCCTCACAAATGCCTAGCTTGCCAGTGTTCTCCTGCTTTTTGCAAAGTTTGATAAAGCCTCTTGATGAAATGTTTTTATAGCTTTGCTCCAATAAATACTCTCCTGGTGGCAAGTTTAATGCTTACGTCTAAGATGCCCTGATGCTGTGGTTGGATTAAATAAGGCACTTCCAGTACTGAAATCCAGGGGTGCCCGAGGGTGCACTGGGGTCAGGCTGCCACAGGGGTCACTCCCATGGGGGTGCCGTCACACAGTCTGTCTCCTACGCTCACTCCACCCCACCCTTTATTTTCTTCTTGAGATGACTTTTCCTTCAGCAGATGGAGTGTCCCTTCCTTCCTTCCTTCCTTCCTTCCTTCCGTTAAAGAGCTACTTCTTTGTACGTATAACACATCTTCAGTAAGTCGGAAGTTCTGAGTGGTACCAGGTGTGCTCAGTTTATTTAGTCAGAAGTCTGGATGCTGAACCTCCACTGTCACCCATCGACACCATGTGGCTCCTGAGTGAGTCCCGATGTTGCCAACTACGAATGGGTGCTGGTGCTGGAGAGGTCGTTTCGTATTATTTCATTTACTGCAAGAAAACAGAAATAAGAGAACGCATTAGGAGACCACCACTCTGCATGGAACCGTATGTAAATAACCAGCAATTCCATCAGCCACGCTTTCAGGATGTTAAGTGCAGCCTGTGAGAAAGGAACTGGCTCCCCTCCTGACTCTCGCCACGTCCGCAAGGTGTGCTGAGCCAGCAGTGCGGCTGCCCAGGACCTGGCTGCCGTGACTCAGGCGCTGGTGGCGGTGCAGTTACTGCTCGCGGTGCACCAGGGGCTCCCCAGGTCCTGAGTGCATCTTCTCCCGGCAGGAAAGCACCACCGAGGTGTCCGTGGGTTCGCAAAACCAACAATTGGCACCCACATGGAAGCACCTCTGGAAGTCCACGCTCGTTGACCACCCCTCGGCCTCATCGTCAAGTCGGAGAGGGGCCAGCACCGGCCGCAGGAGCCCCCTCTGTGGGGTCTCGTCCTTCATCTCTGGTTCCTTGTCCACGGCCACTATCAGCCTGTGAGTTTTGGCAGCCAGAGAGGAAATGAGCAAAGGCCATCGAGAGTGAGCTGCACAACACCCCTCCCTCCACCAGCGATGGGCACCCAGATAGGGGAAATGTCACCAGGGAGGTGTCACCACGGTCACTTTCCTGACAGAACTGGGAGGTGGGGAGCTCGTGCTCACGTCACGGAACTGCCAGGTTTCCCTCTGTTGCCCAGATAAACTCCATGTGTTTCTGCAGAGGCCCCGGCCTATCCCAGGGTGGCTTCCTGAGCAATTAGTTGGTGCACATTTCATCTCCCCCACTCCCTTCCCTAAATTCCCTTTCAACATCCACCCCCCCCCCCCACAACTATTTTAAAGAATAACAATAATAAAACACAGTTGGGGGAACCAGGAATTGTGTCATGGGACCTGATAACAGAACTCACTGGCAGGAACCCCAACCGCAAACTTCAAACCCTGGCTCTTCCCAAAGGTATGGCCTGGCCGGGACCCAAGGCCATAGGGTCCACCCTCTGCCCGAGCCCACCTGTGGCCTGGGCGAGGGGCTCCAGCTGGCTGCCCGCAAAGGACACAGCGGGGCCCAGCCTGAGACAGGGGCGTGACATGCCACAACTCCCCTGAAGATGGCAAACCAGTGACTGGGACACACTGGGAGGGACTCACCCTCTCCTAGGGCTCGTCACAGCTGCCGCTGGGGCAATAGCGACGCCCAGAGCTCAGAGCAGATATCAGGACAACACTTGCTGAGATCGTGCATGAGGCGGCTCCTTAGCTGCAGGTGGCTTTTCCGCCACAGTCCTGGGCACCGTGGAGAAGGGAGGGCAGCATGTCTGTCAGGCCCAGGCAGCTTTCTCCTCATCCTCCCAGGCATCTGCCCGCAGTGACCTCTGGGCCAAGATGCTTGCTGAAGCACACAGGGGCCCGGGACGCACAGGTGATGTCCCATTCTTTCCCATTTCACTTGTTACGCTCTTTAATCTTTAGGACACGTGTCCATTTGTTATTTGGCAGGACATTGCTACATCAAAGGACATTTTGACAAAGAAAAAATCACCAATGTTGAGTTTCTACAGGGTGTGTCAGGGTAAGCAGAAGGCTTACTGCAGGGAGGGTGTCTCACACCAAGAGAGTGTGTGGAACAAACCTAGAAAGACACTGGTCTTGTGGGCAGAAAGCTAGTCCCTGGTGAGGTGACAGAGACAAGCTACTACAACACGACACTGCGGCACCACGCCTATTTCTGCAGCACCGGGCTGTCCACAAGTTGCTTTCAGTGTCATCATCTCATTTATTCCTAAAACAGACCTGAGGCCACGGGGGCAGCAACAGGTTTGGGGCCAACATGGCAAGGTCTGGGCTCCTAGGGCAGCAGTCCTCCCGCTGGGCAGCAGGAGCACAGGGAAGGTGGAAATGGATGGCGGAGGGTGACTTAATCCAGGGTGCTGACCAGCCATGACCCACCAGGCAGAGCAAAGGATCCCAAGTGAAGAAGTGATGGCCCCTTCAGTTACCCTATAGCAAGAGAAGGGTTTTATTTCCCACCCCATGACCAGGGATAACAAAAGTCCCAGACCACAAATGTGATCTAGTAAGATCGGTGATTCTGTGGTTGAAAAGGTCTGAGGGGACATAATGATGGAGAAGAGGAGGGAGGTCTGAGGGAAATGATGATGGAGAAGAGGAGGGAGGTCTGAGGGAAATGATGATGGAGAAGAGGAGGGAGGTCTGAGGGAAATGATGATGGAGAAGAGGAGGAAGGTCTGAGGGAAATGATGATGGAGAAGAGGAGGGAGGTCTGAGGGAAATGATGATGGAGAAGAGGAGGGAGGTCCAGGGGACATAATGATGGAGAAGAGGAGGAAGGTCTGAGGGAAATAATGATGGAGAAGAGGAGGGAGGTCTGAGGGAAATAATGATGGAGAAGAGGAGGGAGGTCTGAGGGAAATGATGATGGAGAAGAGGAGGGAGGTCCAGGGGACATAATGATGGAGAAGAGGAGGGAGGTCTGAGGGAAATAATGATGGAGAAGAGGAGGGAGGTCTGAGGGAAATAATGATGGAGAAGAGGAGGGAGGTCTGAGGGAAATGATGATGGAGAAGAGGAGGGAGGTCCAGGGGAAATAATGATGGAGAAGAGGAGGGAGGTCTGAGGGAAATAATGATGGAGAAGAGGAGGGAGGTCTCAGGGAAATAATGATGGAGAAGAGGAGGGAGGTCCAGGGGAAATAATGATGGAGAAGAGGAGGGAGTTCCAGGGGAAATAATGATGGAGAAGAGGAGGGAGGTCTGAGGGAAATAATGATGGAGAAGAGGAGGGAGGTCTGAGGGAAATGATGATGGAGAAGAGGAGGAAGGTCTGAGGGAAATGATGATGGAGAAGAGGAGGGAGGTCTGAGGGAAATGATGATGGAGAAGAGGAGGGAGGTCTGAGGGAAATGATGATGGAGAAGAGGAGGGAGGTCTGAGGGAAGTAATGATGGAGAAGAGGAGGAAGGTCTGAGGGAAATAATGATGGAGAAGAGGAGGGAGGTCTGAGGGAAGTAATGATGGAGAAGAGGAGGGAGGTCCAGGGGAAATAATGATGGAGAAGAGGAGGGAGGTCTGAGGGAAGTAATGATGGAGAAGAGGAGGGAGGTCCAGGGGAAATAATGATGGAGAAGAGGAGGGAGGTCCAGGGGAAATAATGATGGAGAAGAGGAGGGAGGTCTGAGGGAAATGATGATGGAGAAGAGGAGGGAGGTCTGAGGGGAAATAATGATGGAGAAGAGGAGGGAGGTCTGAGGGAAATGATGATGGAGAAGAGGAGGGAGGTCTGAGGGGACATAATGATGGAGAAGAGGAGGGAGGTCTGAGGGAAATAATGATGGAGAAGAGGAGGGAGGTCTGAGGGGACATAATGATGGAGAAGAGGAGGGAGGTCTGAGGGGACATAATGATGGAGAAGAGGAGGGAGGTCCAGGGGAAATAATGATGAAGAAGAGGAGGGAGGTCCAGGGGACATAATGATGGAGAAGAGGAGGAAGGTCTGAGGGAAATAATGATGGAGAAGAGGAGGGAGGTCTGAGGGAAATAATGATGGAGAAGAGGAGGGAGGTCCAGGGGAAATAATGATGGAGAAGAGGAGGGAGGTCCAGGGGACATAATGATGGAGAAGAGGAGGAAGGTCTGAGGGAAATAATGATGGAGAAGAGGAGGAAGGTCTGAGGGAAATAATGATGGAGAAGAGGAGGGAGGTCCAGGGGAAATAATGATGGAGAAGAGGAGGAAGGTCTGAGGGAAATAATGATGGAGAAGAGGAGGAAGGTCTGAGGGAAATGATGATGGAGAAGAGGAGGGAGGTCCAGGGGAAATAATGATGGAGAAGAGGAGGAAGGTCTGAGGGAAATAATAATGGAGAAGAGGAGGGAGGTCTGAGGGAAATAATGATGGAGAAGAGGAGGGAGGTCCAGGGGAAATAATGATGGAGAAGAGGAGGGAGGTCCAGGGGACATAATGATGGAGAAGAGGAGGAAGGTCTGAGGGAAATAATGATGGAGAAGAGGAGGGAGGTCCAGGGGAAATAATGATGGAGAAGAGGAGGGAGGTCCAGGGGACATAATGATGGAGAAGAGGAGGGAGGTCCAGGGGAAATAATGATGGAGAAGAGGAGGGAGGTCCAGGAGAAATAATGATGGAGAAGAGGAGGGAGGTCCAGGGGACATAATGATGGAGAAGAGGAGGGAGGTCTGAGGGAAATAATGATGGAGAAGAGGAGGGAGGTCCAGGGGAAATAATGATGGAGAAGAGGAGGGAGGTCTGAGGGAAATAATGATGGAGAAGAGGAGGGAGGTCCAGGGGAAATAATGATGGAGAAGAGGAGGGAGGTCTGAGGGAAATAATGATGGAGAAGAGGAGGGAGGTCTGAGGGAAATAATGATGGAGAAGAGGAGGGAGGTCCAGGGGAAATAATGATGGAGAAGAGGAGGGAGGTCTGAGGGAAATAATGATGGAGAAGAGGAGGGAGGTCCAGGGGACATAATGATGGAGAAGAGGAGGAAGGTCTGAGGGAAATAATGATGGAGAAGAGGAGGGAGGTCCAGGGGAAATAATGATGGAGAAGAGGAGGAAGGTCTGAGGGAAATAATGATGGAGAAGAGGAGGGAGGTCTGAGGGAAATAATGATGGAGAAGAGGAGGGAGGTCTGAGGGAAATGATGATGGAGAAGAGGAGGGAGGTCCAGGGGAAATAATGATGGAGAAGAGGAGGGAGGTCTGAGGGAAATGATGATGGAGAAGAGGAGGGAGGTCCAGGGGAAATAATGATGGAGAAGAGGAGGGAGGTCTGAGGGAAATGATGATGGAGAAGAGGAGGGAGGTCCAGGGGAAATAATGATGGAGAAGAGGAGGGAGGTCCAGGGGAAATAATGATGGAGAAGAGGAGGGAAGTCCAGGGGAAATAATGATGGAGGAGAAGAGGGAGGTACAGGGGAAATAATGATGGAGAAGAGGAGGGAGGTCTGAGGGAAATAATGATGGAGAAGAGGAGGGAGGTCCAGGGGAAATAATGATGGAGAAGAGGAGGGAGGTCCAGGGGACATAATGATGGAGAAGAGGAGGGAGGTCTGAGGGAAATAATGATGGAGAAGAGGAGGGAGGTCCAGGGGACATAATGATGGAGAAGAGGATGAAGGTCTGAGGGAAATAATGATGGAGAAGAGGAGGGAGGTCTGAGGGCAATAATGATGGAGAAGAGGAGGGAGGTCTGAGGGCAATAATGATGGAGAAGAGGAGGGAGGCAATAAGCAAAGCAACTATAATCTTCTGGTTCCTCAAGGTGACACAGACCACAGGAAAATAACATCTGTTTGAAAAGATAAAAGGGGAAGAAACTTCATAAGTGGGCTTCCCCTACTGCCCACGGTCGCACCTGAACCTGGCGGAGCCCCTGAAGTGGGTGTGAGTGTGGAAACCATGCAGCGTGTCCTGAGCCATCCAAGGCCCCGGTTCCCATGTGGCTACTTTGGTGCTGGCCCTGCTATCTGACCCTATTGGGGACGTCAGGAGAATGAGGAGGCTGGAAGGGCCCACCCAGTGAGCAAAGCTCTCGCCTGCCTGTCATCATGGTCCACTGGTTTCTGATGAGCAACTGGCCCTGCTTCCCTTCCAACAACATGACGCTGGAAGTACTGGGTCATTAGACCCTGCTTTTCCAAGCCCAGCAATGTCAAGTCGGGATCACAGATCACAATGTTTCAGACATCTTGGGGACTCACTCAAGAACCATCACACATGCGTCAACATCCTCTAGAACAGTGGTTCTCAACCTTCCTAATGCCGCAACCCTTTAATACAGTTCCTCATGTTGTGGTGACCCCCCAATTTCATTGTTACAAATTGAACATAAGTAAAGCATAGTGATTAATCACAAAACAATTTTTAATTATATATGTGTTTTCCGATGTTCTTAGGCGACCCCTGTGAAAGGGTCGTTCGACCCCCAAAGGGGTCACAACCCACAGGTTGAGAACCGCTGCTCTAGAATCTCCCCTAAGCACTCCATGGACAACAAGCCATGATGGACAACCATACACTGCGGAGTGGATGACGTCCCCCACAATGTTCTACACAGCTGAGGATGGGTAACCATGAAGTTCAGAGTGGGCAAAGTCCCACACAACCTTCTACACAACTGAGGACCAACAAGCATAAAGCTACCCTCTCTTCCACAGCTACAGCCTGTGTTGTCATTGAGTCAGGAAAGCCACGAGGGTTCCCGTGTCACAGATGGACGGAGAACCCATCAGGAAGGGCTGAGGAAGGTTAAGTATTTCTTTGATGACCGGGCCGATAATAAAAACCTGGGACCCTCTTGCCCCGCTCCTCTCCTGGCCACAACTTCCTATTTCTCTTCCATGAGGTCATGGTTCCGAGTCCGTATCAGTTCACAGCTACCCTGGGCTCTGCGCGGGCTATTTTGGGAGTGGCTTTCTCTCTTTGATATGGTCGTGTCGATGACACCCACGCTTTCCCACAATGTCTTCTTTCTGCTGATAGTTTCCATTTCTTATTCAGCTTTTCCACCTACACCAAGGTTTTTCTTTATAGAAGTATTTTGAACTGCAGGTACCATGTGACCCTCACAGCTCGTCAGAGACCTGAAAGCGGAACCTTTGCCTGGCTTCACGTCAGATGTCCCTCAACAGGATGTGGTGAGCTGTTACACCACAATTTGATTTAATAAGAAGGGTTTTTTCCCTTATATTTAATTTTTTCACTAAAATGCTCCTAAGGTGGAAACTATTGCTTTTTTCTAAAACTTATGTGGCAGTTCGAACTCTTGTTCTAATCTGGGATATGTATGTAGGATGTGTGTGTGTGTGTGTGTCCTACACACCCAAATCCACCTCTACATACATATCTGAAGTTGAGTGAAAGGGAAATTAATATTTTTTAAAAAAATACAAAAGCTAAAATGTACAGCTTTTTACCTGTACTTACATTATCTGTAAATATTACCCAGATTCTTGCTAAGAAGACAATCGCTCAGTTCTTCACCAGTAGTTGTACAAATGAAGGTGAAGTGCCCTTTTTAAAGTAAAATGTACTTTCATTAATGTGTTTCTTTTTTTGGATCATGATTTTGAAAAGGTTGACATAAAGCCTCATGTTGCAGTGCAATATCCAAGGTCCATCTCTCAGGGTCACTCATGGGTTTTGTATGACTACTGACAGCCGCGCAAATAGGGAAGGCATTGTTGGAGTTTGAATATTGTTTAATATGGTTGTCCTTCTCAATGCCTAGCTTTTAGGCAAAGTTTCTGAATTCATGGTTTCTGAAAGCAACAAAGAATCTGAAATCTCATTTTAAGGACTGAGCAAAGCACTTATTCACCCAGTCCTCTGGCTTCTCAGCACTGGCACAGACACTAATCTGGATATTTGCAGCATCCTACAAGGAAGGAAGGACAGATATAGTGGCTGCGGATTTTGTACATGGAGAGACCACGGCACACTCAGCTGAGAGGCAAGGATGCTGAGACCAGGACCTGGTGACCAGAGCGTGGCTGCTGCCCCACAGCACCTCAGGCCTTGGTTCTGAGCTTCCGACGGCACTCGCGAGCTGCACTGCAAGCCGATGGTAGGTGCAAGCTGCTTTCTAATACTTACTAAAAGGTCATGAAGAGACCAGGAGCTGTGGTCCCCAAGAGGGTGCTGGGAGGGTGGGCGGACACAGGCCTGTTGTTGGTGCCTGGGCCTGTCGTCCCTCCCTTCCACCACTGTCCCCTTCGTCTGGTCCTCGCTGGTTTCACCCGTTCAGAGCGCAGACATGGGGTTCCCAAGGGGCGGAAGGAGAGGGCACAGCGATTACTCCCTTTTCTGAGGCAGCTTCTCTCCAGAAAAGCAAAACATCTACACCCACCACCAGCACCACACACACACACACACACACACACACACACACGTGCACGGGTGGTTCTGCTGGAGCTAACAACAGGTTCCCGCCCCTCCCCCCCCCAAGTCCTTTCTCCTGTACCAGCTTTTATGTGCTTTAAACATTTTGTTTTGTTAAAAAGGAGAAGAGGGACATGACCAAAGGAACCACGTGGGACCTGTCTGTCACCTACTTTCCACTGCATTGTAAGAGCACACACGATGGTCAGCATTTCCTTTGCTCTAAAACACACGGAAGGTGAACCGGGTGCCCCGTGAAGATCTCGGTGCCCAGAGATTGCTGACACGCACCAAGCCTTCAGAAACCCCAGCCGCCAGGCCCCTAACTCACACTGTTTCACATGTAAAAGGCGGGCGGAGGCCTGACCGGGACAGAGCAGATGTTCTACCGCATGGGTGTGCTCTACCTGCTGTGACTCGTTCTTGGGAGTCCGCGAGTGAGTGGCAGCCGCCCACCACCCGCTGCGAAGGCCTCCTCCTGGCTGGGACCCGGGGCTCCAGGCCCGACTGCAGTCTGGACAGGGTTCCACGGTGTCACCTGTCTCCTCAGTCCCAAGCTTTATCACCCACATCCTGCTCGCTACTCTCAGGGAAGGGGTGACAGTCATGCTTCTGTGGGGAGGGGCTTTGAGTGAAGGGATAACAGTGTCACTTTAACCTGCAGGAGGAAAGAATGGCCGCGGAGAAAACCGCGTCCTGGCAGTTAGCGTGGCCCGTAGATCCCAGGAAACGTAGGACGTTACGTGACCAGAGTTAAGACAGAAATAAACCCTGGAGGAAAAGTGCCCCCTAAAGAGTGACAGAAACTACAGCGCTTATCTAGGTGTGTTTGCCTTTAAACATGGCCTGACGTCCCCTTGTCCAGCGGTGCCTGGGCCATGCGACGCTTTCTCGGATGGCCACCAACCAACGCTGACACCCACACTCCTGAAAACCCTGTGATTTCCTTTCCCACTTTGCTCAGTCCCACATTCTCCCTGCATTCAGGGCACAGCATTCCAACCATCGCACAGAGAAGCATGAGGCAGCGGCAGCGCTGGGGCCTGGGGCCGTCCTTTGGAAGGCCAGCCTGAGGCCTCTGCAGGCTGAGCGCTCGCTGTCGGGAGAAGGGGCTGGAAGACCAGCTCCTGTTCTCGTTTCACCTCTGAAGCCCCGAGCGACGTGGCTCCCGGAGGAGCTGGGGCCTGAGGGTCCCACCTGAGGAAGCAGGAGGCTCGGCCAAGGCCCCTTCCTGCTTTATGAATCGGGGATTTTCAGTCATCGAAATGGAGACTAGCGTTCCATGTGCTGGGGAACACACAACGCATGAAGCTCATGGCCTCCCTCCCAGCTCTCTGGGAGGCGGGGAGTATGCTTATTAGGGAAACGGGACCAGAGAGGGCAGGAGATGAGCCAGTCCTCGCACAGCAGGGAAACAGAATCAGGAGTGGAACGGGGCTCCCGCTGGTGGGATGCGGTGCTGTCAGGATTCCACCAACGTCAGCAGAGAGGGTGGGGCTGCCAGCTGGTGGCTTCCTCGGCCTCGGGCCAGTTTTTTAAATGGCACAATTGCTAAAATGCTCCATCCAAAGCTCAAATCACCTGCTTGTATAAAGAAAAGACGTGTGCACGCACTAGCACTTTCTGGTAAACTTTCAGTTTACTGATTGTCGGAAAAAGGAGAAAATTATCGGGCATGTGAGTGAAAGTCACAGCAGTCTGGAGTTAATGCAAAGTCTGAGCTCAACCACAAGGCACACATGTTCTCACAAAGACACACAAGGTGAACAAGACGGGGCTTATCCTGCTATGCGTTTAGTTTCCACGTTTCTTACAATGCGTGTGTATCCCTTTTATTACCAGGACAAATGCCTGTGTAGGCTTTTAGGTTAATGCAAACGTTAGCTGTGTCTTTTCACTTCTCTCATATGGAATCGGCCAGGCAAAACCATGGCCCCACACCTGGCCCCAGAGTTGTGGGCTCTGGGTAAGGGAGAGCCAGGGAGGTAGGCACTAGGAATTTTTAGATGGATGTCCACACAGATGTTGATTCTAGTTCCCTAAGAACTGGATTTGGGCTTAGAGAATAAGAAATCTGGCTCCTCAATGTTAACCCATTCATTCATCCTTGTTTTTTTACAAAAGGATAAGAGGGAGAAGGACCACACTTTGCAAGTAGCACTTTTATCAATTAAACCCGTCTTTGTTGATATAGGTACCTATTAGCTTACTTTCAAAAAAGCTTTTTAAAGCATTTTCCTCTTCTTCAATAGTTTGGTAGTTCCAGTAAGGAAACCAATTGTACTAGGAATTTTAAAAAAATTAACAGTATTCATCTAGTGCCACTTAGTAAATTAGCCAGCCCAGTAGGGACACTGTCATTTTTCTGTGCCTGGTTTGGTAACATGTTGCTTTTCCATGAAAAGAACAATTTCTTCAAAGCCATTATTGTCGTCTAAACAAAAGCAAAATGGGAAGCACAAAGTCTTCATGATTCCACCACGGGGTCCACACAGGATCACTTCCCACGTCGCATTATGTCCCAGGGATTCTGTCCAATTAAACGCTGACCACAAGTAAGTACACAGCACAAAAGCAGCTCTTACTTCTTACTCCACGTTCCTCTGAGGGACAGAAAAATGCACAATCCTTACAGGGGACGAGTCAGAAACGTCTCAAAAAAGCCAAAACAGCTTTCCAAGGAGCAAAACAACACAGGAAGGACATTCTTTCCCATTCCTATAAGTAGGAGATAATTTTAAAAAGCATTTCCTAACGTTCCCAGAAAACACACCTTCAGCTAAAGTTAGTATTGTAACCTCAGAGCATAACAACTGAGGTGGACACAAGGAAACCAGAAATATCTCAGGCCAAACCTGTCCTTAAAGACGTCCCTTTCGGGAAGTCTCCGAGTCGCTTGTTGTCCTAAACCTTTACCATATCTGCTGATTCTGGGATGGCGAGTCAAGCCCTACGGAGCATGCAGCTGTTCGCGCGGCTGTACCTTTTCCCACAGGGGCGCAGAGCTGCGCTCCCCATGCCTACGGTTTTGGGGAACTGCTGAATGCCCAGCGCTCATGGTTTCCACTGGTTTTTATTTAAGGAATTAGAGGAGGTGTGAGCTGAGGATGTGAAAACACCAGGATGGCGGCCACAACTCAGAGATGAGAAAGTGGGAAGCGGGGAGCATGCTTTAGTTCCACAGCGACAGTGCATCTGCGCCCCGAGAGCACCTGGGTGGGGGCCCTGTGGAGAGAGCAGTGGTCTCTCTCATGTGGGTTTTGATTTCTTCAGAAGAGGCAACCTCTTAGGACGTCTGCCGTAAATACCTGCCCCTGCCCAGGGGGCGCTGGGTCAGCAGGGGCAGGTATTTATGGGGAGCCTGCTGTGTCCACCACGGCCTCACCGGGCCCGTTAGGCGGCCACCCTGGCACCTCTTGAGCCAGGCGCTGCCTGTGACTGTCGGTTGGAAACAGGGCGATTTGGCCATGAGTGTATCACAACCACTGTAATTCTGAAAATGCAGAGTTGCAACATCACTAAACTCGTTTTTTACTTTCAGCTTTCTTTTTTTTTTTTTTTCGAAGATGCTTTGTGAAGCAGTGGAAAATAATACAGTTTCTCAAGTTTCATTAAAAAGTAAGTTCTCGGGTTACTTGGGGTGTCCTGGACCGATTTCAGCCTTCACTTATTTTTATCTTTTTAATCCTAATCAACCACCGCCACGGGGCCTGCTATTTTTGGAAGGAGAGAGAACAGGGCAGCGGTGGGACTGACTGACAACAAGTCACCGTTTTAATAAAACATGACCCTCCCAGCTGGATGTGGGGTTGGCTGATGAACACTGTTGTTACACGGGCCTGCCAGCCATTAAAACAGAATAATTTTCCTACCTTCAGTACCGCTTCCTTATTTAGCCTGCATTCTCCAAATAATGCAAACGCCCCGTGTGGAAACTCCGGCACCCGTGGGGACCGGCAGCCACGTGACCGGGCGTTTCCACAGGCTCGTCCTCTTTGCCTCTCTCCGCCGTACGGCAGGGCGTGTGCTGGCCACATCACCTGCCCATTATTTTATCTATGCCAAACCCACTCCGCAATCTCTCACTGGGATCATTAAACTGCCAACAAGCATGTTTCCAGGGCTTTCTTTGTGTTACTAGAAATATATTCTCTCAAATGGCGAAATTTCTATTCAAACAGAATTAACAGAATTGAAAAAATAAAACATTTAAAAGCTCCTTTAATTAAAAAACAAACAAACAAACAAACAAACAAACAAACAAACAAACGGGCCCGGAGAAGGAGAGACTGCTGCGGGTTAGGGTAGGTTTGCTGTGAGACCCGGGGACTCAGAGTGAAAGGCAAGAACAAAGAGTGGCTTCCGTCTTGGTGGGGCAACGGATGAGCCGGTCAAGGCCAAATGCTGCTGCTCTGAGTCTGGGTGTGAGAGGCCAACGTGGCCCATCAGCCCTCGGCACCCATCAGGCCGTCCGCTGGCGCCCCGGAACCGCTCACCAGCTGCCGGGTTTGGGTCAGAAGATGCTGCACAGTAAGGAAGCGACAGTTCCGGGGTTCATGGGAAATGAAACCCACCTTCTTGTCATGAAATGTGACTTTGAACCAAATCCTCACCTTACCAAAGAACTATTAGTAACTGTGTTAGGTGCGGTCAACGGCATTGTGACCCTGGAAGGAAAAGGCCATTTGAAAGACGTAAGTGGTATGTGCGTGAGGGACGGAGGGGTGGAAAGGTGTGAGGCCCGGGAGCTGATTTTTATGATCTCGGCAGCCACAACTAAAGGACATGATGGAGTGAGGGTGTCCGATCGTGCCCGCCCTGGTGATGAATCTGGGTGAGGGGTGTGCAGACCCATCATACTATTCATTCTACTCTTGTGGATGTTTGAAATTTTCACCATTAAAAGCCAACACTATCTTCAGAGAGAAACCGGAACCCAAGGGAAGATGGTGATTGGCTGGTCAGCCTCCCACGTCTGACCTGCTCTCTGGGCACCCAGGTGAGGCGGAGGACACCGGGGGCATCCTGGCCCCGGCCCCACACCACACCACAGGCACACCAGGCCTGCCCCTGCTCCTCGTGACACTGGGGACCGGCCGAGTCACCTGGAGCTGGAACGGATGCAGATTCTCAGGCCCACAAGACCCACTGAACCAAAACACTTGAAGAAGAGCCCAAGATTTGGTCCTCCCCCACACGGATGTCTGAGACACAGGGGTTAGTTGGGGGCGACCAGGAAGTGCTCAGAAGCCTTTTGGGTGCCTTGGGAGAACTCTACCCTTCATTTACTTCCCTAGTGCTGCTCACCTTCAAATACCCTAACCTCATTCAAATCTTTAAGAGGAAATTCTGTGCTAGTTTTTTTACAAAGTGAAAACATAACACTACGAGTGACATTTTGCTTGAGGTTTGAGCACAGCCTAAACATTCCGAGGAATGCAGTGTCGAGTAACACGCAGGCTGGGGAGTGATGGACGATGCCATGTGGCTGTGGTGCTGAATGGGAAAGGGGGGAGGGATGCAGAGAATCGCTTGGAAAAGCTGGATCCTCACTGGGGGGCAGGAGGTCACCCAGCCCAGATCTCAGGGCCAACACGCAGCTCTGACTTATTCCTTAGGACTCAGGCTTGGGGACCAGCACCCCAACCCCAGAGCCACCTGGAGATAGTCACCTGGAGCCCATCTCACCTGCAGCTAGTGGCACAGGACGGCCGAGATGGGGTGACAGCTCCGCTCAGCTGCTCTGAGCCAATGGGCCTCTGCACAGCAGCCCGGGGCTTTGAGTGTTGAGAAAGGAATTAAGATGACATGCAGATGTTCTCATTTTCATTGTTAGAATTTGCAAGAGTTTTTAAAGTGCTATTTAAAGTTACTGATGCCCCTCCACACTTCTTAGACTGAATTCCTGCAAGGCCACCTCCATTTCACAGGCACAGAAACTAAGCTGAAGCAGAAAGACAGCGTGTGAGAACTGAGATCTGCAATGGGGGTGGCCCCTCCACGAGCCTGCACCCACACAGGTGTGTGATGTCAGCGCGGGTCAGCAGCTGCATCCTGGTGGGTCCTTGCAGCACATGGGCCTCAGCCACAGCCACTGCTGTCTCTCCTTGGTGGAGAAGCTGGTGAGAAGTGAGGAATACAGCTCTTATTGTCTGCCCGCCATCGCCAACATTCGCCCTCCACTGCCCTGTCATTGGCTGCCATCTCCCGCCATCACCAGCCATCTCCAAGCCATTGCCCCACCATTGCCCACCATTGCCCACCATCACCCCACCATCACCTGCTGTCTCCCGCCATTGCCTGCTATCCTGTAGCTCCAGGAATGGCTGCAGTCACAGCCCAGAGGGAGAGAACAGCAGCCTCCCCTGAGTCACAGCAGAGGACACAGGGCAGGATTCTAGTCCTACAAGCTGTCCCTCCTGCCACTGGTGGACCAGCCGAGGCAATGCAAGCCCCCTGTGATCGAGTGGGCTGTAGCCGCTCCTCTTGGCCATCAGTGCCCAGCCGGAAAAGCAGTTTTGGGCAGGCGTGAGAAGGTGTGGGGTGCCCCAAAGTCCAGGGTCTGGATGTGGTGCCTGCAGAGCAGAGTTGTGCTTTGGTTCTTTGTCTGGTTTGCTGCTGGTGGGAGAAGGCCGGGGGCAGAGAGCACTGGGTTAGCAGCATCAAGTCTTTATTTATTTTCTTTTGTTGTTAATCCTTGCCCAAGGATATTTTCCATTGAGTTTTAGGGAGTAGAAGGGATGGGGAGAGACAGAGAAATATCGATGTGAAAGAAACACATCGCTTGGTTGCCTCCCCCGCACACACCCCCATCAAGGTACATGGCCTTGACCGGAATCAAACCCGGGACCCTTCAGTCTGAGAGCTGACGCTCTATCCACTGAGCCAAATGGGCTAGGGCAAGTCTTTCTTTCTTTCAACCTCACAGCACTGCCTTTAGTTCAATTTCAACACAGAGTCCCACCTCGCACCTCGGAATCTTGGGCGGTACTATGTGCTGGCATCTCAGGTGTGCTGTCCTCAGCTCCACGTCCTCTCCGAGCCATTTCCCAGCCGGCAGCCCTATCCCTCAGGCCGGCCAGAGAGGAAGTAGCGGAGGCCCTGAGTGTCTGTCCTCTGCACACCCCACGGTGCACCTTCCTCCCAGGGACTCAGCCTCAGCCGCGGCATCTCCAGCAAGGGTCCCTCCCAGACCTCTGCGGAGCTCCACGCACAGCTCCCCATCGTCGCTCCCCACTGCCTGAGGCTGCCTTTGCCCCTCACCACCCACACCCGGCCCGCATCCTGCCTGTCCCGACACGGGTCCGGAATACGAACACGTCCACCCACTTGTCCTCAGGTCCACCACTTCCACAGCCCACTTGGCCGCCGGCTCTCAATGGGGTTCCCTAGGCACTTCCCACCCACAGCCAGAGCGAGCGCTGCTGAGGCGAAAATCTATCGTTAAGGGCCCATGTGCCCCTGGGGAGACCCATCTCCTCGTGACCCTCTGTCCACCCCACCCCAGTGGCATCCAGGTGCACCCTGACACCTCTTCCCGAGCCCGGCTGTGATGTCCGTGCCCCAGGATGCCCGCAACCCGCTCTCGGCCTCTCCCAGCCACCTGAGGAAGTCCACCTGGTGCCCCGTCCTCGCCAGAGGTGCCTGCTGAGTCCGTTCTCACTGCACGATTCTTTAACGTCTTGTCCACACCCCCCACAGGCTGAGCCCACTCTAAGGGTAAAAGCTGTCCCTGTGAATGTAGACAAAACTGACCAGCATGGGGCCTGTGTTTCCACTCTAAAGGTCTGGACAGAAAGATCACAGGAGGCACAAAGAACAGTGCACAGGGACCCCGCGTGTCAGTTACCCTTAAACATTCCCAATCTGGAAAACAAAAGGTAGGAGAGAGAGGCCAAGTCAGAAAAAGCACAGGCAAAGGAGACAGGTCCCATAATCTTTAGGACATATTGACCCTGGCGTGGGAACAAACACCCGAGATTGAATTTTGGTATTGATTATCCAATTATTAATCTTTACAGAAGCTATTCCAACACTGCATGTAATGAGCAATTCATCAAAGCATATTAGGTGCCATGGACGTTGCAGCCAGTACAAAGGGCCATTAAGTCCTTGTAATTGCACATTACTGGGCTTTCGTTCTCCTAAATCGAATCAGCGGGACCTCACGCACGCGCTCTGACCCTCTGGAATGACTCTCTGAGGATGTGCCCCCGCTAACCACCAAGACCAGCAGCCCGGTGGAACCCCTAAGACCACCTGAGCCAGGTAGTGGGACAGCATTACTAAGGACACTGGCAAGAACAGGTGAGGAAATCACCTGCGTTTCCTTCCTGAACACAGACAGGAGGCAGGGGGCCGTGAACTGGGGGCCACGGTGCAGCGGGGACACCTTCCCACTTCCTGGGGGAAATTCTTCCCACCAACCACTCCCAAACCTGACAGCGGTGGGACCTTCCGTGGAGTCCCACTAAGTGCAGTTCCCGAGCAGATGACC
This sequence comes from Myotis nattereri, assembly GCF_964212035.1. Classification (NCBI taxonomy): domain Eukaryota; kingdom Metazoa; phylum Chordata; class Mammalia; order Chiroptera; family Vespertilionidae; genus Myotis; species Myotis nattereri. Next base: position 54,489,929 of record NC_138083.1, on the reverse strand, counting down.
CGTCCGCCTTGGCCCTGGACTGGATTCCTCTCCAAGTCCCTCCTGATGCCACCCTGAGCCCTCAGGTTCACCGTAACCATCGCCTCTGCGAGTCCCTGGGCTCCTCACTGGCAGCGTCTGGTGGCACTGCGCTGTCCTCCCGCTGGGGTTTCACGGTTCAGGCACATGCCCTGCCCTTGTCCTCATGGCCTTGTCCTCATGGCCCTGCTGTGCCAGAACTACGTGCAGAGCCTGCAGACACTGGCTGCCCACGTCCGCAGTAGAAAGCTGAGTGCATCCCTCCGTGCGTCTCTGAGCAGCAGCCGGGAAGTCTGCTCAGGGCGCAGTCACTGCCGTGGAAATCTGCGTGCTGTTTGCTGCAGTTTTTCCTTTTCTTTTCTACAAGCTGTCTGTTTGGAAAATTTAATTCTTTCTCTCTTGGTTTAAATTTGGTTTCTGAAGAAGCCTTAAAATATGTCCTCAGATAAAACACTGACTAGGTAAGAAACAAGCTACTTGGAGAGACCCGTTCACCGTAGACGTTCAGCAGACCAGTGAGACCATCGCTGCCCCTGGACTGAAGCTGCTGCGGCTGGCCATGGCGCCTCACTGAGCCTCGGGACATGTCTGCAGCTGTTTCCATAACAACAAGTCATAAAGACCCAGATGACGTGGAGGGGACCCCAAGCACAGTCCAGGAGCTGGTGGGGTGGGGTTGGAGGAGAGGGGTTCTATGTTCTGCACCTGCACTCTCCACAGCTGTGGGACATTTAAAATCCACTCCCTCGTTCAAGAGCAAAAGTGCACATTTTACCAAACGCCCTGGAATTCAGCTGGACAAGTGGAGATCACTGACCTAATCAATGTGATCAATACTTCAGAAATCCCATGAGTGTCAAGACCCTGGTGAACCGGCCAGAGAGTGACTGTGTGCATCCACAGTTCCTCTAACCAGCAAGTGGCGCTGAGAGGCCTGAAGGAATTACGATGAAGTCCCCTTCTGCTCACCTTCCTGCCATTTAGGAAGTGCATGGTGAGGGAGTGGGGCACCATCTGCTCACACCCGGCTCCTCTACAGGCCGCCTCCCCCTGCCCCGCCACCCACATCTCAGCCACTCTCGCCCCCCTCAGGTGGCCGGGGGACTTTGAAGACTCAACAAGGGGGACAATGTAGGGGAGCTCTGGTCAACAAGGGTGCACGTGGACATCAGTATTTTTATGAGCCAGAGGCCATGAAACCTGTTGCCAACCTAGCCCTGAAATCAGAGAGAAACAGGAAGCCGCCCAGAGGAGGAAGCCGCGGGCGAGGGCCTGGTGATGCTGGGGAAAGGCTCCCTCGGAAGCCCAGGTCAAAACTCAGCTCCCAGGAGCCTGCCGCCTCCGGAGAGCGCTCTCCAACCCATCAATCACCCACTTTCCATCTGCCGGCTTCTCCGCAATGCTTTATTCTACATTATCACGGCAGGAAACGGCACGCAGGGTGGAAAGCTGGCATTGGATCCAGTGGAAACCACCGTTTCCCTCCTAGGGAGTGAGAGAGATTGTGAAAAGAGCATCAAACATCGTGGTTCACGGTTGTGTGGCGATGAAGATAAGGGGTGGGGAGGGGTGCTCGGATGAGTTTGAAGGACAGTCAGACCTATGCTTGAAATGCTCTGTAATCCAGTTCAAACACCTCATTAACACACAGACATTGACTAACAGTTTTGAGCCTCTTCCTTTTTTCTTTCTTTTCTCTCTCTCTCTCTCTCTCTCGCTCGCTCTCTCTCTCTCTCTCTCTCTCTTTCTCTCTCTCTCTCTCTCTCTCTCTCTCTCTCTTTCTCTCTCTCTTTCTCTCTCTCTCTCTCTCTTTCTCTCTTTCTTTCTTTCTTAAAAAAATATACTTTTATTGACCTCAGAGAGAGGAAGGGAGAGGGAGAGAAATAGAAACATCTGTGATGAGAGAGAACCATTGATTGGCTGCCTCCTGCTCATCCCCCTTCTGGGGATTGAGCCCACAACCTGGGCATGTGCCCTTGACCGAAATGGAACCCGGGACCCTTCAGTCCACAGGCCGGCGCTCTATCCATTGAGCCAAACCAGCCAGGGCTGAGCTCCTTTCTTAAATTAAAACGCATAAAAATACAGACATATGGCTCCTGCCCCCCAACACGCGTAGCTGTCCCGTAGCGGCCTTTTTAAGTGTGCCGCAGACACTCCTGCCGAGGCCAGAGCAACCGCTCAGGTGGCGGGGGGACGGCCCCCTCCGGCTGGCCAGCGGCTGCCACCTCACTCCATCCATCCATCCATCCATCCATCCATCACCTCTTCTCTCCAGCCATCCGCCAGGAGGAAATAACTCTGCTGTGCTGGGAGCCTGGGGATCCCAGAAAACAATCTTAAATCTACAGAAATAATTGAAGTTCACTTCTGCTGAGCTGCTCGGTTCCATTCTGATTTTTATTACAATGTCAACAAGAGTTTAATTTGTTTTAAAGTTTAGGTTCTTAACTCTGAGTGATAGACGGTAGTTTACAGCGTGCTGGCAACAGCTACTGTGGAAGAAAAGGAAAATGCACATAAAGGCGACTGAGTTTGACGCTGTGAAAGCAGGAGCTGCGCCAAAAGCAGCAAACAGCACGGCTCCCCCTCCGGGGACCACGGCAGCCCCGACACGTGACCTCAGTACATTTCCACCCTGACCAATCTCGCCTGGGCCGTAATTAAGAGGAAATGTCCTAAAATGTAATTTCTCGCACTAAACACTCGCAGATGCTAGCGAGATCGCTGACGGAGCCGCTGTCGCATCGGGGCCCCTCGCGAAGCACCGGTCCCAGAGCAAACGCTCAGGAGCAGGGAGAGGTGGCAGACGCCCGCCCGCCCGCCCGCCCGTGGACAGGGCCACGCAGAGCGTGTGTCTTCCAGGCACTCTGAGCCGCCTGGACCGAGCTGAGTAGGAGAGGACCCGTCTGTACCGAACTGCTCGGCCCTCAAGCACGACCTCACAAATGTCAGCCCTGGGTTTTCCAACCTGGTTTCCGCTGGGGCAAAGCTCAACGCTGTTAAAGTCATCTGCAGGGACCCAAGGACAAAACTGCAGGCCTGCCCCTTTCATGGGCAGAGAGGGTGGAGGAGACGGTCCAGGAAGGAGGCTCAGGGGTGCTGCCCATGTGTGGGTCCCGCCCCCCAGGGCAGAGGGAGCTGCCGGCCTCACCACCTGGAGCCCTTGGCCGGCCAGGGCCCCAAGGCGATGGCAAAGCTCCCCGCTTGTCTGAGAAGCCAGACAGCGTCTCTGCTGCGCTTTTCCCTCTTCCCTCCTGTGACGGCTGGACTGCAGCCAGGGCCCCGGGTAAATCACAGACGTTTCTAGATGTTCCTGAGGGCTCTGAGCTCCCGCTGTCTTCCAGGGCCCACATCCTGCCGTATCTGAAATAACAGCAGCTGTGAGGGCCTGATAGGGCCTGGCCAGGCATGCCTTCACCCCCGGGCGGGAGGGAGGACGGGCTGGGGGCCGATAACACCCGCCCCTGGCCCACGGAGGCGACCGCATCCTGCACTGTCTGCCCCCGTTTTGGGACAAAAGAAAACCAGCGTCTGGGCCCTGGGAGCCATCACTGTGCTCGGAGGGAGGGGCCTGGCTGACTGGCCTATTGTCCCAAGTATCAGGCCGTGATTAAGCTGAGGTCTCTGGGCGTGATAAGGGCGGAAGTTTCAAAGGCTTTCTTTGTTCTTTATATTATAATCTGGAAGGAAGGAAGAACCCAGTTTTAAAATCCAAACTGAAAAGGTAAAGGGACTCGAACTTCCGCGTGCCCAACCTACATTAACGGGACAGAGACCCTCCATCGCCCACGTCAGAGGACGGGACGGCGTCCATCCTGCTGGGGCAACAGGTGGAGTTGTTCCCATCACCTCGGTCCAGGCTTTAAAGATAGCCCTTAATTTAACTGAACAGTATGTAACAGAGAGGCACACGTGTTTATTCCCTAAGAGAAATTCTACCATCAGCATGGCGTACAGGGCTGAGAGGACACGTCTAACATAGAGCTAGAATTTTCTCCCAACACTTCTTAAAGAATGAGTCCTGGGACCACATGTGCTCCCCGCACAAACTGAAAACTACGTGACACACACCGGCCTGAGCTTTGCACGCACCGAATCTCCTTTGGAGCAGAGCATGTTAGAGGCTCATTAAGCACATTACCAAACGATGCTTAACCTTAAACACTCCTTGTGAGAGAAGTTCCTTGAACTGTACGGGAGAAGCAGACCCGGACTCATCCTTGGAAACATCCCTGTGCCAAGCGATTTTCTGCCTCTGCTTTTCTGGACATTTTTATACAAATGGGACCATATACTGTGGGGCCTCTTGTGTTTGGCCCTTTTGACTCAGCATCATGGTTTCAGGATTCACCCATGTCCTAGCATGAATTAGTACTTCAGTCCTTGTGGCTGAATAATACTCCACAGTATGAATACTAGTGTATCTCCCTTTTCCTATTCACCAGTTGCTGGATGTTCAGGTTGTTTCAAAGGTTGGGCTACTGTGACTACTACCTCTGAGAACATTTGTGTGCAAGTCTGCGGGCTCGTGTGTACTCGTTTCTCGTGGGTAGACACCTAACAGTGGAAGTGATGGGTCCTCTGGTAAATTTTTGTTTGACTTTTTTAAAAGACATTGCCAAAGTGACAAGTAATGCGTGAGAGTTCCAATTTCTCCACATCCTCTCCCAAATTGGCTGTTGTCTCCCTAATTATTACAGCCACTACAGTGGGTGAGCAATGTTATCTCATTTGCACTGGCATTTCTTTTGCATCCCTGTGACTAACGATGTCAAGTATCTCTTCATGCACTTAGGAGGCATTCACGTATCTTCTCTGGAGAAAAGCCTGTTTACGTCTTGTGCCCAGGTTTTGACTAAGCTGTTTGTCTTAACTGTTGAGATATAATGTTCTTTGTATATTCTGGATACAGGCCCTTTATCAGATATGTGTTTTGCAAATATATTCTCTTGGTCTGTTGCTTGTATTTTCATTTTTTTAAAAAATATATTTTTATTGATTTCAGAGAGGAAGGGAGAGGGAGAGAGAGATAGAAACATCAGTGATGAGAGAGAACCATTGACCAGCTGCCTCCTGCACGCCCCCTACTGGGGATCAAGCCCGCAACCTGGGCATATATGCCCTTGACTGGAATTGAACCTGGGACCCCTCAGTCCACAGGCTGACGCTCTATCCACTGAGCCAAACTAGCTACGGTATATTTTCATTTTCTTTTTTTTAACATATTTCTTTATTGATTTCAGAGAGAAAGGGAGAAGGGGAGAGAGAGCAAAACATCAATGATGAGAATCACTGATTGGCTGCCTCCAGCAGGTCCCCTGCTGGAGAAACGAATCAGTCTGCAGGCCAACGCTCTATCCACTGAGCCAAACCAGTTAGGGCTATTTTCATTTTCTTGATGGTATCTTTTGAAGCACAACATTTTTAATTTTGATGAGGTTGAACTTATCAATTTTTTTTTCTTTTATGGATTGTGTTTCTGGTACTATATCTAAAAAAAAAAAAAATCTTTGCCTAATTTATGGATTTTATCATATAGTATCTCCTAAGCTTTATTGTTTTAGTTCTTATATTTAATTCCATGATCAATTTCTAGTTAACTGTTTAAGTTCATTTTTTTTGGCATGTATTTATCCATTTGTCCCAGCACTATTTTTTTTTTTAAAAGGCTATCCTTTGCCCCAATTCAATGGCTTGGCACTTTTGTTAAAAATCAATTTACCAAAAATATAAGGGTTTATTCCTGGACTCTCTATTGTTGCACTGATTTGCATGTCTTGTATCATATCAATACCACACTGTCTCGATTATTGCAGCTTTGTAGTGAGGTTTGAAATATAGAAGTGTGAGCCTTCCAACTTTGTTCTTTGTTTTAGAAATTGCTTTGGCTATTCTGGATCTTTGAAATTTCATATAAATTTTAGGATCATTTCATCAGTTTCTGAGAAAAAAATTTGCTAGAATTTTGGCAGGGACTGTGTTGATTCTATAGATTAATTCCCATGTGATCAAAATTAATCTTGAAAATTTATCCACGCTTGGTTTATGGCCAAGCAGGAAGTCTGTCCTGGAGAGGGGTCCTCACGCATGCACTCTGTGGAGTGTTCTGCAGACGTTATTTAAGTCAAGCTGGTGACAGGACTGTTCAATTGTTTTATTTCCTTGCTGATTTTCTGTCTAGTTGTTCTATCCATTATTGAGGTAGAATATTAAAATCTCCAGCTATTATTTTTCAATTGTCTTTCAATTTATCCCTTCAATTCTGCTAGTTTTTGTTTCATGTATTATGGGTCTCTGTTGTTAGGTGCAAATATATTCATAATTGTTATATCTTTCTACTCAATTTATGTTTTACTCATTATAAATGCCCTCTTTGTCTCCAGTAACATTTTTTTTGGTCCTTACTATTTTGTCTGATGTTAGAATAGCTACTCCAGATCTCTTTTGGTCATTATTTGCATGACATATCTTATCCGCCCTTTTACTTTCACCTACTTGTGCTTTCAATCTAAAACAGGTCTTTTGTAGACAGCATATAGTTGGGTCCTGTGGGTTTTTTCCCAATCTAGTCTCACAAGCTCCACCTTTTTATTGGAGCATTTAGGTTTTTTAAATTTTATGTGATTGGACCGTAGGATTTACATTTACCATTGTACGACTTGTTTTCCACATCTTGTGGCTTTTCTTTTTTTTGTTTGTAGTGGCTTTGTTCCTATGATCTTTCATTACCACCTTCGTTCATGTTAAATATATTTTTCCTGGCATATCATTTAAATGCCTTTTTTGATCTTGTTTTGTTTACTGTATATTTTAAAGTTATTTTCTTCGTGGTTCCTCTGGGAATTACAATATGCAGTTTAATGTAAAACAATTTCAGATTAATACTTATTTCTAATGATATACAGAAACTTTGTTCTGATATAGCTTCCTTCCCCATGCCCTCTTTGTGCTGTTACTGTCACACAAACAATGTGTTTATATACTGTCAGCCCGTCGGAACAGTTTGCAATGACTGTCTTATGTATTTTTAAAACATTAGGAGAAGAAAAAAGTTTAAAAACATGCCCATGCTGTCTTTTTTATTTACCTATGCAATTCTCTTCAGCAGTGCTTCTTATTTCTCTGTGCTGATCTGAGTTACCATCTGCCTGAAGGACACCCTTTAGTTCTTCTTGTAGGTCAGATCTGCTGGCAACAAATGCTCTGTATCTTTGCTTTTCTGGGAATAGCTTCATGTCTCCTTTCCTAAAGCCACTTTTGCTAGATACGGACTTATTGGTCAATAGCCTTTTTCTTTCAGTCCTCTGAATACGACATCCCACTGCATTATGGCCTCCATGATTGCTCAAGAGGAGTCAGCTGTTAATCTTATTGAGGCATCTATGTACCTGGTATCTTATTTTTCTCTTGCTGCTTTCAGGACTGTCTCATTTTCTTTGATGTGTGACAGTTTGGTTATGATGTGTCTAGGTGTGAATTTCTGACTTTATCCTACTTAAAATTTGTTAACCTTTTTGGATGTATAGAATAATATTTTTCATCTAATTGAGAAGATTTTGGCCATTATTTCTTCAATTTTTTTTACCCCATTCTTTCTCCTCTCTTTCTGGATTCCCATTAAGCATATGCTTGTATGCTTTATGATGTACCCATGTTCACTTTTCTTTCTTTCTTTCTTCCTTCCTTCCTTCCTTCCTTCCTTCCTTCCTTCCTTCCTTCCTTCCTTCTTCCTTTCTTTCTTTCTTTCCTTTCCTTTCCTTTCCTTTCCCTTCTTTCTTTTTCTTTCTTTCTTCCTTCCTTCCTTCCTTCCTTCCTTCCTTCCTTCCTTCCTTCCTTCCTTCCTTCCTTCTTTCTTTCTTTCTTTCTTTCTCTCTTTCCTTAGACTGCATAATACATCGACCTTCCTTCCAGTTTGTTGGTTCTTTTACTCTGTGAGCTCCAATCTAATGAATTTTTAATTTCAGTTATTGTATTTTTACACACTAGTATTTTTACTTAGCTCTTTTCTAAATAAAATTTCTATATCATTACTGAAATTCTCTCTTTAGTGAGAGTTGTCATACTCACTTTCAAACTCTTTAAACATTGATTCCTTTGGTTCTTTGAACATATACTATATAGTAGCTGATCTGAAGCCTTGGCTACTAAATTCAACACTACAGCCCTCTCGGGACACTTTCTGTTGCCTGTGGGTTAGTCCCCTCCCCCCCCCCCGCCCCCGCATATAAGACGTATTTTTGTGTTTCTCATAATTTTTTGGTTGAAACTGGACATTATAGATAATATATTGTAGCAGAAACAGCCCTTCCCCCATGATGTGTTGTTACTGTGGACTCTTTTCTTCTCCCTGTTGCTGTTCACTTGATTAGTGACTTTTCTGAACTAACGGTGTGGCCACTAAGTTCTCTGTCCTCCTTTAAAAAAAAAAAATCTTGCTTTTATGTTTAAACTAGGCTTCTAGGGGTCACCCTTAGGTTAGTGTAGTTTAATGGTCAGTCAGTTAAATGTCATTAGGCCATTTGTCAAGGAGATCTGTGTGTTGCAGGGAATTCACAAGTCAGCCTTAGCTTTCACTCGTGCTTGTGCAGGGTCTCAAGGTCAGCCAGAGGTGAATGACTGGAGCCCTCTCTTTCCCTAGGTCTTCCCTGAGCGTGCGCACATCTGTGTGCACATGTGCAGTCTTCAAGGTCCCCAGGAATATGTCAGCGTTTTTCACCCCCCCACCCCCCCGCCATGGTCATCTAGTTAGGTTTAGTCCCTGTTTGTTCCAATTGAGACCAGAGTGTTGGGCAGCTCCAATGAGCATAATTCCAGCATCCATAATTTTTTTTTCTTTTATCCTCACACAAGGACACATTCATTGATTTTAGAGATAGAAAGGGAGAGAGAGAGGGAGGGAGGGAGGGAGAGAGAGAGAGAGAGAGAGAGAGAGAGAGAGAGAGAGAGAGAGAAACATTGATGTGACAGAGAAACATGGATCAGTTGCCTCCTGGACATGCCATGACTGGGGATGGAACTTGCAACCTAGGTATGTGCCCTGACCAGGAATTGAACCTATAACCCTTTGGTGCACAGGATGATGCTCCAACCGACGGAGCCACCCAGCCAGGGCCAGCACCCATTGTTTCTGATGATGCCGGAGGAATGCAGCTTTTCCAGGGAGCTCATGACGAGTCAAAATACTGAATGCACTGTGGGGATGGGGTTCTTAATGGGACCCCCAAAGAGGCCAATCTCCGGCACTGTCTGTGAAGTGCTCGCTTTTCATGGAGCTGGCGGGGAGGTGACAACAGCCCAGGTTAAACCATCACAGGCCGTATTCTTCTCACCAAGGCCCAGTTCTGCATGAGTAAATGTTTCTCACTTGTCCTGCCTGTTTGGTAATTTCCAGACTCTGAAATTACTGACTGGAGAGTTTTGTCAGTATTTTTATTGCTTTTGCGGGGAGGGATTCACCAAGGTCCTCTCTCCATCACGTTGGAAGTCCCATCTGTCCTCCAGGCCTTCTTGAGTTACCAAATGTGCCTCAGTTAATCACCAGAAGTTCTCTGATGAAGAAAAATAGACACCACACTCCTCTTCAGCTCCCAAGGCCCAGTTGCACTTGGAAGCTAGACTTTTGACCAGGAATCTTTGCTGATCACACCTCTAGTGGGGGGAGGGGGGGAGATATTCAGCATTATAGCTAAACCTCAGCAGAGCAGACAGACTGTTCAAATCAGAGCTGGCAGACTGAGGGAGTGCCCCTGGGTCTGTCACTCATTAACTGTGCTTCTGTGGAGCAAGTCCAACGGCATTTCTGCCTAAACCTCAGTTTCCTTCTCTGCCAGGCGGGCTTACCGTGGGCAGCTTTGCCCCAGAGGACTGTTGCAAGGTCGGGTATGAAAACGGAGAGGATATATATAAAAGTCACCTGGGGAAGTACCGAAGGCCACGCATCCAGTACTGACTACTATTAACTGCCGCTTGGGTTTTCTGTGAGTTGGCAACGCTGTGTCACTGAGGATTGAGAACAACTCTCTCAGCTCTGACGGGAAGACAATTAGTACGATGGCAAATGTCTGTGTTCTTCTCTGGACCTGACGGACATCTGTGAGCCGGTGAGCACTGTTCCTCGGGAATCCGTACGTGAGGCCACGCTTTTGTATCAGGAAGATCACTTGGAAGTGTCCGTGTTTAGCTGGCTCTCCGCCTGGAGCTGCGGGGCACAGAGCCAAGTGCCTGGCTCACGTTACAGGGCCTTGGCCCCACTTGCGAAAACACAGTTGTCCGACAGATGTAGACAGAGCCCGGCACTGCCCTGGTCACCGCTCTCCCCGAAGAGACGCCAAGCCCTGACGGTCTATCAACAGCTGGGCTTTGTGAATGTGGCCATTGTGCTTCTAAATGCCCTGCTTTGTGGCTTCACGCTCCGGTGACACAGCGCAGTGGTATGCTACTGGCCGGCTCACAGATCTGAGAGCGTCTGTGCAGAGCGCTCGTTCCTAAGTGCGAGCATCAGAGAAGGAGCACGCAGAGCCCGGGCCCCCACCGCACACTGGTCCGAAACGCAGACAAAGCTGCCTGAGTGCTCCTGGGACGGCGCCCACCTCTCCGCAGGGGGAAACGGTGTATCTCACGAAAAACCCCGACAACACAACCGTGCAGTGCTCACGTGCTCACGCACAGACACCTTGTTACTGCTCAGAGCTCGCCTGTGACAAAGGGCAGCCAGTCACGAGCGGGCCCACCTGGCCCGCACGCAGTCCTGCCTGACCATCAGCTCCCGCCCCCTCTTGCTTCTTGGGGACAAGTGTTTTCGGCATCAAACAGCTCTGAATGGTGCCGCCGGTCCAGGCTGCACGAGACCCGGCTCCTCCTTTTTGTTTCCTTCTGCCCCACCCCATTTCTTTTCCTCAAATTAATAACCTCAAACAACTCTCCATTTAAAGAAGGGGATGAGCTAAGACCTCTCATTAAAAGAGAAAGAAGAGGGTTGATTCATTGAAAGCAAACCCACCAAATTCCCTTCCAAGCACATAGAAAATCACCGGGCTGCAGAACGAGGCTTGTGAGAAAGGCGTGTCGCTCAAAGCATTCTGAGCTTATCGTTAACGTGTGCGCCAGGCGGCCGAGCCAAGTGCCCGGGACCTCGCAGACGCCGGAGCCCCTCACCCCCACCGAGGAAGGAACAGAAGACACGCTGCCGTCACAGCTCTATTTATGGACAACCTGACTCAGTGAACACGCAGAGCCGTGCCTGCCTTTCCATTCCTTCCTCACCAAGGGGCAGGTCCCCACCTGCTGCTGCCCGGGAGTCCACGGCAACGGGTTTCCAACACGAACACACACACCTTCCAAGATACAGCAGAGACCATGCTTGTCTCAGCCTCCACAGGTTAGCAAGATGGTCCTCACACCAACCGCCAGCCGCTGGTGGTTTGCAGGTGATGGTCGGGTTTATCTATTCTAGACAAACACTAAGATATTTAAGCCAATGTCTGAGCCCCTCGAAGGCACAGAGTCCATGGGAGGTTGGCTCCACATCTCTGTGTAGAGCAGTGGTTCTCAACCTCTGGCCCTTTAAATACAGTTCCTCATGCTGTGACCCAACCATAAAATTATTTTTGTTGCTACTTCATAACTGCAATGTTGCTGCTGTTATGAATCATAATGTAAATATCTGATATGCAGACCCCTGTGAAAGGGTCGTTCGACCGCCAAGGGGTTGCGACATCCCAGAGAGGCACACACCGTGCGGAGAGGCCGCCGCCGTGGCACCTGGGAAGGGAGCAGCTCGAGGTCCCGCTCCACGGCCTGCAGCTCCGGGCTGGGAACCGGAGGAGCTCCCCTCGCAGGGTCTCAAGAGAGCGACTTGTAGAGCTGCTGGGCTCCCGTTGCGACCGGCCGCAGTCCCCATCTCTGTGTGGCACGCGGTGCCGTTTTTACGCCTGGTGACCGCCGTGCAGACATCCACGTCATTCAGGCTGGACCCTAACAAACTAGGTGCACAGCTGAGCTCAGCCTCCTCTGCGTCGTGTGGCAGGACGTCCACAATATTAACGACGCCGCGTGCCTGCTCACCGTAATACAGACTCTTTCAATCATCGTAGGGAACGGGAAGGCCTCAGACGCGGGCGCCGGGCCAGGTTAGTAAAACTTTCCATGAGGAAAGCCTTTTGTTGTCTCCCAGAGCAGCTTAAGCTCAGGAAAGGAGGGGTGGAGGGGCTCGCGGCCCAGACTCGGGGCAGACACGATCCTGGCCGCCTGGTCCACCTGCTTGCTGCTTTAATGACATCGAGACTTCTGGAAACCCTAGAGCTCCTGGAGGAGCTGAAAGGGCCGATTGTGGATTGTGGTGGAGGCGGCAGGGAGGTCGAGGTGACAACAGGGGGCTTTGGCGGCAGACAAGCCAACGCCTTGGGAGCCATCGCTCCAGTTGTAAAGCTCTAAGGAGGGGCTCCGTTTCAGCCAAACTGGGGTGCAGGTCCCCTTCACACAAATGCTGGACTACACCGTGTGCTTCAGAAATGTTTAGGATAGGCTTCCAGCGAATGTATGAAAGTGGGGCACATAAGCAATGATGCTGGTGAGGGTGCGTGGGGGTGAACTGCACGCTCCACGTGAGTAAACCGAGGCCATCCCCTGCCCGGGGGGTGGGGGGTGGTCTCCTTGTGCCGCTCTCGACAACGGCAATCCACAGAAAGCCTGTCCGAGACAGGGCTCACGTGCAGCTTTTATGTCACATTTTTTAAATCTACATTTCAAATAACATGAGGTCCATAAAACCAATCTTTAAAAGACATGCTCTTGTGGTTCTACTATGATCGGGAAGTCTAAACTGAAAGCCAAAGTCTTAGGAATATTGTTAAACCAAAGAATAAACTGTAATTGAAATATATTTATGGGCTGAGTACCTTTGAAACAAAACCTGAGAGTAGAAACAACCCCAAACAAAGACATCCTGAAATAAGCTGGGATTCCCTTTGAGGTGCGTTTTCTGGGAAGAATGATGGAACATAACTGGGTGAAGAGGTCATACCACAATAAGGTGTTGCAACTCCAAAAGGCTGAGCAACCTGTTCTAGAGATACCGTGAAGTCCGCGGGGCAGGTGACACGCTGGCCTGGAGACGTGGTACAGGTACCCTCCTGGCAAAGGCACACCTGCTGCTCACCCTTCCCCTCCCTGCCCAGGATCAGCCCTGGCCACCCTCGCAGGCTGAGGCAGTGCTCCCAACACACCGAGCACACACTCTGGCACCCTCCGGAACCCTCCTCCACCCACAACAAGCAGGAATGTTGACCGTGTCCCCGTTGGACAAATTAATTTTAAAAAACCTCAGTTACACAGAACCTCACATGGGGGCCAGCAAAGCATCAGATCATGGAGCTGACGCACCACACAAGCCTTATGAAAGCAACGTAGTTCTGCCCACACCCCCGGTCACTCTCTCCAACCACCACATCAAGGAACCACAGTGCAAACCCACCCCAAACGCCCTCAGAATGTGGGGTGGGAGGCTGGAGGCTCAGGTTCCTGTGCTCATGGCGTGGCCTCGATTTGATGTCATGCCGTCCCGGGTCTGACCTGCATGGACATCGCTGCTCTAACCAGAGGGCGGGTTCCAGGTTCCGAGGGGTCAGGCTTGGCACAAAAACCTGGCCTCAAGGTCCTCCCATGATGCCCTGTCAGTCTGGCTCAAGTGGATAGAGTGTTGGCCTGCAGATTGAAGGGTCCTGGGTTTGATTCTGATCAAAGGCACGTCGTACCTTGGTTGAGGCTTGATCCTTAGCCCTGGTTGGGCTGCATGCTGGAGGCAACCAATTGATTTTTCTCTCTCACATCAACATTTCTCTCTCTATCTCTCTCTCTCTTCCCTTCCACTCTCTAAAAATCGATGGAAAAAAATCCTAGGGAGAGGATCAATAATAATAATAGAAATAAATAAATAAAGATCTTCCCAGGAGCCCTGACTTCTCGGCAGGCGGTTTGCCCACCCTCTGGTGAGACAGGTGCTTTCTCCTCACAGCGGCTGCACAGCGTTAAGTACCCCAAGATTTCTGGGGAGAGCAGGGCCCAGCTATATTCCAAATGCCTACGGGCTCGGGAGACTTCAGCTGCTCAGACAGCAAGAGGCATCGGCTCTGCTTTCTGACGGGGACGGACAAGGTGTGGCTCCCGCTGCCAGGACCGGGCAGGGTCATCAGGCCTGAGTGCTCGGACCAATTCCAGCCCCTCAGGCCGGGGAGCCCCATCGAGGGAAGCCTAACGCGTGGGAGGCTGCATCCCAGAACCCTGAGCCTCTGGGAACGGCTGTTCCGTGGCAGAGGCTGGTCAGCCGTGGGCACCCACCACCAGCTCTAATGGGCCAAGGGGAATTTGCTCTCCCGTGGGGGCGGATCAGCGTCTCTGTAAGGAGCCCAAGGCCAGCAGGTACTCTGCAGGGGCTCGAGGCTTTCCCCGCGTGGTTCTGATTGAGAATCAGCAATGAAATGTCACATATGGGCGGGGGGGGGGGTGTGCATGAAAGAGGCACATATTTATAGATATCATTTACTGCTTTCTAGGGAGGCCTCTGGCACAGCTGTCTTAACCACGGTCCCAATCCTGACCCCAAAATGAACATTGCCTTGCTGTCCTGGGCCACACTGAAAAGCTTTGTTTATAACTGTCCTGGGACGGCGGAGACTTAGGGGAATAAGGCCCCCAAACGTGGCCTCAAATGGAGCAGACAGAACCTACGTGCGCGGAGCTGCTCTGGGCTGGGCCGCGGGACCTCTCAAGGGGCCCAGGACCACGTGTGTGACCTGGAGACAAGTGGGCAGACCAGGGGCGGTTCGTGCATGGCGGAGGGGCAGTGTGTGTGCGGCCGGGGCAGGAGGCTGAGGACAGGGAGCGACTCCTACACTGTTCTACAGATGACCATGATCACAGGGAAGCAAGAGGAGTATTTGGGGAAAATGAAGAGCAGACGACCTGCTATAGAGCGTCCTGACCACACAGGTGAGCAGCGTGGGGACTGATGCGGAGGCACAGGCGTCTGAAAGATGTTTGGAGGCAGGACCTCCAGGACTGGAGCCTGGTGTCAGCTGGGAGAGTGACGGGGGGAGTAGGAGCCCATCGGAGGCACCGGGTGGGTGTCAGAGCCCAGAGGAGCAGGAGGGTGCAGTCTTTGGGCACCCGGAGCTCCATGTCCACACCCCACCAGGCTGACAGGGGCAGGGCAATCAGCAGAGGCTGCCCCATGGGGCTGGGCCTGTGTGACAATGACCATCCCCTGAACTGAGGGACTCAGGGTGACTGTCTTACTCAGCTTTGACCTCTCAACCAAGTCTGGCTCCTGCCATCAAGCGAACCAAATCCAGAGGGGCCCAGAGACTGGCCCAGGGCTTTGGCCCTGGCACCCCTCACACGCCAGCACCTCCCATGCTGGCACCTTCTCAAAGGGCAGAACTAGCACCTGTGAGTCCACTGAATGTGAAACACTGCCCAGTCATGAGCACCCCTCCTGGGAAAGGCTGCGGCTGCCCCTGAGGTGCCAGGGTCACGGGACACAGGCTGGAGGGGCTTGCCGGGCATCTGCCCTCGCCCAGGAGGGATGGAGGCCAGGGCAGCACCCCAAGAGGAGAGGTGTGTGCCCCTGACCGCTCCCCACTCGCCTTCAGCTGGACCGTCCGTGCCCAGGTCCGGGAAACAGCTTACACTTATGTGGATCGTTTGTGCTCGCAGCCCAGGAAAGTGCTAGCGACCGGCGCTTAGCAAGCAGATCATGGTGATCAAGGTGCAAGTCAGGACTGCCTGCTGCCCTCAGCCGCAGCCCAGCTTGTGCCCAAGGAAACGTCGGCCCTTTACATAAATATGCTGCGAACCACCATAGGCGCCTTGTTACTATTTTACAGGAAGGCCACGGCACCGAGATTTCCACACCATCGTCCTGCCTGCCACGCTGTGACATGTCTGCAGGGAGAGCCGCCTGCCGTGCTGGGGCTCAGGAGCCGGGGTGCACTCCTCCACCAAGCAGCGAGTTTGCACACCCCTCCTTCGCACACTCACACGGTGCAAAGCCAGGCGCCCACCTGCGGCCGCGGGCACTTACCGTCATCCAGGTACAGCTGGTCCAACTCCTGAGGCTCTCGCTTGACCGATACGGGAGTGGGGGCCAGACCCTGATTATTGTCCTCACGCACCTCGGGCAGCGGCAGAGGCCGGGCGGCTGCAGGCTCTTTTTCCGGAACCTTCGGCAGTTGGTGCTGCTGGTGGCCCATCCCCGGTGGGCGGGTTGGGCTGCAGGACTGCAAACAGGTCGGCTCTTGGGTACCGGATGGCAGTGCAGTCGAGGGGCTGTGGGGACAGAGTGCTGGCTGGCCACCCGGGGGACGGCTGCTGCTCAGCTGTGGACTCACCTGTGGCTGCAGCAGGGCGGGGGGCGGCTGCTGGGGGGAGCCGGGGTGCACACCCACGGGCCTGGGCATCTCAGGGCCGGCGAGGACCCCCGCAGCTGGCCGCTGAAGTCCGAGGGGGCTGTGGCCCGGGCTGGCCATGCCCTTGCTGTAGGGGGCGGAGGACAGGTCGTGCAGCTTCGGGCTGGTGCTGGGCGGCGGAGACATCATGGTGCTCCTCTGGAGGCAGGGCGGGAAGCCGGCCACGAGGCAGGACCCCGGGTCGGGGGGCAGGGCCAGCTGTTGGCTGTAGCAGGGCTTCGGGAGCGGGCTCAGGCCCTGGCTCATTGGTCCGCAGGTCAGGGCTGGCTCGTAGTCATCGGTGGGCTCTGTTTTTATGGTTGGAACTGTGAGAAGAAAAAAACGTTACACAAACATGGCTGCAGATGGGTGCGAGGGGCGGGCTGCGGCCAGGACACCCTCTGAAGACAAACAGCGTCTTGACTGAGCCCTGTGTCTCCCGCCCGGTTCTCCCACCCAATTAAAAAGGAGGGCGTGAGTCATCGGCTCCGAAAGCCACAGCTGCTTCTAATACCGAGAAAACTATTTTCCTTGGAATCTCCCACGGCACTAATGTGCTATAAAAATCCATTTGCAAACGGCAGTAGAAGCCCTGGACCCGAGGGCCCACGGATTTGTAGCAATCAAAGTGAGAATGTGAACTTGGACGCACGGCTGCATCTGTGCGCTACCGCCGCCATCTGATAAGTGTCTGCGCAGGCGGTGAGCGTGAGGACAAGCGTGCGGCGCACACACCCGACGGCGGCGTCAGGAGAGGAGCCGTCAGCGCCAGGAACGGAAAGGCCGCCTCTCCTTCCCGCCCCTCGGCTTCCACTCCAGAACAAGCGGCAATCCGCCGCCCTGGCCCGCGGGCGAGGCTCTGAGCTGCTTCGAGTGCACCCCTGCCTCCTCGCTAGGAAGCGGACACGGCTGAGAACGGGCTGGGATGCAGCTGAAGGCAGACGGAAGAGGAGAGGGTGCCGCAGGCCCGGGTCCTGCAGGGGGTGTCGGGGGAAGGCGCACGGTGCCCGTGTCCTGTTTTCTCGTCGTCTTCATTTATGCCCATTTCCAGAGACATCTCGGTGGTCGGGGTTGTTCTGAGTGACAGCGATCGCACACATTGCCAGCACGTGCCCGTGCGGCTTCAAAGACTGTAGCGTGACAAGGAGCTGTCATTTGAGGGACACTCCTCAGTCACAGCGTGGGGCCTACGCAGGCAGCCTCCTCCTCAAGCAACTAAAAGCGTATTTACATCTTGAGACAAAATGTTTAAGGAAGGTCTTGACTCAGCAAGTGTGCTGTCTGCTCTGCCCTGTGGCCGGGTGCCCGTGGGTCCCCAGGCAGCTGGGTGGGGACATTAGGTTGGAGCTGCCTGGCATGCCCTGGGACAGGTGTGCCCTGGGGCAGGCGTCCGCTTGCTGGGTCCCTTGTCTCTCACATGAAGGCGGCACTCAGACTAAACGGTGAGGACGGTTCCCGGCGAGTGATCCCCATGAAGGTCCACGCCTGAGTTTTCAGCTCCGGGGTTTCACCACGGGACAGCGTGTCCCAGCTGGACTCACATCACACATCCGTCGTTACGGTGTCCCTTTGCACACAGACCAGGGTGCGTGGATTACAGTCTGTGGACCTGGGCGGTGTGGACAGTGAGTGGAAGGCAGGGAGGAAACGCAGGGTCACAGCAGTTATGAGGCCTCCACCCAGCATTGCCACAACCACGGTCGGTGACTCCCAGGAGCTGTTCAGTGAAGCCGCGTGTGGCTGAGAGCTGTGAGGCCTTCAGGCTGCGTGCAAGAAGGCCACGCTGCCTCCCCCCGGGGGCCTGGGCGCCCCAGCATCCTGAGGCACGTTGGGTCCAGTTCGGCTGACCTGGCAAGTGCTGGGGGGCAGGCGAACCCGGGGGATGAATGGAGCGCGGGCAGACTTTACGTGGGTGCCCGAGGGGGCACTGGTGGGCTGTGAGCAGACACAGGTATTGCAACCAGTGCCCGGCCCGCCCCGTATCACTCCACAGCTCCGCTCGTGGTGGGGGAGGGCTTTCCTTTGTTTCAGGAGAGCACTGCTGGTCAGGGGCCAGGACGAAGGGCTCCTCTCCTCCTGTTGTCCCGAGGAGCCTGTCAGTGGCTGCAGAAGGGACAAGAAGAGCTGGCTGTCCTCCGGGGTAAATGTTAATTCCGTGTTGATCACATCAGTGACACACCCGCAGGCCCTGGGCCGGCTAGCAGTTGGGAGTCCTGGGAGGCAGGTGGCTCCCGAGGGCGGGTGTGTGTCCGGAAGAGCCGCCACCCTGTGACGAGGCTGTGAGTGCCTGTGGCCTGTGGCCCTGAGCGTGTGCAGAAGAGGATGTGTGGCTTGGTCAGGTGGCCCCTGGGAAGGCACCCTCTCCTAGGGTCTCCCTTAACTTCCTAATCGGCCCCCAGTGACGGGGTCCTGCTGGCGAGCACCCCAGCTGGGGCTTCCTGCCTCTGCTCCCTCTGGCCGCCTGACGCAGGCAGACTCCCTGCCACGTGCCCGTGTCCACAGACAGGCAGGGGACGAGCTAGACCCGGGCTGCCGGGACCGCGATGACGTCCTCACAGTTAATAGAGAACAGCTGCAGCCCCAGGCTTCACACTGGAGAGTTGAGCGTGCGAAGGCGGCCTCCGCTCCTCCACCTTGAGGGGCTGAGCTCCAGGCAGATGGATGGCTGAGCTCCCTGCAGCCCCTTGCTGGCCAGCATTACCCTCGGACAGTCCCTGGGGCCGGCTCTGTGGTCCAGGTGCAGGTCCAGGCACTGGCCCAACCAGGAACCTCCCTCCTGTTCCCAGAATGTTGTGAACCCAGAAGTGGGCAAGGAGGCAGGTCGATGGCTGCTAAACACGCCCCATGAGCAAATGCGCCCCCGGCAGGACCAGTGTCTCCCGTTCCAAAGGCGCCTGCGTGAAATCGGGCGTCCAGAGCAGCAAAGGTAACAGTCCGCACGGGTTTGGTAACTTTCAGAGTTCACGGATGCCTGGCACTTAAACTAAGGGCCTTATGGGACTGTCCGGCCCCGGAGTCAGCCAGGCACGAGGGCCTGTGTGTCTCTCAGGATGCGTCCCCTGAGTTCGTTAAACCTCTTACCGGTCTACTCTGCACCACATTGAAGGTGCAGCCTGACAGAGCGGCCCGGGAAACGCCAGCAGCGTGACCTACTCGCCGTGCTGCCAAGCCAGCGATTGTGGGGGCTGGTCCGCGGCCGAGCGGGCGCCTGCAATGGGCAGGAGCAGGCTGCTGTGCCTGCTGGGTGGCCACAGTGTCACTGACCACCTGTTCAAGCCCCCGTGGCACCAGCACTGACTCCCACATCAGCCTGCTCCCAGGGCTCCTTCCGGGAAAATCCCACAGAGTACCTGTTGGGGGCCTTGGGAGTCCCCAGCTGGGCCGGGCGGGCGGCGGGACGGGACGACACAGGGGACTGGGCACCCCCTATGGCTTCAGAAGGGTGGAGCGTGGACATAGGGCTGAATTCATCAGGCTGGACCAGCCCACCCAGCCTTCTGGGGACTCCCGGCGACCAGGCCCTCTCCCCTCAGACACCCTTCCCTGCGTCTGCAGCCGCTGCCACTCACACCCACGAGGTGGTCTGCTCCCCGCGGGCACCGTGCTCCCCGTTTACCCCAAGGCCCACTCCAGAGGCCCAACACGAGGCCACGACAGACCCCCTTGTGGAGTGAACGAGTGCAGGTCACGGAGGTGGTCCCTGCCCTGCCTGCTCCGGGGACTCCGCACAGCCCAGGACAGAGACGCCTGATGATTCAGCACCGGGAAGGGGCTCCGGGACACACTGCCTGGCCGCAGGCTGAGACAGACAGGCGAGGGTGCCCCTGCCAGCCCGCGGGCGTGTGATAACTCGGGAAGGCACACCCGACCCTCCAGGGACGGAGCCGCAGCCCATGCTCCTGTGGTGTCCACGGAAGTGACCCTGCTTGTGCCTGTTTCTCGTGTGGTTTTCAAAGGAAACGAACACCTCCCTGTCAATCAGCCACCAAGGAGATGCCTCCTGTTTCCCATCAGTGAGGGAGGAGGACGTGTCCGCGCAGAGGCCTCAGCAGAGCGCCTGTCTCGCGGCTGGCGGGCGGGTCTCGTCCACCCGGAGCAGTTTCCTCCCAGCACGGAGGCTCCCTGCGTCCACCCCCTTGCTCGTCCGGCGGGAGGGCTGGTAGCGGGAGGCCATGCCAGGGACACCGAGGTGAGCGGAGGGGCACCTATAATCCACGCTTGCTACAGGCAGCCTACGGGGAGGGGTCCGCGCTGGTCTTCAGGCTGCTGGGTCCCCCTCAGCGCGACCCAGCAACTGGCCCCTGTGGAGACGGGTCTGACCCAAAGGCCCCACCTCCCCCGGAGCTGCAGTCTGCTCCGTGCGCGGCGCTGAGGCCCCCTGTGCCTGACACCAGCGCCTCACTGACAGGGCTCCGGGCTCCGGTCCCAGGAGTGGTGGCATCAGGCCCACCCCCACCCCAGGGGCATCCCTCACAGCCTTGAGACGCTGTCTCCAGGAGCCAGGCTGCAGGGTCTTCTCCCTCTGCCACATGCATACGACAACTCTGGAGACAATGGGAGTGGGTGAGGCTCTGTCCTAGGATGCGCCCCCCCCCCCGCCACAGCCCCCCCACAAAGGCAGTCTGTGGGCCAAACAGCATTCCAGAACATTCCTGGCCTCGCTCAGAGAAATCCAAGTCTGGCACTGGGCTCCTTTCCCCACAGGGCAATGGTGGTGGGAGGTGCCTTCCGAGGAGGTGGCTCCGCCCCAGTTTCTGTCCTGTGGCCAGAGGGGGCGAGGGGGAGGTATGCTTCCTGCAGGCCCACCTGCCACCTAGGCCCCCACCTTTCCAGGGTGGGTGCCACGTGGACAGGCTCTGGGCCCGGTCCTCAAGGCCCCCAGATGGGCCCCACCGCCGTACCTCACACAGACCATCAGAAGTCAATGTGCCCCTGCCCCTTTGAGGCTCAGCCACCGTCACCCCATCCACACACCCATCTGACACCTCTCAGAATTCGCCCCAGAGAGCAAGCCGACAGGCCTGGGCCCAGGATGTTGGGTGAACAGCTAATCTCTACCCTGCCTGTGACCCCGGGGTGCATCTGTAAGTGGCCACCACTGGCTGTTTTTTGTTTTTGTTTATTTTTAATTTTCTTTTAAAATATGTTTTTATTGATTTTTAGAGAGAGAAGAAGGGAGAAGGATAGAGAGACAGAAACATCATCCATGAGAGAGAAACATCCTCTGTCAGCTGCCCCCTGCATGACCCCTCCTGGGGATCAAGCCTGCAGCCGGGGCATGTGCCCTGACTGAGAATTGAACCAACAACCTCTTGGTTCCCGGGCTGATGCCCAACCACTGAGCAACACCGGCCTGGCCTGGATGTTTTAATCGGTGAACAGAACGAAGGCGGCCAGTGGGCTGAGCTGACAGTGACTCAGCCCTGGGCAGTGACAAGATGCTGGTGCAAAATCAAATTTGGTCCCCACTTGGCCTCTACCCCTAGGCTTCCTCTTGGATTAAAAACACAGTTGTCGGGGCCACTCCCTGGGGTGTGGGGGGCAGCATGATGTTCCTGCCTGGCAGGGAGTCCAGATGGTCAGGGCCTGTGGGTCCTCACGCAGAGCACATTTTCTCACTTTCGCTGTCAAACGCTGAGCGCACTGACCGCCTTCCCTCGCCTACAGGTGGACACGCAGCCAGTGTGGGATGCCACCACGGCCGTCACACCTGCCCGTCTGGGCTCAGCCCAGAACCAAGCACCGGAAGCCGGTGTCCTGCCTGTTCTCTGAGCAGCCCCATCCCTCCTCATGGGCAACCCCAGTAATTCCATCCTGAGTCTGGGTTTGGGCCCATCCTCTCTAACCAGTGGTGGCCCCGAGGGGCCTAAAGACAGGTGTTCTCTCCCTTTGTAACAGAAACGTTTGGGGACCCAGCCCCCTGAGTACAGTGCCTCCCAAATCCAACTGTGTTATTCAGAAACTATGACGGAACTTTAAATAGATACGAATGCAACCCACTGTGTGAATTCCCGGAGTTCAAATTATACTGTCATGTGCAGCCCCTTCCCCAGTGCAGCCTCCAGCCCAGGGCAGCCTCCAGCCCCAGTGCAGCCTCTGACCCCAGTGCAGCCTCTGACCCCAGTGCAGCCCCACCCCTGGTGAAAGGGGAAGCAAATGAAGGCAGGAGGAGCTTCCTGAGAAAGGGCAGACACCTTTATTTGTGCACTTTTGTCTGATACACTCCTTCCTAATGAGCAGCCTCACGTGCTTCTCCTGCCCATGGACCTGGGAAGGACACAGTGTCCACGCCTCACTCGGAGGGGGGACCACGGTCACAGCGCTGCCCGGTTCCTTGCCCTGAGCTTCCCGCGGGGCGAGCCTGGGTTGGAGTGAGTCCTGCTGTCACCCACTAGGCTATCGGCCGAGGGGATAATCACGAGACTCCCTTGGGCCTCAGTTTCCCCGCTGTAACAAAGAGAACGTCTACCTACAAGCTGGTGAGGGACACAGGGCACCATCAGGAACAAAGCCACTGGCACAGACTCCACACCTGGGGTTACTGCTGGGTCCCCTCCTGCTTCCGACAGCTGCCTCTGGCTGTGGGGCCAGCAGTTGGCGGGGAGCACAGCCCAGTTCTGGGGTTCGGACTGAACTGTGTCCCCAAATCCATGGGTTGAGACCCTAACACCCAGTGTCACTGTATTTGGAGATGGGCCTTTAGGAGGTAATTTAGGTTAAACGGGTCCTAAGCGGGGGTGGGGGTGGGGGGTGGGGGGGTGGGCCCTGGCCCGAGGGGGCTGTGGTCTTAACAGGAAGAGAGATCTCGCTCTGCCCACAGTTGTGTGACCACACAGGGAAGAGGTGGCGTCCGCAGCCTGGAAGGCGGTGCTTACTGGTCCCCACCCTGCCGGCACCTGACCTCTGACCCCGGCCTCCAGGACCGTGGGCAGTGGTGTGTGCGGCCCAGCCTGTGGCGTGGTGTGATGGCAGCCTGATCCCAATAGACTCCCTTATTCATCTGCAGTAACATCTGCTCACCAGGCAGTAATGGGACCGAGGGACAGGATGCACGCTAACCACCGGACTGTGGAAGGGGCTGGATGCAGGCAGGGTTCACCCTCTAACCGTGTCCCTCCTCACTGTGTGGGCACGTCTCCGTGACCTCAACCGTCGCAGCTTGAAAGACTCTACCAGGGAGGTCCCTTCCAAACCTGGGCAAACAGGTTTTGTTCTAAACCCCAGAAAACAAAGAGCAGACTAGCTCCTGTTTGTTGCAAACATTTGAGCCGAGTTTTACCATCAACGCACACACCAGAGTGATAACTTCAGGGCATGACTTATTTCAGAGAAGGAGAGAGGAAGCAGAAGGGAACCACGTGAACTGCCAGCTCCTGGGGCCAGGAGGGCCACTCTCCAGGTCCAGAGCCTGAGTGACCGCTGGACGTCAGGGGTGGAGCCCCAGGCACCCCGGCTCCCAGGTGGTCAGCACATCATTGGCTAGGTGCCGCTTCATGGCCACAGGTGGGCACCAGCCAGTCATTTCCAGGTTTGCTGATGTGGGGACCTGTCATTTGGTTAGGCTGATGGCAGATTACAGTTAAAATAGACCACACATAAAAAAATACATTGATCGAATTTCCAGATCAATAATTGACAGAACTGTGTGGGAAGGAACGGGATTCACAATATGCGGTTGCCTCCAAGCAGCTGTGCACCAAGGGCCTCGGCTCTGGTCTGAGGCCCAGGGAGCCTCACTGGGGCCCCCCAGGGCGAGTGGGAGGGAAGTGTCCTACAGCCGTGACGAGACCCCCTTGTGGAGGTGTCATGGGACAGGCTTCCTGGGAACGGGCCTCCCTCTGGTTCAGATCCCAATGCCTGTCCCACAGCCATCCCCGCTCGGGTCTCTCCAGGGCTCTCCAGTCCCACTTCCAACGCGCGGCCTGTGATCTGGAACGCCGGGTCAGAGGGCTCAGGGTGTGTGCTGGGGTCCTGGCGCAGACCATCCGGGCCAGGGTAGCCCCTCCAGCACGTGCCCCAATTCTCTGTCTTCTAACATGTAGGGGCCCTCCCAGCTCCAACTTGACCCCCTGACGGGAGGTCAGACACATGCTTCAGAAGCTGGGTCCACGCAGGCCAGGAGAGGCGAGGAGGGAACCTGCGTGGAAACACAGGCTTCCTGAGCCAGGTGGGTGGACGGCTTCCCCTCCCCGCGGCCCCCCCTCCCCGGCCCAGATCCCCATCACACGCTGAGCAACACAGTCACCCCCAGACCTGGCCTTGTCCTCACTCCTTTTTAGCCTGTGAGCTCCCGCCCCTGTCCTGCCAGTCCCAGCTGGGGACACAGCGGGTGTGGACATTCACCCCCAGGTCAGGCCCTGTGGACCCGCATCTGACGTTATGGAACAACTCTCAGAACCATGGGCCTCCTGGCAGCATGTCTGTCCTGTGGCGGTGCCAGGCCCTCAGCCACAGGGGACACACCCCTCCCAGGGCATCACCTGGGCACCTCTATTCTATCAGGTTTAAAATGTGGAGAGAGATTAGGACACCGGCCCCTCCTTTTCTGGCTGGAATAGCACGAGAGCCAGTAAAAACGGGAATTTAATGAGAACAGTCACTTGGTTCTATGACCCTTTAATGAGATGTGACGTCAAAGCCGGTGCACAAAGCTGGGGGCTGGCCCCGCTCCCAATACCAACTCACTCCCATGGGAGGAAGGTTCCAGAATGCTATGGGACCAGCTATGCTGCAGACCACAGCGGCCTGCCTGCTGAGTGCCTGGGTCTCGGGGCCCTGCAGGGAGCAGCTACTGGGACGGCGTCTCCTCCTTGCCATCCCCTCCGGCCACCCACCTGTCCCCCCTCAGCTTCATCTGCCTTTAGGAGGAAGTTCCCAGGATGCACAGTGTGGGTCAGAAATGTCGGCACGATCTGCTTTATCTGAAAGCCCGCAGGTGTTCTGTGATGAGGCACCGGCCTGGGAGCCAGCATGGACCCTGGCTGAGCCCCGCCTTGCACCTCCTGCTCCTGTCAGACAGAGATGAGAACAGTCCCCAGCAGAGGGGGCATGGGCAACCTTTCTGAAGGTTAATGCAGGGCCCTGCAGGCCTGAGGACTGGCCGTGGGGTTAGACATGCACGCCCCACAGGGGGCCACCTGCTTAAGTGAGGAGGGGTGTGTGTCCCCTGTGTGTCTGGGGCCAATGGCTCAAGCTCCCAGGGGCTCATTTCTTTGTTATAAAATGAGGGACATTTATGAGTTGAGGCCCAGGCAGGGCCCCGGGGTGAGGGGCAGGGGCTCTGGGCAGGAGACGAGAGGCCCAGGGCTCAGGTCCAGCCAGCACACCTCACAGAAGCCAGTGGCCACCTGAAGTCACTGTTAGGATGTATACCACGTACACAACGCTAAGTACTTTGGGGTTAAACTTTAATGCAATGAACTTGGGGGGAAATGAGCCAAAACGTTTGGTGGACTTGGAGCTCATGGTGCGGTTGAGGCTGCTGGGCGGAGGGAAGGCTGCGTGTCCAGGTCCATCTACAGTACACGCTCCAGCTGCCCTGAGAGCTGGGGCGGGCCGGCAGGCATCAGACCAAGGGGGCTGGAGGTGGGCCCTCACATGGTCAGCCACAACTCTGGGATCTGCAGAGACCTGTCTGCCACTCAGGCCCTGCTCTGGCCGCGGTGGGGTAATCCATGTGGCACCTGGCTCGGTTCCCGCTGCCACTCCCCTCTTCTCACTCTACTCCGACGTCTGAACTGAGTAATGCAAACAAGAAATCTACTCCCCTCTCTCCCTCTGGAGGTGGAGATGTGTTTTCAATCAGGGCATCCTTGGAGCAGGATGACCGACTTAACCAGGGTCCCTCTAGCGACGAGAGGATGGCTGAGGGTCCCCCTCTCGGTGGAGGTCCTTCTCCAGCTCCAAACCCCCTCCCGCAGGCAGGGCCATCCCGGGCACCTCTGTCCCTGGTCGGCGGTCGCTCTCAGGGGTTCAAGTGGTTTCTCCCACAGTCCCGAGAGGTCCTGTTGGGGACAAACAGCTGCATCGTCATCACCACGTGGCCTCCGTCCAGGACTGTGTCTGTGAAGGACAAGCAGGTTCCCAGCTGGGGAGTCCTGGCCACCGGGACCCGACAAAGGGAAGCTCCAGGCCCCTCACCTGCAGGGCCCCACCTTATCATCAACTCCCCAAGACACCAAAAATGTGTCATGATTTATTTTTCTCATTTTATGAAAGTCTGAGGTCCCAACTTGGAATTCTTTTTATCCCGTGAGCTCCCGCCCCTGTCCTGCCGTTCCCAACCGGGGAAACAGCGGTGTGGACCTCCATCCCCAGGTAGGCCCTGGGACCCGCATCTGACGTTGTGGAACAACTCTCAGAACCGAGGGGCCTCTGGGCAGCATCTGTCCTGTGGCGGTGCCAGGGCCTCAGCCACAGGGCATGACTGGGTGGAAGGAGCAGCTTCCTTTCAGAGGCGGCATTGGTGCCGTTCAATAAAAGCAGCGACAAGCAAGCACCTTGAGGAAGCTCCCGCTGTGTGTGAGCGCGCGCAGCTTTTCTAGAGTCCCACCAAGTGTTCTGCTCTGCCCTGCGTGCTGCCCCCGGGGCGGCCGGGGTGAGTGCAGGGCTCTCCTAGCAGCTGTGCCTCTGTTCACGGCCCTGCCTTTACCTGGAAGCTTTTCCCCGCTAAACACTCAGCCCCCAGAGAGGGTCAGGGAGCCGACCACCCTGAGCCCACGCAGACCAGCAGCCAGACGACCCACCCGACCGTGGCCTCTGCACTAGGCCGTGACAGGGTAGGGGTGGGAGTGGGCGTCAGCCCTGGGAGCTGATGGCTGGAGGTTTATCTGCTGTCATCGAAGGTAACATCAGAGCTGAGGCACGAGGTGGGGAAGGCAACAAGAGGGTGAACAGGTGTGGGTCCTTCCCAGGCCTCTGCCTCTGCCCAGCCACCAACACCGTCACCCTTCACGTCCAACACCGGAAAGGCCTGCATGGAGGAGGCGCAGCCTGCCCTGGGTGCTCTGTGAGAGCAGTGCCTTCCCCAGGTCCCTGTCCCAGAGCCAACAGCAGGAAAGCCCCACCATCCCCTACTTCCACCCAATTTCAAAGGAAAACCTAAGATGAGGTTTGACCTTACACATTTGCACATGAAAATGAACTTCAGGGGTGGGATTTAAATGGGTTTATGTCCATCGTCTTGTATGTTTCAACAGCACATTTCATGCGCTTGAAGGGAATCTGCCTGTCTCCATTAGCACACAGCAACCTGAGGCCGTTTCTGCCGTGGTCAGGTGGACAAGGCCCCCAAACCTGGAGGAGGACATTACAGCCTCACCACTGAGGTCTGAGAGAGAGGGACACAAACCAGAGTACCTTAACAGCAGGCGAACCTCTCCTGATGAATGCCATGCCCTATACCCTCCCCCGCCTCCCCCCACCAGAGCCCAACGGGCCACTGTGTCTTTGGAACTTAGGGTGGCAATCGGTCTCAGTGATGGGGTACTGGGTGGAGACGCTCTAAGTGACCTCCGGTGAGGGGGGGTTGGGCAAGGCACAAGGGCAGGCACCTGGTCCCATGCCCATTCCCACCTGCTTAGTGGGGTGAGTACACTCAATTCCAAAGCTAAGGAGGCGGCAATGCACGGCGAGGAAAACACCAGAACAAAACTGCTGCTGGAGCTCTAGTGTATCATTTGTTCATTTATTTATCTTAAACACCACACAAGGACAGCCCCACAGTCAGGCACGGAGTCAGATGCAGGTGGAGGTCCCTGCTCTCGGGGAGCTCACAGGCTAGGGGCGTGTTGAGTGGTCACAACCCCACAGGGCTTGGTGGACCCAGCCCAGGAAGGCAGGGAAGGCTGGGGCGCTCCCAGGGCAGCATGGGCACCTGCAGTTTCGTAGATAAGGAGTAAAAATTTCAGAGACAAGTGGTGAAAGGAGATGAGGGCCTGAGGAAAATAGGGCTCCCACCATCAGAAAGGCTTGGGAAGTCCAGGCCTTAGGGAGCCTCATGGACCCTGCTAATGGGATGGACCAGGGCTCTGTAGGTGAAGCTGGGGCACCAGCCAGAGGGAGAGGGGTCCAGGTGAGATGTCATTGAAAGCATGGTGATGAAGGTGCTGGAGGACCCGGGGCAGACGTAGAGCGTGGTGATGGAGAACCCGGGGCAGACCTAGAGCGTGGTGATGGGGGACCCGGGGCAGACCTAGAGCGTGGTGATGGAGGACCCGGGGCAGACGTACAGCGTGGTGATGGAGGACCCGGGGCAGATGTAGAGCGTGGTGATGGGGGACCCGGGGCAGACCTAGAACGTGGTGATGGAGGACCCGGGGCAGACGTACAGCGTGGTGATGGAGGACCCGGGGCAGATGTAGAGCGTGGTGATGGAGGACCCGGGGCAGACGTACAGCGTGGTGATGGGGGACCCGGGGCAGACCTAGAGCGTGGTGATGGAGGACCCGGGGCAGACGTACAGCGTGGTGATGGGGGACCCGGGGCAGACCTAGAACGTGGTGATGGAGGACCCGGGGCAGACGTACAGCGTGGTGATGGGGGACCCGGGGCAGATGTAGAGCGTGGTGATGGAGGACCCGGGGCAGACCTAGGGCGTGGTGATGGAGGACCCAGGGCAGACCTAGAGCGTGGTGATGGAGGACCCGGGGCAGACCTAGAGCGTGGTGATGAAGGACCCGGGGCAGACCTAGAGCGTGGTGATGGAGGACCTAGGGCAGATGTAGAGCGTCGTGATGGAGGACCTGGGGCAGATGTAGAGGGTGGGTCATGGTTACTGGGGCAGAGGGCAGCTCTGAGCTCTGTGGGAGTGAGACTGCAGCACTGAATGGCTGTGCAGGCGGGTGACCCTGGATGGCACATGGACAGCCCAGCATCACCCTGGGATCCCAGTTATGTGTCCTTGGAGGCCTCGGTCCCCCACATGGAAGAGGGTGTGCACGTCACACACAGGCTCCTTCCCCTGACACGGGTCATGTGTAACCCTCGGCACTTGTGAACTTGGAGCAGGGACTGCAGAGCTATTTTCTGAACTGCTTTACAAAGAAAATTTTCTTTATAAGGCCTAGGTTTTCTTTTAAAACATTCAATATCTGGTCAATCATGCTTGAAGTTTAATTAGAACATAATCATTACATTTCCAAAAAAATAAAAAAGACTAAATGTTTTCTTTTTAAGCGCTATTGTACCTTATTCTAGAGCGGACAGAGTTCATGGCCCACGTGCGATACATCACAAAGCCCCGCAGCCACGCGATCAGGAACAACCCCCTACTGGAACCCGCTCCGTGAGCTGCTGACAGCCACACCCCTACTCCGTGCACGCACTCACGATATGGCAATTTTACAACAAAATCTTACTTTTCACACCTTCAAAAGCTTGGCTAGTATTTGCCTCAAGGACAGTTCATTCCAACTGTTTGGTATCAACACCGATGTGCGAGAGCTTTCCATGACCTGTCTATGTAAATGGCGTTTTACGTTTAGAGAGAACAGAAACCTTCAAAAAAGTCTCCCTTTCACTGAGATGACGACATGGCTGCTCTTGCCATTAGTTTTCGGAGTACAATTTCCCTCTTCACTCGTGTGTTTTTAGAACAAAGGCTACAGTATTAAAAGGCTGTTTGCATAGCTGGGCTTCCACGAAACACACACCCAGGACAACACGGCCATCCTGTGCACACAGGCGCTGGCTGCCGGGGTGACGGGCCACAGCGCGCTGGGCGTGGGCTCTGCGCACACACCCTCACTTTCTACGAGTGCAGGGGGTGGAAACGCAAACGATGCTATTTTCTTTAATAACGGACCCTGAAAAATGGACAAGTGAACTGATTTTTCAAAAAGCGGTAAGAAGCCATCCTCAACATGGGCGGACGGACCAGCTGAACGAGAGAATACGCTGTGGCCGAGTGAAAGGTAAAAAGCCTCATGGTCACAGGACGTTGCAATTATTCAAGGAACAAGGCATGTGGGTTTAGCACGAGTACAAAAACATCAATGTTACTTAATGACCACATCAGGCAGCAGCCTTTAGGCTTAATAGCAAGGGTTTATTTCTAAAGGCACCTGCAAAATAATTACAGCTGTTTGCTCCCCACCGTGCACAGCTATACAATTTAAACGCACACGAGCCCACTCAGCTCTGAGTGCAGGAGGGACGCACCTTCTCTCCCCCCACCCCCCCTCCCCCGTCCCGGCTGTTACATACCTGCAAACAGCCCGCAAAATGATCAGCAATTACCCCAATACACACCTCCCCCCCGCCCCCCGCAACAGTAATAAAGGAAAATACACCGGAAGGTTCGCTATTTTTTTTTTTTTTTTTTTTTTTTTTAAGAATTGGCAACATGGTCTTGCTAACAGGATAGTAACACAGCTTAAAGGTACAATGCGACCGTGTTGTTTTGCAGCGACAGCAGCTCATCGTTTCTGCGTCTTTTAGAAAAAGCACCCCACCGGTTCGTTCGCAGCACGTAAGGTTAGAAAGATAGCGTTACCATTGGCAGGCAGGTAGGTGAAGGGCTGGTACTGGCTTCGCTTCCTCTTCCCGTTGCAGACGTAGAAGCTGACTTGGACGGGGCTGGTGATTCTCTGATTGCGAAACGGCGGTATCTCGACCACCAGCGCGTTCTAGTGAGAGAGGGCAGACAGGAGGGGCGGTTAGCACTCTCCCACGCAGAGGCTCTGCACGGAGAGGGTTCGTCCACGTGGAGAACAGCTCCCACTGCGGGGCTGCCAGAAGAAGCCACCTGCAGAGAGCCTGCACGTGAGCGGGCACACGCGTGTGCGGGCCGGCCTGCCGGTCCCATGTGGGCTAGCAGGGAAGAGGGTCCTTGATGACCTGCACACCCAGAGCTGAGAGGTGGTCTGAGGTGGCGTGTGCAGGGGACGCAGACTGGGGGCTTCACCTAAGATGCCACCGACTTGGCGCAGGAGAGAGGCCAGTGCAGATGCTGAGAGGGACCAGCCACGCGGCCGCTGACCCCAATCGCTTCCGTCTGCCCTACAGCAAAGGGTCAGTGACCTTTGAAAATGAGAACGAGCCTTCCTTGCACTGACCCCTGGATGGAGCCAGGAGCGCCTGTCCGGGCAACTGGCAATGACGACCCAGGGCAGGCGTGTCCTGGAGATGTGTCTCTGGGGACAGGGTCTGTGAGGACAAGGCCCAAAGCCTCTCAACAACACCCAGGCTCCCTCAAACTGAAGAAGATGGAGAGCTGGGCGCCTGTCAGAGTCAGGAGGTGGAGCCCGAGATGGAACAGGGCGGTTCATGTGGCTGCTGTTACCTTCCTGTGTATTAAAATAAAAATCAGCAACCATCTAGCATCATGCTCTTTCGAGTACAGCTATAAAAGCAAGTTGCCGTGAGGCAGCGGGGCACTGGGGAGAGAGAGACGGCGGGGTTGGTACACCCGCATCCCGGCCACCTGTGTGCTCCCTCGGCCGTCCCTGTGTGGCTGTCAGCAGGTCAGCAACCCGTGCTCTGCAGGAGGAGGGGGAGCTGCACTGGATTTCGGGGGGTGGGTTAGGGGAACGTTTCACATCCCAAAAGTTCCACCATTTTTTTGGTCATATGATTTCAGTTAACAAGGAGGAAAAATGTACAAGAAAAATCCATTGTATAATTTTTTTTTTGTTAAACTAGTTGTAGCTTGTTTCCCAGATTAATAGCAAAATCGACTGAATTATGTTAGTAATGAAATCTTAAGAACGTTAACACAGAAAACTGAAGAGAACTTCAGGCCAAGCCTTCTCCTTTTACAGGTAGAGAAACTGAGGCACCGAAGCCGGCTGCGGAGGGCACACGGATGGCAGGGCCCGGGAGGGGTCCCCTGGGGCCACGCTGGCTCTGGCCACATGCTTTTGTTGTTTTAATAACTTCGTGTCATTCAGAAGAAGCATCAAGCACACCACACCGTCTCCTTTTGCCTCAGCCTGCCAACCCTTACCCAAAAGTGGCCCCGAAGCCAGAGGGGCAAAGGGGGTGAGGTTGGGAACGAGCTATGTACCTGCAGCCCGGGGGGGAGGGGGCAGCCTGGCTCCGGGTCACCCAGGTCTGGGTTCAGCCACAGCTCTGGCACGCCGGAGTCTCAGGTTCCCATGCGTACCCGCAAGATAAGGATAAAGTCGCTACCTCTCGGGTCACCTCCTGAGGACTTGGCTGGGAGCAGACACCGTGGTAACGGTGGGCCTGGCACGTGGCTGGCTTCATGGAGTCGACAGTAAACCAGTCTCATCTCCACAGAGGAGAGTCAGAGAAGAGACAGGAAAGAAAGCTCTTCCTTGGGCTGAGGTTGGAACTAAGGTGCGGGGAGGCAGGGACGGCTGTGGCCACGGGAGCCCGTGACGTGCCAGGCGGGGCAACGCGCCCTTGGAGCACGTTGGATTCCGTGCGGCCGGGGTTTGTCATTCTGAGTGACAGGAGGGCCGGGCTCTGATGCGGGCACAGGCTGATAGGCTTCCCATTCTCTCAACGACAAATTCTGTGACAAACGCTCTCCCCACCGGAGCACGGGGCTGAAATACCCAGCAGGGGAGAGGTAAGGGAGAAAGTGCAGGGGCAGAAATAAGGCTAACAAATGACACTCGGTAGATCGGGGGCTCGCTCTAAGAATATCCACCGTCTAACCTGCTCACGATAGCATATAAGCTCTATACACAGCACACTCCCGCTTTGTTTAAAAACACACACACTGTGATGTATGTGCACATGTGTGTGTGAAGGTGTAGACAATACACACGCATGCACACCCACACCAATGACCACCATGAATGTGACGGTCTTTTTATAATTAGGGAAAACGTAAAGGTGAACCTCATTTAAGCGATAAGGATGGAATTGTGACAAAGTGTACCAGTATCCACATGTACGTTCCTTTTAAAACACACAACTAACTGTCAAGCTTCCTTTAAAAATGCAACTATTCAACATAAAGAAAACTCGGTGACAGAAAATCTGAATATGCAAACTTAGCAGGAATTATTTTGATAGAACAAGATGGCTTGGGGGTGGCACCACAGCGGGTGGGAAGCAGGGGGAGACCGGCCTGGGGGACGGGAGCAGGAGTGAGGCCGCCCCGTGGTGTGACAGGGTTGGGGGAGACTCAGGGAGGCAGGGAGGTGCGCCCTGGAAGGCGGACGGGGCTGTGTCTCCAGCCACCAGGTGTCCGTTCACCACAAGCCCTGCGCTGACTCGGCAGCCCACAGGCCTGCCGCGCCGGGGCCCGTCTGGAAGCCGAACTGCCCGGGGCTGCAGCATGTCCTCCGGCTACTCAGGAGAGGGAGCCAGCAGGAGCCCGTGAGGACAGGGTGAGTCCCCCCACCCCCATCAGCACACTTCTAAACACAGGTCCACCCTGGGCCAGGGAGGGATCTCCTTCCGACACCACTTGCGACACCACTTCCTCAACCGGAAAGTGATGTGGAGCGTGGACAAGGAAGCCACACCCCAGGTGGAAGATGGTTTGTCCTGGCAGAGCCACTGTGAGCAGCCACCCAGCACCACCCGAGCCACCCGTGGGGCAGCCACGAGGCCCCGCCCGCCACAGGGCAGGGAGCAGTTACCCAGATCGATTCAGCCGACCCCATGACCCAGGTGCCCTGCTCACCCGGCTCAACCGTGCAGGACCCACAAGGAGCCCCCCGAATGAAGCACTTCACCTGAACAGTACTTCCCATCCCCTGCACCTCCGAAAGGACCGTTCACATTGCCATCAGCGGAAGATGCTATGGAGATGGAAGAACTGGGAGTGTCCTCCACAAATCCCTCGCTAGCCCCAGCATCCCATGTCAGCCTACTTCCTGCATCTTTTCCAGGACTCGGTGGGAAACACACACTCATGGTTGCTACTAATCTCCATCGCTTTCAGCACCACGGTCCAAACACACCGTGCCATGAGACACCACCCGGGAGGAAGGCCCAGCTCCTGTGTCTGCAGGAAGCCCCTTCAACGCGAAGGCTCAGGTCACAGGGAGAGAGACCCAGAAGACACACTGGGCTAACGGTAACCGAGAGAGCTAACGGACAGCGCCGTAATTTCAGACAAAAGGCATTCTCCAGGAACAACCAATCAAAGAAACAATAGCTATTTCTTAGGTACCCAAAAGCCGTGAAAGGCTGAGTGTGGGCACGTGTACGTGGCCACCTGCAGGCCCCAGGCCCAGCTCAGCGGCCTCAACACCACCAGGCAGGTGTTCCCAGGCCTCCAGGCCACTGGCTAATCGGCAAAGGGAACTTGGGCAAAGGGAACAGCCCAAGAGGCACAGCTCCACCCGTTTCAGGTTCAAAACAAGAGTCTGGTGAGCGGTGAGTGTTCTCTGACGGATGCTGGTGGAACCTGGCCACCTGCGTGCCACACAGGTCCCACGCCCTCAGAGGCTCGGGGCAGCGGTCTTCCTGGGGGGCAGCGATCTGTGTGGGGCCCTGGTGGCGATGACAGCAGAGGTCACAGAAAAGCCCCGTGTTGGGGCATGATGTTCCCCCTGTCCTGGCCGTGTGCAGGAGCTGGCACACAAGCGCCGTGGGGCCTCCAGCCCCGTGGGTCCGTCTCTGCGGCCGCCTGGCGCCTTGTCTCGCTGCCTCTCAGGAGCCCCGGCCCAGGGAGTGCTGTACACCCACTTCTCTCGCACTGTCTTTCTGTGATTTCTCTTAGTCCTTCCACTTTAACAAACAAGAGGCCACGTGCCTCCGACAGGAACCCGCCCCCGCGTGGGGAGCCCGCTGACACGCCTGGCACCGCGTGTGCACGTCTGAGAGATACTTACTGGCTTGCACAGGTCTCGGTCGGTTTTCGCCTCCATTTCCCAGATGTGGTGGCCGTCTGGAAGAAAGGGCATGGGAAGTCCGTTACTCGGTGCCTGACTGAGCGCATCCCCCGAAAACACACACCTCGGTCCAGGCAGATGGCCCGGGGACAGCAGCCGCCGAGTAGAGGACCCACCCGCCTGGCTCGGCCTTGTCGTGCTGGCTGCTACCCGGCAAGACCAGAGAGTCACGTCTGTGGGACAGTGGATGGACGCCAGGCCCAGGGGGGAGACGCTGGGAGACTCACACCCAAACTCAGGCGCAGGGAACCTGGCGGAGCCCAAAGACCTGGTTCTGCAGGGCGCAGCCTGGCTGTGGGGTGGGGGACTCCCCCAGAAACTGCCCTCTGCCCAGTGACGCCCCACATCAGTCAGGGAAGGGTTTCCACACGCCCACATCCAAGGGAGCTCGGGCCCAGGAAAGCGTGGTGACCCCGGGGAGTGCCCTGTCCCCTCCCCCGCCAGCTCGGCCCCCGGTGCAGTGACTAAGCCTGCAGAGCCCGTGCCTTCGGGGAGCCAGCTCCACAGGGTAAATGAGAGAGTCCTTTCTTTGACTACTGCTTGCCAGGTCAGGACACAGACATGCAAAGCCCACAGGACTTTATCCTCACCCCATGGCTGTCTGCATGTTTAAGAAACATAAGAAGTCTCACAAAGGGGCCTGTGGAAGGGCTCTGTTCCTGGGCCGGGGCCCCAGGGGGGCAGGTCGGGCCCCCACTAACCAGAACCTTCCACAAACCGCACCCTGGTGCTTGCAAGCCCCTGTCTGCAGGCACACCCACAGGGACTGGCTCTAAGAATTCTGAGTTGATAGGTGTCAACACCCTCCCCTCCCCCACGGCCCAGAGGCCTCTTTCCTTGTTATTGTTTATACAGTCAGCTCTCCTATAAGCATTAGTTTCTACATACGCGCTGTTTTCAAAGAAGAAATGTGTGTACAAATCCTAAATTTTAAGTAAATTAGACAAGCTCCTTTTCCTCCCTCACAGTGACTGCCGGGCGGGTGGAGTGGAGACGGGGAGGAAGCGTGAGTCACGACCCACCGGGCCACACCAGCCTCTGGGGACGCCGGGCCCACCCACGGGCCAGATGCCGACCTCGGCCCCAGGGGTCAGCGCCCACCCCCTCCAGTAAGAAATGGCGGAACCCGGACGAAGGCTCAGGCACTTGAAGTATCAGGAGCCTGACCAAGCAGCTCTCAGCCCGGGCCCTGCGCCTACGCCCGCTAGCCGGCTGGGCCCGCCCCACCGGCTTCTGAAAAGTCACAGACTGGCACCAGCACAAACACACACATCCGGATGTCCGACTTGGTCTTGGAACCCCCAAAGTGCATGCACCTTTCAAAGCCGGGGCCCCCTGTGCCCGCCCACCCACCCAGGGCGTGCCAAAGCCCCGGGCTCTGGCCCTGCTTCCCCAGGTCTTCCTGCCCGTGGTTGGTCCGCAGCCCCAGGGCGGGCACTGGCACTCCTGGTGGGCTCAGAGGCCCTAAGGGCGCCGATGCCTTTTAAACAGCATCTGTTCACGCACGGCCATTGCTCAGGGGAGGCAGGGCCGAGGTGCGAAAGACGCCGATGGAGAACTCTTAGGAAACAGTCGGCCGTGGCTCCCACTTCCACAGCCCGGCCCAGGCCAGGCCGCCTCCTGCAGAGCCTGCCAGGCCCGGGTGTTGTGCTCAACGTCAGCTTTACTGGGAAGGGAAACCGGCCTGAATGGGCCTTTGTGTTGAGCTTATCAGGAGCTCGCTGCGTTCTCAGTAGGAAACTGTGCACAAGCCCAGAAGTAAAAATATTCCCAGTCATTAGGGAATTCCCTGCAGCGTGAGTCATCCGAAAGGCTTCCCCGCCACACCCGCCAGGAGGCTCCCGTGCGGCCGGTGGCTGCTGCGCCTCCGCCTGGCTGGCCCGGCGTGCGGGTCCCCACGGGGGCCGAGCCCCCACAGCTGTCCTGGGACGCTCTCTGGCCTTCTTCTGGGGCCGGGAGGGTTCTGAGAGTCTCGGATTGGCCCAGGATCTGGGAGCCTCGGGCAGCCGGTGGGCAGCAGCAGCGCGGGAATAACGAAGGGCCTGGTTCAGAGTCTTTGGTTTGAGGGCGATGACGCCCACTCCCAGGGACCCAGGCTACTCAGGCCCGCGGCCACACACACGTCATCTCCTCCTGGTCGTCAGTCGGCCGCAGGAGCAGGCTGCACGCTTACTCACGGTACCTGTGCGACACTGTGTCCGGCCTGCACATGGGACACCTGGGGACGCACCGACAGTGAGACCTGTGCTGGCATCGGCTGCTGGCTGTCAGGGAAGGCGTGTGATGTGTACACTGCCAGTCACCTCCCCACAGAAAGATGCCAAGAGGCTTGTGCAGGGCCTGACAGAGGGGAGGGCCAGGGAGAGGCAGTGGGACCCTGAGGGTGTGCGTCCAGGTCCGTCCCATCGCCGCCTCCGTCCTCGGGACCCTCCCAGGCCTCACTTGACAGCGCCCACAGAGCCACTGGGACCAGCCTGCTCGGCACAGAGATGGGAGTGGAGAGGAAACGACCCATGTGCTGTGGGACCCAGCCTGGCGGTCCCTAGAGGGCCCCACGTGGAATTTCCAAGTGGCCAGCAGCTGCCGTCGCGGGACTGTGCCCAGGGAAGGAACACCTTCATCCATGCGGAAACCCGGGCACCGGTGCTCATGCCCCGTGGACGCACCGCGATGCCCCATGACACGGAGAACCGCGTGCGGCTGGCCATACATGGGTGCCGTCCACCTCCACGAGCGCAGTCCTCACACAGGCTCCCGCAGCGACGAGGCTGGAGCATGCTGCGCGATGAAAACGTCCTGGGGTGCGTGATGGTGGAATGGCTCTGATTTACCAAGACCAGTGGGCGTAGGCAGGTGAGCTGTGCGGTCCGTGAGATAGTTATGCCTCAAAGCTGACATAAAAGTACGTCTCCCACACAACCACGGCGGCGCTGCTGTGTCACGGAAGCCGAGGGAGAAGAGGACGTCAAGGCCGGGCACCCAGCCGTGCCCTCTCCCACGCCCTCCCCACCAGGAGCCAGGGCCAGCCGGGCGCACAGAAGCAGCACCTGGAATGATGACTCTCCACCTTGAGGAAGTTGCCTTGGGCAGACCCTGGAGGAAGCGGCCTGTGGTTTGGGGCAAGTCTGAGGGAAGGACCAGCCATCCGCCCTGAGGTTTCGGTGACAACTCACGTGAGGAGGGATGCGAGGCCTGTGCCTGGCTCTCGGAGCCCCGTGGGTGCCCATGGAGAGGCCCTCCTGCCCACACCCTGCCCCTCCACCATCAGTCACTGTGCCCGGGGGATAGGCTTGTCCCGGGGCCATGAAGGGTCGGGAGGGCACAGAGGCCAAGCTGAGTCCCGCCTCCTGTACCACCTACTCGCCTCCCAGGTCCCTCAAATGCTGACCTCAGAGGTCAGCCTGGGACCCACAGGACAGCCCTGAAGGAAGCGAGGCCCCCTGGGTTGGGCTGAAGCCACAGCCCTCGCTTTGGGGTGAGGGCACTTCCTGGGACCTTCCTGAACCTGAGCGCGGGGGGCTGGGGAGCAGGGGTCTGGGACCGGCGGACACGGCCCACCGACACTGCTACCTATCCACCACGTCTCCCAGCGCAGGGCTCCTGGCCGCTCATTTCCTCCCACGACTGTTCAGAATGTTGTACGATTTAAACTGTCGGGTCATCTTTCCATTCTGAGGCCAAAGACATAGGAAAGGGCCTCCTTAGGACACAGGGTGGCCGGGCTCACAGCTGCTCTTCCACTCACTGGACACCAGTGTGACTCCCAGCACAGTCCAGGGAAGTCTCTGCTGCCCACCCATCGGCCAGCCTGGGCCCCATGCGCCCACCCGGGTTGCAGGACAGGCACGGTGGAGGTCAGCGCCTGGAGGGCTGACGTGGGTGAGCACGGTGACGACAGCTGTCGGGTGCACGGACGTCGCCCGTCCTCTTTCCCATGTCAGCGCCAGGAAAGTCTGGAAGGAGAGGTCTCTTCCTCTTCGCCAAGTCATGACTTCCGGCGTGTGCGCCGCACCACACGCCTGCGGTGTCCCATCTGGGGAACTTCCAGACGTCCTTTAAAGACCTCACGCGGAGGGCTCGGGCCTCCAGCCCTGCGGCCGGGACACGCACCGGGCTCCACACGGCCACGACCCTGGGACCAGACCAGGGGAGGAGGTGCGAGCTGCTGGCTGGGGCTGCGCTGCATCGTCACGGAGCGCCAGCTGGATGGCCAGGGCGAGCGAAACATGACCCACGTGGGCTCTGGCCCAGCTGCGAAGGCGCCACGGAGAGAGCTCTGGGCACCCAGGCCGCCAGGGGTCACTCACCGCCCACACAGCACAGCCAGGCCGTGGGCTGCAGCCCCTAGGACCACACTCACACTCAACACCCTGACACACCTGCTCACATTCACATACCCTGAAACAAATGCCTGCTCACACTCAAACACCCTGACACACACCAGCTCACACACCCTCACACACATCCACTCACTCACACCCCCGCTCCCAGTCACCAAATACGCTCACTCTTACGCACCGACACAAATAGCTTCTCACACGCACACACACCCTGCACACATTGTCGTGCACACCCACACACTCACTCACTCACACCCTGCACACACTACTCCTGAACTGGCCCTTCAGGCCCAGGCGTCCCGATGACAGGGCCTCACTTGTCTCTCATAACTGTTCCCCAAGGTGAGGTGAGGATGCCCTCTCGATGCCTGAGCCGTGAGACAAAACTGCAAAAGCGTCTCATTCACCCCTGGGTTTGGTGAGCACCATGTTAAGGTCAGTTCCACGCCCAGGCCAGTTTGGTCCAGGGGTTAGAGCGTCAGCCTGAGGACTGAAGGGCCTCAGGTTCAATTCCTGATCAAGGGCACGTACCTGGGTTGCAGGTTCGATCCCTAGGCCCGCTGGAGTGAATGCAACCAATCTTTCTCTCTCTCTCTCCCCACCTGCCTTCCCTCCACTTTCCCTAAAATCAATGGGGAAAATATCCTCTGGTGAGAACTAACAAAACAAGGTCATTTTAGTTCCTTATATTCCAAGGGCTGTAAACGTGCCACCAGCGCCAGTCACTTCATGGGCTGCTGGCAGGGCCTGCCGAGACCCCATGGTAAAGGCCAAACCCCAAAGGTCCCAGACGTTGGAGGACTGCCCCTTGGGCCTTTGTGTGACTCAGTGCAAGGCCAGCAGCCGTGTGGATGCCATCCACCCCTTGGTGACGCTTTTAAAGACAACTAAAATGGGTCAGGCGACCTCCCTGGAAAGCCAGAGGCCAACTGTGTTGTTATCTAAATTGATTCAGTGGTTTCTCTTCGTGGGGGATGCAGGAGGAGGGGGCAAGTGCCCTTTGCCAGGAGAAAACATGTGGAATGC
Source organism: Myotis nattereri (assembly GCF_964212035.1). NCBI lineage: Eukaryota > Metazoa > Chordata > Mammalia > Chiroptera > Vespertilionidae > Myotis > Myotis nattereri. The sequence continues at coordinate 54,449,279 of NC_138083.1, read as the reverse complement.
ACTCCCTTCTGCAAACACGCAACGTGCACATGCCTATGTGAACACGCAAACAGCCTTACTTAAATCCAAACGTGAAATTACCGGCGTGTCAGAGGTGTGGGGGCCATGTCTGCATTTCGCTGTCACAGGTGCAGGATGTTTACGTCACACCTAGTCACTGCCCACTTGTTTGTGTCTCGCCTTCTGCACCAGGCGCCCAGCTGCTGCAGGAGATGGAGGGGTGAGGACGCCCCCACCACCCCAACCCGAGCTGGCAAGGGACAGCCTGGCACCCAGCCAGAGAAGCCCCGGGGGGCCCCGGTGAGGACGCCTGGGCATTCCTGAACTAAGCTCCCCACACCTGTGAGGCCATGAAGTGAAGACGCCATGACCGAGCCCTCAGTGTGGCTGGGAGAGCTGCCCGCAGCAGGGGTCCCAGGTGCCCATGGCAGTCTGAGCACCTCCAGGAGTCGCACCCATTCCCACCCTGGAGGCAAGGGACTTGGTCAAGGGAACAGGGAGAGAAAAGTGCTCCAACCCCCGCTTTGTGCAAGTTCTGATCACAGTCTCCGTGCGACGACAGAGCCTCGGCCGGCGTTCCTGTCTCAGCACTCACACACACACGTTTAAAGCTCAAAAGGTTAAATTATTTCAAGATTAACGTCCTCCAAAGAAGGGTGTTCCAGAAATTCAAATTCCTCTCCTTGTCATCACACTTAGTTGGTTTTTCTCCATAATTCAAGACATGTTTTCCAATTATGTGCATGATTACATAGGCAGACTACGCCAAATGGGGAAGACTTTTAAGCCCATTCTGATTGAAGCACTTAATTTTCTTGCAAACTGTACAAAATCAAGACCCATTATGGAGGCTAAATGTTGGCGGTTTTCAGTGGTTTGCATGAGTCCGGCCCTGGCACTCTCAGGAAAATTCCAATTGGGAAATTTGAAAAAGATGAAACAGGCCACAAGCCTGGCCACCTGCAGGCTCCCCTCCCCCACAGTAGGGTGGAGGCTGCTCTGCGGACAGGCTGGCTCCAACCACAAACTCCGGGAACCCTCACTCTCGTACCTTAACCACGTGAGCGCCAGCGGCTTCTCCACAGACTCAGGTAGGGCACCCATGGGGCAGGAGTGGTGCCGCCCCACATCTGTCCAGAGGAAAGGGACTCTCACCCTCGCCCCACAGAAGCCTCTGTCCACAGCTCCCTCTTCAAACACCACCACAGAGGTCTACACTCGCCCACACAGAGGTCTACACTCGCCCACAGAGGTCTACACTCACACACAGAGGTCTACACTCACACACAGAGGTCTACACTCGCCCACACAGAGGTCTACACTCACACACAGAGGTCTACACTCACACACAGAGGTCTACACTCGCCCACACAGAGGTCTACACTCACACACAGAGGTCTACACTCGCACACACAGAGGTCTACACTCGCACACAGAGGTCTACACTTGCCCACACAGAGGTCTACACTCGCCCACACAGAGGTCTACACTCGACCACAGAGGTCTACACTCGCCCACACAGAGGTCTACACTCGCCCACACAGAGGTCTACACTCACACACAGAGGTCTACGCTCGCCCACACAGAGGTCTACGCTCGCCCACACAGAGGTCTACGCTCGCCCACACAGAGGTCTACACTCGCCCACACAGAGGTCTACACTCGCCCACACAGAGGTCTACACTCACAGAGGTCTACACTCACACACAGAGATCTACACTCGCACACACAGAGGTCTACACTCGCCCACACAGAGGTCTACACTCACACACAGAGGTCTACACTCACACACAGAGGTCTACACTCACACACAGAGGTCTACACTCGCCCACAGAGGTCTACACTCACACACAGAGGTCTACACTCGCCCACACAGAGGTCTACGCTTGCCCACACAGAGGTCTACACTCACACACAGAGGTCTACACTCGCCCACACAGAGGTCTACGCTTGCCCACACAGAGGTCTACACTCACACACAGAGGTCTACGCTCGCCCACACAGAGGTCTACACTCGCCCACACAGAGGTCTACGCTCGCCCACACAGAGGTCTACGCTCGCCCACACAGAGGTCTACGCTCACACACAGAGGTCTACGCTCGCCCACACAGAGGTCTACGCTCGCCCACACAGAGGTCTACGCTCGCCCACACAGCAGTCTACGCTCGCCCACACAGCGGTCTACGCTCGCCCACACAGAGGTCTACGCTCGCCCACACAGAGGTCTACGCTCGCCCACACAGCGGTCTACGCTCGCCCACACAGCGGTCTACGCTCGCCCACACAGAGGTCTACACTCACACACAGAGGTCTACACTCGCCCACACAGAGGTCTACGCTTGCCCACACAGAGGTCTACACTCACACACAGAGGTCTACACTCACACACAGAGGTCTACGCTCGCCCACACAGAGGTCTACACTCGCCCACACAGAGGTCTACGCTCACACACAGAGATCTACGCTCACACACAGAGGTCTACACTCGCACACAGAGGTCTACACTCGCACACACAGAGGTCTACACTCGCCCACACAGCGGTCTACGCTCGCCCACACAGAGGTCTACGCTCGCCCACACAGAGGTCTACGCTCGCCCACAGCATCTATACTCGCCCACACAGAGGTCTACACTCGACCACACAAAGGTCTATACTCACCCACAGCGTCTATACTCGCCCACACAGAGGTCTACACTCGCCCACACAGAGGTCTACACTCGCCCACAGCATCTATACTCGCCCACACAGAGGTCTACACTCGACCACACAAAGGTCTATACTCACCCACAGCGTCTATACTCGCCCACACAGAGGTCTACACTCGCCCACAGAGGTCTACACTCACACACAGAGGTCTACACTCGCACACAGAGGTCTACGCTCGCCCACACAGCGGTCTACGCTCGCCCACACAGAAGTCTACACTCGCCCACAGAGGTCTACACTCACACACAGAGGTCTACACTCACACACAGAGGTCTACACTCGCCCACACAGAGGTCTACACTCACACACAGAGGTCTACACTCACACACAGAGGTCTACACTCGCCCACACAGAGGTCTACACTCACACACAGAGGTCTACACTCGCACACACAGAGGTCTACACTCGCACACAGAGGTCTACACTTGCCCACACAGAGGTCTACACTCGCCCACACAGAGGTCTACACTCGCCCACAGAGGTCTACACTCGCCCACACAGAGGTCTACACTCGCCCACACAGAGGTCTACACTCACACACAGAGGTCTACGCTCGCCCACACAGAGGTCTACGCTCGCCCACACAGAGGTCTACACTCGCACACACAGAGGTCTACACTCGCCCACACAGAGGTCTACACTCACAGAGGTCTACACTCACACACAGAGGTCTACACTCGCACACACAGAGGTCTACACTCGCCCACACAGAGGTCTACACTCACACACAGAGGTCTACACTCGCCCACACAGAGGTCTACACTCACACACAGAGGTCTACACTCGCCCACAGAGGTCTACACTCACACACAGAGGTCTACACTCGCCCACACAGAGGTCTACGCTTGCCCACACAGAGGTCTACACTCACACACAGAGGTCTACACTCGCCCACACAGAGGTCTACGCTTGCCCACACAGAGGTCTACACTCACACACAGAGGTCTACGCTCGCCCACACAGAGGTCTACGCTCGCCCACACAGAGGTCTACGCTCGCCCACACAGAGGTCTACGCTCGCTCACACAGAGGTCTACGCTCACACACAGAGGTCTACGCTCGCCCACACAGAGGTCTACGCTCGCCCACACAGAGGTCTACACTCACACACAGAGGTCTACACTCGCCCACACAGAGGTCTACGCTTGCCCACACAGAGGTCTACACTCACACACAGAGGTCTACACTCACACACAGAGGTCTACGCTCGCCCACACAGAGGTCTACACTCGCCCACACAGAGGTCTACGCTCACACACAGAGGTCTACGCTCACACACAGAGGTCTACACTCGCACACAGAGGTCTACACTCGCACACACAGAGGTCTACACTCGCCCACACAGAGGTCTACGCTCGCCCACACAGAGGTCTACGCTCGCCCACACAGAGGTCTACGCTCGCCCACACAGAGGTCTACACTCGCCCACACAGAGGTCTACACTCGCCCACACAGAGGTCTACACTCACAGAGGTCTACACTCACACACAGAGATCTACACTCGCACACACAGAGGTCTACACTCGCCCACACAGAGGTCTACACTCACACACAGAGGTCTACACTCACACACAGAGGTCTACACTCGCCCACACAGAGGTCTACACTCACACACAGAGGTCTACACTCGCCCACAGAGGTCTACACTCACACACAGAGGTCTACACTCGCCCACACAGAGGTCTACGCTTGCCCACACAGAGGTCTACACTCACACACAGAGGTCTACACTCGCCCACACAGAGGTCTACGCTTGCCCACACAGAGGTCTACACTCACACACAGAGGTCTACGCTCGCCCACACAGAGGTCTACACTCGCCCACACAGAGGTCTACGCTCGCCCACACAGAGGTCTACGCTCGCCCACACAGAGGTCTACGCTCACACACAGAGGTCTACGCTCGCCCACACAGAGGTCTACGCTCGCCCACACAGAGGTCTACGCTCGCCCACACAGCAGTCTACGCTCGCCCACACAGCGGTCTACGCTCGCCCACACAGAGGTCTACGCTCGCCCACACAGAGGTCTACGCTCGCCCACACAGCGGTCTACGCTCGCCCACACAGCGGTCTACGCTCGCCCACACAGAGGTCTACACTCACACACAGAGGTCTACACTCGCCCACACAGAGGTCTACGCTTGCCCACACAGAGGTCTACACTCACACACAGAGGTCTACACTCACACACAGAGGTCTACGCTCGCCCACACAGAGGTCTACACTCGCCCACACAGAGGTCTACGCTCACACACAGAGATCTACGCTCACACACAGAGGTCTACACTCGCACACAGAGGTCTACACTCGCACACACAGAGGTCTACACTCGCCCACACAGCGGTCTACGCTCGCCCACACAGAGGTCTACGCTCGCCCACACAGAGGTCTACGCTCGCCCACAGCATCTATACTCGCCCACACAGAGGTCTACACTCGACCACACAAAGGTCTATACTCACCCACAGCGTCTATACTCGCCCACACAGAGGTCTACACTCGCCCACACAGAGGTCTACACTCGCCCACAGCATCTATACTCGCCCACACAGAGGTCTACACTCGACCACACAAAGGTCTATACTCACCCACAGCGTCTATACTCGCCCACACAGAGGTCTACACTCGCCCACAGAGGTCTACACTCACACACAGAGGTCTACACTCGCACACAGAGGTCTACGCTCGCCCACACAGCGGTCTACGCTCGCCCACACAGAAGTCTACACTCGCCCACAGAGGTCTACACTCACACACAGAGGTCTACACTCACACACAGAGGTCTACACTCGCACACACAGAGGTCTACACTCACACACAGAGGTCTACACTCACACACAGAGGTCTACACTCGCCCACACAGAGGTCTACACTCACACACAGAGGTCTACACTCGCCCACACAGAGGTCTACACTCGCACACAGAGGTCTACACTTGCCCACACAGAGGTCTACACTCGCCCACACAGAGGTCTACACTCGCCCACAGAGGTCTACACTCGCCCACACAGAGGTCTACACTCACACACAGAGGTCTACGCTCGCCCACACAGAGGTCTACGCTCGCCCACACAGAGGTCTACACTCGCACACACAGAGGTCTACACTCGCACACACAGAGGTCTACCCTCACAGAGGTCTACACTCACACACAGAGGTCTACACTCGCACACACAGAGGTCTACACTCGCCCACACAGAGGTCTACACTCACACACAGAGGTCTACACTCGCCCACACAGAGGTCTACACTCACACACAGAGGTCTACACTCGCCCACAGAGGTCTACACTCACACACAGAGGTCTACACTCGCCCACACAGAGGTCTACGCTTGCCCACACAGAGGTCTACACTCACACACAGAGGTCTACACTCGCCCACACAGAGGTCTACGCTTGCCCACACAGAGGTCTACACTCACACACAGAGGTCTACGCTCGCCCACACAGAGGTCTACACTCACACACAGAGGTCTACACTCGCCCACAGAGGTCTACACTCACACACAGAGGTCTACACTCGCCCACACAGAGGTCTACGCTTGCCCACACAGAGGTCTACACTCACACACAGAGGTCTACGCTCGCCCACACAGAGGTCTACACTCACACACAGAGGTCTACACTCGCCCACAGAGGTCTACACTCACACACAGAGGTCTACACTCGCCCACACAGAGGTCTACGCTTGCCCACACAGAGGTCTACACTCACACACAGAGGTCTACGCTCGCCCACACAGAGGTCTACGCTCGCCCACACAGAGGTCTACACTCGCACACACAGAGGTCTACACTCGCACACACAGAGGTCTACACTCACAGAGGTCTACACTCACACACAGAGGTCTACACTCGCACACACAGAGGTCTACACTCGCCCACACAGAGGTCTACACTCACACACAGAGGTCTACACTCGCCCACACAGAGGTCTACACTCACACACAGAGGTCTACACTCGCCCACAGAGGTCTACACTCACACACAGAGGTCTACACTCGCCCACACAGAGGTCTACGCTTGCCCACACAGAGGTCTACACTCACACACAGAGGTCTACACTCGCCCACACAGAGGTCTACGCTTGCCCACACAGAGGTCTACACTCACACACAGAGGTCTACGCTCGCCCACACAGAGGTCTACACTCACACACAGAGGTCTACACTCGCCCACAGAGGTCTACACTCACACACAGAGGTCTACACTCGCCCACACAGAGGTCTACGCTTGCCCACACAGAGGTCTACACTCACACACAGAGGTCTACGCTCGCCCACACAGAGGTCTACGCTCGCCCACACAGAGGTCTACGCTCGCCCACACAGAGGTCTACGCTCGCCCACACAGAGGTCTACGCTCACACACAGAGGTCTACGCTCGCCCACACAGAGGTCTACGCTCGCCCACACAGAGGTCTACACTCACACACAGAGGTCTACACTCGCCCACACAGAGGTCTACGCTTGCCCACACAGAGGTCTACACTCACACACAGAGGTCTACACTCACACACAGAGGTCTACGCTCGCCCACACAGAGGTCTACGCTCGCCCACACAGAGGTCTACGCTCACACACAGAGGTCTACGCTCACACACAGAGGTCTACACTCGCACACAGAGGTCTACACTCGCACACACAGAGGTCTACACTCGCCCACACAGCGGTCTACGCTCGCCCAAACAGAGGTCTACGCTCGCCCACACAGAGGTCTACGCTCGCCCACAGCATCTATACTCGCCCACACAGAGGTCTACACTCGACCACACAAAGGTCTATACTCACCCACAGCGTCTATACTCGCCCACACAGAGGTCTACACTCGCCCACACAGAGGTCTACACTCGCCCACAGCATCTATACTCGCCCACACAGAGGTCTACACTCGACCACACAAAGGTCTATACTCACCCACAGCGTCTATACTCGCCCACACAGAGGTCTACACTCGCCCACAGAGGTCTACACTCACACACAGAGGTCTACACTCGCACACAGAGGTCTACGCTCGCCCACACAGCGGTCTACGCTCGCCCACACAGAGGTCTACACTCGCCCACAGAGGTCTACACTCACACACAGAGGTCTACACTCACACACAGAGGTCTACACTCGCCCACACAGAGGTCTACACTCACACACAGAGGTCTACACTCACACACAGAGGTCTACACTCGCCCACACAGAGGTCTACACTCACACACAGAGGTCTACACTCGCACACACAGAGGTCTACACTCGCACACAGAGGTCTACACTTGCCCACACAGAGGTCTACACTCGCCCACACAGAGGTCTACACTCGCCCACAGAGGTCTACACTCGCCCACACAGAGGTCTACACTCGCCCACACAGAGGTCTACACTCACACACAGAGGTCTACGCTCGCCCACACAGAGGTCTACGCTCGCCCACACAGAGGTCTACGCTCGCCCACACAGAGGTCTACACTCACAGAGGTCTACACTCACACACAGAGGTCTACACTCGCACACACAGAGGTCTACACTCGCCCACACAGAGGTCTACACTCACACACAGAGGTCTACACTCGCCCACACAGAGGTCTACACTCACACACAGAGGTCTACACTCGCCCACAGAGGTCTACACTCACACACAGAGGTCTACACTCGCCCACACAGAGGTCTACGCTTGCCCACACAGAGGTCTACACTCACACACAGAGGTCTACACTCGCCCACACAGAGGTCTACGCTTGCCCACACAGAGGTCTACACTCACACACAGAGGTCTACGCTCGCCCACACAGAGGTCTACACTCGCCCACACAGAGGTCTACGCTCGCCCACACAGAGGTCTACGCTCGCCCACACAGAGGTCTACGCTCACACACAGAGGTCTACGCTCGCCCACACAGAGGTCTATGCTCGCCCACACAGAGGTCTACACTCACACACAGAGGTCTACACTCGCCCACACAGAGGTCTATGCTTGCCCACACAGAGGTCTACACTCACACACAGAGGTCTACACTCACACACAGAGGTCTACGCTCGCCCACACAGAGGTCTACGCTCGCCCACACAGAGGTCTACGCTCACACACAGAGGTCTACGCTCACACACAGAGGTCTACACTCGCACACAGAGGTCTACACTCGCACACACAGAGGTCTACACTCGCCCACACAGCGGTCTACGCTCGCCCACACAGAGGTCTACGCTCGCCCACACAGAGGTCTACGCTCGCCCACAGCATCTATACTCGCCCACACAGAGGTCTACACTCGACCACACAAAGGTCTATACTCACCCACAGCGTCTATACTCGCCCACACAGAGGTCTACACTCGCCCACACAGAGGTCTACACTCGCCCACAGCATCTATACTCGCCCACACAGAGGTCTACACTCGACCACACAAAGGTCTATACTCACCCACAGCGTCTATACTCGCCCACATAGAGGTCTACACTCGCCCACAGAGGTCTACACTCACACACAGAGGTCTACACTCGCACACAGAGGTCTACGCTCGCCCACACAGCGGTCTACGCTCGCCCACACAGAGGTCTACACTCGCCCACAGAGGTCTACACTCACACACAGAGGTCTACACTCACACACAGAGGTCTACGCTCGCCCACACAGAGGTCTACGCTCACCCACACAGAGGTCTACACTCACCCACACAGAGGTCTACACTCGCCCACACAAAGGTCTACACTCGCCCACAGCATCTATACTCGCCCACACAGAGGTCTACACTCGACCACACAAAGGTCTATACTCACCCACAGCGTCTATACTCGCCCACACATAGGTCTATACTTGCCCACACAGGTCTACACTTGCCCACACAGAGGTCTACACTCGCCCACAGCATCTATACTCGCCCACACAGAGGTTTACACTCGACCACACAAAGGTCTATACTCACCCACACATAGGTCTACACTTGCCCACACAGGTCTACACTTGCCCACACAGAGGTCTACACTCATCCACACAGAGGTCTACGCTCACCCACACAGAGGTCTACACTCGCCCACAGAGGTCTACACTCGTCCACAGCGTCTACATTCGCCAGCACAGGTGGAGTCTACACTTGCCCACACAGACGATGTCTATATCTCCTGACAATGAGGTCTGCATGGCTCACAGAGAACAGCTGGGGCCTGGAGGCCACCAGTCACAAAGAGAACAGCAGCTCTGTGTTGGCATCTTGGGGATCACCAGCACGGATGGGGAAGCTGGAGGGTGATGGGAAGATTTGTGGGCTGCAGTGCGGGTCCCACTGGTGATTGCAGCTGCTCTGTGCCGGGTCACCTGCCTCTGAGAGTCTGTGATTCTGAGAAAGACCTGGTCCACGTGGAGGCACCTGCCCAGTCCAGGCAGCGGGCCACCATGCGGCCCAGGGGAGAGCATGCCACCCACGCGGTGGCCCCACAGCAGCCAACTGCGTGAGGATGGGCCCTCGGCAACTCCAGAAGTAAACCTGCTGGCACAAACGCTCATGGCTGGACGCAGCCCAGTGGTTACGGCCCACGCCTGTACACGCGGACTCACACGCAGAGGCCTCCGCCTCCAGGACCCCATGGCCCCAGCGCCCACCCGGAAACACTCGATGGTCTGTTTCTAAGGGAGATACCTGGTGCTTTCTCCACGAAGATGACTTTGGAGTCCTGCAGGAAGTTGTGGCCGGACAGGACCATCCTCTTCCCTCCCAGGACGGGGCAGCTGGCCACGCTCTGCTTCTCCACCAGAGGCAGCTCCTGGGCCGACCGCTGGGCTGCGGGGTCAGGAGACAGTGAGTGAGGCGCCGCTGGCCTGCCCACCTCAGCACCCCTCAGATGCCCCCCCAGACGCCCAGGCCTTTGGGAACCGCTGCCTTCAGAGAGCTCCTCTGGGGACTGTGTGAACAGCGTGAGCCGTCACGGGACAATGTGCAGCCATCCCTCCCCCCACCGGTGCTGGGAGAGGCCACACTGTCCCCAGAGGCAGGCGGGCAGAGTGTCTGAGGGTGTGCCACGTACCCGGGTTCTCACACAGCCCGGGGGTCCCCCCATCTCAGAGGCGGCCACACGGCAGAAAGGCCAGGGCGTGGAGCAGGTGCCTGCGAGGCGTGCAGGGGCCAGCAGGAACAGGGTGACAGGGGACAGCTGGGCAGGGCCACCGTCACAGGGCAGGGGCCGGGGCGCGAGAGGAACCCCATCCCCGAGTCAGCCTGACGTTAGCGTGGGCAACAAAGGAACCAAACCAAGGCCCTCCGCTGAAATAGGGGGCAGGTGAGCGTGAGGACAGGTGCGTTTCCCGAGAGCCCACACCTGGGGCTGGGTCGGGCCATTCCGAGATGAGGGAAGCAGGAGTGGTTCTGACATGGTTGGTGGGTGGGCCAGGCCCCCCCGGGTTTCCTGGGGAGCAGCTCAATAGACCCAGCCTGGGGTCCCGCTCCTGGGCAGAGAGAAGGCTGTGGGGATGCAGGGCACCCAATTTGCTAACGAAAGCTAGCAAAACGATCGCAAGAGGAAGGACCCCAGACCACACGGAAGCAGGACCACCAGGGGACGCTGGATGACACTCAGCTTCCCAAAGTCCTGTGGGAGGGTTAACGCAAATGCGACCACAGCAGAGATCTGTGTTTCAAGACAAACTTCCTTTCACTTTTTCCCCGCCCCCCTGTCGGTGCTGGGACCAGTCCAGGCCCTGCGCCGACGCTAACCCGTGTGTGCCGTCACCACACGGGGTCGGACTGCCAGACGAGGGGCGTGCACCGAGACTGCCCAGGAAAACGTGTTAGCGGATGGGACCCACCGCTCGGGCCGTACAAAAGGTGAGGACGCGCTGTCGGCGTGACGGGGTACTCACAGCACTCGATGGGGTTGGAGGCCACCTGCAGCGACAGCGTGCGGCCGCTGGGCTGCGGGATGTGCACCCGGAACACCAGCCTCACGCGAGTGTTCTTCCTGCCAATGTCCGTCTCCCCCTTGCGCAGCTCGATGTCCGAGTTCCGGAGCTTCAGGATCCCGGCACAGTCGATGCTGCCCAAAACAGAAGTCCACTGCCTGCCGGTCCCACTCCACGGGCAAGGCGCCCGTCCTCGCCGCTCCACCCGCCCGAGCCCCCAGGGCAGGACAGCCACACATCGGGGACAGGACACACCCTGCCATCTACCCCGGCGAGGGAGGGGGGCCGTACGGACAGCCCAGTCCTCTCGCCGTGGTCCCCCGTCGTCCACCCGCAGACACGGGCAGGCCCACAGCGTTGGCAGGTACGTGGCCTGGAGGGACCCGAGCAGGACACGCCCCAGGAACCCAGAGCTAGGACCTGCCCCTCCGTCTCGGAGCTAAGTTCATTTATTTAAGGTTCTGGCAGCAGCCCCTTGCTCAGCTCAAGATCCCGAATTTCCTACAGCTTCATAGGATTTTGTTTAGCTTCACTGAGCACTAAACTCCAGCACAACAGTCTGTGTACAGAATGCCGGGTGGAAACTGATACTGTTCCTCTCAGGAAGCGAAGGAGGCAGACGCTCAGACACTCAGCCGGCCCACTGGTGGCCGGGCCCACTGGTGCGGACTGGGGACCGCGGTGGCTCCAGCTGTGCCCCTGCACCTGGACGGCTCTCACCGAAGTCACAGCTGCTGCTGCTGAGGACCCATGGGCTCTCCGACCCCCCGACTGCCTGGTCTGGGGGAAACTGATTCCAGCTCTTGAACTAAACCCAAGGGCTGAGAATGAACTCAGAGGTGTGGGCAAATCTGGGAAAAGTCCACACGAAGAGAAAACTTTCCCTCTGTTTTCAACTCGAACCGTTTCATGACAAAACTCACCAAAATTTCACTCAAAGTCCTACACATCGTGGCCTGGCCTGCCCTACCTCCCACACTGTCCCCATGAACACCCCAAACTCTCCAGCCCCAGGGCCTGTGCACACGCTGTCTCCCTGCATACCCAGCTTTCTGCCTCAGGGACATGATCCTGAGCTCCAGGGGCCACCAAGCTCCGATACACCACCCTGGGGCCCCAGCAGGATGTAAATCCCGTGGGATGACTGTGGTCTCTTTCTCTGTGGCGTCCACAGCTCAGGAGTGATGTGCACAGCCCCTGACAGTCACTCAACTAGAGCATTCGTGAAGCCATGAGTACAGGCCCCATTCAGGGATGAGGTGTGTAAGCCTCAACTTATAAGGAATCCAACTCTAAACTAGGGAGTCAGAGCTGACTACAGGTCAAGGACTCCGAGAGACTAGGGCCCACGGACTGCGGCCCACGGACTGTGGCCCAGACGCCGTGTTTTCTGTAACTGTTCAATGTCTGCAGGTTAACCGTCCCTCCAGTTTGGGTCCTGTGTGGGAGCTGAATGCAGGCACTGGGGGAGGGGGGTTACTCACAGCTGCAGGACTGTTTAACGGGCTGAAACCCCAGAAAGACAGAAATCGTCATTAACCTTGGTGAAGTTTATTTACGGACTGGGCTACTGAGCTGTGGGATGTGGAGGCTACGAATGCCGAGGACACACCTGCCGTGCCCCGGGCACCCGGACCGTGTGGCGGGCAGTGCTTACATGGCTCTCATGTTGTTTTCTGGCAGAAGCGGGATCTCCAGGACTTTGGTGTTGGAGAGGACGGCCTCGTGGCTGGTGGTGGACACGGTCTTCCCCGTGATGCGGTGGACCTGGTAGAAGGCATGTGGCCGCAGCAGGCGGTCGTCCGCCGTCCCGATGAACAGCTGCAGCGTGAGGGGCTCGCTCTCCAGGTAGCCGTGGAGCTGGCGAGAGAACAAACCCCCGCTCAGCGCCCGCGCACAGGCCGCTCAGAAGCAATTAAACTTTCATCAGCAGAGGCGAATTCAAAGGAAACGGTGACAGGTGCTCGGGGTTAGTCTCTCCCACTCGGCCCCTTGCTTCTCTGTGACAATGAAACCGGGAGCCTGGAAAGGTCCCCTTACCCCCAGGTCCGGGGGCAGTTGGTGACAGACAGGCTTTCAACGCTGCTGCCCCTGCTCAAGCACACACAGGTGCACGCGTACCCACTCACACACGTGCACATACACACGCACATGTGCAGCCACAGCCACCGCTGTGACGAGCACGCGGGATGACAACAGTGACGATGCTCACAGCCGTGCTATCTCCCCTGTAGGACAGGCAGGTGGGAAGGAGCCCCAGTCCCTCCCAGCACATGGGTCCCTCCAGGTGGCGGCTGCCTGCTCCTCAGACCCACCTGCCTTCCATGTGTGTCACAGCCTGCGAGGACAGCCTGTGTCCGCTTGGCCAGTGACAGCTGTGAGGACCCCATGCAGCTGGGCGGCCCCATCAGAAAGCTGGGCAACGCTAAGACTAAGCCGTTTGCTTGGTAGAATCAAGTGCCCAATGGGACTCGATCCTTTTCTCCCTGTCTCAGGCGGCCCCCTTCAGAGGGACCAGTGTAAAGAGCAGTAGCTCTTTCAGTATCGCCCCAGTGACACCATCCACAGGCTGTCACACACACAGACCAATTTGCAGCCCCTGAGATGCATGAATTTGCAGCTTCCAGTAACTCCCTAGCAGCCCTGAGACACTCAGCACAGGCTGGCTCAGGGCCTGGTGTCTATGCTGTCCTGGCGAGCACTCTGCAGCCGCCCATCGGTGCTGACAGACCACACCCGTCACCTGCTGTGGCCAATGGAGCAGGAGGCTCTGAACGCCCTGGGGAGAGGTGACGGAGCCAGAGGAGGATGGTGCACAGAGGTAAGTGAAGACATGTCCCCAGTCTGAACCACAGGGGACAGTCCACTCATGCACATTCATCTTGCACACACTTACATGCATTCACATTCAGACACATATGTGCACACACAGGCTCTACACACACACACACACACACACACACACACACACCACGCACACTCACGTTTACATGCACACTCAGCAGCCCCCAGCCCCTCGGGAGCCCTGTGTTTGGTGGGAGACTGCACTCCCGGTTGCAGTGTGCGTGTCCTAGTCTTATCTCCGTCTGCCTGCCTGTGCCTCAGTCCTGAGCACTGACAACGTGATCGACCTCAAAGTGGTCCTTTCGTGTTGAAATAACTGAGTGTCATCCTGATCCTCAGGTCTCTGACACGTTAGGACTAATGACAGCGTGCAAGGCCTGTGCACACACATGGGGCGCGTCTCCTGCCTGCAGCTGACACACCTGAGTTTCCACAGTGGCACGGGAGAGGCTGGCAGGAACAGAGAGCTGTGCTCAGCACGGGGCGTGGGGTGGTCTCTCCCTCGCCGGCTCTGTCCACGTACTCTCCTCCTGGCCGCGTGCAGGTGAACACCAAAGCAGACCTTCCCGGTCTCCACAGGGAACCCGCCAGCACCTGGCACTCACCTCAGGTGGCTCTTAACCTGCAGGAGCGACGTGTGTCCCCCCTGTGGACTGAGGACCTTTCTCCAGGTGCAGACGGGAGTGTCTGCGCGGGAACTGTGGGCAGTCAGTAGGGAGACCGAGGCCCGCTGTCTGGGCCACGCCTTCCCGCCTCCTTCTGGGAGTGCGACTCTAGTCTTTGCCAGGTTAGCGAACTTACTAAGAAACCTAACTCCACGCTGGACCCAAACCTACATTTTATGATCAGAAAATACTAAATTTAAATCAGAGATTGATTAAGAAATAAATTCTGCCATTCTGTGTTGTTCTATGTGGTAAACTTAATGCAAGAAAACGAGTCTTCGGCCTAAACCTCGTCTTGTGCGGCTCCGGCGAGCTCCTTGGAGTCAGGAGGCAGTCCCGTTGGCCTGACACGGCCAGGCTAGGGTCAGATGTTTTGAAAATGACAATTTAAAATCCCCCTGGGAGTCCCACTGTGGAGATTATCAGATGGCATGTGGAATGCAATGGACTGTGGGTATAACTAGCCTTTTAAAAACATGCTATTTCAGTGAAAATGGGAATATATGGGGTTTAACCTGGAAGGTAAACATCTATTATTTAAAACATGAAGTTCATTTTAAGAAAAGCAATTTAAATACTTCACATGTTGCACTGCATGGTTTTCAGCCTCTGGCACATTATAGTATCTGTCAGGATAATATTTATAAAATTATCTGTCATAACAATGACCTCTCTATGCTAAACAAAATGCATTATTCCATTTCAAGGTGTAAGAGCTCCTGAATTTTCTACACATAAAAATGTTTGTTTTTAGCTCCTATGCTTAGCTCAGCACTTACACGTGAGATGACAGGTGAGGGGAGAGATTGAGGTCAAGTTTATTCAATGTTGAAATTCAAGCAGTGCTCCCAAGCCCATGCCCCCAACACAGGCACACACATGCACGCACACACACAGGACACACACGTGCACATACACACACACAGGGGAAGGCAGTATCGTGTGAACAAAAAAGTCAGTACGGGAGACCGAGGCCCTGGTTCATGATGACCTGCAGTTGAGGGAAATTAGTTCCTTTTCAACTAGCCATTCTTAGTTGGTTTACTCACAAGCTAAGCAAGGAAATCTTAGCTTGTCTGTTCAAAGGGAAATTATGGCCTGGCCGGTGTGGCTCAGTGATTGAGCGTCGACCCAGGAGCAAAGGGAAATTATGCATTTAACCCAGATGTAAAATTTGTGTCTTTACTCGATGCTAAAAGGAACTCTGCGGGGAAGGAAAATCCAGTTTAGGAAAGGGTTTCACTTCTTTTTACCCAAATGTTCCTGCTATAGATTAACTCAGAGGCTGTTTGTCGTATGAGCATCATCACATTCATTACACTTTCAGCCCCCAGATTCTCGCTGCCAACGGCACAGGAGGCGGGGCCTCGTGGTGAAGGCGGTGGCGAGGGGCAGGTCATGGGGAGTGAGGCTCCGAGGGGCTCCTGCCATGTCTCTGCCAGATAATGAAGAGGGAAATCACAGTCTCTAGCACCGGTTCTGGGACAGTGAGCGACAGGGGTGGCCATGAGCTAGTCTGGGGCTGGTGTCGGTGAGGGGAGGGCCTGCTGTTATGACACGTGGTCGTCAAAGCACAGCTGACAGTTGTAAAGACACCGATTTCTTGCCTCCTTATTAAGGAAAGAGAAAAACTAGAAATAAGAAAAAAAACTGGCAACAAAATGGAGCCAGAAGTCACAGGAAAAGCCCCTAAACTGTGTGAGAACACGCGTGAGCCCAGGCACCTTACCCCACCCTCTGGGCCACGCCTCCCCGGGACCTGCTGACGTGGTGCAGGCAGAACCTTAACTGCAGGACGAGAGCTCTGCATTTGTAAAAGTGAGTTTCAGGGGCCGCAGCCTCCTGGTTCATGATGACCTGCAGGTTAAAGCTGCCAGATGAAGGGCCCTCAATACTCCCTTCCTCACAAGGCCGGCTGGTGTGTGTGCAGGTGTGATCTGTGTACGTGCGTGTGTGCGTGTGCCAGGGTGTGCAGATGTGCAGGTATGAGGATGCAGGAACTGGTTCTGGGCCCAGTCAGCTCAGGGGAACCATCCTACAGTGACAGCGAGTGACGGGAGGACACGGAACTCCTGTGGGATGGGCGGGGACAGAGCTGGCTGTGCACCTGCAACGTCCAGCCAGGACTCATCTGCAGCGCTGGTCTCAGTGACTCATGTCTTGGTGGGCCACTCTGCCCAGCTCCCACGGTGTTGTGCATGTGCATGTGTATAGGTGTGCACCGTGTACGTGTGTATGCATGTACAAACATGTGTTGCATATGTGTGTACGTATGCACGTGTGTGCAATGACCCAATGTCCACGCTGAGTTTACACCATGAAGTGTTACCTTACTTCTGAGAGCCCTCCCTGTGGATGACATTGCTTTAGTACTGAGGTTTATGCCGTAAAACGAGATGGTGTAAATCGCCAGGACACCAAAGCCTTCCAGCCAGTTTTTAAACTGCACACAAGTCACAGACTCAGTTCCGGCAACAAAGAGGCTCCAAGAGGCCGCACGATGTTCCTTGCAGGAAAAAGAGTTCGTTCCTAGAGTTTCCTAGGTTTGTGTGTGACATTTTTCTACCTTTCTGAAAAGGCAGAAAATAAGTGAGGACCACATTCAGGGAATTTATCTGCATAAATATTTGAAAAGCCGAAATGCCAGAGACGGTGGCACGCGGGCCTCTGTCCACAGGCGTGGCCACCCCTGGCTGTCTTCTTAAGCACATGCCTGCCTGGCTCCAACTCCTCCCCCCGCACGCGGCTCCATTCCACAGTGAGTGAAGCTTCCCAGGCCTCTCCTCGCCAACCTGCACTCAAAACTGTCTGTCCTCCTTCTCATTCCACAGTGGGCACAGGCTGTGCAGTGTGCGGACACCCAGATGTGCAGCCACCCCTCGATGCAGGGAGGCACCCCCCCTCCACCCCCCACCCCCCATGGAGACCTCTCTTCTGCCTGCTGGGATGGGCGTCCCGTCTCACTCCAGCCCCCTCCGCCTCCACCCCAGTGTCCCAGGGTGGGACGTGGCTTCCACATGGAAGGCCGTGATGGGATTTTGAGAGGAAATGTCCGCCTGGCTCTGTGGCTCAGGCCCCGGCCACGCTGTCGCCACCAGGGCCCAGGCCATCCAATTCCTGTTCCCGGGCTGTCAGCGGGCAGCGAGGGTTCGTTCCGATGCCTGGTGTTTCCTCAGACCCCACTTTCCTGAGCTTTCCCTGAGGCACATGGAAATTTCTAGACACAAAATAAAAGAACGAGAAGCCGTAGGTCTCCGGCAGGCGGGATGGCCCTGGGGCAACTGAACCAGACCAGATGCTCGGGACACAGGGGCCTCTGTGGCAGGGTGAGGCCAGGTGGTGCCTCCTCACAAGGCCACTCCCCCCGATGCCACAGCTGCCCGGCTCACACGTGGGCCTGAAGACAACGGCCACGCAGGGCGGGAGGGTGGACCTGGCGGGGCGGAGGCCCAGGGGCCCTGAAATGCAAAGCTGGTGCGGTCAGAAGTCATGACAGCTGTGCCCCCGGAGTCGTCCGAGGGCGAGACTGTAATTAACTGCTCAGGATGAGGGCTGGCGGGCCACTCCTGTGTGCAGGGTGGACACAGGGGAGCCTTCTGGGAGCCATGCCTGGCCTGGTGATTGCCATCCCTGAGTCAGGGCAGGGCTGGCACAACGGCCGGCGCCGGTGCTGGGCCCCGGAGACCTCACAGGGGCTCCCGCACTGGTCCATAGGCAATGCCGACCAGATGCCCATGGCCCACAGGCCGGACACCAGTCTGCCATCAGCTGCCCCTCCCCTGGCACCGAGTGCTGTGAGGGACGGCCACCGGGCGGCTGGTCAAGGGGCGGTTGTGTGTCCGTCTCTGTGCCGACACAGAGCAAAGTGCTGTATCCGGACAAGGGCCCCGTGTTGCCGACGAGAGGTGAGGCCGTGGCCAGCCACTGCTATAGCGTGCCCAGCGACGCAGACCCAGGCCCAGGCCGACGGCACTCGGGGCGCCGCAGCCCACAGCGGCTCAGGGACAGTTATGTAACAGCAACTCAGGAGGTGACATCCCCCCACCCGGGGCCCCTCCCTCACACACAGAACAGCCTCTGAACGCAGTAGTCAAGGGTGAAAGCCGGGGCTCTGGGTGAAGGTCACGGCCCACTGGCCCTCGCCCCACTCCTCGTTATCGTCACCGGCCTCCTCCTCGCCATTCACAGCCACTCGGCTTTGCAGGAGGGAGGAGAGAACACGCCAAGTCCTCACGAGCGCCTGACAGCAACAACGAGGCCCCACACGAGGGCACAATCCATGGGCTCGCGGGCAAGGCAGCCCGGGAAGGAGCCGACCACCTGCCCGGACGCCGTGAAAGAGTAGAGAGCAGATGCCCAGCGGCTGAGGCCGACCCATGAAAAATTAATCCGCGCCCGGGCAGGTCAGCAGCATGTGGCTGCAGGCCGGCGGGGCGGGTTCTGGCTGGGTTCAGACCTGCATTTTAAAGCCACTGCCGGCCTCCGGCTCCATGCAGGGCCCTGAGCAGAACTGAAGCTGCTCTGGGTCTCGGACGCCTGGCTCCAAGGTGGGCCTCGGGTTTGCCATGAAATAGTGATTTACTTCAGTGAGAGCGACCTCCCTGGCTTTTGTGAAACCCTGGCTTTCCAGGTTAATAGTGCTGCCTTGGCTGTAGGCTGGATGAAAAGTGGAACGAAGCTGTGGGGAACATACACATGCTGTGGACAGTGGATAACAGGAGTCACAGTTTGTCCCAGGAGTCGCGCCCCCCAGGGCCTGCGTCTCACAGTGCTGGGCACTCAGCCACCCCTACGAGCCCGGGGGGGGAGACTTCATAAAACGAAAACCGTAAGAGCCTGACTCTGGATGCTGATTCTAACCATCGGACAAGAAGCAACTGCGTTCATTCCGTGGTTTCAGCTCCCACATGTCTAGTGCGACAGAAAGGTATCTGCCGTGGTCTATGGAGGCAACACTGAGCCTAATCCCCAAGCGCCCTAATTAAGGGGAGTCCCTTGGAACCACGCAGAGCACAAGCCACCCTGTCTGAGCCCCAGCGTGAGGGTGAGTCCGGCGAGGCTCACCCGGCCCCCAGCTCTAGATCCGGTTCCTTCCCGGCCGGACAGGGGTTACAGGGTCACTCATAACTGACCAGCAAACCTAAAACGCTGTTCAGGAATCGACAAAGCCTTCGCTGTGCTTCATGTTTCCATGACTGATTAATTATTCATACACCGGCCTCCTGCGTGATGGGCTAGATGCTATCGAGAAAGTTATTTTGGTGACTTGGTAAACAGAGCTCCACCCTTTGACCCTCGGTCAGAGAGCAGCGGCCTCCCTGGGTGGCTCCGCGAGCCCGGACGGGAGCAGGGACACAGGACACCCCAGGCGGGCTCTCTGGATGCTCACCCACCACGGGCTCACGTGAGCAGCGCTCTGGGGTCGGGGACACAGGCGGACGACAGAGAGGAAGGATGAAGGAGGCCTGGCTGGAGGCCGGAGGATGGCAGGAGGCGGGGCTCCAGGCAAACAGGACGGAGAAGAGATGAACGGCGGGCGCTTGGGAGCGTCTGTGTTCTCGTCTGAAGAAGGCGGTGGCACCAGCTCCTGGCTCCTCAGGAATGTAACCCTCTGGTTTACTAGTAAAAATACCGGGAGAGGCCCAGCCCGCCTCCTTGGAAAGGCATCTTCCCGCCATCCACCTCCCCTCTGCTTTCCTGTCCCTGAGAAGGTGGAGAGACTGCCCCTTCCCAGAGCCACTGCCGGGCCCAGACCTAGCCTGCTGAACCCACAGAGCCGTGCCTCGTGCTGTGGTCGTGGGGGTGGGGCGGGGGGGCGGAGTGAGCAGCCCCCGACTCCCCAGGACGCCTCCTAGGCTGTCGGTGACTGGAGAGTCTAGGAAGCGTCCTGAGTGTGGAAAGTGCCCTGCACACTCCTCGACCCCACCCCACCGGCCGACGCTGTCCCCTCATCCGTCCGGAAAGGAGGTCATCGCCGTCGCGGATGCAGAGCAGGGGAGCTGTGAGGACAGCTCCCCCCGTCACTGATGCTGGAGAAACAGCTGCGTCCTCGCTCGGGCACCTGGGCGTCCCCTCCTGCAGAAGATCGCGGGCTCACTTCCCAGACAAGCTCTCGGCGATGTGGAAGGTCTGACCGCTGGAGGTCCCAGGACAGCGTGTTTATCCAGCGAGAGCTCCCGGGTTCGCTGGGTGGCTCTCCCGCGACCCGTGGTGGCACCGTTCTGATCAGAACAGCGGACCGGTCACGTCGGGCTAAGGCCCTGCGATCGTGGCCATTTCTGGAGGAGGCGAGGGTGCGGGTGTGGGTCCTGGTGTCGGAGGACATGCAACATGGTGCTGTGCAGGGCAGGGCTGGGGGCACTGAGCCATCACAGCCACGCTGCGAGCTTTTCTTCGTTTGCTTTATAGCTGTGTGCAAACTCAGTTTTTATCTGACTTGTGGTCCACCAACCGAAAAAGGACCCCCCACCCCCCTCCCTCCTTTTTCACGCTTGCCACACTTGCACAGACGCAAACTCACGCTGGCACCGAGGGGTCAGAAATCCTCAATGACCAGCTCCTCACGAGGAGACGCTGGCAGATGTCCTGACCCTGGTGTTCGGGCACCGATGGGGGTGGGGCTGTCCCTTCTGGTTAAACACAGAGCCAGCCCCTCCCACTTTGCTGTCCTGTAATTTGAACTAAGTTCTGAGGCTATTTTAAAATGTTTATAATTCCTCCAAAAGGTGTCAGTGCTCCGAGCTGCCACACTGATGGTGACACCCCGACCGCCCAGGACACTTAAGGGGTGAAGGTGGACACCCACTTTCTGCACACCCTCCACTGGACAGTCCTCAGCCGCCGGTGAGGGAGGCACCACGGGCCGCACCGCGTCCCCGGCGTCTCTCGCCGGCATTCACAGGCAGCGGGAGGGCTTTTAGTTCTCGCTGCTTTATCCTCATGCCCCTCCTTGTTTCTCGCGGCTGGACCGTCTCTCCCGTTCAGCCGCAACCACGTTCGGCCATGAAAACTGTGGCCAGAAAGGGAGCTAAATGCCTGCAGCCGTGGCGCTCGGCTGGACGTAGGCGTGTCTGACCTTTCTCTCCCCGGAGGCGGCAACTTAAAATGTCACCGGCTGCGTCGAGTCGAGCAGCTAACCAGGCAGGTATTAACCGGTGCCAAGTGCATGGCCGCAAGTGCCACCTACCGTCCCCGCGGGGCTGAGTGCCGCCCCCAGCGCCTGCCCGATGGTGCTGACTGTCGTGCTGGCCGACGCGTTGGCCTGCGTGCCCTCCTCCCTCCCAAACTCTGACTTACTTCAGTGAATAAAGCCTAACACGGGCGCCCACTGGCATCATCCCGATAGCGGGCCGGGCGCAGCCGTGGTGGGCACAGACTCGGGGAAACGCTCTTGTCATTGCTTCATGGCCTGGAGCTCTGGGGGGAGGCCCGCCCACCCTCAATGTGATGGTCACAGCAGGAGCCTGGCGGGGGAGGGGAGGGGACTTACAGCTTCTTAGGTGACGTGAGACCCCGGGAAACGCCGATGCCTGCCCACAGCCCCCCGGGGCCTGCAGACCCACTCCCCGGGGGGAGCAGGGGGCCAAGGTTAGGGCGGCAGGTGACCCCTGTCCCTGTCACGGTGACCAAGGTGCTCCCCGGACACCAGCTCTAACCCTAAATCCTATTTCCTCCAAAGGGCTGTGAGGGGGGGTGGCACCGGCCCAGCCGGCAGACCCCCTGCCCCACCGTGACTGCAGCTGACCCACCAGCGGCAGCAAAAAGAGCTGCACGGTGTCCCTCAGCCCCTAAGCGCACGGGGAGAAGCCAGGCCTTCCCCCGGCACACAGAGTATTTCGCTGGACCAGTTGGGAGATGATAGCTTATTTTTAAAGAGAGAAAAGGAAGAGATGCTAGCAGTTGCCACAAAGGTGCCTATGGACCCGAGAAGCCCAGGTGAGCATGCCGGTACCTGCACGCTGGGGTGACCCCCTGCCGACGCCTTCACGGCCCCCCGGCTGCCCTCCGTCTCGTAGTGGGCTCTGTGGTGGGACTTGGGCTGCACCTCGATCCTCAGCTCGTAGGGCCCCGAGTGCGACGGCAGCTGCCAGTCGAGGGCAGGGAGAGACGGGCTGGAAGAGAACAGCAGAGCGTTAGACCCGCGCACACCGTGCCCCACGGCGCCCCCGCGCCCCGTCGGTGAGGTCACGTCCTGACACAGGCAGCTCATTTGGGGGCACGTGGCCAGGGCCTGGCGGGTCTTCGCAACGAGGCTCCTGAACAAGATGGAAACATTTCCCACGGAGGACCTCGCAACACCTTCCTCCCTCGCGACAGGCCCGTGTGGATGACCGAACCTCCCTAGTGGCTCGGCTCCAGGTCTAACGGGGCGTCTTTCCCAGCCACAGAGGGACGCCTGCTCAGCACCTCCCTCAGCACCACCTCAGTCACCTCTGCAGACATTCATCCTGTAACTTGACCAAGAGAAGTGGGATAAATACGCGTGAGCTCGAGAATGAGAGACATGCCAGTCACAGGGCCGGGCACGGGCACCACCACCACCGAAACGCAGGCTCGCCTCTGAGTGACACGAAACAGCAACCGCGGGAGAGCTCCCCGGCGGGCATTTCCCGGGTGACCTCCCGCGTCACCTGCTCTGTGTCCCGCACCACGGCCGGAGGCAAGGAGCCACCCGAGCACCGGGCTTCCACACGAGGGACGAAGGGGCCCGGGGAGGGGACGCAGTCGTGACTGCTTACAGTGAGGGCCTCCCCACAGCTCCCAGACAGACTCTGGGCAGACGCCAGTGCCCCGAGACCCCAAGACAGCACCTCCGTCCAGAGTGCCAATGTGCTGTTTCTATGTTGTGTTACTGTGTATAAACTGCTGACCTAGGTAACAAGACTACTATCATTTACTATAAATAGAAAAAAAAGAAATAAAAAGTTAGCTCCATCTGATTCCCAGAAACTTAAAAAAAAAAAAAAAAAAAAAAAGAGCATGCGAGACGGTGAGGGGGTGGGAGGAACGGAGGAAAGTTAACGCCTCACGCGTGGGGGAGGGCAACGTAGCTTCTAGACAGCGGTTCTCAGCCTGTGGGTCGCGACCCCTTTGGGGGCCGAACGACCCTTTCACAGGGGTCACCTGAGACCATCGGAAAACACATATATAATTACATATTGTTTTTGTGATTCATCACTATGCTTTAATTATGTTCAATTTGTAACAATGAAAATACATCCTGCCTATCAGATGTTTACATGGCAATTCATAACAGTAGCAACATGACAGTCATGAAGTAGCAACAAACATAATTTTATGGTTGGGGGTCACCACAGCATGAGGAACTGTATTAAAGGGTCGCGGCATTAGGAAGGTTGAGAACCGCTGTTCTAGACGCTTTGCACTGGAATGTTCCCGAATGAATCTGTGCGAATAATTTGCTCTTGTCTCGCTGAGAGTTAGCCACACACCATGAGCACAATTTAAAGTTAGGATGGTTCACAAAGTAAATACTGTATCATAGATGATTAAAATTACTGTTTTTGCCTGGAAATGTTCAGCATGAATCTGGCAGCTCCACATAAAGTGCGAGTGTGTCTCTGATTCGGGCGAAAAGTGCCGGCCGGCAGCTGGGCGATGCGGTGACTCGCGGCCACCCCTCTTCCCTCCTCGCAGCCCCGCACCAGCTCTGCCGTCGGGAACGTCAGCCCCAGCCTCGGGCTTTGCTGGCTCAATGCAACAGACATGTCCGTGCTTCCAAGTCACCTTCAGCTTAATTCAATTTTTTAGAAGTCACACATGCCGTGGCTGGTGTTGCTCAGTGGTTGGAGCATCGGCCTGCCTGTCGAAAAGTCTTGGGTTTAAGGGCACGTGCCTGGGTTGCAAGTTCAATCCCCGGCTCTCACATCCATGTTTCTCTCCCCCCTCCCCCCTCCCCTTCTTCCTCCGTCCTCCCTTTCTTCCACACGCTCTAAAAATCAAAAGAAAAAACATCCTGGGGTGAGGATTAAAAAAATAAATAAATAAACAAATAAATAAAAACAATGAAGGTAGATACTTTCATGCCACCAGCAGGAACTGCTGAAAATCTCTAGATTCTACACGTCCTGATTTCTCACCCTGCATTTTATTAAAGGCAGCGTGGCCCCAGGCCCTAGCTCCAGGCCCGGCCCATCCCAAAGGCCTGCCCTCTGGGGTCTGCGAAGACGCTCCGGAGGGACGGTGACTGTCCGACGTAGAGTCACCTGCGGCAAACAGCGCTCACCACTCCGGGGCCTGCTGTGGCCATCGGTCAGGTAAAACCTAATGATTTCATAAACAGTGGGACGTGGTGTTGTGAGCATCATGTGAGGAGCAAATTCAAAAACACAACAGGAGTCATGCACGTGGGGGAACGACGGGGAACGGTCATGGGCGCAGGGCTGGCTAAAGCCGCCTTTACCTTGGAAAGTCTCAAACACATTCCTCCCCAGAGGCGCCAGCTGGGCCGGGCGGGGCCTGGCGCGGGTCCAGGGGAAGGTCCGAGGCCACGGAGGCCGGCCCTGCAGAGCCATCGAGGCTGCTCTTCTAGAGAGAGCCTGCTCAGGCCCAGCACCGGGCGCTTCCGGAGAACGACCGCCCTCCTGACTTCTCGCTCAGTTTTCTCCCTTGTAAAATGGGGGTGACAGTCACACCACCTCGCTCGGCTGCTGGGAGGTCACTTAGGTTCTAAGAAAAGCTGGGACACGGCCCGTCCTCTGAACCCTGGTCTCCTCCACGGCCACACACACACACACACACACACACACACACACACACGATGCCCACGTAGGTCCTGCTGTCAACAGTGTTGTTACAGGGGACACGGCTAAAGGGGACACAGATCTCTGCCACTTCGTGTGAATCTGGAATTCTTGCAAAACTAAAGGTTTTTAAATGCTGACCGTTGGGCCTGTGCATGAGAATCAGAGCATGTTCTACTAACATCATCCCCACCTCCCGAGGGCTGGCCAGCTGCCCGGTCCAGGTCCGCCCGTCAGTGCAGAGTGCCTGCGTGGCCATCACGTGGCTGCTATCACTGACACCCCTGGGGGCAGGAGTCAGGTGAAGGGTGGCCCCATGGGCTCGCCCGTCTTGGGCCTGGGTTGGCCTGTCTGCCAGTGAGGAGCCAGCCCTGCCCGCTGGCTGGGGACGCCTCCTGTGATAACACAGGGAAGCGAGTCATAGCTCCCCGTGTCTGCTGTGCGTGGGCGCGGCCTCCCCAGGTGGAAAAGATGCGGGCGCTCCCGGTTTGAATCACCCTGCTCTCGGGGGCTGCTATGACCACCGTTTCCCATGAGAAAAGCCTTTCGTTTTTTATTGAACTTTTGTGTTTCCTTCACATAGAAAAAGTGTGAAGGGTTCTTTTAAACGCTGTTCACAGAGCAAAGCCACCTACACACTGTGATCCAAAATGGGAGAGTCACTCAGGGTTTTCCTCCGTCTGCCTCTACTACCGGGGCCACGCGTTCCCCGGCTGCCCCGCTGCCCACCCCCTCGGCTGCATCTGAGCAGTCGGCCGTGGGGACCCACAGGGAGGGCTTCTTCCCACCCGGCCCTGCCGCCTGCCCGCCCAGGGAGCTGGCCTGTCTGCAGTGCGAGGGTTTCATGAGCAGCCAGGTGCACAGCAGCACCCGCGGGAGGCCTGCTCATGGAGCCCCCGGGGCGCACGGGACACCCTTCTCTGTGCAGACCTATCGCCGACTCCCACGGTCTCCGCAGATGCAGCTCAGCATCCCCGCTCCCTGCGACGGTCCTGCGTCTCCACCCGCACCGGGGACCTGGAAGCTCAGCGCCCCCCCCGGTGTACCCCAGAACTCAGAACCCAGGTGGCCTGGGGACAGTTCACTGCTGACGATGGTGCTTCAGGCTCTCGAGCCCCTGGAGGAGCCCCACCCCCCAACCCCTTGAGATCCCAGGACTGAGTGGGAGCGCGGACACAAGCCAGACACAAGCCAGGCCTTCAAACCGAGCCTCTCGATTTAAAATTGAAAACCACCTTCAGGCCGTTTCGTCAGCGACCAGGGAGAGAGACACAGGCCTGCCACCCGATGGCACGCACTGCGTGGCCAAACATGAAGCCAGAACCCGATCAATTCCCCAGATTCAGCAGCAATTTGAGAAAAACTCAGGGAACACGGGACAGACGAGGAGCCAGGTGGCACGTGGCAACCCGAAGGGTCTGGGGAAGCGTCAGGCCTCATCCCGGCTGAACGCGGGGGGCAAAGCGTAAAGGCACCGTGTGAGTCAGCGGCGGTGAGGAGGGGGGCCGGGCAGGAGCCCGCGGCTCGCTCGACGACCCCAAGGGGTTACTTTTAAGTTACTTGTTAGTACCTAATATGATAGCTACGGGACCATAATTCTAAAAACGAGTCCCGTCTTTTATCTCACACTGAATATTTAGAGAAAAGGCCAAATGACGTCAGGGCACACTAGCCGGTGGGAGCTGAGACCGGCCGACCCCGAGTCAGTTGCCACGCGTCTGTAACAACCACGAGCTCAACATCCTCCGTAAGACAGTGAACGGCCCTAAGCACGGGAGAAGGACGTGTGCTGAGTGATCCCTGCGCGACTCGGTCCTCCATCTCCACCACCTCCGGGCAGAGGACTTCAGGACCTGGGTGTCTCTTCACTAATCCACACTCCGGAGAACGCTGCAGTGGAGGGTATTCCTTGGGTAACCCCAATAACAAACTGTTTCAAGACCCAGCCTCCCCGGGCCCTCACCAGCCGTGCGGGTCTGAGCTAGAGGCACCCACCTGGACACACCTGCACCCCCGGGTCTGAGACTCATGGTCACGTCGGTCGCCCCACCTGCTGAGCTAAGTGAGAGTCTCAGATCGCCCCTGTGGGTGAGAGGGTTTCCTTCCGTGGTAGGAACCCAGAGGGGAGGCAGTTTCAACCGTTTGGGTAAAACCCTCTCCGTTCTCAGTTTTCTAAGAGTTAAAGCCCACACGTCCCACCATGGAGGAAACGGGAGAGCCTTTTCATGAGGCCGCCACGGCTAACGTCGCTGAAGCCACACACTCGACGTGGCAGGACGCAAACCCGCCCCAGGGGAGAGCCAGCGCGGGAGGGAGACGTGTCAAACCTTCGACGTGTCCTCAGGCCGGCGGCCGGGGGCTGCTCGCTGTCTCTCATTTTGTCTTTTCTCTCTCTCTCGTTTAAAAGAAGTGATCAGCACAGTTTGGGGGCCAGTGAGGCAGGGTCTCTGGGTCCCCAAAGGCACCCGTGGGCAGAGCTGCACCGAACCACCCAGCTCAGCCGCCCCCTCGGACCCACAAAGCCAGGCTCTTCCCACCAAATCGCCTGGGACGTTCCCTACAACTGGGGGTGGGGTGGCTCCCAGAGGCACAATCTGGGGACACTAACTGCTCGCCTGCTGGGCTCCTGCCCTGCGACAGGAGAGCTCTGACTCACGCTGGGTCCTCCTCGAGGGGGTCCTCTGACCCCGGACCACACGTTCCGCACGCAGAGCCCTGAGCTCCGGGGAAACGGCATCGGCACAGGTGTCCACCCCACACCTCATACTCACCTGTGGAACATGACTTTCGGGGGGAAGTGGGCATCTCCGCGCTGCGCAGGGCCTCCCAGGGTACAACCACCCGCGTGTCATCCAGTGCCTGAGAAGCAACCTCAGATTCTGGAGAGCTGTGGGGTCTGCAGGCGCCTGGGCAGCCAGGAGAGAACTGAGCTGTCCACCCCACAGGCCTTCAACCGTGCGTCCGGAAAGATCAAGGAGCCACACACACTGACCCCCGGGATGCTGCCTGGCCGCTGCCTGGCCACTGCCTGACCCCGAGTGTGCGACCGTCCCCCTCTGCACAGACCAGAGCCTGCTCCTCATCGGCTGGTGGGGCCGGGTCCACAGAGGTAAGCTTGTAGGTGTCACGGCTTAGAGACGCCCGACACCTGCATCCTCGTGGTGCTCAGCCAACACAGCTGTGTCGGCCGGTCACCGTTCTCTGCATGGTGCCCTCACCACGGATGTGGGTCTGCCCCACCCCCCACCCCCCACACGGAGGTCATATCAGAGCACAGAGCAGCCTGGACTCACAGGAAATCTCATCGCTTTCTTTACTGAAAGCCAACTTGCACCTGGGTCAGCCCAGCTTCCAGAAGGCATTTTAAAGGCACTGATAAAACAGCAAACCACACTGTGACGTAGAAAAACACTTCGGCCGTGGCTGGCGTGGCTCAGTGGTTAGAGCGTCGGCCTGCACAACGAGGGTCGCAGGTTCTATTCCCAGTCACGGCAGGTCTCTGGGGTGCAGGTTTGATCCCGGCCCCAGTCAGGGTGGGTGTGGGAGGCAACCAATCGAAGTGACATATCAATGTTTCTCTCTCTCCCCCCCCCCCCCACTCCCTCTCAAAATAGCAGAAAAAATATCCTATGGTGAGGAATAGCAAACAACAACAACAAAACCGCTTTGGCTCAGGAACCCAAGAACACCGGCAAACAAGTCCCATCAATTACACGGAAGGTCTAGTTTTCACGGGAGACAACCGCCGTCTCCCGATTAAATTTTAATCTCCCAGGCAGGGTGCTATCTGGTTTCCCCAGGCCGCTGGCGCACGTCGGCCGCAGGGCTCGCTGCCGGCTCGACGGTAAAGGGCCCTCCCCACCACTCTGCTCGGAGGAAAAGGTGGGCGCAGAACCCGCTCTGCTTTGCCTGTGGTCCGTGACACACATCCTCACTGGACACCTCCTTCCCACCTCTGGGCAGGGTGGGAAATGTCAAAACCGGACACCGGAGGCGCCCAGGCCGGGGACGTGAGGCCCAAGCGCAGCCTCCGCCCGGCACGCACTCCGGAACACGAGCAGGGCAGCCCAGGTGCTGGCCAGTTGCACGGCTGTGACTCGTCTGGCATTTGGATTATTCTCTGATATTAGGCAACATTTCAGATCTCAACAGCTCGACTTAAAAATCTGAGTGTGAAGCCACAACGATCCGAATTGTTTTATGCCGTCCAGGACGCAGAAGGGCTGCAGCTCCTCTTTCTCCTCATAATGGACACTCACAGAATCCCCTCAGCTGGGAAACCTGGGCCCACTCCCGCACACACACCTGGGGAGGGCTGTGCTGGTGAAGCAAGCCCCGCCCCCGGCCCGCCCCCGGCCCGCCCTCGGCCGCTCACGCACAGTCCCAGGTGTGACCATCACGTAAGCTCTCCGATTGGCAGTCAGGACGGCAACACCTGGTGTTGGACCTGTTCAGATCTGCCAGGTAGAAAGCTGTGAGCTGCCTAAATGGTACAGAGCAGGCGCAGAGAGTTGTGGCTTAGCTCCCCGCCCTCCAACCTGACCCATGCCCGTGCACAAGTGGACATCATCATCTCCCATGTCCCCAACAACAGCACACAGTCCCCCGGTTCCTGCTCGTCCTATACCAAGTGCATCCTCTAACAGCGGTTCTCAACCTGTGGATCGCGACCCCTTTGGCGGTCGAACGACCCTTTCACAGGGGTCGCCTAAGACCATCCTGCATATTAGATATTTACATGACGATTCATAACAGTAGCAACATTACAGTTATGAAGTAGCAACGAAAATAATTTTATGGTTGGGTCACAACATGAGGAGCTGTATTTAAAGGGCCAGAAGGTTGAGAACCACTGCTCTAGAAAGGGCTGTGGCCGGGTGAGTCTCTGGGCCTCGTGGGGACATCGTCTCTGGGGTCCCACCCGCCCCAGAGGATGCCCCTGGGAGATGGAAACCCAGCCGGGTCTCTGGATGCAGGGACCCAGTGAGGGGCAGCTCAGAGCCAGGTGACCACAGGCTTCAGTGTGGGCGAACCGGGGCCTGAGCAAGCAGCCCCGACACTGAGCTCCATCCGGTCGGCACTCGGAGCTGTGCCGACTCCAACTGTGTCCCCGCAGCACCTCCCCGAAGACCGCCAGGGAGCTTCCCCCCATGGTGTGCAGGTGCCGTGCTGCTTCCGCTGGGTCAGGAAAAGAAAAACCCCGAAGTGACGTCCGCTGTCCGGGGTGGGTTGGCCTGACACGGACACCGAGCACACGGCTGGCCAGAGCGGTGACCCCTGGGGAAGGACCTGCGGCTGGACTGGTGACTCGCCTACGGGTTTATTTCATCTCTCTCGGCCTCTAGCACATGTGCTTCTGACCAGAGCACTTATCTTACTCCAAAGTAGGATACATCTGAAGACAGTCAGGTAACTTATAAACGCAACAGGCTTCAGCAGTTTCATCAGAGTTTGGAAGCGAACACTTCGCCTGGCACAAAAGCTATGAACATTTCTGAAACCATCAATATCACAGCCAAAGACCTAAAAGGCGCAACGTCGAAAATACATGGATTTGGACGTCGTCCCCAGGCCACCGAACCCTTCGGCTCCGAGTAAACACTGTGCATCGAGCTAATCTCGGCCCTTGGTGTTCTGTGAGCCCGCAAATCGAAACGCCAGCTGCTCGCCCAGCTGCTCGAACCCAATCAGACAAGACGGACGGAACACGCTCCGCCTCCCAAAACCAGCGTAAGTCTACGTCCTCACGGACTCGGCCTCTCTCCGGCAGAGTCAGAGGTGGTCCCGGCGCTAAAGACATTAAACCCCCGAAGCCGGAACTTTTCATGACCTGGATCTGAAAGAAACTAAACGTTCTCACGCACAGAGACAACCCCGTGGCGGACGCTCAGCCCCTTTAGGTTAACATGAATCCGGCTAAAGGCACA
The DNA here is from genome assembly GCF_964212035.1 of Myotis nattereri. Lineage (NCBI taxonomy): Eukaryota > Metazoa > Chordata > Mammalia > Chiroptera > Vespertilionidae > Myotis > Myotis nattereri. The sequence continues at coordinate 54,417,492 of NC_138083.1, read as the reverse complement.
TCTGCAAACGACCACCTAGAAAATATCAAATGCAGACACAGGCACCAGACGCTCCCGCCGCCCCTGCGCCCTCGGCGCCCCTGCACCCTCGGGGCCCCTGCACCGGGCAGCCAGCCTCTCAAGCCCACGGGCAGATGGCCGTGTCCTGTAACAAGGTGGGCCTGGGGACGCCGCCAGCGGCAGCAGCACCATCACCACAGAAAGAAGTGGGGGGCGGGGGAAGAATCCCCTCACGTTCCCAGGAGGCTTAGGGCCTGACCTGGACACTAAAACTCCGATTTTTTATGGGAAACTCGGGGTCAGCCGTAATTCCAGTGCATTTCCTGAGCTCGAACAACAGAAGCGTCATTCCACTGAGCTCTAAACAAGTCTGAACTCTAGAACTGTGAAATTCTATCAAATTCGACTCAAGCAAGAAGTCAGCGTCACCTTAACCCCACGGGCCTGCCAGATGCTCTGCCCCGAGGTGTAAGCCACAAACCCGCCCAGCAGGGAAATGACGCCACAGCGGGCCCCAGGGCTCATCCCGCAACGATGCTCCTTTTCCTGGGGGGACACGAGTAACCGGGTACAGAGGCCCTGAACGGAGGGCAGGGGCTGGTGGTGGCAGGTTCCCTGCCCAGACTGCACCATCATGGCAGCAGCGTCCGCTGCGTGGCTGACCTGCTGACGTCTGACGCTGGCTGCACTTTCTCAGGAAGGAAGTCTGGCCGCCCTCCCCTCTGGCTTCCACGGGGCCCTGCTGCCCCCGAGCACCAGCTGACGGGTCACAGGGAAACAGGCGGCCAGGACCAGGAAACATATTGGCTGTGAGGCCCCAGCGGTGGGAAAGGTTAGCCTCACACCCGTGGGGGGGCTCGTGCCTTCCTCGGGCTTTGTCTGCGTGAACGCACAGGAATGTTAGGCGCGGCACACCGGACTGGGCTCTGCAACCGAGAGATAAAGGGCAGTCGGGTGGCCCGGGAATGACAGGGACGAAGGGCACCTGCTTTCTGACCATGAGTTAAATAAACCCAGGCTGCTCGTGCAGACGGCTACCCGCCAGGAACACTCGAGTGCACCTCGAAGGGAGAGGCCGAGTCCTCACCCCGGGACCTCAGTATGTGACTGCGGGTGGACGCAGGGTCTTTACAGGGGATCAAGTTATAAAGTGAGGCCCTTGGGTGGGCCCTGATCCAAGCTGTCTGTGTCCCCCTCGGTGGGAGAAATTAGGACACAGAGACAGACACAGAAGGAAGACAAAGGAGAGACAGGTTGATGACAAGTGTCCACATGCCCAGGAGGGAGGTCTCCAGGGCGCCAGTCTGGTATTTTGTCCCAGCCCCCCTGACAAACTGAATTCTTACAACTTCTTACAAACCCGCTCGCTACGGTCATCTTCCCGCTCACAGGTACAGTGATGTGTTGCCGACGGCACTCTGCCTTTGACGTCCAGATTAGAGTGAAGCCCCATGGCACTGCCTACGACCTTCATGGTCCAGGGACACACAGAAGGTCACACACTGGGACACGTGGGCGGCTCCGGACTGGAGGCGGCTAGCTTCTGAATATTCTCATTCTTTTTTACATAGAAGTTGTAAAGTAGCACATCAGGCATAACCAGCCTTAAATTTATAAAAATGCTCCCAAATGGGTTTTCAGTTCCCACGCTTATTAACGAAACCCAGGTTCTGAGATACGTTTGTTCGATGACACCTTTGAAAATACCAGCCTTTTAAATTTTCCACGTTGAAAGCAGACGTGGGGATAAAAACGTGCCCTAATGCACGTCAAGAAAACCCAGTGTTTGCTTTCTCTCCGAGTCCTGACTCCTAGCCATCAGCACCGACTGCTTGACAAACTGTCAGGTCTCCTCTGGAGGGTCCCACAGTGCCCAGCCCTTCTCCTCACCCTCCGCGCCTGGCAGGGGAAGGGGGGGCGGGGGGGGGGGCGCCTGCGGGAAGCCGGGGCCCTGTGCCCATCTCGCTTCCAGAATCCCTCCAGCTAAACACTGAGCTCACCCCCCCAAACCACACGCAGGTCACACGGGCCTCTTCCTGGAGGTCACAGGGGCTTCTTCCTAAGGCAGCTGCAGCCCGTGTCAAAGAGCGCCACGCACGGGAGGCGCGGGCGGACGCTTCACGCCCCGTCACAATGCTACTGCAGGGGCTGCACGCGCCAGGGGTCGTTAGAGGCCCACCTGTTGGGAAAGCTGTTCAGTTAAAAATAAAGACGCGGGGCTGAGTGAGCGGCCCCAGCTGAGCCCCAGCGGGCCCACACGCCGTGAAAGAGAAAAATCAACAACCCAAGACGTGAGGCTGGGAACACGCCTGAGCTCCCTGTCACCAGCCTGCAGGGGCCGGTGTGTCTCTGGGGAGGAGGCGGCTGTGTTGTTCTCCAAACAGCGTGGGCACGTGGGCACGGCAGGGAGCGGCTGCCGCTCGCTCTAGCTCGCTCGGGAGTGCTGCGCTGAGGCCCATCTGCACCCAGCGCTGACAGCAATTAGGTGGAGACGACGGGAAGTGGGTGAGTAGGAGGCGAAAACAAACAGGGCAGGGATCGTTTGGTTTCGCAAAACAAACGCCAAGCGCACGTATTTGTAAACTCTGTATGCCCCAGACTCTGTATGCAGGAGCCCTAACCCCACTCCCTAGAATGTGAATTTATCTGCTGCTGGGCCTGTCAGGGGGTGAGTGATGCCTGGAGGCTGGGCTGCAGCCACGATGACCGTGTCCTTCTGGTTCGGAGCTGCAGGGGTTCGAGCCCTGCGGCACCTGCACGCAGACCTCCGGCCTGGGACCCACCCCGCCCGCTCACCTGGCGTAGGACGTGGGGGACCTGGGCCGGGCCCATGGGTACGGGTGCTGTGGCACCGACAGGTACTGGTCGCAGAAGGTGCCCTTCCGGATGTGCTGGAAGGGGGGGAACTCCTCGGGCGGGAAGTCAGACGAGGGCGGCGTGGTGCCCAGGTCCTCGCCCGCCGGCTCCACCTTGAGCGCCACCGAGGGAGAGTGGTCCAGGGCGGTCTTGCGGGCCTTGACGGGGACGCCGTCGCCCAGGTCCAGGCTGCTGTCGGTGCTCAGGGCGTTGATGGCGGCGACGATGGCCGAGCTGGTGTACTGCGTGGTGTTGCCCAGCCACGTGTCGTCCGTGACGCTGACCCGCGGCGAGCTGTGCGGGGACGGCGTGGGCGAGTGGTGCGGGGAGCAGGACAGCTGCCGGCCATTGAGGCCGTACTTCCTCTTGTTGCTCGGGGACGAGGGCCTGGAGGTGCGCGCCCCCAGCCAGCTCTCCTCTGTGATGCTCGTGCGGGGCGAGGTGGAAGGGGAGTGTCTCGGGGAGCCCAGCAGGCTGCAGGCCCCCAGGCCTCGGGGAAAGCCCTCCTCAGGGTCTGTGGTCTTGGGGGACACGCAGGGGGATTGCCAAGGGGACGTCTGCGGGGACGCGTACGGGTACGAGTAGTTGGACTCGTAGGACGAGGCCTCGGAGTTGCAGCTGCGCGAGGACAGGCTGCTGGCCGGGCTCAGGCAGGAGGGGTCCCGGTAGGCCTCCAGGTTGGGCAGGTTCAGGGTGGCGGTGGAAGGGGGGCGTTTGGAGTTGGGAAGGACGTCCTCCACCTCCACGTCGTGGAAAAACTGGTTGTTGTTGTGGTGCAGCCCCAGGTAGGACGTTATCTCAATGCGGGGGCTCTCCAGGGCCGGGGCTCCGTTGGGCCTGACGTGGCCGGAAGACAGAAAGTAGCCCGAGGGCCCGCCGTCCACAGCGGCTCCGTACCCCGAGGGGTGGCTCCCGGCCGCCACGGCGGAGAGGCCGGGGGCTGACGTCTGCATGTCGTGGCACTGCACCGGCAGTGAGGGGTGCGCCGTGGGCAGGGACAGGCCCGGACTGATATTGGAGGACACATAGCTGTAATGCTCTGGAAGGAAAAATGAAAAGGAAAAGATGGCATCAGGGGGCCAGTCATCAAACATGCAAACCCACAGCCCAGTGCGCCTCAGAATCGGGTCCCAGGTCTCGGCACAGCTCCAGGCCTCACCCCCGCCCGGCGTGGGCGGTGCTCACGCTGCTCTGATGGCCTCCCCGGGGGAACCTGTCCAGGCAATGAGGTTCCTGGGACCCTTCCCGGCCTCCCCCGTCGCCACTCCAGCACACAGCCCCTCACTCGGCTGCCCTCGGCCCAACATCCTTCCTCCCAGAGCAGCACCAATGGCCTCCCTGCTTTTTTCTGCTCTTTGCTCAAAAAAAAGGACACATAAGTAATACCCTTTGTAATACTTTAAGCAATAAAATAAATAAAATTAAATTAAAATTAAAATTATTAAAAAAAAAAAAAAAAGTTGCCTCCCCAACAGCTCTGTCAGAATTCTGAATGAGCCCTTCCCCAGTTCATTTCCTCTCCTTGGTACTCATCATCATCTTGTGCCTCATCTCTTTCACCAGCAGAAAACTAAGTTCCCTGAAGGCAGGAGCCTTTGCCTGCCTCAATCTACTGTGGTTCACTGTCTTCAGAGCCTAGGACTGTGCCTGGCACATAATAAGTGCTCAGTTTGTTTGACAGATGGATGGGTGGATGGATAGTTGAATAACAGATGAGTAGGTAGGTGAATGGGTGGATGGATAGATGAACTGATAAATGGATGTAATGAGCAGGGGGTGGATAAGTGGATGGATGGATGGATGGATGGATGGATGAAGGGATAGATGGGAGGGAGAATGGGTGGATGAATAGATGTATGGACGGATGTATAGATGAATGGATAGGTAGATGAATGGGTGAGTAGGTGGATGAATGGGGAGGTGAGTGGGTAGATGGATGATGGATAGATGGATGGGTGGATAAATGGATGGATAGATGATGAATGGGTGGGTAGATGAATGGATGGGATGGATAGAAAATGGGTAGGTGGGTGAGTAGATGGGTGGGTGGGTTGAGTAGGTGGGTTTAGGTAGAGGGACCTGTGCATATAAAGAGGTTTTAATAGACTAGTCACTGTTGAGCTGCTCTTATCACCAGCTACAAAGAAAACACCCCAAGAGTTGGATGGAAGCAGATTCTGGGGTTTCTCTCACATAAGCTTTGATGGTGGCTCATGACCTAGAAAATCCCTCCTTTAATAAAAACAAAGCAGATGATATTGGCACACAGCTGGATTTAAGAATCATTATATGCTAATTATAACCTCAACAAGATATTTTTAAAAATCATTACTAGTGTAATTAGTAATTTTTTATCAGAAAAGCCACTCTGGATTCCAGTTTGAAAACATCTTTGTTCTGTATTATTGTGTGCGGTGGAGCAGATATCCAGGTCGCTAAATAATGGAAACACCCACAAGGAAATTCTATCCTGGCTCCCGCCGCAGTGACCCACCAAAGACGTCTTATTTGATGGCTGTGCTGTGTCAGACACCACGTGGGTGCACCCATAGCAGGCTGGGTCTCAGGGTGCTGGTCCACACCCCATGGCCCTTGCTAACAGGAATGGGTACAGACACCAAACAGGCTGGACCCACTTGTTTCCAAAAGCAGCCATCCACCACCCTCGATAATCCAGCCTTGTAATCCTTGCAATCAAGAGGCTCTTGCTCTGATGGCGCTAAATCCCCCTGGTAAAAACACCGGCTGTTCCCAAGACGGCAGGCCCGGCCCCCCCAGGCAGCCTGGGGAGAACCCACGGCCGTTTCAACCCCGTGTTGCGAGCGGCCCTTTGGAGAGAGAGCAACCGTGTTCCAGATGCTCAAAACTGGTGCCAGGTTCCAAAGAGCCCCCGGGGGACACGGAGGCGTGACAAGGAAGAGAAAACAAAGCTACGGTTGAGAAAGTTAGAGGCTGGAGCAGCAGGGATGCCTCATGCCCGGGGCGTGCCTGTCAGGCCCTGCAGCTACACGTCCACAATGCAATGTCCTGAACATGCCGGTCCTCGCCATCCCGAGCCCCCAGGGTGTTCCCCAGGCACCAGCGGGACACTGGGGACAGTCACATGAAAAAAGGATGAGCCTCATGTCCACAGGGTTAAGAGGACCAGGGGAGGCCTGACCCCAATGCCAGTGCCCAGCTCTGCTGCCAGTCCTGGACAACCACACCCATGCCACCAACATGATCAGTGACCCCGGCACACACCAACACCCTCACATGCTCACTACCACTTTTTGTTTGTTTGTTAATCCTCAGTGGAGGATATTTTTTTTCCATTGGTTTTTAGAGAGAGTGGGAGGGGAGGGGAGGGAGAGAGAGAAACACCAATGTGAGATACACATCAATTGGTTGCCTCCAGCACATGCCCCCGTTGGGCCAAGGATCAAATCTGCAACTTAGGTACACGCCCTTGACCGGGAATCAAACCCTGGACCCTCCTGTGCACAGGCTAATGCTCTAACCCACTGAGTCACACCAGCCAGTTTTTAACACAAAAACTGAAATCAGATGTTAAAATTTGGTTATGATATTTATAAAACTTCAAGAAGCTAATAACCCTGGAAAGGCTCTTCCTGTCAGAGGTCAGGTTCCTCAGGAGGAGGTAGCAGGGGGCTGCAGCTGCTGAGGCCCCAGGCTCCAGGGTCATGGTGACCTCTCAGTGGGGACGTCCCTGCATTCCTGTGTGCAGGCGCCAGGCGGGGACCCAGAGGCCGTCCCCCCGCCCGGGGCCATGACAAACAGCACAGAAAGCGCCTGAGCTGGACACGAAGAGGCCAGGCCTGGGCTCTGTCCAGAGGGACCAGGCCAGGGCAGGCAAGCCCCACAGAAGGAAATCTTACTCCTTCAGTCACCGGGAGACGACATGCTACTTTGTATTTCTTCCAAAGGGAGTCTAAAGATGGCCTTGGTAAATAATGCTTCTCTACAGCCACGTGCACCTCATTGCACACTCTCCCACGTGTTCACAGACATGGCCACACGGCCCCATCCCGCGTCCTCTCCAAGGCGGCCCAACACCCCCCAGTGTCCCACCAGATCTCCCAGTTCAATAAAAGGACATCAGCGGCCGGCAGGTGTCAACAAGTCCTTCCGACTGGAGGTAAAGTCCGACATCAGCCAGTCCGACCAAGAGCGAAGCCCCATCCTGTCACTGTGTGATTATGGTTATTACTGTCTAATGATCCGTAAGTAGGATGTTAGCAAAGCAAGTGTGAAACCGAACTGTATACCTATGGGGCAGGACTTTAGTAATTAGACTTCAACGAACAGCTCTATTCTGTTTGACTTGTCCCAACATTAAGTGTCGGTCAGAGAGAGGCTTGCCTGCCTCCACTCTGGCAGTCTTCACTACGGACCAGATGACTGCGTCTTGGTGTGTTTCCTCTACAGCCGCAGGTGCTGGCAGCACACCCCTTCCTGGCTGCCCAGGCTCCTCCTTAAGGAGTGGGGGTCCCCTGGTGTCCTACCAGCTCCCCTGCAGACCCCTCTGCAGCCCAGCACCCCTGCACTGGCTGGTCACCCACAGGGAACTTGCTGACCTTTTCCTAGTCTGGACACGCACTTTCCTGGCACAATGAGACGGAGCCGGGGGTCACTTCCTGTGGTCTCGGCACCCCTCCTGCTTTGGGGGCAGATGAATGTCTCTGGGAGCCCCCACGATCCCCCAGGCTGCAGGAACCAGGCAGCGGCTACAGTCCACACGGCACGCCTGCATCAGTCAAACTTTGCTCCCCAGGAACCAGAGCTTTCCTAACGTTTGGTCCTTGAGGTGGCAATGTCCCCATGACAGAAACAAGCAACCCCCCGCCCCCCCCCCCCCCCCCCGCCACACACACACAGAAGGAAGCAGCCCATCCAGCCAGGGCTGCCCGTGAGCACGGGCCCCACACGCACACCCACGCTGGGTCCACTGCTCGGTTACAGCCGTTGTGTCTGCGAAGCAGCAGATGACCTAACAGCCATAGAAAATGAACGTTCACGTCAAAGAGAAACCGCCATCTCCAGGGACGCAGCACGAGGCACGTGGAATTATGACATGTGGTTGTAGACATGAAGTTGCCTCCCAGCACTGCTGGGTCCTGCCCTAAGGAGCCCTGGGTGTCCTTTTCAGGAGGCCTGGCACCAGCCCCGCCTGGGCCTTGGAGGAGGTTTTGGACAGATCCCTACACTTCCTGCCCAGCTAAAAAAATATGATGCACATCTATAACATATTTTAAGAGACAGAGCCAGCCCAGCCTGTGTGGCGCAGTGGGTGAGCATTGGCCTATGAGCCAGGAGGTCTTAGTTCGATTCCCAGTCGGGGCAGGGCACAAGCCCAGGTTATGGGTTTGATCCCCAGTGTAGGGCGTGCAGCTGATCAATGATTTCTCTCATCATTGATGTTCCTCTATCTCTCTCTCCCTCTCCCTCTCTGAAATCAATAGAAATATACTTAAAAAAATTAAAACAAAGAGATACTAGTATAGCCAATCCCACAGTTGAACCATTTGTTGGCAGGAAGGTAATTCTGAGAATTAAAAAAAAAAAAAAATGTCTAGCCATTAGCAGAGCAAGTCTGGGGGCTCCCCAACAGCTGCCCACAGGGCTTAGCCCTTTGGAAGGTTGGGGATAAACTGGCAGGTAGGAGAGGGTGGGCAGAGTGAGGGGCAGTTCTGTGTGAGCATGGGGTCCACTGACAACCAGAATATTCCAGGAAGCGGCCTTCATTTAAATGAACCTAAGTCTGCCGACGAGGAGAAAAAACACAAAGCCTTTATTTGAAAACAAGGAAAGACTCACCTAAGCATGAGTTCTCCGTAATTAGACAAATTTTGAAATGAAGGCCCTGATAGGGTGAACCTCGCCATGAACACTCCACGGAGCTGATGACGAAGTTCTCCCTTTAGAACCAAACCACAAGGAGGTAGAGTCCCAGCCGGCCGGGCCAAGCACCCTCCCTTCCCGCTTCACTCCGTTTGGTTTTATTACCAAAGAAACTGCGATCAAGTCTGAATTATTTAGTTATTCAAAGGGACCCCATTTACATGGAATGACAATATTTCCAGTAACTTTCCTAACAATCCTTCGATGTCAGGCCGATTCATGGCGTGTCAAGAGCCCCCAGGGAGCTCAGCACCCATTGGAGTCATTTTCTGCTGGCGCTCTGGGCCCTGGCCACCTGCCGAGGAGGGTTCATTAAATTACAGTGCAGGTGAGTACAAAGCCGCAGCAGGAGCTAAGCAAACACCGGGAGCTTATTCAAAGTAGTTTACTATCATAAAAGTCATAAAACCGGGGCTCATCCTGGGAAGACAGGAACTGCCCGCCCGTACTCTCCTTGTTCTCCTCAGTGCCAACACCCTCCCGGCAGAGCACCATACCAGGCGCTCTGGGGCTGGATGATGGACACGGTGTGAGAGCAGGCGGGGCCTGGCGGCTGGCAGGGGTTTGTTGGGCTCCTAGGCTGGTCCAGCGCCCACTGCAAATTCAATGCTCAGCAAATTTTCTCATCCTGAGAAGTAATTTATTTCAGAACCCTACTATTTTATTCTTTCTAAATCACCACCCCCAAGTTTTATCCACGTGCGTTCTGTTAAAGCCAATAGTACCTGGTGTCATGTGGGCACCCGTGACCACCCTGTGGGGGCTGCCCTTCCGCAGCTGTGACAGCGGGACCGGGGGCGGGCCCAGCACCGACTCCGCTGATGTTCGGCACACGCGGGGCCCCGTGTCCCCTGAGCAGACGTTTCCAACAGGAATCTCCGCTCTGGCCACTGTGCATCCTGCGGTCTTTTGCAAACTCTGAGAGACACACTGACTTTTACTTTTCTTTCGTGTTTGCTGGGGTTGAGCCACAGGACATGAGGCTAGAAATAGAACTGACATGAGTGACTGCCAGGCCCCGTCCTCCCAAACGCCTGGCCGGACCCCCATCCACTGGGCAATGGGGCTGGTACCTACGCGGCAAGATTATAATTTTGCAGGTAATGGAAACAAAACAAAATAAAACCAAAACATGCTCAGTGCCCAGACCAGCGCTGAAACCTGTTTACTGAGCAGCAGCGGAAAGCGCTACCTCAGGGCGCGGGGACTGGGCAGGCCCCACACATGACAGACAGAGACAGCTTCCAAGGGCACCACTGGCCCAACAAGTTGCCCGGAGAAGGCTCTGCAAAGGCCAACAGAACAGCCTCCGCATGGCGGCAAACACCCCCCAGAATGTCCCGTAAGCGAGCCCCGCTGGCCCTTCGGAGGGCCCTCGGCCTGGAGCGCCTTACCTCTCATTCTGTATTTAAGGAGCTAAAACCAGCAAGTTGTTCCTGACTAGCTGTGGTCTGCCTTTGACGAACGTAACACCGAATTAAAGTGCCCTCCGTACAAACAACTGTCTCTGAGGGCGGCGGGGCCGCTTGTATGAAAGATACAGGGGCTTGTCCTGAAACAGTGACGTCCGCCCCACCTGGCATGCCCCCTGCTTCCAGGGCCTCCCTGCCGGGGGACGGCGTTCCCAGGGCGGGATCCCACCCGGTGTCTGCGGCCGGGCTGACCTGCATGTGAGCAGGGCTCTGGCTCTTCACGGCACCCTCACCACTGCTGAGAACGGACTTGAGAATAAAAATGCCTCCAGAGACATCCCTTCTGCATGGGAGCGACAAAATGCCGCCCACCAAGCATGCGGAGGGGCGCAGACCGGCTGCACTGAGCTGGAGGTGGCCCGACTGCTGGGGAGACTCCAGCCAGACCCAGAGGCCTGGCCAAGTTCCTCCGGAGTTGCCAGGGTGACAGTATTGGCAGTGGTGGGCCGGCCAAAATAACGAAGCAAACAGGAGCCCTGGCGGCAAGCTGGGCCACGCCCGCCTCCCAACTGACAGCAAGCAGCTCTTTCCTAAGACCAGAGGTGAGCAGGAGACCCACTGCCCAGCCTTCTGCCCCCAGGAGGGGGTTGGGGCCAACGGACCGGAAGATAGATGGGTGCAAACAGCTCACCTACCCAGCCCAGAGCACATTATTTTTTAAATTCTCTTTTCTTTCTCCCAAGAAATGGTTGCTGACTGCCTATTTGCACCTGCTAGGCACTCTGGGAAAAAAGAACCCCAAGACCCAGTCATTCCTTTGAAGGAACAGGTAAGACAGAAGCCCATCAGTGCCACACAGCCAATAAGAGCATGAGGTGGCCTAAGTGACAGGGGGATGAGGGCTAAGCCCTGGAGGACAGGACACCGAGGGTTCCGCTCTCAAGTCAGAGGAACCGTGACCCAGATGAGCGGCCGGGCTGCCTGTGGTCAGGGCTGACCTGTCCTGATGAAGGGCCTGTTTTTGTGCTCAGCATGTGTTAATAAAGCTGTGTCACCAAGCTTACAATTGATCTCGCTATTAGTCACTCATTCATTTATTTATATCCAGGCCCAGCCCGGAGATCACGTGAAGCCATTGCTATCACCCATTCAGAGCTGGAGAATTGAATGTAACAATTTAATATAATAGCGTAATAATTTAATGATTAATAAATGTAATGCGCAACTAATAAGAACAAGAAAAGACTTTATTCATAATTGCCAAAACTTGGAAGGAACCAAAACATCCTTCAGAGAGTGATGGGTGAAGAGCTGGGGCCCATCCGGACAGTGGAATACTATTCACCACTAAAGAGAAATGAGCTGTCGAGCCAGGAAAAGACCCGGAGGAGCCTCCCATGCACATTGCTAAGTGCAAGGAACTGCTCTAAAAAGCTACATATTGTGTGACCCCAACTACGTGACATTCCGGCCTTTCACACCATAAAGAGGCCGGGAGTGTGGTCCATACTTGCACCTGTCATTTGCCATCTTTGCTAAGTGAACTGAAAAGTGGTTGAACACTCAGGGAGAGAGCTGCACCCAGAGCCACAGGCAGCCAGACCGGGGGGCGGGGGGGGGGGGCAGGGGGGAGTCAAGGCCTCAGATCTCTCCCACTGGGTCTGCCTGGGCGCCCATGTCTCCGAGGCCTGGAAACCCACAGCCAAGGAAGACACGGGAGGCGGTCAGAGAGGAGTGCGGGTAAGGAAGATCGCAGCCTCGGCCTGGTCAGAACATTTATTTTTTTAAAACGACCAGGGTGTTACAGTCTTTAAAAGAAAAGCGTGGACGGTATGGAAAATATTATACAATTGTTGCAGAAATGGCAACAGTGCCAAGAGTACTGTGTGCAGCCTCATCGTCTCACCGCCACGTGGGCACCGCACTGACAGAGAGCGACCCTGAAGTCGCCACAGAAAAAGAGTGTTGAGAAGGGGCTCCTGGCTTTCCCCAAGCCACGGCCTGGCAGACCGGCCAGGATCTCTCCGCAGCTCGTATTCTTGTTCAAGAGCTCCCATTCTGGGGGCAGCAGGGTCCCTTTATTCAGGCAGAGGAGAGAAAATGAAAGAAAGAAAAGGACCGCCCCCCCACCCCCCCCCCCAGGGTTGGGCCACTTCCACTTTAGCTTCCTTCTGGGAGGGGCTAGGAGCCCAACAGATGAGGGGCTCCATGGCCCCCCTGCCCTCTGGCAGTGACCACTCACCACCTGTCCCCAGGCACTGTCCAAGTTGGGCCTTGGACGTTCCTGTGCCCTGGCCTGAGCGGTGCAGCGGCCGCCTGGAGCCAGCGGCCCCTCCACAGGAAGGCTCCAGAGACCAGCACAAGTGACCCACAGGCAGGGGACCCGAAGCTCCCTGACGCCGGACACCTGAGCTGTGGCACCAAGCGGCTTCACAGGGCTTCCCTCGGCCCCACCCGCCACACTCCATTAAACTTGACCTGTTTTCCTCCTGCTCCACAGGGGCCTGGGCACCGGACCGGGAGTGGGGACACTATGGTGCTGCCCTGGCCTGGGCAGGGGTCGGGGACCAAGGGACACAGGAGCAGAGAGACTGGGAGGGGCTGCTCTGGCCCCAGACTGTGCCCCAGCCTGGCTCTTCCAGACCTCACCCCGCCTGCTGACTCCTGTACCCCGAGAGCCTCTACCCACGACCCCTGCATCACAAGGACCTGCACCCCTGGACCCTCTACATCCAACCCTTGCACCCCCGGTCTGCACCCCAGCACCCTGGACAATGCACCCCAGACCCACAACCCCTGCCCTGTACACCCAGACCCTGCAGCCCGTGTCCCCTGCACCTTGGGCTCTGCACCTCCAACCCGCGCGGACCCACCTGGGGCGACCCCGGCGCCCTCGTCGCTCTGGTTAAATTCGAAAAGGAAATCAAAGTCGAACTCCTGGTCCTCCTCCAGACCCGTCATGTCGGGAAGGCCCGTCCGGAGTGGGAGTCAGAGTCCGGGGTCTGGGGTTCAGGGTCAGGGCCGGGGTCTGAGGTCGGGGTCCAGGATCGGAGCCAGGGTCCGGGATCAGGGGTCACTGCCAGGGTCCGAGGTCCAGGGCCCAGGGTCCAGGGTCCAGAGGGTCGGGGCCGGGACCCAGGGAAGTCGGGGTCGGGTTTGCGGCCAGAATCGGGTTTGGGGCCGGGGTGCGGGCCGGGTCGGGTGGGTCCCCGGCCGGCCGCGGGCACCTGTGGTCGCCGCCCCGCTCGGCTGCGCCCTGCGCCCGGCGCCCAGCCGGTCCCGGTAACGTGACTCCGGCCGCCCCTCCCCCGCCCGCGCTCCGGCCCCTCCCCCGCGTTTCCGGGTTCACACAAACAGCTCCGCGGCGGCGTCCCGAGTTTTAAATAAACTCCGGGAGCCGCGCGCACGCCCGCTGCTGGTGTCCCGCCCTAGCGCCCCACCCGCGGGCGAGACCCCAGCGTGTCCCGCGGCCTCGAGGGTCCACGTGCGAGGGGGGAGCGCCCTGGCCGCACCCCACGCGTCCCGCCGGCTCCTCCCGGGCACCAAGTGGCGCAAAGAGCAGTGCCCGCGCCCAGAGCGGCGGCGGCACCGGCCAGGCCCGCGGACTCCGTCTACAACTTTGTTTCTTTTCAAGCTTGCGCGCCGCCGTGCTCTCGGGGGAAGGGGGTGGCGCTACCCGCCGAGGCCCGAACCTCCCGGCCGGACCCCCAGGGCCCCGCCAGCCCCGCGGCGCAGGGAGGACAGGGGCGCTCCGGCTCGGCCGCCGCCGCACCGCGCTCACGCCCTAGCTCCCGGGCCTTTCTGCCTCCGGGGTCTGACTCGCAGGCCCGGGCCCCTAAGGCACCCCTTCTTTTCCGTCACACCTCCTCCTCCAGTCCCCACCCTCCTAAACGTCCCGCACACTCCTGTGCGTGGGGAATGCCCCCTCCCCCCCCCCCCCGCCGCCAGGCCTGGCAGCTCCGAGCCCCGAAGGGCTGAACCCCAGGGGGGCGCAGAGCAGCGCACCCACCGCCCTTTGTCTTTCTCCCCGCTATGAGCGCTAACTGCCCCCAGGGTCGGGGCACCACCCCAAGCCAGCATCTGCAACAGGAAGGGGGGTCGTGAAGGCCACCGCGCCAGCCAGAGAAGCACACGGGGGCATTCCAGTCCCAAGGGGGAGAGGGCAGTGGAACCAGATCCGCAGCGGCAATCCTGCGGCTAACCCGCCCTCCTTTCTGCCCACAGGCCCTTTGCCCCCGGGGCATTGCTTTTTCCAGAAGCAGGGACCCCCGCTTAGTCACTAGTCACGTGACCCCGCCTGCCCCCCAGAGCTTCTCTCCCGTGACCCTTTGCAAAGGGCTGGTTTTCTCCAGTGATAAACTATAGTTCACTTTGGCCTGATTTAGTTTCTAATAATAGTTCTCACTTTGAGATGTATGTTGGAGGGTTGTTTTGTTTTAGTTTGCTTTTTTTGCTGACCTTCAGGCAAATGGAAGTTCTGTTTTCTGTTGAGAAGCCACAACATCTCATTTTCTCTCCGTGTTTTTTTTTTTTTTAACTTCAGCCACCTTCTCACCTCTGCGAAAAATTGACACACAAATAAGAGCCTTCATCATCTGCTTAGATGAAAGAACACCTTTCGCTCCACTATCCCGGAGAGGTGAGTGGACGCTCCGTGGGCCGTGCCCACCTGGGTCCTGGGCCCTGGGCCCTGGGCCCTGCGGGATTCAGGACTCAGGGCTGCTCTTCCCAAGGTTGAGCTGGTCCCCACTTAGTTTCAGATCCCCAACCAAGGTGACTAGCTGGGGTGGCCCTTTTGAAAACATGCTCCTCTTACAAGCACCCCAGGACTCTCATCTTAAAAGTGGTCGGAGCTATTTGCCAACTCAGCAGACACTCCTGTCTTGATGGAAATGTTTAGCTTGGCGCTTCCTCGGAGGCTGCGGGTGTTCCCTGGTGCACGTTCCAGCCCCGAGTGTGATGCCGTGGGGCGCCAGCGCCCTTCTAATCTGGATTAGGAAACATGGCCGAGAAGTTAAATGGCGGGACCGGAGAACAGGGGTGCTTTGTTCTGTCCTGGGAGCCCGGGGGCAGTCAGTGTGAAGCAACCTCGGGATGGGTGGGCGGGTGGCTACCTACAGGCCTGCATTTCTCCGCCTTGTGCGCAGGGAAGACAAGCTGGGGACATCAGAAACAACAGTGCCTAACGAGCTGCAGCCCGAAGCTCATGACTAGGGGAGGCCGGCGGCCTCAGACTCCGAGATGGCACCTAATGCCTCCGAGGGCCTGTGTGGGGCAGGTCGTCCCCCCAGCCCTGCAGGGCGACCTGCCTCAGATGGAGGGCCTGTATTTATGGATTAGATCATACGTTCTGGTTAGCCTAATTTTGCCCTTATAAAATACACCACTATTTGTTTAGTCAAAGGCCAGGCTGCACCTGGCACTACGGGCTCAGCAGAGGCATTCTGAAATGCATCTTGTTCAGTAGGAAACAGGAAAGCTCGGCACCGCCCCCAGAGATGGTTTTTCCTCTTGTCAGAGTAAAAAGGTTCTTTGCTGCAGGACGGATCCCTGACTATTCAACTAAAAACAAAACAAAACAAAACAAAAACCTGAACTTTTTAATCAGTGATAGTGGGGAAAACTTTAAAATAAGTGTCCAAGGGTTTCCAATCAAAACCTCAAGAATTTTAAAAAACTTTTTTTTAGTAGCAAGGCTGGTCCCGTAAACATTCCCTGATGTTTGCATTTTGACAATTTCTAAATCGAGGTGAAATGGTAAGGAGCGTAAGATGCGTCTTCCTGCCTTGATTCAGAATACGTGGAACACCACGTGAGACCCCAGCCCGCTGTGGCACGGAGCCTGCCCGGAGCCTGTGGGCCGGAGCCCTCTGCCAGACGTAACCCGCCCGGCGGCTGGCAGGCTTTGGGAACTGCACTCTAAGGCCTGGCGCTGGCGGGAGCAGGAAGCAGCAGGGCGTACTTTCTAGCGCTCCGCGGAAGGATGTCCGCCTGTATAAAATGAGTGCTCATTATCCTGGCAGGTTTGCCAGCTTTCTTAAAGTAACTTTAACAAACCGCTTCAGCACCCGTAAGGCATTTGGAAAGATGTCGCCCAGCTCCCCTTGTGCGCTTGCCATCCTAGTTCCTCCCTGGGGTGCTAGTCACCCCCTCCCCAGGTTTCCAGACACCTGAGGGAGCTTCCCCTCCCACAAGAGGTCCCCGCTGCTCTGCTCGCTGGTGGCTCTCACAAGGTTGTGACAAAGGGGGCTGTGACTGAGACTGCCCCGCGGAGGGTGGCGAGTTCACTGTCCGCAGGGGCCTCGCCATCGCCAGGCGACAGCACAGACATGCCATCCTGTGACTCCGAACAAACAGCTGGAAACTTGGGGGCCCCCTTTCAAAGTGTCCTGAAGCGTGTTCTGCGGTTGGAACTCTGGTGTCCATGGGACGGAAAACCGCCAGAATCAGGGGCTGCATTCGGACAGCGCATTTGATCGCTTTCAATCCTACATCCGGCCTCCAGCCCGAGGGCTCAGAGCCGGCTCAGCCACGCGGAGGCGGATTTGGAGGATGACCCTTGGGGAGAGCGCTCGCGGAGGGGCAAGGCCCCCACACCTCACGTTTGACTGGTCTTTGAAGCCAGAGGGTGGCCTCCTCCCACAGGGCAAGGGAACAGACCATCCTTCGTCCTCCCCCAAACATCGCTTCATCCCAAAGTGTCCTTCGTGGATCTGACGGTCCTAACCTCACCCCGTCCTCAAACCGCCCGCCTTTGAATCGAGTTTCTGCCGCCGGGATTCAAAGCGAGGCTGCACCAGCAAAGGCCGAGAGCGCGCACTCAGCGCTGGAGAAGAGGAGACACCTATTGGCAAGAAGGCGCGCTCGAAATCAGGGCTGCTCCGGGGAAACACCAGGGGGACACCGCTTCCCAATCTGCTGCGCGCCCGCCAGCGCGCCGGGGACCCGCGCCCCTCCGCGCGCGCAGACAGACGCCGGCCGGGCCAGCGGGCCCCTCCCCGGGTCGGACCCTGGGGGCTCGCGCCGGCGGCACAGGCGCGGGGGCGGTGGGCGCAGGGCTGGGGGCGTCAGGGCCAGGGCTGGGGGCCCGTGTGGGGGGCGGCAGCCGCACGGGCTTACCTTCCTCCGCCGACTTCATGGTGCCGCCGGCGGGCGGCGCGGGCCCCAAAGTTTCTCCTCTCCCGCAGCCGGCAGCCGGAGAGCCGAGTGGAAACTTGGAAGGGACTGGAAAACTGGTGCTTGGCATCCACGCGGCCGCGGCGGCGCGGAACAGGAGGAGGAGCGGGCACCGCCGGGGTCGGGCTCCCGGGAAGCTGACTCCCCGGCGGACGCGCGCTGCCTGGGCTCAGCGTCGCGCGCCCCGGAGAAATGTCATCCAGGGGCGTGTGCGCGTGTGGCGGGGCAGCTGCGGCCCGGGACCCAAGCGGGGTGGCAGTGGCAGCGCTAGGAGGGTTGCGCCCGTGCCCGGTCCCCACGCTTGGCAGCCGGATACCTCGCAGCGACTGTGCCTGCGAGTCCGGAGTCTCAAAGTCTCGCTCTGACGCAGGGCCGTGCTCTGCCTCCTGCCTTTTTAAAGCTGGAAAACACCTCCCCCGCCTCCCGTCGCCCGGTGCTCCCGCGCCCCCTCCCTGCCATGACATCACGCCCCGCCCGCCCGCCCGAGCCGGCGCGGGCCCGGGGGACCAGTGCTGAGCGCGGGGCCCCTCCCCGGACCGAGCTGCCCCTCTTTCGGCGGGGGACGCAAGTGAGGCGGGCATGGGCTCGCGTGGGGGCACTGTACACGGACCAGCCTTGACCGGGTCCAGGGGGGGTCGAGAGAGTCGCTGTCTGCCCCAGAGCCGGGCGGCGGGGTAGCGGGGCCGAGGGGCGCCAGAGCGCGGCATGCTGAAGTCATTATGTAAAATCGCAGGCTTCCCCGCGGTGGAAATTTGGAAAAGCGCTCCCACTGGCAGGCCCGAGAAAGGAAATTCCCACCCCGCCAAATCACTAACAGATTGCACGGCAGTCCCGGTACCTCGACTTACTGTCGTTTCACTGTGTAAATGCCCGAGCCATCCCATCTCCGGTTGCAGGAGCTGGGGGTGGGCAGGGGAGCCGCGCGGCCCCTCCCCCGGCTCCGGCCCCCCGGCCCCCGGCCCCTGGCTCGGGATCGGCCAGCGGGGCTGCTCTGGGCCCGCAGCGCCGACGCCGCCGTTCAAGTAACACTTTCCTCTTTCAAATTCTCGGCCTCTGCGCAGCTCTGCTGCCAAACGGGACCATATTTTCTCGTTGGCCGCGGATGGAAGGGACTGGAGTGTTAGGGCGGTAAAAATGTCTGGTGTACAAAACCCATAAATCTATGGCACGACACCCTTATGTGGTTTAAAATAAACTCAAAAGCAAGAGACGCGTCTGCTGCGGGGATCCAGGAGGCCTGCGGGGTGCCGATGGGTCCCCCAGAGGAATCTAGGCCCGGGACCCAGGGAAATGGGGAACCCAGGGAAAGGGGGTCTAGACAGCTAATCGGGTGGGACAGTAAATGATAGCAAACTGCCCAGCGGCGTCCACTGGACAGAACCGAAATCTCTCTCCGGGCCAGGTCTCCCACTAAGCCCCTCATCCCTGGGGTGTCTGTGTGGGTGTCACACTTTTCACGAGTCACTACCTGTACACGTGCTCTCACGCTGATAACTGGTGCCCAGGCGCAGGGAGAGGGGGGCCCTCGAGGACACCGAGGCTGGGGGAGGGGCGCGAGGACTCTGAGAGGGTGCAGTGGCCGCAAGGACACCGAGGCTGGGGGAGGGGCGCGAGGACTCTGAGCGTGTGGGGGACAGGGCGAGGATGCCGGATGCTCAGTGAGAAGCTAGAATCCGGCTGCGGGAGGCCGCCAGGGGGCGCCAGGACCGCGCCGCCCTCGCGCCTCCGCCCCCCCCCCCCCCCCCCGCGCCACCTCCCTGCACAAGATCTTCCTGCACTGGTGTACCCAGACTTGGGTGCAGGATTTTGCCTGGAGAGTTTCCGTTTCCCGTCCTCCCCCCTACCCCCCAAGGATTGTGCCTGGAGGGTTTCCGCCCACTGATCCCCGCCCCACCCCCCCAGAACGCGGTGGCGAGGAGGCTGAGTTGTGGGGGAAGCGAAGGGAGGTCCCGCATGTCGTGTTAAAGTCAACTCTGACCTCCACCTCTGCCCCTCCCGCACTTTCACACGGGTGGGCGCACCCCCTCCCCGGCCCAGAGCCCGCGGGATCCACATGGGCGGGTGCGCCCTTGGACGGGGAAGAGCTGGAGCCGGGGCTGGTGGCCAAGGTGGCTGGTCCTCCCCTCCCCCTCGATAAATAATTTTCACTCCATCCAGAAAAGCTCTTTCCTGTCTGCTCTCAATGCCCTCCTTATTCCCCCGCCCGGTGACGGAATCCCCGTCTGTTTCCCTCTGTTTAATGCCGTTGCCGGGACCACGGTGGCCGCGCGCCAAGGCGTAGGGAGTTCCGGAGGCGGCGGCACCGCTCTGCGGCCAGCGCGCCCCCGGGTCCGCGGCGGGTCCTGCGGCCACCGCGCGGCCCCCGAGCTCCGTGCTGCGGCCGCGGCCCCTGCGCGCCCCTCCCGCCGGCCGGGCCTCCCGCTTCCTCTTGAGGTGTGTTTATAGCCGCTACCAGGAGAGACGTTACACGGATTTTATTTTAAGAATGGGTGATGACTAACCAAGTTAAAAGGAGCTTAGGGCAGAAAACAAGACTATTTTTAGATTACTGCTGTTTCTGTGGATTATTGGGGCAAATACACCGAGAAGCTTACCATTTTCAAAGTCCCCCTGGATGCCAAGCCCGCTCTCCTGGCGCGCACTCGGGATGTTCCACCCCGTCCGGGATTTTCTAGGGACCCGGGCAGTCACGATGGTTGGGTGTTGTGTTTAAGCACAACTGCTATGGAGACGCGGTCTTCAGCGATGTGGGCGGTCCAGCCGGGTCAGGAGGACCTGAGAAAGCGCTGGCCTCCTGCCCTGGGAGCCCCGCGGGACCTCGGCGCACCTGGCCTGGGGCTGCCCGCCTTCTCCAGGGGTCCCGCTCTAGTGCCTGGCCAGGCCCGCCCTTTCCTCCCGTCACTCAGTCGCGCGCGCCCAGGTACCACTTGTGGCTCAGGAACACCACGCGGACAGCTGCGGGTTAAATGTGGACGCTCGTTCTAGCGCGGTCCACGCCTGAGCCACGGTGGTGGCCGCTTCAACACTTTTCCATTTAGGAACATTCTATGCGCTGACTCCTGTCCCCTACAGGGGTGGATGCTACCTGACAGCACCCTTACCCAGCGAGGAAGGAGCGCACGGCGGGACAGAGATGCCTGGAAGCAGGTTTGAGGGCCTGGCACTGAGCCAGAGTGCAGAGCTTGGAAGTAAGTTAAGAAATCGGAATTATGGAGGGGTCAATTACTTTTAAGTAAATTGCTGGGATTTTTTTTTTTTAAGCCAAAGTAAGTAAATTTAACAGCTATGGCTGGAGTTGAGAAAGAAAGGGTTCCCTTTTATTATACGTCTGTATCAGCACATTCAGATTTTCCTTTTAAGTTTGGGGTGCTCTTAGAGATCTATACATTTGGGGTTCAGATATCCAACACTGTGCTTTCACTTGTGCACTATCTCTTCCAACCCCCATCCAAAGGCCTTCTTCATTGGCCTCCCAGCCTAGCCTCAGCCTGACCACCAGATCTGAAACTGCAGTCAGTCAATCAATCAATCAATCAATCAATCAATCAACTTCCCGCCCTGGGGCACATGCCCAGGGCATCCAGAAAACCCCCAAACCGCTCAGCATTGCTCCTGGTTCCGCACCCTCCACACTTGCAGCAGCCACCCAGGGACCTCCTCACTGGGAAACCTCACCCATCACTGTTAGCCCTCACCCTCCCGGCAGGCATCATCGCCCCATACCCGAAGTTGGTCAGTCACCAGAGCTTTCTTCCCACCCGCCTCCCACCCTCTTCCCTGGGTCCCTATGGCCTGTCTGCTAAATCTCCGCCCACCTCCCTAGCCCCAGTCCCTGCCTTAGACGGCTGGCGTGTTTCATAACCTAGTACAGGATGGGGCAAAAGGAGGTGTGCAGTTGTGAGTATGTGAAACAGAGTTTATTCTTGTATTGTTATTTATTAGTTATTTTAATATTTTCCATGTGAACAACTGTACACCTGCTTCTGCCCCGCCCTGTGTGTGGTCTACCTGGCAGAGTTCCATGTGCACTTGAGAGGAATCTGTATTCTGCTGTTGGTTGCGTGTTCTACAGATGTCTGGAATGTCTAGTTGGTCTCAGGTGTTGTTCGAGTCTTCTGGTTTCTGTTGATCGCCAGTCTGGTTGTTACATCCATTATGGAAAGTGGAGTATTGCCCTGGCTGGTGGCTCAGTGGTTCGAGCATCAGCATGAGCATCAAAGGGTCACAGGTTTGATTCCCGGGCAAGAGCATGTCCCTGGGTTCCAGGTTCATTCCCCAGCCCTGGTCGGGCGGGTGTAGGAGGCAGCTAGTCGATGTGTCACTCTCACATCAGTGTTTCTTTCTCCCCTCCACCCTCCCTTCCACTCTCTCTAAAAATCAATGGAAGAAATATCCTTGGATGAAGATTAATAACAACAAAAAAGAAAGTGGGGTAGTGATGTCTCTGGGGGGGGGGTGTTTCTGTAGCACCATCAAGTTTCCCCTTCATTCCTTCTGGTTTTGCTTTATCCACAGGGTGTCCCAAAAATGTATACACACTGAATAATTATAAAAGCAGTGTTTATCAAAATACATTTCATTTTCAAAATGTAATAGAATCTACATTGTGTGTATACAAATTTGTGGGACACCCTATATTTTGGAACTCTGTTGTTAGGGACACATGTGTTTATACTTGCTGTTGTCTTCCTGATGGATTGGTCTTCAATTATCATGAAATATCCCTCTTTATCTTTAAGAAAACTTTTTGTGTTAAAATCTGCTTTGTCAGACATTAGTACAGCCGCTCCAGTTTTCCATACTTGTTCTTTGCATAATTGTCTTTTTCCACCTTCGCATCTAAAGTGTGTTTCCTATAACCAGCTTAAAGTTGGATTGTGTTTTATTGTTCAATTTGACAATCTCTGTCTTTGATTGACTTGTTTAATTCATACCAATATTGTTACCTGGATTTACACCTGCCATTGTACTTGTTTTGTTTTCTGTTTTTCTCATGTCTTTTTTGTTCCTCTATTCCTTCTTGATTGCTTTCTCTTATGTTGAGTGGTATTTTTCTAAAGGGAGCATTTTAATTACTTAGTGATTTTTTTTAACTTTTTATAAGTTATTTTCATATTGGTTGTTCTGGTTTACCACACACATTAACATCACAAGCAGCTTGCCGTTGTTTCTCAGTGGTTAGAGTGTTGGCTCGACCACCAAAGGGTCATGGGTTCGATTCCTGGTCAAGGGCAGGTACCTGGGTTTCAGGTTTGGTCTCTCTCACATCGATGCTGTTTTTTCTCTCTCTCTCCCTCTTCTTACATCCCTCCCTTCCACTCTCTGAAAAGCAGTGGAAAAAATATCCTCAGGTGAGAATTAACAACAAAACAAAAACATATCGCAAGTAGCTTAATGTTAGTGACACATATACATCTTAACCCCACAGAGGCCTGCCCCCTCTCTCCCTTCTCTGTTGGACATATTACAAATAGTGATGCTACAAACCCCACAACACATTGTAGCAATTATTACCTTACCACCTGCAGCCACTTCCTTAACCAAAACAGCTTTGCTCCACCCACTTCTTTTGTGTTGTTATTGGCAGATAGGTCGAAGCCCATTACATTTCTATTATTTATAGTCCCAGCATCACACTATATGCACATTATTCTATGCAGTTGCTTTTTCAATCAGCTATGAGAAGAAAGAAGAATACACATCCGTACTGTATAAAATCATACAATTCCCTTTACAGGAGCCGTTCTTCTCATGTGGATCCATTTCTGTCTGGAGTCACTTGCTTTCAGCCCGAAGAAATTCCTTTAGTGTTTATTGTAAGGTGTGTCTGCGAGCAGCGAATTATCAGTTTTTGTTGATCTGGGAACATCTACATTTCATCTTCATTTTTGAAAGATAGTTTTGCTAAGTGTAGGATTCTGGGGTACTCAGAGCCTTCAGGCCTGCATTGCATCTGCTGGGAAGACACTTGCTCTTATGGGGGTTCCCTTGTAAGCGACGCATCATTTTTCTCTTGCTGCCTTTGAGATAGCTCCTTGTCTTCAAATTTTGGCATTTTTACTGAGATGTGTCATGAGTGGGTCTCCGAATTTGTCGTTCACTGAGCTTTTGGGATGTGGAGGTTATTGTTTTTCGATAAATTTGTGACATTTTCAGCCATCATTTCTTTGAATGTTTTTCTTCCCCTTTCTCTCTCCCCTGTCCTTCCTGTAGCCCCACTACCCATAGGTTGGCCCACATTTTTCTGAGGTCATCTTCTTTTGTAAAAAAAAAATATATATATTTTTATTGATTTCAGAGAGGAAGGGTGAGGGAGAGAGAGCTACGAACACCAATGATGAGAGAATCATTGATGGGCTGCTGCCTGCACGCCCCCTACTGGGGACTGAGCCCACAACCCGGCATGTGCCCTGACCGGGACTCGAACCATGACCTTCTGGTTCATAGGTCAACCCTCAACCACTGAGACACATCGGCCGGGCCATCCTTGACTTCCTTCACTCTTGTTTCTCTCTGCTCTCAGCTTCCATCATCTCCACTGACCCGTCCAGGTCCATTCAGTCCTCTTCTGCCGCCGGCGCACACCTGCTGCTTGGGCCCCTCCAGTGAGCTGGTGCTTCAGTGGTCCCTTCTGGCTCCAGAATTTCCATTTGGTCCTTTTTACAGTTTCTGTCTCTTTATGGATCGCACCTGTTTGATGTGACATCATCATCCTCTATCCTTTACTTCTTTAATCAAGCTTCTCCCCAGTTCTGTCAACACAGTCACAGCGAATGTTTTTAATTACTTTTCTGTTAAATCCAACATCGGGTCCCTCTTGCAGGCAGCTTTGGTTATCTCTTTTGTTTTGTTTTGCTTTTTAAGGATGTATGGGTCATGCATTCTTGCCTTTTCTTGCCTGCATCGTAATTTCTTTGTTCAAAACTGGGTATTTTAGACAATATATTGTGGCACCTTTTGGTACTGGTACCTCCTCCCCTCCCAGTCTGGGTGGTGGTTGTTTGATTGTTTATTTGCTTAGCGAGGGGCTGGATTATCTGAGTGAAGCTCTCCCCTCCCACTGTGTTCAGACCCTGCCGTGGCTCCTGGGTGCCCACTGTCCCCCCGGGAGGACAGAGTTTGGTAGGACTCTCTTTCCTTGGCCACGCCCAGCTCACAGCCCCCTACCGTGACTGTTCTGCTGTTCTGAACAATGCCCGGCAGTAAGCTCCTCCACAGAAGGGGCCTGGTCAAACCGCGGCTGGGATGGTGTCTGAGGCACGTCTGATGCTTGTTCTGCCCAGAGGGGCGTGCGCCCCGGTCCTGCTCCCAATTCTCCCCTCAGCCTAGGCCGCATCTTCACTGGACCCAGGACTCTCGGCCCATTTTCCTTCACCACCACCTCCAGGGCTCCCCAGCAGCTGGAAAAGGCAGGAAGGACCCCTCCTCCCCCCACAGCTTCCAGGGGGGCGCAGCCCTGCGGACGCCTTGATCTTGGGCTTCTGGCCTCTGGAACCCGAGAGAATGCATTTCTGCTGCTTCAAGCTCCCGGTTTGTGGTCACTTGTTAATGGGGACCCCAGGGAACCAGCACAAATGCCAAGTGGTTTCATTTCCTTCCAGGACCCTGCATCCCACCTTGTCTCAGTGCGGGTGGCCCAGAAGTGACCCCCACCCAGGACACCCTACGAGCCTGGCTAGCAGCCCGGCAGTGGCACCTCTGCGCTGGACTGGGCTCTTACTTCCAGGCCAGTGTGGGCACCCCTGCATCCCATCTCAGCCTTTGTTAAGGACCCCGCTCCCAGGGGTGTGAGCCTGCAGCCGCTGGGCAGAGGCGCTCTCCTGCTGTGGGGGTGGGGAGCTTGTGGAGGAGAGCGAGTCCAGAGGCAGATCCACGAGCATTTGAGCATCTGCTCCCGTGGGACCTGAACGCCCTCCTGCGTCCCCCCCGTTAGGGACTGCTGCCCTTGGTGCTTGGTCTGGTTGGAGTTGGGAATCGCGGGTCATCCAAGAGCCATAGCTCGGGGACCTGGCCGGGGCCCCTTGTGCATCTGTGAGGACAGGAGAGATGGGCTTCGTAGGCAGATGAAAAATACACAATTCTGTGACAAGGGCGGAGGAAGAAGGCGTTGAAGCTGCGTGAACCTGCCCCCAGGATGTGCCTGCCACCAGGGTCTGGCCAGGCTCCTCACATTTACCTTGTCGCTCTTAGAAGCACAAGTAGCCCGAGTGGTCACGTGGTTCGGGCGGGTCTGGCCGCATCAGCTACCGCACAGGTTTGGAGATGCATCGCCTGCCCTGATCCCTTGAGGCCCAGCTCCCTGGGCCCTTCCCATCAGCCTTCAGCTACCGCAGGCAAGTCCCCAGGAAGGCCCAGCATCTGCTCGGTGGGCCTCTGCCTCCTCCGTTCCACACTTGCAGGATGAGAGGGCCTCTGGAGCAGTATCCATGTCCAGGGCAAGGTGGAGGAGGGGAGGCAGGTGGAGGGTGGGGGCGGGTGGTGGAGGCCCAGGGACCACTTTCTATGCCTGCGGCACCTGCTCCTCAACACCTCCCCATGGAAAAATGTTACTTTTGCTTCTGGTGAGATGTGGGGCTTGCACCTGTGAATCCACAACTCTCTCCTCTTGCGAAATAAAAGCAGCTACTAGTTTCTAATGACAGTATTGTAACCTTTTTCTTAAACTCCTGGGAGTCTGTGCTTCTGGCGTCCTTTCTCCATCTGAACGGGGTCATTAGTGCTGGGGATGCAGTGCTGGGGAGACTCTGGCCGGGGACTGGATAGAGTTGCCCGGGACTAGGTTCCATGGCTCCCAAAACTATTTTAAACGTGCGTTTGGTTCAATAAAGCTCTAAACAAGCTTTGCAAGGCACTTTTTCCATTCATTTTAAACCCGAGTGAATTTCAAGGGGAATTTAGTCCATGTGCTTCTGATTCATTACAAGTAAATCATCAAGAGGCTGTGTCAGAAGCGTTTGATGTCCCCCGACAGCCACCGTTTACAAGCCACTGAGCCTTTTTTCTACTTAGAAACAGGAAGTGGCATCTCGCCAAAGTGTAATGAACGTGAACCCTCAGCGACGATGCAGTTTTAAAGCCCACACCAAAGAGCTCGGGGCCATGGCCCTGGACGCGTGGCCCCAGGAGCTCCGGGTGCTGGGTGGGCAGCCGGTGCTGGGTGGTGGGCGCTGGTTGGCACGGCTCTCCTCCACCTGGGCTTGGTTCTCAGACAGCCAGAGTCCCTTACAGGCATTGCGGTAAAATACACATAACAAAACGTCCCGACTTAGCCGCTCCTGCGTGCACAGCTCAGGGGCATTAGGGGCATTAGGGGCACTCGCACAGTTGTGCAGCCCGCACCGCCGCCCACCCACAGAATTCTCCTGTCTTCCCAAATGAACTGTTCTCCGCCCCAGCCGCTGTCTGACTCTGACCACTCCAGACGCCTCACACAATGGAATCGCACGGCGTGTGGCCGCTGTGATGGGCCAGCTTCACTGGGTAGGGTGTCCTCTGGGTCCACCCACCTTGGAGCCCTTGCCCGAATTCCCTTCCTTTTAGAGTGTGTAACCCCATTGTATGTCCACACCACGTGCTGTTGTCCCCTCGCCCGTGCGCGGCATTAGGGAAGTTCCCACATTTGGCCACTGAATAATGCTGCTTCCAACCCTCCAGGAGACGACACCGGTGGGCTGCTGGGTCAGGCGGTCACTCCGTGCTTGAGGGCCCGCATGCTATTCCCCATGGCGGCTTCTGCTGGGCTGGCAGGTGTCCTTGCCACAGCGGCACTGGGGCAGGTTCTCGGGGATGCTCCCTTCTGGAGGACGTGGGCTCTGGATGAGACTGGAGCAGCGGCCGAGCCTCAGCGGCCCAGACACAGTGGGGCAGGGCTTTGGGGGCTGGAGGCCACGCCCCCGGGTGGCGCTTCCCACGCCCGAGGCAGCACAGGCTGAGATTCAGGTCCCACTGAGGCCGCCATGGCCACGGTTACGTCCCCACCTGCGATGCTCAAAGGCTCAGCCCAGCTAGGAAATCACGGGCCTCACTGTCCTGTCACTGGGCCCACAGCAGGGGCCTCACTGCTCCTGAGGCATCGACTGACCCCATGTGCTGTCCTCACAGGTTGGGCAGGGGTGTCCTCCGAGTTGACAGCTGGTCAGTCCGGTGGGGCTGGGACAGGCCTTGGCGGACCCTCTTGGGCAGTGTGAGCAGCTGGGGAAGGCCTGGGGGGTGGGGGTCACAGGGCAGCAGGGGGCTGTGCTGAGTGGGACATCATTGCTGAAATGGCCATGGGCCCCACTGGCCTAACCAGCCGAACATCCACTGGCCCATGTACCTTCTCCCCCATCACTGCCACTCCCAGCTTCCTCCAAGGACTTGGGACCCCCACCCGGGCTGAGGACACATCCTGCAGAGCCCCTGTGTTGGTGTCAGAGCTGAGGGGTGTCCTGGAGCCCACCATGGCCTGTGGTCAGGGTTGGGGTCCAAGGGAGGGCCCTGCAGACAGGTGGGGGAGGGTGGGAGTTGTCTGGGGAGCAGACTGGTCCAGGCCGAGGCTGCCAGGCGGCCTCCGGGGCGGGTTTTGAAAGCTGGCTACCCCGGGTGACCCTCTCACTTCGAGGATCTCTCACTCTTCCTGACGCCGCGTCCAAGTCCAACTGGCGGTTTCTCTCCTACCCAGGCTCACCCACAGCTCCTGGGCCGGCACTTTCTGGGCTGGTCTGTTGCACCCCAGTCCCCCATCTCATCAGCATCGAGCCCATGTTTTTGCCTCCTAAATTCACAGCCCTGTCCTGCCCATCTTGCTTTCACCTTAATCCTGAGACACTGGGTCTCCATAAACCAGCCAGGTCATCAGAGGTGACCAGGACCATGGCTGCCCACTCAGCTCACCCACTGTCCTTTCGCTGACGTTCTAGTTTCTCCCCGTTTTGTCACACATGGGGGTGTTGCGAGAGCGCCCACTGAGCGTGCATGGAGTTCGCCCTAGTCACGGGGCTGCGTTCAGGACACAGACCTGGGCCGTGACTACCTCCCCTAAGGCGCTCCTGGCCAAGGGGATGGGGGCTCCTGGTCTGTGTCCTCTATGTGGGGATGAGGATGGACTCGAAGAGCATCTCGTGGCTCTGGTCCAGCTGATTTTAGTGCCCCCACCTCTCCCTCCGTTAATGAGTGGGACAGATGCAAAGCCCCAGCTCTGGCTCAAGAGTGTGGGCACTTTTGTCTTCAGGGTGGGGTTTAGTACCAAGGACAGGGTGCCCATGGGGTGTGTCTCTGCCCAGAGGCCCTGACAACAGGCCAGCTGGAAATGCTAGGATTTTCTGGTTCTCTGGTTCTCAAGCCGCATGGTGATGAGACTTAGAAAATTCTGAGGTTAGTAATGAGAGTTTGTAGGACTTTGGAAAATGGATTTGAGGCCTCAGCTGTCCGGGGTCCCCGTGGCTCCACTCAGTGTCCTCTCCAATGGCCCCCAGAGCCTTCTGGCCTCCCAGGAGGTGTCCCCTGGGAAGGAGCTGTAGGCAGGAGCCAGCAGAAGGTGGCAGCACCCATGGGGGCAGGTCTCCCCAGAAGGACCTGGAGATCTGAGAACTCAGCTTTTGTCATGACCACGGACCATGGTTCCCATTCAGGCAGATAGGCGCTGTGGCTGTCCACACCTGAGGAAGGTGGGGCTCCTCAGTGGGGTGACCGGGTCCATAGGGATCACAGGCTCTGGCCCGGTTGTTCCAGCTCAGGGAGAGACCCGGCTCTGAGCACCCTGGGCCCCAAACCGGTCTAGACTCCAGGTGACCAGTGCGCATTTCTTAGCTTCCAGTGCCACCTGCTGGAATTTTGGGGAATTACATGCAGCGGCACCCAGGGGGCACTGGGGGCCCAACCCTCCCAGCAGGGCACTGGGTTCTCAGGACACATGCCCTGGGCCCTTCCCAGTATCACCGCCCCCCCCGCCCCCGCACGCCGGGATGGAGGGACATGAGGGGACACCGGTAAATCTGAAGGCCAGGTTCCCGGGATCCTGGGGTAGAAACGGATCCGTGGGAATCGGGAGTTGCCAGTCCTCCTCGTGGGGACACCATGTGGCTTCCCAGGGCCACAGGACTAGGCCCTCGGCCCTCGGCCCTGGAGTTCTGTGCTGTCTGTGCAACTTCCCCCAAAGTCCACGGTCACTTCAGGACACCAGGGAGGGGGGACAGGCAGGAAAGTCCACCCATGGTGGACCTGCCCAGACGGGTGCTGGCATCCTCCCTGGCACCCCAAGATCGAGTTGTGCGGGGACACAGGGACCCCCCAAACTCTGCTGGAATATCGAGGATCCTCTGCTGACTCTCTGACCCCAGTGACCTTTACTGTGAGGCCCAGGTGGAGTTGCTGAAGGACCCTTTCCACCTGAGACCCAGGTCCCAGGATCCATGATGCCCCAAGCCTGTTATATCCCCACAGTCCCCACACCCCCTTCTCCCCGCATGTCCCCCCCCCCATCTCCCCATCCTCATCCCCCATGCATTCCTCACCACAGTCTGGGACATGCCCAAACTCTAGGCACCTGCGCACCTCAGATTTGGGTAAAATTCCCAGGAGGAGCGGAGAGCCTCCAGTCACACTCTGGGCTCTGGGGAAAATCACTTCTAACATCCCTGTACCTCTAAGGTCCTCCCTCACTGTATCAAGTGTCAGGTGACCACCACCCTGACATGGGACAAGACCAGCCCACTCCCCGCTCCCCCCCCCCCCACGTCATCCATCCACCCGCCTGCTCCTCCGTCTGTCCATCCAGCCATCCAGTCCACTCCACACATGACTGAGTGTCACTGAGGCAGGGGCTCAGGGCCACCTCCTCACCCCCTCACCCTGCCTGCAGTCACTTCCCTCAAACTAGTCTGTCCTAACTCACACCCTTGTCCCTCTGCCCGCCACACAATTGCTCCAAAATCCAGTGATCTGAACACGCTGACACACTGGAGACCACCACTGACCCGTGCAACTTCCTCAGAGCCCCCAGAGCAGCTGCTCTCTGCCCTGCAGCGCTCTCTCCCAGTCCCGTCTCTCTCCCAGTCCCGTCTCTCTCACCTCCCCTCTCTCCCGCTCCGTGTCTGTCTCTCCTCTGCAGCTGTTCCTCAGTGACGCTCACCTGGCCTCACAGGTGAGCACCCACCACCAGCCATGAACACATGCCAGACTCTCCCCACATCCTGGGCTCCCTTGACTTTGGGTGGTTCCTCCTGCTGGTCACACTTCTGGAGGGTGGTCCCCATGTGGCTTCCTCCTCTATGTGAGGCCTCCGTGACCTCTCCGGCGTGTGGGCAACACAGCCTGTGAGCCGGCCTCCCCTGCCTGCACTGGCACTCAGCCCCAAGCCCCCCACCAGGTCTGTGCAGCTCTGTCTGGCCCCTCTGTATCCTCAGCTTCCCTCTCACCTGCTCACAAGAGCCATTACCTGACTCGATTCCTGGCACCCCCTCCGTCTCACCTGGCTCCCTCCCGAGGACAGCTGCTATGCTAACCTGTAAGCTCGGCGTCTGCACAAGGCGCACGGTGGTGGATTCCCAGTGTGCTTGTGTCCGGGGGGGGGGGGGGGGGGGGCGCCCAGGATGGTCCTTTCTCCGTGGAGCTCCCAGCAGCCCGAAGATCCAGGGACACAAGCAAACCATTGAAATGCAAGTCTCAGGTCCCCAAATGCAGAGATAACCTTCAAGTCCTACGGGCTGGGCCAGCCACTGGCCAGAACTTCTGGGGCTGACGAGGCTTCCAGGGCTTAGAAGTATGAACGACCCAGGTGCCCCGCAGACCCGACGGCCCTGTCACCTGGCCCAATGCACACACGTCCCCATGAGGACACCCTGCTTGCGGGCATGACCGCCACCTGCCAGCTCCCTGGGGCCCAACAGCAGTTCCCCAGGTGGACACTGCCTTCACTTCTCAGATGAAAACTCTAATTACACAGTTTCGGCTTCCTGAAGCTGGCCGACCTGTCCGCTCCGTCGGGTGCAACAGGAACCCAGGGCTCAGTGTGTCCCTTCCCACTTCTCAGCTCCTATTCCTGTTTGTCACAACCGAGTTGGCGGCCACAGGGTGTGGTGTATTAAAGGAGTGGCCACCTAAGCGCCTTCCTCAGGCTGCCGGGTACCCAGTGAAGCCTGGGTTCCAGTGCTACCATCACCTGCTTGTTGCTCTCAGCTTGGGGGCAGGGGACGCATGAGGTCCAGGTCAGTCCAGACCTGGAGGGACCTCTGGGAACGTTAATGCAGGGGCCAGCCACAAGCCCCACCGCGGCTGCTGGGTTGAGACCAGTGAATAGCGACACCTTGTGGCGGCACTGGGAATGGCTCCCCGAGGTCACAGGCGAGCTTGTGGCAGAGGCCAGGCACCCGGTGTGGTGGTTGGCCAGCTTCGTGGATCAGACTGTAGCTGTGGGCCTGGCCAAGGGCACTACAGACGATGGGCAAACCCCTGGCGGGCTCACACCTCCCCCGGCCCAGCACCACCCTCCCCCAGGTCTGGGAACACGAAGGGCACAAACAGACCCAAAATGCCTGGTGCAAGGCCTGCAGCCTCAGCTTAGGAAAGTCAGGCAGCCTGACCCGCCAGCCAGGAACCCCCAGGCGCCCTGTGCTTCCTAGGAGGGGGAGGGGGCAACTCCTTATCCAGTGAAAATGCTGTTTAACAGCAGCAGCAGGCCTGGCACTTGGAGGTGGGGGTGACATTTGGGGAGAGGCCTTCCTGCTCTGGGTCAGGTGTGTGTGTGCGTTTGCAACCTGAGCAGCCAAGGACAGGGCGCCCAGCGCAGATGTGGCTTTACGGTCAAGTGTGATGTCCCACAAGTGAGGACAGAACTTCAGAAACAGGTCCCACAGCTGCCAAGGGACGAGGCGCAGAAATGCCATCTCGGTTGACCCCGCTGAGTGTGAGGTGCCATCTCCTCACGTCACTGGAGTACTAAGTGTTGAGCCGGAAGGAGGTGAGCATGTGAATGGGCCACCCCACGTCGAGGGACCAATGGTGACACACACATCGTCCCCCTGAGGAGCTGCAGGACACACACACGGCGTTTCAGCGCCTGGGTTTATTCTAGTTAAGTAGGAATGACTTTCTGCTGTAACATCAAAGAAAGCGCTTGAATGTTTAGAAACTGCCGAGTATTAAATAAGCTTTTGTTTTAATTCTCAGAAACCAGAGTAAGATGAATGCTTTACAGTAACAGTGAAATAATTAGAGCTCATTTGCCATGGAAGTGGAAGCCAGTCCGATATGAAAAGGAAGGAATGGGGTGCTGCCTTGCATGGGAGGTGCCTCCTGCAGCAGCCCCTGCGCTGGGGGAGCTCCTTGGGCTCCGTGCTCGTCCTCCTGTCCCAGCAGCCACCGCACACCTGTATCCACGGAGCCCATGGTGCCAGAGGCGCTTGTGCTAGGAGGTCAGCTTGGAGTAGCTGGGTGGGGAGAGCTTGCGCTTCAAGTACTTGAGGACGTAGAGCGGGAGGCAGCTGACCACGGTGATGGCTGACACCTTCCACAGGAAGGTCATGGTTGTGATAAAGGCAAGGTCTGTAGGGAGAAACACAGGCGAGTGTGAGAGGCGGTCAGGGAGGCCACACACCTGCAGCGCACCTCAGAGGGGCCTCGCGGACTGGACTGTAGGCTTCTTTATGAAGCACTGCTTTGCCTGCGTATCAGGGAGAATGAATTCTCTTAACGGGAGTAATGAGAGCACAATATTAGAGAGTGTGACCTGCGCCACCCAAGGCCGGGCGGTAGCAGCCACTCGGCGCCTGAGTGCTGGTCCCAGAGGAACCCCGGCAGCAGGAGGGACCCTGTGACGTGTCAGATGGCCAGGCCCAACTTCTCCAGGGACAGCCGCTGGGCTGCAGGGGCAGGGACACAGCAGGCGGTGCTGTCACTGCTCGCCTGTCCTTCCTGTCCCTTGGCCTCGGCCAGGGAAGCCCAGCAGTGGCCCTGCACAGGCGCTGTGACAGACCTGCAGCCTAACGGTGGGTCTGTCCGACTTTCTTATGGGAAGAGGCACATGAAAAACCAGACATTTACAGTGTTCGCTTCTCCAAGTGGCAGAAACCCCGTGTGTTGTCAGAGGTGGGACGAGACCTCCTGATGCGTCCCTGCACCGTGGTGCTCAGTGACATTCCATTGGGGCGGGCACATTTCCCCTCCTGCAAACCTGCTGCACAGCTGGGTCTGGCAGGAGAGGCGGGGCCCCACGGTCCCTGAGCAGCCCTGCCCTGCGTTCTACTGCAGCGGGAACAGTCACCATCCCCACTGCCACCTGGGGCATGGACCACACTCCTTCTCTTCTCTTTGCCAGATTTAAACCTTAAAGAGTCTCACAAGTCCTGTCGGACACATCCACCAGCTGGGGCCGCACAGGGAAACCTCTCTCAGACGCTGGCTAGAAAGGCCTGGAACTGGGAGGGTGACTGATGAGCAGGGTTTGACCAGGGTCAGGTGAGGGCGGGCTGCAGTGGTGCTGTCTCGGGCAGGGGTGGAGGACTGTCATGTGCCAGCTGCCACCAGGCCTGTGCCTGTGATGGCAGTCATTCCTGGGACCCTGAGCTCAAAAGAGAAGCTTCAGAGGTCACCTGAGAGTGTGAAGATGAGGCGAGTCTGGCTGGAGAGCATGGGGACAGCCACCGCCTGACACTCGTCCAGGGTCTCAGTTACCATCAGCTCTCATCCAGCATCACGGCCTCTGGCTGGGGATGGCAGAGCTGGAAGGGTGGGGGGGAGGGGGGACCACTGAGTGGGAAACAGGCGCCAGTGATGCCATGCCATAGTGCTGGCGAGGGGCTGGCACGACTGTGCTGGCAGCTGGCCTGCTGGTGGGGCTGAGGCCATGAACACGGTGCCCTGTGTGTGCGAGAGGATGGCGGGAGCTGCCAACCCACAGAGCCCTGGTGTGAAGGGGTCTCCATGTCACGGTCACTATCTAAAAGCCACGATGGTGAATACCTTGATTTTATAAATTATAAGGAGTTTAATCTTTCCCCCAAATAAGCTTGTGTTTGAAGCTTTCTGATGTGGGTTTTACTGTGATCTGCGATTTAGACAATGTATGAAGAAGTAATAATAAAAAAAATGTTTAAAAATCAGAAACAATTATCCAAAAACAATTCCAAGGCAACTTACCAAAATACTCATTTAGAAAAGCCAGAGAGGCCACGTAGCAGCCGAGGCTGAGGAACTCGGCCACGACCATCAGCCAGTGCCACGTGCGGACCGTCAGTGCCACCATCAGCAGCTCAGTGAGGATGAGGGCCGTGAACGAGATGGCCACGACGTGGACAAACTCCGACTCAAAAAGCACCAGCGCCCCGTACATGAGAATGCCGCCTGGAATACACAAGGGCGACGAGGGTGGCTTTTACATGACGGACTTCTGCTCGGACTGGAGATCCTGTTACTATGTGAGGCGCTAGAATAAGGGCCATGAAGAGCTGGCTGGTGTTTCTAACAGAGACATGGGCAACGAATGTCCCAACCTCCCACGGACGATCCTCTTAAACTCTGGCTTATGAATGAAGGACCTGGAGAGCAGGCCTCCACCCCAGTTAGCGCAGGCCGCCTGCGTCTCGATGCGGTAAGCCTGGCCTCTAGTAATCTCACTTTCAACCGCCTCTCATTTGTCTGGAACTACACAGGGCGGCCAGCAACCTGTGACGACTCGACTCAGATTCTCCATGCCCCGCTGTCTCTCCTGGAAAGAACCACTGTGATAAGTGCTTGGTAAAATGTTTCTGGGTTTACATTTCATTAAAAACAGGTAAGTTTTTAGGTGGCACTCATCGGTTAGAAAATGCTGCACTGCACAGTGAAGGGCCTGGCAGACAGCGGCAGAGGGGCGATCACGAGGTGGACAGGAATGTGGTTGCGGGTGGGACAGGAGACAGGCGCTGCGTCACTGCAGGAGCAGCGGGCTCTTACCTTGGTAAATGCTGATTAACACCCAGACAAGGAATGTCTTAAAGGACAAGGACCGGCCCTGGGGAAAAGGGAGAGAGCGAGTTAACCACCGCATCTCACGGGGCTCAGCCGGGTGACTCCTGCAGGCCCAGGCCCACTCAGACACGGCCTCCCACCACTGCTGTGTCAGAGCTCCCATCTGTGCACTCAGGGGGAACAGGTGCGGCCTCTCTGAGCCTCTGGGACAGGTCTGTCCAGGCAATTAAGCTGGGGCAGTGCTGTGGGAACTGACCGGAAGCACCTACTGAGGGGCGGTGGGTATGTGTGCAGGGCTGGGGCAGGAACCCCAGGAACCAGCAGCTCTGACTCAGCCCGAGGGTGACTGGGAGAAGCCGGGGCTGACATGTGTGCCACCTGGTGTGTGAGGACAAAGATGAGGATGAGGCAGAGGCAGTTGCAGAAGCGTCGCATGTTCCTGAGCTTCACTCACTGTGGCTTTTGTTTCCTGTCTGCGGCTTGGTTTCTCAAAGTCCCAGTTCCTGATCCCCGAGGGCCGCGTGCAGCTCCTGTCGCTCACCGGGAGCTCTCAGGTTGGTCCCTGCTGTCACTACCCAGTGGTCCGAGTGCACCCTCTTTCTGGGCATGGGTGAGGATGGGCCCCCGCACACCCGCACTCGTGCATGCCCTGGTTCCTTCTGCCTGTGCCTCACCGGGCACAGTGAGCCCTTCTGTCCTTCCTTCAGCTCTGGCCTCGCCTCTCGTCAGCCAACACGTGCCACCCATGTGTTCAGAGTAGTTTTCCTGCGAGACGCTCACCGGCTGCGACCCAGGGCTCCTGTGAGCTCCCTGCCCCCAGCCTTGTTGCAGACTCGGTCAGACACTTTCCCAGGAACCACTGCACAGTCCTCCCCCGCCCGCCCCCGCCAGCATGGAGGTGACTCGTCTCTCCTGGGGTGAGACGCATTTGTCACAGTCTGTGTCCCATCCATCTGTGGTTCCACTTCTGTGAGTTTTGACCAACACAGACACGACAGGCCCCCAAGCCGAGCTGAGAGCTCTCTTGCCAATGCCCTGTCAGCCCCCTCCTGCCCGAACCTGGACAGTCACTGACCTGCTCCCCACCCCAGAGGGTCACATGTTGGGATCACACACTTCTGAGCCTGCCTTCTGTGTGGCCAAGCGCACTTCAGCTTCAGCTGTGCTGTTGAGAGGGCTCCCCCTACCCTCTCACTGTCCCGTGTGTGGCAGCGTCACTGGGCGAAGGACACCTGGCCGTTCCCAGGCTGAGCAATTAGGACAACGGTGCCAACAAGCTCGGTGCACAGGGTTCTGTGTGAACCACCACGTTCTTCCTCTTGGGGCTGCTGGGTTGATGGTAAGTGCACGCTTCACTTTGTAAGACACGGCCGAGCCGTGTTCCCAAGGGGCTGGGCTGCTGGCATCCTCCAGCAGTGAGAGGGGCCCCTGCTGGTGCCCATCCAAGCACGTGGTGGTGCTGGTATTCCAGGGTTTTGCATTCTCAGACTTCACGTCTCTGGTTTAATTTTAATTCCCTATGACAGGCCCTGAGCATTTTTGTGAGCTTACTTGCGCCTGCACATCGTCATCGTCAGCGTGGTGTCAGCCAAGGTCTCCTGTCCACTGAAGAACTGAATTCTGTTCTTTTTGAGTTTGGACGTTCTCTGTATATCCTGGTACAAGTCCTCCGTCAGAGGTGCCACCTGCAGATACTTCCTGACGTCTGTGTTTGTCCTTTCACTTCCCGAACAGCCATGCACAGAACAGCAGTGTTGAATGATGATCAAGTCCAATTCACCCATTTCGTCCTTTAGGAGTCATGCTCTGATCCTCTACCTAAAGCTCTGCCTGATCATGGTCGAGTATGTTTTCTTCTGCACGGTTTAGTCTCACCTTTCACAGTCAGGCCCTCAGCCATCCTGAGGGCATTTCCATGGCAGGCATGGACGCGGGTGAAGGGTCCGCTCCTGCCTGTGGGTGCCCAGTTGTGAGCACATCGGCTGCTGACAAGACGACCCTTCCTCCTCCGTGTTTCCTTTCATGTTTGTCCAAGACCGGCTGTTGCACTTGGCTGTATTTCTGGGCTTTCAATTCCAGGCCACTCTCCCTGTCTGTCCTGTGCTGTGACTGCTGTTTCACAGAAAGTCTTCCAATCTCGTTCTTTTCCGAAACTGTTCGGTGGTTCTATTCCCTTAACTGTCCATATAAATCTTAGAATCTGCTGGTCACGATCCTTCAACCTCGTGTCTCCCAGCCTGTGAGCACCCATTTACACTTTCTTCACGTTTCCTCCTCGGTGGCGTAGAGCTCTCAGCGTGTACACCCTGTGTGCGTTTGCTGGTTATACCGAGTACGTCACATCTTACGCCAGGGGTCCTCAAACTGTGGCCCGCCGGGTGTTTTTGCTGCCGCTGTGTGCATAGGAATTTGTTCATAGTTTTTTTTAAAACTATAGTCCGGCCCTCCAATGGTCTGAGGGACAGTGAACTGGCCCCGTTTAAAAAGTTTGAGGACCCGTCTTACGCTATGACAGTGCTGTTTGTTCACCGCTAGCCACAGGTTTCCGTGGTCCTGCACCTTCCCAGACCTCGTCTAAAAGGTTTGTGTGGATCACTTGAGACTTTCTACCCAGACTACTATGGCGACAGCACAGATATTTTTATTTTTTCCTTCTAATGTCTATGCCTTTAATGTCCTTTCCCCGCCTTATCACTATTATTTTAAAAATTATATAAGGATGCAAATATACATTTCAAAAGTTAAACCATGTTGAAAATGTTCAACAGAAAATGGAGATAGTGAATGTCTGACGGTTCAAAGACTTTTACCAGGGACAGTAGGTTTCACCTACTTGGTGTCTTGACAATTAGCACAACTACATCCAGATGTCTCTCTGTTAGCAGTTTACTTTATCATCAATAGAAAACCATGAGCTGGGAACTGAATTCATAGCTGACGTCTGAGACATTCTGGCTCTGCTGAGGCAGCGCTCTGGCACTCACATATCTTAGTCCTGACCCTGGGCCCAGGCGCAGGGCTTTTCACAAGAGGTCCTGGCCCTCAGGACCACAGAGCTGCCTGCAGACAGGAGAGCAATGAGCACACACCATGTCCTGTAGCACCCAGCGCCTCAGCAGTGACTGCACCAAGGGACACCTAAGTATTACTGTCACGATCACATCGTTTTCTGTAGGAATGAAGATGCTGTGGTGTTGGCAAGAAGGAGCAGTCACATCTTTGTTTAATTGGTTCAAATACTGACAGAGCAGACCCTGCTTCCCCGTGCGAAGCCCCGAGGCGGCATGGTGTGCACAGCAGCTCCGGGCATCTCGTCGGACAGTAAGCCAGACCCGCGATGCCTGGCCGCTCACCCCCAGACCAGAGACCGTTTACAAAGAGGTACAAGCACAGACACTTATTTCAAAGCACAGTGCTTTCCTCCGCTTTGCCCGGAGGTGCCCTCTGCATGCCTGACCTCTGAAGGTGTTTCACGCTCTCTATGACCCGATTTCTGCTCACAGCTCACTAGACAGATCAGTCCCTGGACAGTACGAACACCTGCCTGCTTATTCCATGTGCTGCTGCGCAGCTACCGTTTCCCTGGCCTGCACTCAGGTTTCCCTCTGGCTGCACGTGGGCTGCTGGGCCAGGAGCCACGTCTCACACGCCTTCACCAGCCCCGCACAGCACCCTCACCACACCTGCCACAGACAGACTCACAGACGCACTGCCCAATCCCTGCCAGCACCGCACTCAGACTGGCTTGGCTGAGCGTCCAGCGTCACAAACTCTCTCCAGCGCCAAGAGGAGAAGCAGCTCGGTTCTCACCAAGTGAGCATGTTAATGCTACTTCGTTTTCAAAGGACGGGATGTGTATGAGATTTTTAAAGACATACATACTACAAGGACAAGAAGCATAGGTTTTGGATCTGACAGAAAAGGAGCCTGGAGAAAAGAAGTGACTAAGCCGTTATAAAAAGACTCAGTGTCCTGACTTAGGGCACTGAAATATTCTAAATCGCTCGTCAGCATGACAGAATGGGAAGCTAGCACCTTAGATCCAACTTAGACTTGAACAAGGTTTCTGGTGTTCCCGCATGTTTAACGCATCAGCCAATGGCATGGACTTTACGGTTGAGAGGAGTCAGTTGCTCAGCTCAGGGGCTAGTGACCCTGTGAAATGTTCTGCCACTGGAGTGACTCCCATAGCCATCGAGGGATGCTGGTGGGCACAGTCTAAGCCAGCCGTGGGCAAATTACGGCCCGCGGGCCAGATCCGGCCCGTTTGAAATGAATAAAACTAAAAAAAAAAAAAGACCGTACCCTTTTATGTAATGCTGTTTACTTTGAATTTATATTAGTTCACACAAACACTCCATCCATGCTTTTGTTCCGGCCCTCCGGTCCAGTTTAAGAACCCATTGTGGCCCTCGAGTCAAAAAGTTTGCCCACCCCTGATCTAAGCCCTAAACACAGGAGGCCAATGTGCCTGCTGCCTCACTGCCAGTGACCATCAGGTGCAGACTGAGCTGCTGAGAATCCCACACTGACTATTGGGCAACTGGCCTGGGCTGACCTGCAGTGACCTCAACTCCACTGAGACTCAACTGTCCATTTTCAGGGTAGGTCACCTAACTTATATTCTACATAAAAGTTTATTTCCCTGTATATCTGTGAGCAGTATGTAAGTGTCTCTGAAGGCTTGGAAACAGGGATATAATCTACTAAAATCACAATGTTTGCAATAGCTTCCTGTGTGTTTTGAATCTCTTATCCTATTCTATTTCACTGAATGGTAATGATTTCACCATTTCAGAAGATTAACCCAAAACCTTTTTCTTCTAGTTGTAATATTCACAATATTATCATCATGACCATATGCTTGCTATTTTATCTTATTTTATACTACACTGGTGAGCTAGCTCTATTTATGTCCTATGAGAGTAATATGGGATTTTGTACACAGATCCTCACAGCAGCTCCACGAAATCAAACTCAGCACCAATCGGACTGGACAGGGATCTGGGGCTGCAGGCCGCTGGTTTCTCCTCAGTGAGGTTCCTTCTTTGCTGCCCCATATGCCGCTGTTGACTTAGAAACAGATGATCAACTGTAAACCTAAATTTATTTGAGGGTTAGTGGACTTTGCTCTCAGCGTTGGTTCAGGAAAAGCAAGCCTTCTGGAAGATTCCAAAGTCACCATGATTTGTATTTGGATGCAGAGTGTATTTTTTGTGCTATAAAAAGATGCTTCCACAAAAAACATGATAAGCTAAACACTTCTCCCAGGAATATTTTAACCTTAACAGCACAGTTTTAGGTAAATGAGTGAATCTTTTGCATAGTTTCAGGGGCTGGACTTTTGCTTGGCAGTATCATGCCAACCATGGCACATGAGTCTTGGGGACAGAAGCATGTCTCACACAGGTGTGATCCTGCAGCCCCCCTGCAGACAGATCCGGCGCAGGTGACTCCTGGGGTCCCAACTAACTGCTAGAATGCTGCCTGTGCCCGACAGACGGGTGCGAGGGTGCCAGGTGGAACCACAGTTGGGAAAGGAGCTCCTACAAGCCCAGGGGTGAAAGCATCCTTAGATTAGAACTTTGCTGTGACAGCAGTGCATCATCACCAATGTCTGAGAAAGCGCTGTTCTTTGCTGGTTATGTTTTCCTGTTTTCAAAAGAAAAATGCCAAAACCAACTAGGAGAAATAAAAAATGTCTGGAAGGACAGAGAATAGATTTAAACCTGCTGGGAACCTGCCTCACGAGGGGTACCTTTTCTCATGGCAAGTGTTCTTGTGGAACACCCAGAGTGGAGTGTCTGCGAGGAGCGGCAGGTGCCGGCCTGGCCCGTACCTTGGTGAGGTCCTTGTAGAGCTCTGGGTACAGCATGGCCATGTCCGGTTTCACATCCTGGTCCAGCACCAGTGAGAACACTGGGAACATGGTGTAGATGGTCGCGTACCTGAGAGCCCAGAGGAGAGTGAGGTCAGCACGAGGGACGTTCCACTCGACTAGGAACACCCTCTGCAATCAGAGGCCGAAGGTTAAAAAACTAAACAGACCAAACACAAGGTGGCACTGAAACTCAATGCTCATCCCACCCACCGCCCAGCACCATGGTCTACAAGCCACGCATGCACAGGTGGCAGGACCTGGTTTTCCTTCCTAATTAAACATTCTGAGATCGTTGTGCACCCGAGTGCAGGGATCAAACGTAACACGGAGAGCCTGGGCCCTTTAACCAGCTGCCCCCAACGGCAGCATCTCCCAAGCTGCAGCCTAGCTCACAGCCAGAATGGGGACAGGGACACAGTGCAGACACGGGCATTCTGCACCCAGGGCTTCCTGCCACTGCTTCCCTTCCAAGCCCCTCAGCCCCTGGCCACCACCTATCTGTTCACTTCAAGGTGCACACATGTGTCACACAGCAGGTAGCCTGTGGGGTGGCACTATCACTCGGCCTGATTCCCTGCAGAGATGTAGGGTTGCTGTACCAACACTTCCCTCCTTTTGCTTGTCCGTGGTTGTGGACGTAGCGGTCTCTGTGACTTGACCATTCACTGAAGTACATCCTGGTCATTCCAGTTTCTGGTTATCACAACTAGAACTGCCATAAACATTTAGTGCACAGATTTTTTTGTAAAAATAAGTTTTCATTTATGTTGGACTCGTGGTGTGTATTTTTTGTAAGAACCTGCCGCAGAGTGCTCCAGTGTGGCTGTCCATTTCACGTTCCTACCAGCAGTGTGGGAGGATGGTTTCTCCACATTCTCTCCGTGGCTAGCACTGCCACAATGGTCCCAGCTGCTCGGATGATGAGTAGTGGTGTCTCACTGTGCTTTAAGTCTGCTTCCCCATGGGCACTGTCCCTGAGCAGCTAGCTCTGCACCTGCTCTGGGAGGACTGCTGTTCACATTGGGTCAACCTTGAGTTGAGTGGGACTGTCCTGGGCTGTGGAGTCCTGCGACGTAGTTATAAGCTCCTTGGCAAGTGGCAGCATACATTCCCGCAGTCCCAGAGCCACCTTCACTGCATGCAGCTCCAGGTGTCTCCTACCGGGACACTGCTGCCGCTGAACTGTTCCTCCCAGGGGCGTCTTCTCTTTGCCTGCTATAAGGTGTTTGCCTTCAGTTTTCATGAGTTTGATGACGTGACTTGGTGGATTTCTTTGGATTGAGGCTGCTTGGTGTTTGCTTACCTTCTTGAATCTATAGGTTTGTCTTTTGTGAAATTTGGAAGTTTCTGGCCATTATTTCCTCGAGTCCTTTTTTGACTCTGCTCTCTGTCCTCTTCCTGAGACTACAGGGACAGGCATGGGAGGTCTGTGTTGCCTGTGGCCGGAGGAAATGTACTGACCATGTTTGCTCTGTGCTGACTGCTGCAGGAGAAGTGGCCAGGAGGGCGTGTGCATCACCTATCTGAGCTGTCCTGGCTGTGCCTCCTACCAGCCCTGTGACCTTGAGTGGATTCTGGGCTCACTGGGTCTCTGCTGTCACCCAGGACGTGGGGATGCTGCAGGCAGGGGATGGCTTCAAAACAGGTGGGAGCCCGTGTGCTCACTGCTGCTGCTGTGAAAAAGCCTGGCCCGTGAGTGGTGGTGTCTGCGGTGGCCAGGGAGGAGGTGTTGGGAGAGAGTGAAAGAAGAGGCTATGGAAGGACCCTTGGTCCTGGGACGGTGATGGGCTGTTGTTCCCCCTCTTAATGATGCACAGGATGCTTTCAAACATCTTGGATCTGACATATTCCTGACATGTAGTATGGCTTTGCCGTGAAAACAGAAATTCTAATTTAATGGTAAAATTGCAAGAGGGACAGGAAGCGGGTGTCATCCCCACATTCACACAAGCAGAGGCTGGCTCCTACTTCAGCAACACCACATAAACACTGACTGCACGGCCACTCAGACACCTGCTGTGTGGGCTTCTCCTTCCTACCACTTACCCCACCATGAGGAACCCCTGGTACAGGGGGACGGACGCGAAGTAGCAGACGGAGGAGAACACAGCCTTGGAGAGAGGAAAGGACAGTAGTTACTCACAGGCCCTCCCGACACTCCCTACCTCTCCAAGCCACCCGTGGCGCCCACGCACCTGCATGGTGGAGATGATGAGGCCCCTGTGCATGACGAACTGGCCGAGTGCCGCAGACCTCTTGTAGCTGCTCCGCCCGTGCACCATGAGCAGCCGGCCAATGTGCTTGAATTGTGTGATGGAGAAGTCAGCTGCCAGTGAGGCTGCCTTCCCCTCCTGCAATGTAAAGGCGCCTCACAACCTGCACGGCAAATCTGTGCTCCGGGGCGCATGTGCAGAGCTCCACTGAGACCCCCTGTCCCACTGTGAGGGGTGGCCTCTGGGGAAGGTGACAGGGCTGCAGGGACAGCTCCTGGGAGAGGCAGACAGCGCACACCACTGGGAGCTGATGACAGGAGAGGGGCGCTGGCTAGGAAGCCAGGACCATTCCTTTGGCGTCTGTCAGAATCACAGACATTCAGCAGAGGCGGAACATGGCAGTGCTGCCCAGGAGATGGGCCCAGGGATCTCGGGAACCTTCAGGATGACTGTCTAAGCCTCAGTTCTCTCGCGTTTAAATGCCAC
This sequence comes from Myotis nattereri, assembly GCF_964212035.1. Taxonomy (NCBI): domain Eukaryota; kingdom Metazoa; phylum Chordata; class Mammalia; order Chiroptera; family Vespertilionidae; genus Myotis; species Myotis nattereri. The sequence goes on along the minus strand of NC_138083.1, from coordinate 54,373,645 downwards.
CCACCTGCCATCTCACAAAGCCCCTGAGTGTGAGGGAAGCCCTTAAATGCTCTGCCGACATAAGCTGTCAGCACAGGAGCGGAGAGCCAGGGAAAAGTTAGACTGCAACCTGCTTCGTTTGCAGGCCTTTCTAGGGTGTCGTTATATGAACATAAAAGACAAACCCCCAAACCACAGCAAACAGTTGGCCAGGAGACATGGATATTGAAAATGACCATGTGTTAGGCCCGAGAGAGAAGCTGCAGGTCCCACGGCAGCCAAGAAGGTTTGCTGGAGGATGTGGTGACATCTATGGGGAGGGCCCGGCACAGAGCAGGTTCGCAAGCAGGTGCTGACTGAATGCATGCTCGAGACGCTGCTGTGAGAGGACAAGCGTACCTTCCCCTCAATCCCAATCCCACAGTCTGCGGCCTGGATCATGCTCACGTCGTTTCCACCGTCACCTGGGTAGCACAAACACGAGATGAAATAAAAACACCTATCCCTAGCCCTGTTTTCCTCTTTTACCAGCAGAAGCTGTGTTAGAATGTTCCACAACTGACATTAAAACAAACTGGTATTGGAGGTTGAACAGAACTTTGCCTGTAGATATCAAGATACCAGTTTCTCTTAAGTTACTCTACAGGGACTGTGGGGGGTGTGGCCCCAGGTACGGTGTGGGGAGGGGAGGGCAGGGGCTCACCAATGGCGCAGGTGCGCTTGCGCGTGTGCTGCTGCAGGAGTTTCACAATGTGAGCCTTCTGGGTGGGTGAGCAGCGGCAGCACACCACAGCCGGGCACTGGCAGGCCAGCTCCACAAGTTCATGCTCATAGTACCGCAGGCACACCTGGAACACAGACCCGGTCACTGACCCAGCTATGGCGGCCATTCCGAGTGTGCAGGGTCTTCCCCACTTCCCGGTGGGTGAGGAGCCACAGGCACTGCACAGAACTTCTTCAGGCTCTACCTGCTCACAAACACATCCACCAGGCTACAACGGGACTACTTAACAAGTCACAGAGATGTGCAAAAGCAGCCTGAGGTACATATCTGACTCAGAAAGCCTTTAGTCCACTAGCGGGAAAAGCAGACACACTCTGGGCCAGAGATACGGACAGGTGGGCAGACAGATGGCCATGTGCTGGGCTAGGGACTAGTCTCACCTCCAGCGAGTCCCCAGATATGACCAGCGCACAGTCATGCTTCCTTCGAAAGGCATTCAGCTCCAAATGGGCCTCTCCTCGACTGGCTACCTGCAGAAAGGGGAGAGGGCACCCCAAGTATAGTTGTTGAAACCAGAGGCACCAACAAGCGCTTGTTTACGAGCCACAATGACATCATTAGACACATGATCTAGAACCCAAAGTGCCTCCCACATGGAGTCCTATAAAGAACAGCTCTTTCAAACCTCTCCTGCAGTGCTGGGAACACACACCTCCTTATCTAACACTGTTTTCAGACACATGGTAAAGTGCAGAAAAACACTGTAGTTACAATAAAACACAGCGGACAGAAGAAGCTGGCTTGTCCAGAAATGGGTAACAGGCACTTAGGAGCTAACGACTGCCTTGCCTTCTGTCACGACAGTCCCACAGGATGCCATGGTAACCACTGATTAAGTCTGTGGTACGTCCATACAATGATACTCCAGTACAGCAACAGAGGAGCCCAGGGAGCCGAGCTCCACACAGGTGACCCAAGGTCAAGGTCTGATTGAAAGACGCCTCTTTTCCTAATACACCACTGGTGCAAATGCTTTCCTAAAGTCACTTCTCTTGTCTGTGTCACAGCTTTCAACTTATTCTATTAGTTCACGCCAACAAATACATGAAAGATGAAATGATTTAAAAGATTAAAATCAAGTCATAATGTTGAAATGTCATTAATTTTAGAAGGAAAACATTTCAGAAACCAACACACTGGTTTTTGATATTCTTTCTGTGGAGATTTTATGGGGCATAAAATAAATGATATATTACAGGACTGAAATAAATTAAAAGTTTCATGTAGTACAAATTAATCTCAGACTCATCTTTAAATAGGTAGGTTTTATTGTGGAAATTTTAATTTGTGGTGCTATAACACAGAAAAGTCAACAAAAATTGATCTGACGTTTTACCAGAATCATTAATAATTTAATTGCAAATAGTCGACTGCAGGGCCTAATTTGCGATTCTGATGTTTTGAAATAAACTACATTTACATGTAAATGATATTCAAATAACTATTTCTGTAGGTACAAGCGCTGCATTTAAAACAGACGCAGACACACAGTGTCTGTTCACCCACCATCAATCAAGACCCAAGAAACTTTTTTTTGTTTGAATTAAATTAAAAATAACTAATACATACAGTAAACACATAAATTTAGCTCATCTCTATTAACTTTCTTTGAGCTAATTAAGGAAGAGCATTTGCTCGGGGAAGGGGGCAGATTAGACACATCCCAATTCTGTAGTGGCGTTTGTCCCACACAGGCAGCTCTGCACCATGTGTGACACGTGTAACCAAGGAAGATGTAATTTGTATCACTATACACCTCCACAGATGAACAGCATGTCTAACTTAAAGCAGATATTTAGTTGTATAAATAATTCTAATAGAACAACAGAAAAGTACTTGTAGCCCTAACCAGTTTGGCTCAGTGGATTGAGCGTAGGCCTGGGGACTGAGGGGTCCCAGGTTTGATTCCGGTCAAGGGCATGTACCTTGGTTGCAGGCACATCCCCAGTGGGGAGTGTGCAGGAGGCAGCTGATCGATGTTTCTCTCTCATCGATGTTTCTAACTCTCTATCCCTCTCCCTTCCTCTCTGTAAAAAAAAAAGAAAAGAAAAGAAAAGTACTTGTAAACTTGGAACTTGTTTCTATCAAAAAACAGCTTTTGATCACAATGTACTAATATAAATCTATCTTAATGTTTTTATAAATTGAGTAAGAAAATTGCAGTATTTCTCTTTTAAAACTGATATTCAATAAATAATAAGTAACGGCATGTACATTCCCACAGAATCAACAGGTTTTAATTGTGAGATACAACATTTAAAATCAAAGTGATTTCGACACAGACTTACGGGTCTGAAGACGTGAATGTCCTGTGCTCTCGACACCAAGTGTGAGCTCTTGGCGATGCACGTGGCTGTCTCGAGTTTATCGCCTGTTAGCATCCATATCTAGGAAACAGTTTACCCTGGTGAACGTCATCATTACACTTCGTTTCTTTAAAGTGCCTCTCGTTGCAGGATATTTGCACCCCAGGTTCACAGCATCACTATGCACAATATCTGAATGTGGAGGCAACCCAAGTGTCCATTGAGGATGAATGGGTGAGCAAGATGTGGCACATCCACAAGGCGACATGGGTGAACCCCGAGGATGCTGTGCTGAGTGAAGTGAGCCAGCCACAAAGAGCAAATGCTGTCTGATTCCACTGGTATGCGGTCCCTGGAGTGGTCAGATTTGTAGGGACAGGAAGTAGATAGTGGGTGCCAGGGGCGGGGGGGCAGGGGATGGGAGCTGGGTTTTGAGGAGAGAGTGTCAGATTCACAAGATGAAGTTCTGGAGTGCTGTGGTGGCTGCACAACAATGTGAATGCACTTAGCGCCAGTGAGCTGTGCACCTAACAACACGTTTTCCACAACAACAAGTCTTTTTGACTTGCTTCACTAAAACAATTGGCAGCAAAGTGATTTTAGGCTCAGAGCTGAGATCTGGAGGCACACGAATGACAGGGTTTAGAAATCATATGGCTGAGGCTGGTTAGGACACAGTACATGTCAAAAGGCAGCATTCACACAACCTCACATGCCACACAAACAGGCCTGGGGCACCACACGGTCAGTGGCCATGAACTAGGAGGATCCTGAAGACCCTGTTCCAGCTGGCTGGTATTCAGCTGGAAAATGAGGTTCGAAATGGGCAAATAGGTGCAATTAAGCTGAAAGTTCTAGCAAATAAAACATGTTAGCCCGGCTGGTGTGGCTCAGTGGGTGAGTGCCAACCTAAGAACCTGGTCAGGGAACATACCCAGGTTGCGGGCTCGATTCCCCAGTGTGGGGTGTGCAAGAGGCAGCTTATCAGTGATTCTCTCTCATCATTGATGTTTCTATATCCCTTTCCCTCTCCCTTCCTCTCTGAAATCAATAAAAATATATTTTAAAAAACACATGTTAAATCATACTACTTTTACTTTAAATTCCACACACATGCACATATTATGTATATAAATATCCCTAGAGTAAAAAGAGAGAAAACCAGGACATTAAATGTATTACCAAGTAGTCTCTCTATACATTTTATCACAGCAAAAACTTCCAGTGACCTCTCATCATCTGGACTGTTCAGTTGTCTCATGTGTCACATGTAAACATGCATTTTTGGAAGCAGGACACAGAAAAGTCATATGTGCTCTGGATTCTTTGGGTGCCACGCATTTTGGCTCTTCTCAGTGTCTGAGGATTTGTGCTTTTTATCTCACGTTTGTGTTCACCTTACTGAGCCTGGACCCGAGATCCTGACATGCTGTGACGACTAAGTTGGGAATCACAGAGGACAAGAGAGGCCACGCCAAAGCCCACGAGCAGCTTGGGCGAGCTGACTGGCTGGAGCAGCACCTTGGGTTTCAAGGGACAGCTGAAATCAGGTCCCCACATCTGTGAGGGGGTTTCCTTCAACCGGAAATGTAAGAAAAAAGAGAACCCCAGAAAGTCTTATTGAGTTTAGTGAGGAGTTGACATAAGTACCTAAATCTTTACATGGAGCACTGATAATCTAGCATGGACAGATAAGGAACAGAAAAACAAGCAGGGCATCTACCTGTCATAATCACATCTCTTGCCCCAACAGTCAGATCCAGATCATTCGCACGTCTGAGTCTGAGTAGCTCTCGTGACTGAACTCCCTCCTGACCCGCAGGGGCATCGGTCCCTGTGCAGGGCTCACTGACACTGCTCTCTGCACACCACCAACCTGCTCCATGCGCCAAGTCCAACAGGAGTTGGTGCACTGCTGCCTCCGACCCCTCCACTGTCTCGCCGTCCAGCTACCCAACAGCCTCTTCTAAAAGCAGCCGGGCTCCTTTCTTTCACACAGTGAAAGCCCCACCCCGAGGCGCCCACCATTCTGTAACTGAGCCTCTGCCTCATGGGGAGCGCAAGGTGAGAAAGCGCCTTCCTGGAAACTAAGCTTCACCCCAGGAGGAGCTAATGTCGTGTGTACGCAGAGAGGGCACACTGGCCAGGAAGAGAAGGCAGCACAGGGGTCACGCCGTCGCAGGGAAAGTGCGCTCTGCTCCAGGTGCCGTACCTTGATTCCTGCGTTGCGCAGCATCTCCAGGGTAGGCCGCACGTCTGCCTGCAGCCGGTCCTCCACCCCCGTCAGGCACAGCAGCTGCATCTCCCGCTCCAGGCTCTCCACCACCGCAGCCACCTTCAGCGCCCGGTCGTGCACACTCAGCTTCGCCTGCATATAGCGGCTCTGAGGACAGAGATGGGCTGTGCTATTTATATTTATTATCATTTAGGACTTGCTGAATACACGGAAACTTGCAACACTAAAGAAATCCTCACTTCTCACTCCCAGCAGACTGCAGAAGAGGGTGGGGCCATGACAGGGTGGGGGACTAAGTCCTGATGCTCCCAGCTATGGCCACACAACCTCACAATGTCCCACAAGCAATATGAACTCATTTTCACAGCAGCACCAGAGCCCACGAGAGATGGGATGTCCATGAGGGTGGAGAGAGACCATCTGCTCACCTCAAAGTCCTGGTACTGCTCCTCTGTGAGCGCCCTCTTCGCGACCACGAGGGTGCGCAGACCTTCACGGGCCATGTTTCCACACTGGAAAGGAAGAGGCAGGCTACTGTGCTGTCACCACCCGCTCTGCATTTTTATCTCTGGCTCCCAGTTCCTGTGTCCAGTGCCAGCAGGGCTGGAGCTGGAGCGGCAGGCTCAGACAGTTCCAGTCTACATCCTTGCCAGACAGGTGGGTACAGTACCTAGAAGCTGTGTCCTCAGGGACTGCTGCCATGCCGTCCCCCACCCCATGATGGCGCTGCTCTTCCGGACCTCTGAGAACAAGCAGTGCACGCACACAGTGGGGTTGGTGTCACAGTGCAGCTCCCGGATGACAAGCATATTCTTTCCCACCTCACACCAGACTTGTCAGAAACGGCACCCCAAACCCTGAAACCATACTGCTCTCCGTGCTGGCCCCCGCTGCACGGGTAACATAGGGAGATCAATGCTTGAGGCCAGGGGAGGAGGGGAGGCCTGGAAATAGGAAGACCCTACGGGGCAGTGTGGTGAGAAGTAAGAAGTACTGCAGAGTAACGTGTTTTTATGAAAAATAAAGTTTAAGCCACGATGTGATGAACACTAAGCTATTCCATTCTAAACAACCTGTTTGAAGCTCACCTGTCAAGACACCAAGAGTAACAGGCCAGGCTTATCCAGGCCACCTGGCTCCTGGACCACCTGCTATGGGTTGCCCAAGGCCCTTCCCCTCTGCAATGACTGCCTTTCAACTTTGTCTTGGACAATACTTTGAAAGCTCCAAACTCCAGCTGTTCAGCTGGTTTTGGGCATTTGTGGTTTACAGAGATCATGGCGATCGCTCCCGGGTCTGCTGGTGCCCCCACTGTGGTGGACTTGGGCAAGGGGCTGGCAAAGGCAGTGTCAGGAGCAGGGTCTTTTCAAAACACTTTGAGCAAATACCAGGGGACAGGACTCTAGTCACAGCTAAAGAACAACTAATCAAAACAGTGTCTCAGTGTACATTTCCAACGTAAAGCTGACAATGTGATGATGTGTTTAAACAAATACATCGCCAACAAATGAAGCAGCTATTTTTTTTAATGAAAGAAAATCAAACACTAGTGATGGGTATGCACTGTTAGGACTGATACTGTTAGCATCTGTACAGCGTGAAGGGGAGAGGAAGGTGTCCTCTTTGCAGCTCCCTCAGGGAGGCTGGCTCTGCATCCCAGCCACCGAGGGGACTGTGATTTTGACTGTCTGACCTTCTGTGCATCGAAATTAGAGATATGAGTAGAAATTCCACATCGCCCAGGGACAAGCACGCAGCCTTGCTGATAAACCAATGCAGACATGACTTCCCAAGCTTGCTCGCCCTGCCAGCCTTGTGCAGAGGCCCTGTCATTGCCTACTGTCCCTTCAGGGCAAAGCTAATGTTTCTAGATAACGTCACCTCTCTCTATAGGAGGTTCATCTCCAGCAAAGCTCATTTGCTACATCTGATGCTAAAATCTGTAGGCATATACAAAACCTGAGCCATTCGGGTTTGCTGAAGCTCCTTGTCAGTTCACTGGGTAGACTAGTCTGATGCTCACAATCACACACACAGCTGCAGACATGACAGGAAGAGCTGATGGAAGGTCCCGGCTGGGGACAGGGACCCCAGGGGATGGCAGTATGCTCTTCACTGTGCCCTCATACTCCCCTGTTCCCCAACTCTAACTCCTGTTCACCCCTAACATCAGGTCTGGGGGTGAACGGCAAGCCTGCCTTCGAGGGATGGCGGCCACTGTTAGCTGCTACATCCAGGACCTGGTTCAGGAGTTTATGCAGACTCACGCCATAGGGTTGATAAAATCGGCTCCTTCTGTCACATGACGAGTGAAAAGTGTTGGTAGTTTTTTGTTTTGTTGTTTTTTAATATTTGCAGAACACAAGTTTATAGTCAAGAATCCAACCTGGGGGCTTGTCTGAGACAGAGGAGCCCAACTAGCCCACAGGGACTCAGGCTCCTAGAGCCTGCTGGTCTCCCCCATGAAAGGCCTTCAGACTGCGGCAGCATCACTACCAAGACATGGGCAGAGGTCAAAGATTCAACTAAGGGAAGGACTGCAATGCTGAGGAAATAAATGTACAAAGGATTGTTAATAAAGTTATCTTTGTGAAAGACAATCTGACATTATGTGTCTGTTGCAAGACATTTATTGATTTGACCTCATAAAGCTAAATAAATTAAACAAGTATTTTATAATTAATTGCACATCATTATGACCAAAAGTAATTTTTATGGCATTTTACTAGGTCTTCAGGGAGTTTAATTTATTCATGTTCCTGATTAAATCCCAGTGCCCGAGGAGCTATTGATTCATATTGCCAATACCTCTGTGGAGGGTGTGGCCCTCACTGACAGACGGTCTCCTGTCCACAGTGGGGAGATATTAGCACAACAGCAATGTGCACATGCTAAAAGGCTGGTGTTTGTAACTGCAGGGCTTTAGTTTTACTTTCAAATTCAGCTTCTTATTAATACATAAGTGTAAACAACAAATACTATAACCTCATGAGGCTAAAAATAAGTCATATTTGTTTAGGGAGAATTTGATGCAGTAGAGCATTGGTTATGTTTGTATCTTACTTTCTATTTTTAAAGTGAATCCTATGTACAAATTAGAACTAGACTTAAATTCTAATTAAATCTCCTTGCAAATAATTTAGGTTAAAAAATGAGTATATTAAATTGGCTATGTGTACATAGTTATCTCAGAATTTTCTGCTTTTTCACTAATGCAAACAAAATACTCTTCATAGGACCTACAGAAGATATGTGTGTATGACATACCTTCACACAAAACCCAGCACAGAAGTTGTGCACAAAGAGAGGAAGCTGCTCATCACTAAACAACCCCGTGGAACTGAGGTGGTGTCACCTGAGGTAATCCAGTGGGAAACATTATCCTGCAAAATATTGTGTTGGGTTTGAAACCTGGCGTCTCAATTTATTCCCAGATCCCAGGTCTACCAGCTGGGACAGGACACTCGTTTTCTGTCTGCTCGCTAATCTGTGAACATGTTCCCATGACAGAGTGCCAGTTACCTCCTCCTCCAGCCAGTCGTTATACTGGACGATGGTGGACATGACAGCATCGGCACCTTTCATGTAGAAGGTGATTTCTGCCGTGGACTCATCCTGCAAGAAAGGAAAATAAACAGGTATGTTCAGACCAATGCTGCTCCTCAAATGACACTGGCTCTAACAGGCTCAGAGCAGTGTCTCCATGCAGATGCCCGGTGCTGCACTGCTTGAACCTCTTTCTACACAGGCTACATGCCCCGATGCTCGGGCACCAAGATCGAGAACACAGCTGCAGATCTCTAGTCACTGTGTGGTGCTCAGAATAAAATTAGTTATTGGACATATGCCTTGGACTGCAAGGTAAATATGAATTCTCTCAACTTTTCATCGTTTGATTGAATGAATAAGCTTCCTTGTATAGCCAATTTCCAATATATAGTTTTGGCATTTGTTAAAAATTTAATGGGGGTGTTTTGCAGCAACTTTATGGTTATAAATCATTCTTACTTTAAAGTCTTCAGCATGCTCCTGCTGTTGAAAACAAAACAGATCAAGGAAATGACCTTTCACTAGCTCTGCCTCAGTTGTCTCAAGAGAGCTATCTGAAGTCACCCCCTTCACAGTGTCAATTATTGTGGGGTGAGCATGCCTACCTACCCTGACGATGATGCCCATGCGCTTGCCCTCCGACGTGAAGGGGAACATCTGAAGGACGCAGTAGGTCAGGATCTGGCCGCCGGGCGTCCTTAACTGCATGGACGTGAGGTCTCTGTTGACCAGGGTGAGGCCAACGCTCTCCGTCCACTGCACCAGAGCCACCTGGGGGAGACCAGTGACAGGTGAGGCTACTGGCTTCCTGGGAAGGGAAGCAAGAGGCTGGCGGTCAGAAAGCTTGGCCTTACGCAGCTCACTGTGCTGAGAACTTGTGTATCTTTGTGGCTGTGTCAGTGTTCACTTTTAATAACATCTCCTCAGGCCAACAATAGCAGGATGACAGAGCCCTCGGTCTTGCTTTCTGAAACAAAGGCCACAGCTGAGTGTGCTCCGGTTTACTAGCTGCCCAGAAGCAGTGTTTAGTGGGCACACACGGTGGGCTGGAGGGCTCAGTGGTGGGCAGGCACTCACTATCGGCTTTCCAAGCTTCTTTCTGATTCCAGGAGCCTATGAGACAGAGAACCATCCAACTCTCTCTGTTTATCTGACCTTTTTCCTAAAATAAGAGATAAGTCTAGCTGGCGTAGCTCAGTGGTTGAACGTCAACCTATGAACCAAGAGGTCGTGGTTTGATTCCCAGTCAGGGCACATGCCTGAGTTTCGGGCTCAATTCCCAGTTTGGGGCGTGCAGGAGACAGCCGATCAATGATTCTCTCACATCATTGATGTTTCTGTCTCTCTCTCTCTCCCTTCCTCTCTGGAATCAATAAAAATATATTTTTAAAAAAAGGCATAAGGGAGTGGACACTCAAACAAGCTTCTCACCCGGTTCCTCACCTGAACCCCAGAAACAGAAGAAACTGAGATGCCATTTCCCACTGCCCAGGAGGACCCACAGCAGGTCCCGTCCTAGGTGCACAGAGCGAAGTTGCTTCCCAGTGCAGGCGATGCCTTAGAGCTGTGGTCGGCAAACTGCGGCTCGCGAACCACATGCGGCTCTTTGGTCCCTTGAGTGTGGCTCTTCCTAAGCCTTCGGAGTACCCTAATTAAGTTAATAACAATGTACCTACCTATATAGTTTAAGTTTAAAAAATTTGGCTCTCAAAAGAAATTTCAATCGTTGTACTGTTGATATTTGGCTCTCTTAGACTAACGAGTTTGCCGACCACTGCCTTAGAGTCTCGTATCCTGCTGCCATGTCTCCAGCAGAGAGGAGGATGGGGAGGCCCTTCCACTAGTCCAGCCGTGGGCAAACTACGGACCGCGGGCTGGACCGGCCCGTTTGAAATGAATAAAACTAAAAAAAAAAAAGATCGTACCCTTTTATGTAATGATGTTTACTTTGAATTTATATTAGTTCACACAAACACTCCATCCATGCTTTTGTTCCGGCCCTCCGGTCCAGTTTAAGAACCCATTGTGGCCCTCGAGTCAAAAAGTTTGCCCACCCCTGCACTAGTCTGTCTTCCACCACAGTCTTCCCCTCCCTGCGAGTCCCTCCTCTGTCCCACCACCTGTCGCTGCTTCCTGTGCAGTGTGCCCATTTCTCCTCAGCCCCAATTTATCCTTTAAAAATACATTTCATTTTAATGAATAAAAGCATAGTTGGCTGACGTAAATCTAGGACAGCAAAACGTTACACATTAGCTAATGCCAGCTAATGAGCCTTGACTGTATCGGATTGTGATCATTCGCCCTGAGCAGCACTCTCACTTCAGTCTTGCTGTCCTGCCGATGCCGGGGGCAGCATCCACCGTCACCCTGTGCTGCAGAGAGGGCATCTTTGTAGACTCGGGGCTGGGGGGTCCAGTCTCTGAGCACAGCCCAGAGGTCAGCGCTGGGAGAGTTACGCTGTCGGGAAAGGTTCTGACCTGGAGCCTTTCCTGCCATTTGTCTTGACCATCTGTGTCTGTGGTGGTATGAAGATAAGAGTTGTTCTTGCTCTAGCTGGTTCAGCTCAGTGGAGAGAGTGGAAGGGAGGGGGAGAGACAGAGAGAGAAACATAGATGTGAGACATCAATTGCCTCCCATACAAGCGCTAACCAGGACCATGGGATCGAGCCTGCTGCCAAGGTACAAGGTATGTGCCCTTGACCAGAATCGAACCTGGGAACCTTCAGTCCGCAGGCCAATGCTCTATCCACTGAGCCAAATTGGCTATGGCTCTTCTAATGTTTTTACGTGGATGCCAAGTTTGTATGTTTCATTGCTTCTTCCTGACGCACACAATCTCTGCCTTATCTTTTAAGGCACTCCCTAATGCATCAGCTGCTGAGATGGAGTTTCTGTCTCCTGTCACCGCTGTGCTGCTGGCAGAGTCAGGGAGATGGTGCCTGAGCTAGAGCTGTTCAGTGACTGTTTTCATCTCGGCTTCTCCTGACCATGGCTTCTCTAAAGTCATCCTTTTCTATATTGGGTCAGACTGCATACTCTGTGTGGTGGCTTCTAACAGGAGCGGGCTTTGGCTTAGAATTTATCTCAGGAGCAGTTAATACTCTGCTGCTTTTTGAATTTCCCAACTGTGTGCCCTCATGGTCAGGAGGAAGGGACAGAGGGGTATGTGTGTCTTTTCCTGTTCCCTTTGGATGCTGTCAGTGATGGCGTGGGCCTCCCAAGAATGTGCCCTCCTTCCATCATCAAGTCCTAGAGAGTTGGGGAGATTTCCCCAGTGCTTAGGTCTGGGTTCTGTTTAAGAGAGTTTCCAATGCTGTTGCTTGATTTTCTCTCTCCAGGAATTTTTGTCAGTATTTGAATGAAACATGCAGAGAGTGGTTTATCCAATACTTGTGTGCTGCCATGTTCATGTGGAAGGTTCTGCTTGACATTATACTAGGACATAATCCTGAGATATTTTTCTCTGAAATGTAAAGGTAACTTATAGCATAAATGTTTAATCTATTTAAAATGACTGTTTCACAAGAGCTTTTGGAAATATCTAATGATGTGATTATTGACAATAATACAAAGGTAAAAATAATTAAAATGTGATGTAAAAATGTATGTAAGTGGGAGCCTGAGCTAAGTCTCATCCATAAGCACTGAGTAACACACTCAGGAAGTTTATTTACACATTCATGTGTCTACATTCTTAGTAACCGGTATGGAAGGTAGTTCCAAGAGTTGTGAAATGAGAGGAAACAGAACATGGGGTGGGAGCTACAATTTCATATTAAAAAGTTTCTGTGCTGTCATTCTTTTATTGTGTGTGTGTTTATTTTTTAAAATAAATCTTTATTGTTGAAACTATTACATATGTCCCTTCCCTCCCCCCCCTCTCCCCACTGCCCTCTCCCCCACAAGCCTTCACCACCCACTGTCTGTGTCCTTGGGTTATGCATATACGCATGAGTTCAATGGTTGATCTCTTCACACACCTCCCCCCCCAACCCTCCTTGCCGTCCCTCTGAGGTTTGACAGTCTGTTCAATGTTTCTATGTCTCTGGGTCTATTTTTGTTGATCAGTTTATGTTGGTCATTAGAGTCTACATATGAGTGAGATCAGGTGATACTTATCTTTCTCTGACTGGCTTATTTTGCTTAGTATAATGCTCCCTAGGTCTATCCATACTGTTGCAAATGGTAAGAGTTGTTTCTTTTTTACAGCTGCATAGTATTCCATTGTGTAGATGTACCACAGTTTTCTAATCCACTCATCTGTTGATGGGCACTTAGGCTGTTAACAAATCTTAGCTATAGTAAATTGTGCTGCTATGAACACAGGGGTGCATATGTTCTTTCTAATTGGTGTTTCTAGTTTCTTGGGATATATTCCTAGAAGTGGGATTACTGGATCAAATAGCAGTTCCATTTTAATTTTTTGAGGAAACTCCAAACTGTTTTCCACAGAGGCTGCACCAGTCTGCATTCCCACCAACAGTTCATGAGAGTTCCCTTTTCTCCACATCCTCGCCAACACTTGTCATTTGTTGATTTGCTGATGATAGCCATTCTTACAGGTGTGAGGTGGTACCTCATTGTTGTTTTGATTTGCATCTCTTGGATGATCAGTGACATTGAGTACTATTTCATGCTTTTTGGCCTTCTGTGTGTCCACTTTGGAGAAGTGTCTATTGAGGTCCTTTGCCCATTTTTTAATTGGGTTGTTTATCTTCCTTTTGTTAGGTTGTATGAGTTGTACTGTCATTCTTTAACAGCCTGGGAGAATGTCCTTTATCATCTTGGCAATTGCACAGGCATAGCTGCCAGCAATCCTCCAGGGTAGTTTTTACCACACACTTATCCATCATAATCTGTGCTAGTACCATCATTGTTATAATAACAGAATTATGAACATAAACTGCAATCTGATTGCCTGGAAAGACTGCCAATCAATACTCATGGCTGGCCATGGAGTCGGCATTCTCTTCTGCTCCTGAGGGTCACAGGAGGGCTGACGTCACTGACAAGGACCTGCTCCCCACAGACATGCTGACACAAGTGCACAATCAGTCCTCTGCTTTGACAGGCACAGCAATAACATGGATTAAACTGGAGCACGACGCATACGTTAGAGCTTACTTCGCTCAATTCAAAAGCAATGCTGTTAATGACATATAACGTTCTTGTGTTTTTAGGTTTGTCCTAAATTTTAGCTGATTCTTCACTAACCACCCAGTAAAGATTTATCTACCCCTGAAATGATATCTGAATGTAGAAACTACCTGTGATAAAGGGTGTAGCCCCGGGGGAAGTGTGTTACTACCAAATAGCAGGTGTACAGGGTCCACAGCCACAAGAAACACGCCCAATCACCTTTCTGGGCCAAAAGAGGGTAGATGTTGTCAAGGTTTGTGTCATGCTGTCCCTGATCACCTGAGCTGGCGCCCATCTGCCTGCTGGCCATGTCCACTTAGGCCTGTTCCTGAATGGGGCCCTGTCCCTGAGTCGAACTCTGGGGTGCACGATCCTCAGCACTTGATCCAATAAAAATGTTTCTGAAGCAGCCAGTGACTGGACCCAGCGCCATCCTCCGTCAGCCTAGTGCAGCCAAGTTTACTCAGCTCAGTACTGAGACCTTAAACAACTGTCCTCAGGCTTCAGGGATCCACAAACACTGCATCCATACAGCCCTTTAAAATTATGATATCTAACCTTTTCATTTTCAGACTAAAATTCGTGTTAAGGATTTCCTAATGGCTATATAATATTCTGCTACTTTTTAATCATTGTCCAATTCCCAAAGTTGGAAGAAATTTTAAACAAGTACACATTTAAATATAAGATTAGCAGTTTCTACTTAGTTCTAGTAATCTTTGAATCAAGGAAATCCCTCTCTATTGTGAATTCCTAATTTAAGATTCAAAGTGTTATAGAAACCTAAAGATGAAAAATCCTATGTATTTTCAACAAAATTTGTGCTTATTTTTGGCAGGTAATAAGGTAGATGTGTAATAAAATGTTTTTCGGTATTTTCCATGGCTGGCTTGATTACTTTACAGAGTTCTGAAGAACCTGGAGTGGAAAGAGTATATAAGAAAACTATATATAAAATATACTAAGACTGTATGGGAACTGGGCAAATTAGTTTAATAATAGATTTTGTTGTTAATCCTCACCTGAGGATAGTTTTCCATTGATTTTTAGGGAGAGTGGGAGAGAGAGGGAAAGACAGAGAGAAACACCTTGATTGATTGCTTCCTGCATGAGTCCTGACCAGGGCCCGGGCCGGGGAGGAGCCTGCAACCAAGGTACATGCCCTTGACCGGAATTGAACCTGAGACCCTTTGGTCTGCAGGCTGACGTGGGACATAAAACACTGTTGTCTCCTGAATCCACTGAGCCAAACCGGCTAGGGCAGTTGTCGGCAAACTGCGGCTCGCGAGCCACATGCGGCTCTTTGGCCCCTTGAGCGTGGCTCTTCCATAAAATACCGACTTCTGCGCATGGGCCACGAAGTTTCAATCGCACTGTACATGCGCGCCCGCATGTGGTATTTTGTGTTAAGAGCCACACTCAAGGGGCCAAAGAGCCACCTGTGGCTTGCGAGCGGCAGTTTGCCGACCACTGGGCTAGGGCAATAATAGATTTTTATCAAACTAAAAATCAAAGAACAATATAAAGTTAGAAGTTACTAATTACCATATTTAATGTTTTATCATTTCTGTTTTGTGTAGATTTAAAAAAATTTTAAATTCTGGCAAACATAACCGAAAATTTAATATGCGAACTGATGATGCATTTGGAGATGAAAAGAAACTGAGTAACGCAGCCTGTCAAGACTCCAGTCAGTTCATCCACTCAGACAACTGACTTCCCTCCTGCTGCCCTGTGACTAGCTCTTAGTACTCTGGGTGTGTAGACACAGTAGGATCAAGTGCACACGCAGAAAGTCCTCACTCACCCAGGTTTCCCAGCCTGTCGCATTAACACTATCCTAAAGCTCCCCTGTTCACTCCTAAAAGAACTCATGCTCATGCCTTTGAGTCCCAATGAAACACACCGACCAACACCGCTTTGTACTCTGAGGAATAACACGGTGAAACAAGATTCTGTAAAAGGCCGACTGACCTCATCGGGGCTGGAGGCCTGGTACGTGCGGTTCTCATCGCTGAAGTCTTGGTCCACCTCTGCGTACTCAGTCTCCCCGGTCACGCCCGCTCGAGACTCGTATACCGGTGTCACGTTGTGGCACAGCGCAATGGCCGTCACTGCTTCGTGAACTCGGCTGCTCACACTCTTTCTGACTTTGGGACCTGAAGACTGGGCTTTTCTTGGTGGAGTTGAACTGGTATTGTTTCCACTAGCTTGAGAGTGTGGCTGTGAATATGGAAGTTACAAAGTTGAAGACAAAGCATAGCTGACATTGGGATTATGATCATGTATTACCTTATAAACTAATTAGGGTAAGAAAAAAAGCTTGATTTGATTTCCTGTTCATGATCTACATCATATGTGCTGGTAGGATAAGGTTTTTATCTGACTGCGGCAAGTGCTGTAGTATTTCCCAGTTGTCAAGTACCCTAAAATATTTGCTATAATGCTTACCATCTGACAGTTTTCTTTTACTAGATTCAATCTAACTGTGGCATTAACTTGCTGAGTCCTTCATAACCCCTGCTTATTTACTATTTCTAAAAGCAGAGTAAGTTTGAGAGCAAAATAGAATGGTATATAATACATCCTCTTTCATTTTTATTTACAAATGTTCTACTTAAAATGGTATAAACCTTTGCTGAATACCATAAATCAATCCAGCTTGCAACAGTTTCTAAAGTTAGTGTCCAGTTTTGGAGTTCATAATAACCGGTAATGGCTGCATTCTGAGGAAGAGTGACCCCCACGTCATATCTCAAAACCCTGTTCTCCTGAAGCAACGACCCAGTTAGCACTGACGTTTGCTTGGCTCTCATCACATTCAGCTGCATTCAAGGGTCTCAGTTCATCAGCCAAGCGGATGACTTTTATTATTCACCTCCTACTCGGGGGAGGGACACGCCCCTGACCCCACAGGACTGTCAAACATTTCTTCAGTAACTTCAGAGTCACTTGTGACGATCCTCCTTAGCACCAAGCCTGCCGCTTTTGGACGGGGCGTGCAGAGCCACTGAACCGTGACTACTCTGCCCATCAAATTACAGTGCTGTCTAATGAAGGGTTTAACTTCTCTGCTCAGCTGGCACCCCTGTCAGCGAGCTTCAGACCCCACATCTGCGTTCTGCTCACATGCTGCCGTTACAGCAGAAACTCGCTGACGCCCACCTTCTGCATTAGGCTATGCTCACTGATGGCTGTATAATTTAATTTCGCACAAATCCCATTAAAGATATGCCCTCTATCACCAGTGCTTCCAGTGGGGAAATATAACCAGGTTATAAAAGATTTGTGTACATCACAGTGGACCGAGTAGGCTACTGTCATCTTAATAATAAAGAACATAAGGAGTAAAGTCAATTTCACATAAAAAGGACTGTCTAACCAGGTCATCAACAGATAGCTTTTAGTAAAAAAAATAAATAAATAAAATTTAAAGTCCTCTTAAATGGGGAAAATATTAAATATTTGCTATTTTTATATAATGACTCATCTTTCCTTCTTTTATTTTTATCTAGTAAAATCACTTATTTGGAGCTATTATAATCATATCTATAATAATAAAAGTGTCATATGCTAATTAGACCAGACAGCCAAACGACCTTCCAGATGACCTTACTGACGAAGCCACAGATGCGAGGGCCGAGCCCTTGCACGAATTTCGTGCATCGGGCCTCTAGTTCATGGATAATATAAATTAATTTTGAAAAGAACAGATGTCACCTGGTACCATTTCAATCCCAACACAGTTTACTAGGAGAGGAGAAAAGACTTCTATTAATAAATACAGGGTGTCCCAAAAACATGTATACACACTTTAACAGCTGATAGTTCAATTGATGTTGCTTTCTCTTCAGCCAGACTAAGCTTTGAAAGGAAATTCATCCTAAAATGCTACTGCAAGTTTGAAACACAGTTGAAATATAAACATTACCTTTATAATTATTCAAAGTGTATATACATTTTTATACACTTTAACAGCTAATATAATTCAATCTTCACTCCTTTTCAGGTTTAACTAATTTGAAATAATGAGTGAAGTCAGACTAAGCTTTGAACAAAGAAAATTTATCCCACTAGACTTTATAATGGGGACACATAAAAGATAAAGTTTACAGTACAAAACTGGCAACAGCTGATGAATTGAGGGTATACAAATACCGAACAAAATGATTCTTGATGTTTGTGATTCCATTGCTTCGTGTTACCAGCAGTGTCTGGACCAGAATGGTCATCAGTTTGAAAACAGGCATTGACAAAAAAAATTACTCCTTTCTGTAGATTATTTTAAATTTTGAAAATTATCTGTATGTTAATAAAAACTGACTTTATAATCGTTCAAAGTGTGTATACATTTTTGGGGGACACCTATATTCTGGATTACAAAGTACTCCTACTGAAATGAGTGATATCTGAATTAATAAAGTGCTTTGCTTTGAGTATTTGTGCATATGTGTGTGCTTGTATGAGTATATAAATATTACATATAACAAATATGTACACACGTGATAAATATGTACATATCATATAATAAATATGTATACACATGATAAATATGCACACATGTACACCTGTGATAAACATGCACACACATGATAAAGTGTACGTACATGATAAATGTGTACACATACAAGATTATTTTCATTTGACAGCATCTCAAAAGTAAAGTATATGCTGACTGGAGAATACTGCAGAAGACAGCGTTTTCAAGGATCTGACGACAGTGCCAACAACACCTGAGCTTCGTCTGAGTGGGAAAAGTGCAAGTACATTCAATCCAGTCTACGCAGACTGGAAAGGAATGATGCAAACATGAGAGTTTGCCAAGTCACCTGGTGTGGCCCCGTGGGAGCCCCGAGAGGCAGGGCCTCGGTGCACGGAGCCTTCGCTGCCCTGGTGAACGATAAGTACTTCTGACCCTGACACACCTTGGCTCACTATTATGTGGGTGACTAGATTCTACAACAAATCTACAAAGAGGCAGAGGAAAAGCCAAGGAAGTGATGACTGCTGACACAGACAGCAGCCTCGCATGGGAGCATCTTCGATTCCCTCGGCTGCTAGGTTTCAGTACTCTGAATCAGTGATTTCAGGTTATAGGACAGGTAGAAGGAAATCCAAAGGAAGGAAACACACAACTTGGGAACAGAGCTATGGAGACTGCAGAGCCTAAAAAATGAACACTGGGAAATGGTCTGTCTCCAACTCCTCCACAGATCTCAATATGATCTGCACTCATGCACTCGCTTGGCCGTGTCCAATGTCAGGAGCCTGGAATGTCAGGACTCCACTGCCTATGGGACAGGCAAACGCCCTAACCGCCAGGCTGCACCCTCCTGTGAAAGCAAATAGTCCCTGTGCTTGCCACCTTACACAACTCTTCTGGGGCCCAGTGAAAAATCGAGATTTAATCTATATCATAAAAAAGGAGCCCTTATCTATTAGAGACAGACTAAATATTATAGGTGAAATCATGGAATATGTGAGTTTCACTTGAAAAGCATTGGGTGAAGGAGAGTGAACAGCCTGCAGTTTACTGCACCTGCTGACATGAATAACAGGTACACAGGCTTCTAACACTGTACTTTCACTTCTGTTTACTGAAAAGGTGAAAAAACAAAAGGATATATGAAAAAGTCTTATTAATTATTAAGAAAACCAGAGGAATTATTATGAAACATCTGATGAAGCATTCTACTTAGTATTTTTGAAATACCATCTGCACAGAATAATTTTATAAGTAGTTCCCTAAGAAAATTTAACATGAGTAAGTGATTTAAGGCTATTATGCCTTGCTTCTACAGTATAGAAATGCCTATTTAAAATTAGTCCAAATCTGTTGCTTGATTTATAAGTTAGAGCTGGTGATGGAACTAATGCAATGCTTTAAGATAACGGAAGGAGTTTGCTAGTGCGCAGACCAGCACCTGAGGCTCACTGGAAGTCGTACCTGTGTGTAGGAGCTCCTGACGTGGCTCTGGATCTCATCCATTGTGTCTGTCCCGTAGGACACAGTGCCCAGATGCAGCCGCTTAAATACCATTTCATTCTGAGTGAGGGTTCCTATGATACAAGGAGCAACAGAAAATGAGAGCATACAGGTGGCTCATCGAGATCGCGGTGTTCCCTCCCGCTGCCACACCTCTGCTGCCACAACCTCTGCTCCATGACAGAGTCTCCTGAAATGCCTTTTGCTGCTCTTTTCATCTTACTAATGAGGACAAGAAGTGTTCTTCCCAGCATGTCAAGAATAACTTTTAGTAACTTTAGTGATGTGAAGGGGCCTAGTTCTGTGAAGAAAATCTCCCCTCTGCCTGTTGACACAAACGCCATTTTTGCCTGTTCTGAAAACGACAGGCACAAAACTGCAACACTGAATCACAGCTATGTAATCAGATGACAGAGCCCTGCCCGAGCAAGACAACTAGCCCCAAATTAGTGTGTCTATCAGTTAAAAACAACAACCTTATTTTGAAAAATTAAGTATTTTTAATTGAACAGAAGCAGGTGCATCTAAGCCCTGGAGGAAGAGAAAGGAAAGGAGTGGGAGGGAAGGCATTTACTCTGTAGCTGTGAGCTGCTGGTACGCTCACTGACTCCTTGGCAGGCGAGGACAGTGTCCAAGCGATCAGTGGTCAATCCTTGGGACTGCCAGTCGGTTGGGACCAGACACTAATGTGAGTGTGAGGCAGTGAGGAAGGCAGGCTAAGAGGGGCGCACAAGCAGGTCAACTTTCTGAGAGCTCGTGGTTTCGGCTTCCTACCGAAAAGATACACAAGCAGATGCAGTGAAGCAACGTCATGAGAGAGGTGGGTAGAGATACCACCACACTTCAGACAGCTGTTGAATTTTTATTAAGTGGGAATAAATTCACAGTGCTATATATCTTAGAGCTCTGGAAGGAGACCCTCAACACTTTATGAATCAGTTAATATAAAAATACATTAATATATGCACTTAACTTCGGCCCACCTGGTTTCAGAGTCTGACCTCCTGTGAGGTACACATCAGTCCTGTTTGGATGGCTCTGGTACTGTCTCCCTTAGGCTTCTCTGCGCTTATTTCAAAGCTGTAGATCAATTTGGGGAATAATGCTGCATCTTAACATTATGAGATCCTATGCACTGGTACAATGACTTTATTTTTGATACTATTGTAAATGGAATTGTTTACTCAATTCTATTTTTTGACAGTTTATTGCTAGTGTATAGAAATACAATTCATTTTGCTGTATTGATCTCATATCTTGAAACCTTACTAAACTTGTTTATTGGTTCTAATACAATTTTTAGATTAGGATTTTCTATATAAAGGTCATGTTACATATGGTTTTGCCTGACAGCTGTGGCGAGAACCTTGAATATTCATAGCAGCATTATTCAATAGGCAAAACCCAGAACAATGCTAATGTCTATCAACTAATAAATGGCAAATAAAATGTGGCATGTCCATACAATGGAATAGTACTCAGCAATAAAAAGGAATGAAGCATTGACACATGCTACAATATGTCAGTTATGCTGAGTGAAAGAAGCCAGTCATTTGAAAAATCCAATAGGCAAATTCACTGAGGCAGTAAGATTAGGAGTTGCCTAGGACAGGATGGGGACAAGGAAGAATGGATGGAGGCTGGTGTATATACAAGTAGGTTTTGTAGAGTGATGAAAACATTCTAAACTTAGATTGTAATGGAGGTTGTTCAGTAGTTATGCCAAATATTGAGAGAGTGATACATCCTGAAGGTCTGTTATTTGATTCAAACATTGTGCAACAACTGCTGTACTTTCTAAAATTCTAACTTGCTACTAAATCAAGTTTTAAGCCATTTAAAACTGATATAGTCAGCATTTTTCATCAAATGAACAATGAAATATTTGTGTCTGTTACTTTGGCATTTGAATAATTAAGTTTACATCTTGTTGGGTTAAAGATACTGAAATATTTATTCAGACATGCCTTTAGGTGAGTGGCATGTATAATTTCTCACATTTTAAAGTGAATCCTGAAAATGTTTTTTAAAATTTCAAGGAAGTTTTGCTCCCACAGCTGACTGCAGGACTCTGAGCAGGACGGTCCGGGCTGGGGTTGTACTTCTGTGCCCTCAGGTATAGCAGCCAATGTGGGGAGACAACACCAGTTACTAAAAGAATCAGTAATGAAACTTATCTTCCAGATCTTATCTTCCTGACAGTTCCTACAATTTTTATTGTCTTAATATAGCAGAAGTTAGTATGTCCCGAATCTGAAACTTGGCAAAGGGGCGGGACTAACAGTCAGGCAGAGGCTGAGAGCCACTAGGTCAGAGCATCCAATGACCTCTAGTCAGGATACTGGCTCCATGGACAGGAAGTGTCTTTTAACAAAAGGTTTGTTTGTGATTCCTATTTTTTTTTTAAAGGCTATAGCTCTTTAATAAAGCAGATTTTTGGACTACAATGAGAAAAACAGGCAAAGAGGAAATTAACTTCTAAGGAATAAGTACTGCAGACATCATCTTGGGATGGTGATAGATGTGACACAACTAGCAGAGGAACACTGTCAGAGAAGCAGATGCAGAGCTTTCTGATCAAATATTCCCTGGTGGTGATTTGGCCTCAGACTAAAACTAGAACCTGCTGCAGCAGAGGAGGGAGAGGTGGTTGCCATAGGAAACAGAGACAACCTGCCCACAGCTCACAGGACTGGCAGCTTCCAGCCTGCATATCACTTCCTGTGAAGGTTCTAGTTCAGCAATGGGGTTGATGGCTATATTAAAACACAAAGCTTCTTAGAAAACTTCTAATTTACCAAACTGTAGAGTATGCATCAATTCTTTAAACTATCGGACACCATTTAATGTGGAGTCACATACAGTGCTTGCTGTCCATGGGCTTTCTCAAGATGACATTCCCAGCACTGTAGGATCTGTTCAACTGTGGAGTGTCCAAACACCCCAAGATGTGAACAACGGCACTCACACCCAAATCCACACCGCAGTGACGGCCAGCAGGACTGCTTATGAATGCCTCAACTGAAGACCCTGTCACCATCTCCAGACAGAACACTGCTCACCCCTCATGAGAGTGTGGCTCGCAGGCACCCTGCATGCTGTGGCAGCAACATGGCCCAGCACAGATGGCTGTCTTAGGAAACGTGTGAGTGATTCAAGTCCAAGCAACATGGCATTTTGGGTAATGGGTTTAAGTTAATTTGTGAGTCCTAAGAAACCTGTGATTTTAGTGAGTGTTTTCAATAATGGCTTTGTTCTACATGAAGATTAAAACTCCCTAACAAACAAATTAGAGTGTGGCTTTAACAGGCTGAATCAGCACTCTTTTAAAACCTTCGAGTCCCCTGCAGCCTTGTCTTAACCAGTGGCACCACCAAAGGCACTGGAGAGGAAGGTCCGGCAGACTGACAAGGTGCAGTCCAGCTGTAGCACTGTTCATCACGGAGCGGCTGTATCGCTGGTCAGTGTCAATATGCTCCACATCCTGGCAGCTCACAGATGCCAACTCCTGCCGAATGAATTACTTTATGTCTCACGCACTGGTGGCCACAGATGTGTCACTATAGCAACATCATTAATTTCAGATCTTACCGGAAACATGCACTCCAATCAAACCTAATTATACCACTCTGCTTTCTTGTCCACAAGAAACTGTAATTCGATTATTGGGGTGCTGCATCTCCCTGCCTCTTCCACTCTGCTCTGGCCAAGGACAGTGGCACTTAGGGAGACCTCTTGTCAAAAAGCTTCTTGATGAAGCACAAACCCAATTTGCAGTACTGTGAAGCCCCACCTCGCAGTTATGTAGCAACGTGGGGCTCCTCAGACAGAGGCTCTTCATTCCAGCCAGAGTGCAGGCTCCTTGGAAGATGCCTGCAAACTGCTTCCCGCCCTCCCTGACACCAAGAGTTCCACTGGACAACTACCTCCTGTCAGGCCTGCTGCTGCAGGGTGATGGAGGTCATCACGGTGACCCTAAGACCTGAATTTTTTACATGACCAAAGTGAGGAATAGAAATAGAGCATATTACTTAAGTTCCTGGAAAGCACATGCACACAAGTAAACACCAGAATGCACCCGTTTCAGGGGCACAGAGGAGTTTCTGGAATCTGGCTGTGACTTGCTAATGCACAGAATCTATGTGTGCCTAACTGTTCAGTGCCCTCCTGCTGTGCCAACCCCACCTCAGAGCCTTGCTCACAATAAGGCTTGTTTAGAGGGTTAGGGGATCTGCCCTAGTGCACATGTCATTAATGGACCAGGTCTGTCCATGGACCCCATTCCACTATGTGGACACCATGTTTTTCAGGGTCCAAGTGCAGATGGGGCTGAATCCTATTCATCTGCTTGCAGTGACAGGATAATTAGACAATCAGTGCTCTATTTGCACACCTATGATTTGGTCAGTGTGGCCCTGATGAATGGCCACAGCCAACACTCCCCCCGCCACATGCCTGGGACCCTAACTTGAGGTAACACACCCTCGGGAAGGAGGAGACCCAGTCCTACATGTTTTTATTTCAACTTATTTTTAACTAGAGGTCCAGTGCACGAAATTCATGCATGGGTGGGGTCCCTGGGCCTGGCCAGGGATCAGGGTCCATCTGTTGGGCGACCAGCAGTGTGATGGGGGGGCCCCTGCTGGCACCTCCCTTGGGCGGCCTGGCATCGCCCACTCACCAGCCCCGCCCCCCTGCTGTGGGTCACCTCCCTCTACGGGGTGACCAGCGGGGCAATTGAAGGGCCCCCACTGGCACCCGCCTTGGCTGGTTTGGGGCCTGTGGGCAGCTCCTGCATTGAGCGTCTGCCCCTGGTGGTCAGTATACATCATAGCGACTGGTCATTCCACCAGTCATTCCGCTGTTCAGTCGATTTGCATGTTAGGCTTTTATTATATAGGATTGCTTTGTTCATTTACTTGCCATTCTACTAATCGGCATGTTTACATTAACTGTCCCAATTGTTGTGGATACACAGAAATGTAGTTTAACTTCGACAGTGGGTTTATATGTGTAAGCTCTCTCATAATTCTAAACATTTCCCTGATGGTTCTTTTAGATTTCTTTGTAAAAGCCACTGAATTTTTCTTTGGGAACAGCTCACTTGTTCATGTTGGCACTCTGATTTCTATAGGTGATTTTTGGTTTCCGGTTACATTTGTCAATTAACTCCAGGCTGACTGGTTGGTAAGCAGGATAGTTTCTTCTGTGAATGCTTGCCCTGTGCACCTGTTGGCTCTACATTCAGTATTTCCCTTCTTATGCTTCAGAGTCACTCCAAGTTCAGATGTGCTTTTCTCTGGCTGCTCTCTCAAACAATTTCCAGCAACAACTCCATTTCTGGATCCTTTGACACCATTTTGCTTGCTTTCTATATTGTTACAGGCTTGTTCTTTAAACTTCTTCCCATCAGCTCAACACAGCTAGTAAGGGAAACTCTGAAGGCTCTCCCTCCACTGACCTGCTTGAACCCGAGCCCCTCATACTGTTATTTCTGAGTTACTCTTGATTCCTGAGCATCGCCTGCTTGGCCAGTACTCAACATCCGTCAAAGACAGGCCCAAAGGAAACCCGAACAGTCCAACACGGGATCTGACAGCACTGCAGTGATCAAATGTATGGCATGGTTGTGAGGCCACTGTCTCTGCAATGGGGACTTCACATTTGGGATGTGTTTGTCTTTTTTTCCATTTCTCTGTGATGGCTGGACGTTTTGCACATGTGCCCTCTGCCATCTTCACATCCCAGCATGTGTGCTCCATGTGGACTTAGGCTATCGGGTCCCAGCGTGCATGCTCTGCGTGGACTTAGGCTAGCGGGAAGGGTGCTATTCTCTAGTCTATTCTACCCGCAAAGGGCTACTGTGCTGCTTTTATCTGGAACCTGCCACTCACTCTACTGATCGCTTGTATCCACCAGTGCTTTTCTTGGTTGATCATTACATCTGCAAACATTTGTTTTTTTTTTGTTGTTTACCTTATTTCTACTTCTTGTCTTGCTGCAATGGCTAGAATAATAATAATTAAACAGCAGTGTTGTTAGCAGATTTCTCTTTCTTCTTCCTGGTTATAGTGAGAACTTTTCTAATATTTTATTTAAAATGCTGACTTTTATTCGAGACATTTTCTTTACCATTTATACAAATATTATTTTATTTATAGTTCACTAATAATTATTTGGAAATCATAAACCAATAAATCAAGGAGGAATTGAACCTTTAGATCTGGTTTTTATTATAGTGCTGCATTAAAATTGTTTTTTTTTTTCTAGTATGTTATGGATTGACAAGAATTCTTTGATGAATAAAAGAAACAAAACAAAATAAAGACAAATATAATTTTGGGCATGAAACCCCAAGGTGAGATAAATTGTGGTAAGGCTCTTAAGGAGAAGGTCATTGTTAAAACACCAAATTGTTATTTTCTTCTATAGCTCATGTGTCATTCTATAAAAAACAAGCAATTTTTGCTCTTAAAAAGCCACTAGAGAGGTGTAATAAAAGCAGTTAAAAATAAGACCAAAAAATCTGTAAGGCTGTAAAAAATTAAAAATATAGAAATGTCATTTCAATCTCTGAGAATGTAATATTTTGCTAATTCTGATGATACTGTGTATATGAGAAGATGAAAATTAGTTGCGTGTCAGTTTTCAAGAGCAGAGTCTGAGAAACTCTAAATGTGACTCAATGCACAGACACCATAAACCCACGTGGACATATACACACCAGGCAACACACACACACACACACACACACACATACACACACACACAAGTGGTACCTGTCTTATCCGTCAGCAGGTACACGAGGCGGCCCAGCTCCTCTGGGATGGTGCTGGTCCTGACGACTGTGCCGGGAATATTCTCATCCCTCATCATCATCCACCCATATGCTGCTTTACCCATGTCCAAGTTCACACGCAAACTGCCAAATAAAATCATCACATAGTTAGTGTGAATACTAACATGCTCATGATTTCCATCTAAACTTATTTATTTATACACATTATCTTTAACTTTACACGAAATAAGTAACACTGAATTTTAGACTTTGAAA
This sequence comes from Myotis nattereri, assembly GCF_964212035.1. Taxonomy (NCBI): domain Eukaryota; kingdom Metazoa; phylum Chordata; class Mammalia; order Chiroptera; family Vespertilionidae; genus Myotis; species Myotis nattereri. The sequence goes on along the minus strand of NC_138083.1, from coordinate 54,346,612 downwards.
TAAGTGAACTTACTGTCTTTTAAGTCAGCAAACCTTTCTACACCCCAGGACATGCCTGTAGGTGACAGTGAAGTAGTTACTCATGCTGTCTTCCAGCGTGATCTGTGACATCGGATGGGAAAGAAAAAGGTGGGCTGTTTTAAGTGCCTTGGGCAGGCAGGGTGCCAGGCTGTGTCCCACTGGGAATATCTGAAATGGGTCTTGTTTTATAACAAGAACCTATACTCCTTGGTGGCATTATCCCAATCCTAAGCAAGGTTTCTGATGGAGTCACAGATGTTGAGGTCCTTCTAGAATTGCATCAATGACTTCTCAGTGTCTTCCTCAGTTGCAGCAAAAACCTGGGCAAAAGTCATCTTCAGGGTACTAGTAGGCTTTAAAAGCTGTTACAACCCCCTGATCCATTTGATCAAAGAGGTAATGTTTGGAGAAACAGCACTTTGATATTGGGAAGAACATCACCAATAAAAAGAGGATGCCATGAGCATTATTAACAATAAGCAAAATCTTGAAAGCTATGTTCTTCTTCAAACAGTGCTTCTCTATTCCACTGGCACAGCAACTCAGGAGGGCATTGTGGAGGAGGAGCTGGATCTCCCGTGACTTCTCATTGTTCCTGCAGGACACTTGCAGCATGCTTATTGATGAGCTTGGAGGCCCTGCGGTTCTCACTATCCCCATTATAAAGGGTTTCAATTTGTAACCTGCAACACTGCCACCAAGCAAGATGGTTATCTCATCCTTAAAAGCCTTGAAACCAACACTGACTTGGTCCCCTTAGGGATGAAAGTCCTTTCAGGCATTTATTTCCACAATAGTGAAGTTTCAGCCATATTGAATATTTGCTCTGGCAAGTAATTTTCCTCCACAATCACCTTATCTAGAGTTTACAAAAATTCTTCAGCTGACTTCACATGAGCACTTACAGGGTCACAACTCACTCTCACATTACAGAATAAATAACAATTCTTGAATAGTTTAAGCCACCCACAACTAGCAGTAAATTCAACACAGAAGTCAGGTCCAGCCTTTTCTTTCAATATTGTTTTGCTTTGGCCGTGGTCATCATGGTACTAAGTGGGATATGTGCTTGTGTTTGGTCTTCAATACAGGTCATCCGGCCCTAGCTGGTTTGGCTCAGTGGACAAATTGTCAGACTGTGGACTGTTAATTCTGGTCAAGTGCATGTACCTTGGTTGCAAGCTCCCGGCCCTGGCAACCAATTGATGTGTTTCTTTCACATCGGTGTTACTCTCTGTCTCTCCCTCTCCCTTCCACTCTCTCTAAAAAAATCAATGGAAAAAATATCCTTGGGTGAGAATTAAAAAAAAAAAAATACAGGCATCAGAAGTTTTTCCATGTCTGATGGAAGCTCTTTCTGAACTTTTTGTTTTAGAAGGAGAGGAGAGAGACAGAAACATCAATGAGAGAAAAACATTGATTGGCTGCCTCCTGCACACCCCTTAGTGGAGATTGAGCCCGCAACCCAGGCATGTGCCCTGACAGGGAACTGAACCAGTGACTTTTGGTGCAACCTTACAATGAAGGTATGTTCTGTGACAACTAAGCTAAAATAAAGACAGTTAGAAAATTCAAATATACTTGTAAATGAAGAAATAACTTTGTAATAACCATGGATCAAAGAAGAAATCACGATGCAAATTAAAAAACATTGTCAAAATATGAAAACTTGTGGGATGCAGCCAAAGCAGTACTACTATAGAAAGAAATTCATAGCTTCTACTACATGTATTCAAAAAAGAAAAAGCGCTGAAAACTAGTGAATTAAGCATCTATCACAAGAAGTAAGGATAATAAAAACCAAAGAAGGTAGGAGGAAAGAAATAAAGTATGGTACTATTAATAAAAAAGAAAAATATCATATAGCATAGAGGAGGTTTTTCTACAACTACTGAAGCTGACAAACCTATTGGAAGACTGAAAGAAAAAAGGAAAGATAACTAAGTATCAGGAAAGAAAAAAATCCTCTCTCTATGGGAGATTATAGGAAAATATTATGAGCAAGATTTTGTGAATAAATTAGAATACTTAGGTGCAGTTGACATGTTTCTTGAAAGCCATCTTTGCAAAACTGGCATGAAAAGAAATAAAAAAACTTGAAATTAAGTTTTGTAACTCTTTAAAGTCAACTATTTAAACAATATCTACAGAGAAACCAAGATGGCGGCATAGGTAAACACCAGAAATTGCTGCCTCGTACAACCACTTCAAAAATACAACTAAAAGACAAAATGGACATCATCCAGAATCACAGGAAGGCTGGCTGTGTGGAAATTCTACAACTAGAAGGAAAGAGAAAAGCACACTGAGACTCAGAGAAGGTGCGGAAGTAAAGTGCAGAGGTACGGAGGAGCATGTGGAAAGGGCTGGCAACTGAGGATGCGGTGCACGTGGACAGGGCTGGCAACTGAGGACATGGTTGTCTTTTTCAATCGGGAGGGAGTCTCAAGCTCCCGACTGCTCTGAACTCCAGTTCCAGGAGAGTCTCTGGGGACCCAGACTCATACGGGGAGAAACTGGACAGTCTGGCAGTGGGTGGAAATCGAGGGCGGCTTTCTCTCAGAGGAGCTTGCAGTGATTACCAGGACATTGAAACTCGGGGCCTCTTAGGGTAGGACTGAGGAGCAGCCATAGCTGCTTGCTCCACCCTGTTGATATCCTGAGACCCCACCCCACCCAAGCTGTGCCCAGAGGCTTTTGCATATGAAAGGCCTGGCCCTTTGCAATCTGAAAATTACCTAACAAACTGCAGCTGGGTCAGAGAGACCCAGAACTTCCAAAAGAAGGTCCAAGGCCCAACAGCAGCTTGCATTGCTTCACAATTGGGCCTCATCTGGGCACTTCCAAACCCCGAACAAAGAAGAGGAATTTGCAGATCTCTCCATCGCTCCTGCTGGGTAGCCTCAGGCAGAGGCTAAATTAGCACCTCCTTAGATATCCAAGAGCCAATATACCAGTGGTCAGAGTGGGACCATCCAGATTACAGCTCCTCAGATCCATAAGGGACACATTCAGGTGGCAGACTCAGTGAGCACCAAAGCCCCATCAAAGCAAGTCTAGCCCCAGAGGGGTGTCTCCAGCACAGAAGTTCTCCCACTGCAGACACAGCTGATTCTCACAGCCAATTGGCCTGGAGGTCAATTCCTCCTACTGATACCTACAACAATCAAGGCTTAACTACAACAAGACTGTGCACAAAGCTCACAAAGGGGTGCACCAAGAGTGTCCACCTCAGGTAATTGGGGAGGCTGAGCAACTGGGCCCTATAAGATACCTAGCACAGAAAGCCACTCTATCAACACAGAGAAGCATAAAAAATGCAGAGACAAAGAAACAGGACACAAATGACAGAAATGGAGGAAAGCAAACTACTGGATATAGAGTTCAAAACCACACTTATAAGGTTTTTCAAGAATTTTCTAGAAACTGCCGATAAATTTAGTGAGACACTCAAGAAATCTGAGACCGTTGAGGTTATGAAAAAGGACCAACTAGAAATTAAGCATACACTGACTGAAATAAAGAATATTATACTATATAGAGTTCCAATAGCAGACTAGAGCATCGCAAGAATCAAGTCAAAGATTTGAAATATGAAGAAGCAAAAAACACCCAACCAGAAAAACAAAAAGAAAAAAGAATCCAAAAATATGAAGATAGTGTAAGGAGCCTCTGGGACAACTTCAAGCATACCAACATCCGAATTATGGGGGTGCCAGAAGAAGAGAGAGAGCAAGATATTGAAAACCTATTTGAAGAAATAATGACAGAAAACTTCCCCTACCTGGTGAAAGAAATAGACTTCCAAGTCCAGGAAGCACAGAGAACCCCAAACAAAAGGAATCCAAAGAGGACCACACCAAGACACATCATAATTAAAATGCCAAGAGCAAAATACAAAGAGAGAATCCTAAAAGCAGCAAGAGAAAGAAAATCAGTTACCTACAAGGGAGTACCCATATGACTGTCAGCTGATTTCTCAACAGAAACTATGCAGGCCAGAAGGGAGTGGCAAGAAATATTCAAAATGATGAATACCAAGAACCTACAACCAAGATTACTTTACCCAGCAAAGCTATCATTCAGAATTGAAGGTCAGATAAAGAGCTTCACAGATAAGAAAAAGCTAAAGGAGTTCATCAACACCAAACAAGTATTATATGAAATGCTGAAAGGTATCCTTTAAGAAGAGGAAGAAGAAGAAAAAGGTAAAGATACAAGTTATGAACAACAAATACACATCAACAAGTGAATCTAAAAGTCAAGTGAATAAATAATCTGATGAACAGAATAAACTGGTGAATATAATAGAAGCGGGGGCATAGAAAGGGAGTAGACTGACTATTCTTGGGGGGTGCGGGAAGAGACTGGACAAAAATCGTACACCTATTGATGAGGACAGTGGGGGGGGGGTAAGGGCAGAGAGTGGGATGGGAACTGGGTGGAGGGGAGCTATGGGGGGAAAAAAGAGGAACGACTATAATAATCTGAACAATAAAGATTTAATTTTTAAAAAAAATAAAAAATATCTACACTAATAATAGACAAACATGGTAATTGACCACACCTTCGCTATGCCTGCCATTGACTGATCAGAGCGATATGCAAATTAACTGCCAACAAAGATGGCAGCTAATTTGCATAGTGCAGGCAGGGCAGGACAGCGCGAGCCGCCACCCAGGCCCCTGTGTGCGACCTGGGGGCGGGGGCTCAGGCAAAGTGATCGCTGATCGCTTTGCCTGAGCCCTGCCTGCCTGCCAGGGACACGGGCCCTCTCCCCGGGGGCGGGCAGAGGCTCAGGCGAGGCGATCAGCATCACTTGTCTTCACCTGAGCCCCACCCGCCCGCTGGAAACACTGGGCCCTCAGAGAGAGAGAGAGAGAGAGAGAGAGAGAGAGAGAGAGAGAGAGAGAGAGAGAGGGAATTTGGCACCCCGCATCCCTCCCTGATCGACCACTGTGATTCCAAGCCAGTGAGGGCTGCCTTCAGGCCGCAGCTCCAGGTCCCTCACCCACACCCCAGCCCCGAGAGCACAGTGCTGGGCAGGGGCACCCAGGGGTTCGGGAATGCAGTGTGAGGGGCTGGCACAACATGGGGGGGGGCTGTGTTTAGACCGCCAAATTCCCTACTTCTGCCCTGGCCTGCACATCCCTCCTCCTTCCCCTCAGAGGCCCAGCTCCTGCCTACATGCTTGCTGGGCAGGCCCAACTGCACCGGGGAGTGAGCCATGGCGATCCGGATGGCCACTTCCTGGGACGGGACGGCCAGACCACGGCGATTCATGAGGGCGATGAGGCCTGTGGGGCATGCGCAGCCCTCGGGCAGCAGGGGTGGCCGGTCAAGCCGAGTCTGGCTTCAGTGGGGCCAGTGGGAGCCCGATGCCACCCCAACCCCCACAGGTCCTGGGTGGACGGTGGCTCAGTGGAGAGCGGTGTCTCCATGCATGGTGCCCAGGGGTGGCTGTGAGCTGCTGCAACCCCACCCCACGCTTCAGGGAGGGGAAGATGGCTCGCAGCCACCAGCACCCTTGGCTGCACTGCCTATGCCTCAGCCTACCAGGTTGGCAGGGTCCAGAGCAGGTGAGCTGCTCCCTTCCCCCAGTGATAGAACAGGGAGAAGAGCGCCAGGTGCAGGGAGGGGACCTCAGCTGGGATCCTCCTGGTGTGGGGAAGGGGCCCAGCCTGGGCCCTGTGGGGAGCTTAGGAAGTCTGGCTAAGCAGGCGCTGGTTCATACCAACTCTTGCTCTGCCATCTTCCTCCAGCTCTTCAAGCTAGCCCCCCTGCCCCACCTGTTTGGGGCAACGGGCTCTGGGTGACCTCCCTGAGCTCAGACTGTGGACCCAGAGACCTCAAGGAAGAGTGCCTGGCCGGGCCTGGGCAGGGGCTGGTGCCGAACTACCAGGGCAGAGTTGCTTTGGTGGCTCGGTGAAGTGTGCAACTGACCCAAGGAGGAAACCCAAGAGGGGAAAGGCCAGAAGGCATGAATTGCCAGCACTTTAGCCACTTGAAAACAGCTCCACTTGGAATGTGAGGCGGTTGTATGTTCAGCTGAGAAGTGAGGGGGCTGAACTCCATCGTCGCTGGGCTCCTGTCAGTCCGAGGCCCAAGCGTCCACGACAAGGAAAGAACAGAGCGAGGGGCCTGGTGGAAGGGAGGACAATTGAAGAAAACCGTGTCTACACTTCCCCCAGCCCTCTCCTTCCTTCTGCTGCCTACAAGAGCCCCAGGCCCGGCCACAGTTCTGTCTCCACCTTTAGTCCCATATTCTCCAACCACAGAGGAAAGAAATAAGGAAGGAGTCTGTGCTGCCTTCAGAAAGTATCTATATACCTGATTGGCCAGTTGCCTTCCACAGAGGGAGGCCAGACTGCGGCTTAGGCCCACTCCCCACAGGGACATCAGTAGGACATCCTGTGAGGGAACCCAGACTGTTAGAGAGGGCAGGCTGGGCTGAGGGATGCCCCCCGAGTGCACAAATTTTTGTGCACTGGGCCTCTAGTATTTAAACTATTAAAGAAATTAACTCTGTCAAACATCTCTCCACATCAAAAAGTTCAGGCTCACATGGCCTCCCAATGTGTAAATATCCAAATAAATACTTATAATTCTAAATAAAATATGTTAGAGAAGAGAAAGTAAGAGAACACTCATCAGTGTATTTTAGGAGACTGGCAAAATCTTGACACTAAACACAAAGGAATGTCATGAGAAGGAAAGTGATAAGTCAACCTCACTCGTGTAACAATGCAAGAATTTCACAAAAGGCACAAGTAGGTAGAATCTAATAATACAAGACAGAGTATCGTACCATGATCAAGTTGCATTTTCTCCCCCCAAATACAAGTAGGTATGTTATTAGAAAAATCAATAAGTTTATCACATTAATAACAAATAAAAATTTAAAGATGAAAATAGTCTTAAAATTATACTCATGATTTAAAAACAACTTTAAGCAAAATAAAAGATTTCCTTAATATATAAAAGGGTTTCTATGAAAACATATAGCATGTTTAATGGTGAAATGTAAAAAGTTCTACCTTTTGCAATGGAAACAAAGGAAGAATGTCCATAATCATTATTTCTACTTAATGTTATACTGGAAATCTCTGCTATAGTGACAAGGAAAAGAAATAAATGGTGCAAGGAATCAAAAGAAACAAAGCTGTCATTATTTACTGATGATGTGATTATCTATACAGAAAATCCAATAGACTCAGATTAATAATTAATCGATAGTTTACAAAAATTGATGGACTTAATCATTTTATAAAAATCAATTTTATTCATCTATAACCAGCAACCAATACATACAAAATAGTTTAAAAAATAGTATTATAATAGCATTTTAAAAATATCAAGCATCTAAGAATAGTTCTAACAACATTTTATATTAAGAAATATGCCAATTCATGATTTGGCAGATTTAATATTAATGCAAATGGCCAGGGAGAGCAAAGAAACTCTTAAAGAACACAAGAAGGAAGGGCTGTCTTATCAATTAGTAACTTATTATCACAGTGTGTAAATAAGGCAGTCTGTTATTTGATTACGAATCTACAAGCAGGCCAAAGGAAGAGGGTAGGGACCCACATAGACCTGCGCATAAATGAGTAACATATATGACAGAGGGAAAAAGAGTCTTTTCTGTGAAGGGTACTAAGACAATTGGTATGGAAAAAATAATGTGAAAATCTACTTCATACCATTAAAAAACACCTTTAAGGGATCAGAGACAAGGACCGGTCAGCGTTTAGGAGTTAACACAGGAGGAGGCTCACACCTGGACTAGAGGATTCTGTAAACAATACAGAGTGACGACTACCCACAGAGACATTCATACATGTGACTGTGAAATGGATGACTTCTTTTTGTAATTTCACCACTGGGCGAGTAAAACTTCAAGTCATAGATCAAGGAAGAGTTTCAGAGAAACACAACTGAAGGAGAACTAACATGCAGAGCATACAAATAACTACATAGTGCCCACAGCCATGAGGCACTGGCCTCAGTCGTTCTTCCTTTTTCCTGCAGTCAGCACACATTTGCAGCCAGGTAACTCTAGCAGCTCATTTTGAGCCTACAGCTTTGGGAAGTCTGACAGGCTTCTCACATCTTGTCTTGTCCCTGTTCCTTTCAGTCCAAGCTGGCAATGTTTCTGCCCTTAGGACAATCTCAAAACCTTTCTGAGTCTCCTGTGTGTACCTGGGGTCCACATTATCAGACAAGAGGTCCTCCACAGATTTCTCCTGGATTATACCATCCAGTCCTGGCCTCTGCTGAGACGAGTCACATGCCTAATCTCTTTGGCAAAGGCTGTCGAGCACATCCTCAATCTCTTCTCCTGGGCACACTTTTCAAAAAACAAATCTTCTAATATCAGCGTCTTTAGCAATCTGTACAGGCCACATATTTCCTGGACCATCAGTACCTAAATATTATCCCTAGGTCTACGTAAGGTTGAAAATACTCTTTTCTGAAAGCATTCAACCTGGAAAATGAGGTCTAACTAAAGATGTTGGGTAAATTAATACACATTTTAAAATGCCACAGAAAGGGTACCTGTAAGCTGATAATAAGCTCCTAAGAATTTTCTTGCAATAAAACTTCAAGGAGGGCAGCTATTGAGGAGAAGCAGCCATAGCTCTGCGCTACCCCATGGCCATGGGCCTTAAGAAGGGCCACAAGGTGACCAAGAACATGAGCAAGCTGAGGCACAGCCGCCGCCGTGGGCACCTCACTAAGCACACCAAGTTTGTGCAGGACACGATCCGAGAGGTGTCTGGCTTTGCCCCCTATGTACGAGGAGCCATGGAGCTGCTCAAGGTCTCTAAGGACAAGAGGGCCCTGAAATTCATCAAGAAAAGGGTGGGGACACACATCCGCGCCAAGAGAAAGAGAGAGAGGAGCTGAGCAATGTCCTTGTAGCCATGAGGAAGGCAGCAGCCAAGAAGGACTGAGCCCCACCCCTTGTCTGTGTAATAAAACCTGTTCAGGAAAAACAAAACAAAACAAAAAAAACTTCAGGGAAGTTACATTCTGAAGCAAGTTTTGTACCTGTGTCATCTGACATTTTTGATAATCCACTCAGTGTGTGAATGAGTGCAGCTCTGAGTAGAGCATGTGGTAGGTAGTCCTTTAGGCGGCAGGCTGGTTGGCAGAATGAGTATGTGGGCATCTTGCTGACACGGCCAACTTGTGTTAAAGAGAAGAGAACCCTGCCTCCTGAGGCGCCGATACCATCAGACAGAGATGCCGCATGGACAGTCCCCACTGTGCCCATTGCCTGGGGGCCGCATGTGAGAGGGAAGCGCTCTGCCCCATGAGACAGTGCTCTCAACTAGGACGTTAATGCACTTCACCGCTTGCAGACAAAGGGGTGATAACTAACGAGAGAGGAACTGCATGTTCCTGACCCACTGGAACTAAATGTCCTGTAAAGAACTGGGATGGAGGAGAAACCAAGATGGCGGCATAGGTAAACACTGGAATTTGCTGCCTCAAACAACCACTTCAAACATACAACTAAAAGATGGAACGGACATCATCCAGAACCACAGGAAGGCTGGCTGAGTGGAAGTTCTACAACTAGGAGGAAAGAGAAAAGCATACCGAGACTCAGAGGAGGCGCAGTGCTGAAGTAAAATACTAAGGTGCGAAGTGCATGCGGAGCGGGCTGGCGGCTGAGGGCGTGGTTGTCGTTTTCAATTGGGAGGGAGTCTCAGGCTCTGAGCTCCAGTTCTGGGTGAGTCTCTAGGGACCCAGAATCATATGGGAGAATCGGGACTGCCTGGCATCGCTCAGAACCCTAGGGCAGCTTTCTCTCCGTGGGGCTTGCAGCGATTACTGGGACACTGAGAAGCAGAGCCTCTGAGGGCAAGACTGAGAGCAGCCATAATTGCTAACCCCGCCCTGTTGATCCTGTGGGACCCGCCCTACCCAAGCCCTGCAGGGAGACTTTTGCTGGATAGCCTCTGGCAAAGGCTAGATTAGCACCTCCCTAGAGATCCAGGAGCCAGGAAGCCCAGAGGTCAGAGTGGGACCATCCAGTTTGCAGCTCTGTGGAACCATAAAAGACACACTCAGGGGGCAGACTCAGTGAGCACCAAAGCCCCATCAAAGCAAGTCTAGCTCCAGAGGGGTGTCTCCAGCACAAAAGTTCTCCCACTGCAGACACAGCTGATTCTCATAGCCAATTGGCCTGGAGGTCAATTCCGCACAGTGATAACTACAACAATCAAGGCTTAATTACAACAAGACTGTGCACAAAGCCCACAAGGGGGTGCACCAAGAGTGTCTACCTCACGTAATTGGGACACTTAGCACAGTAAGGCACTCTATCAACACAGGGAAGCATAAAAAATGCCAAGACAAAGAAACAGGACACAAACGACAGAATTGGAGGAAAGCAAACTTCTGGATATAGAGTTCAAAACCACACTTTTAAGGTCTTTAAAGAACTGTCTAGAAGCCGCCGATAAATTTAGTAAGTCCCTCGAAAAGACTGGTGAGACCGCCGATAAATGTAGTGAGATCCTCAAGAAGACTGGTGAAACCCTCGATGTTGTGATAAAGAACCAACTAGAAATTAAGCATACACTGACTGAAATAAAGAATATTATACAGACTCCCAACAGCAGACGAGAGGATCGCAAGAATCAAGTCAAAGATTTGAAATATGAAGAAGCAAAAAACACCCAACTGGAAAAGCAAAATGAAAAAAGAATCCAAAAATATGAAGATAGTGTAAGGAGCCTCTGGGACAACTTCAAGCAAACCAACATCCGAATTATAGGGGTGCTGGAAGAAGAGAGAGAGCAAGATATTGAAAACCTATTTGAAGAAATAATGACAGAAAACTTCCCCTACCTGGTGAAAGAAATAGACTTCCAAGTCCAGGAAGCACAGAGAACCCCAAACAAAATGAATCCAAAGAGGACCACACCAAGACACATCATAATTAAAATGCCAAGAGCAAAACACAAAGAGAGAATCCTAAAAGCAGCAAGAGAAAGAAAATCAGTTACCTACAAGGGAGTACCCATATGACTGTCAGCTGATTTCTCAACAGAAACTATGCAGGCCAGAAGGGAGTGACAAGAAATATTCAAAGTGATGAATACCAAGAACCTACAACCAAGACTACTTTATCCAGCAAAGCTATCATTTAGAATGGAAGGCCAGATAAAGAGCTTCAAAGATAAAAGCTAAAGGAGTTCTTCACAACCAAACCAGTATTAAATGAAATGCTGAAGGTATCCTTTAAGAAGAGGAAGAAGAAGAAAAACGTAAAGATACAAACTATGAACAACAAATACACATCTATCAACAAGTGAATCTAAAAATCAAGTGAATAAATAATCTGATGAACTGTATGAACTGGTGACTGTAATAGAATCAGGGACATAGAAAGGGAATTGACTGACTATTCTTGGGGGGGAAAGGGGTGTGGGGGTGAGGGAAGAGATTGTACAATAATCGTGCACCTACGGATGAGGACAGTGGGTGAGGAGTGAGGGCGGAGGGTGGGGTGGGAGGGACCTGGGTGGAGGGGTGTTATGGTGGGGAAAAAAGAGTAACTAATGCAATAATCTGAACAATAAAGATTTAATTTAAAAAAAAAAGAACTGGGATGGCTAGTCTGCTGTTGGTTGTAAGTGATACACAATCCAGGGAATGTATATGCATTTTAATTATGAAAGTAAGAGTCAAATCTTGTAATGTTTCTATTGAAAGACAAAGTAAATTATATCAGGTGATTCAAACATATTTTATTCTCCAAAGAATGTCTACTAGTATAAAACAGCCTCACTTTCTTAAATTGGAAAAACTTTTTAGGAGTGTTAGGTCAGTAGAGGAAAAAAACACACACAAAAAAACACTTTCCAGAATGTGTACTTTGCAAAACAAAAAAAATCAAAACTTGATCCTTTATTAAACTGAACGCATACTAGTGTTTAGCAAATACTAAAATGTATTATCAGTCATAGTTAATGGAAATTTTGCGAAGGAAAATAACCTTGGTTGAATCAAATGTAAACTTTCATTCCCTAAAGGAGTAGGCTACACTGTCCACACTTCCTGGCTTTAATCCCTTCTGCCGAGTCTGTCCAGCTGCACCCTCAGACTGAAGGACAGAAGTGTCAGGGTAAAGTACCTGAAAGATGTTTCGGAGCCAAACAGAGGTGCAACTATAATTCTGTCTAGTAAGTCTCTCCAAGCTCGACTGAACATGTTAAATATTAAACTGTGCACTGAAACACTAGAACAAGACAGACTTACAGAAGCCTGGTACCGTCCCCATTTCATTAGCAGACTTCCAAAGAAGATGCAGAGACTAAAGGAAGGGTGTGTGTGTGTGAGTGCTGGTGCATCTATGTGTGTAACCTGCACCCTCATAACTATAAGATTCTATGTATATACACATCTGAAAGCCTTTATAGAATTTATCAAGTGAGACAGTACTTATTTCCTTCTCCTAGTATTAGGTATTGTCTAATTTTGTACTATAAATATATATACTCAAAATATAAAAAACAATAAAAATTAGTTTTAGTTTTAAAATGCTTATGTATTATCAAAACTCAAATCATCTTTTTTTCCTGTTAATTTGATAAAGGAGAAAGTGCCAAGTCTCTTTATTATTTTACTGAAGGAAAACACTGGAGACATCACATAGAAATAAAACATTTCTTCCAATGGCTTCTACCAGTGAAGGGAGAGGCCCAGGTAAGAGCAGGACAGAGTTCTCCCTGGGCCTTCTGCTTCAGACGTGACATCACATAACATTGCAAAACAGATACAAGCAGCAGCAATGAAGAGAAACAAGATTAATGAAAGAATAAAAAACACCTGGAATTCCCAAGAAAAGCAGTTTGTTCCAGAAATGAGTACAGGAGATGCTGGCAGTTGGAAGAGAGTGTGAATGTGTGTGTGTGTGTGGGAGGGGGGAGGGGGGGGGTAACAGCTCTGTGTACAGAGCCCCAGGGACAAACTACAGCTCCACTGCTATGATATAAGTCAATGAAAGAGACATTCCTATAGATAAACTTTTAGAGATACCAGTCTATAAATAAAGATATGCCTTTCTCTCCAAATGCTTGTATGTTGTGCCTAATACTGGTACACGTTTTAGCTCACTCTTTGATACAGAAGACAGCTATTCTGGGTTCATACTTTATGAATGATTTATTAGGGCTTAATTGCTCATTTATATGAAAATTTCAATAATATATATTTAGGGTATCTATTAAAAATATTCTTTGTGGAAATATTTTTAAATGGACATCTACATTTGTTATAAATATTAGTCTTTAAATTAAAGATATCTAATATTAACTATTTATATCCCAATCTCGAGTTAGATGGGTTATCATTTTGAAAAATTGTTCATATTAGAAGACTGCCTTACTCAGTATTTTATCTAACTTGACAGGTATATTAAATGGTCTGTGAAATATAGATAACTTTAAAATGTCAATGATTGCACTGGACCGAAGAGCACTGGAAATAAAAAGTCTACCAGCAATAAGCAAATACTATTTTGTTGGATTCAGATTGTTTTATGTTTATATCACCCAATTGTTGAAGATTATATTATCAATACATTTATACAGGATAAAGCTTCAGATTTCTAGACTATTCTAACAAAACTGACTTTGCCCCCTCCTAGTATGACTTCCTACAGGATTCCTCAGGATTCACCAGAGTTACTGAGCTTTGTGTGAACAATTTCTTTCCTTCACAATGAGAAACAGATGTTAATAAACTCATATTCAATGAAACTAGACATTTGTTTTACCTTAATTCTTCAACCTACCTGATGGGAATGATGTAGGAAAAGAGGAGGAGGAACCGAAAAAGATTGCGGTACCATGGGCCTACAAAGCCTTGTAAGGTTACCATAACAACCGAGAGAGCAACCAATGCCAAAAACAGCGCTTTGGTCAGCTGATTGAGTTCAAGGTCCAACAAACCAACCTGAAAGAAAAACATGGAAATAAGACATAAACATAATGCTCTTAACATTACACATCTGAATACATGACAGTTCTGATATCCGTAAATTTTCCTTTGCATTGGCCTATAGTATTGGGCGTTTGAGAAAGGCTTGAGAACCAGGCAGAGGGAGAAGGGATTCCTTAGGACGCCTAGTGGAGGCTGATTCCAATGCTGGCTCTGCCACCTGGCTGGATAATCTTGGGCAGGCTGTAAAATGGGGTTATCACAGTGTCTTCCTATCAGAACTCAGGTTTACAGGAGACCATGAACAGCTCCTGGTTAGAGGGTAAGCCTACATACATGTTATTACTAGTATACTCTAATTGTCATTATTATTAAAAACTTGGATTTGAATCTCTGCTTACTAATTGTATGATCTTGGGGAATGTGCTTACACTCTTTAAGCCCCATTTTCCTTGTCTCTAAACTGGTGCTACCTATGTACTACCTGGAGAAGCCCAGCATGGGGGCTTCTGGCATGGCCCTGTGCTCACTCATGCCGTGTATGACTCGAACAGAAACTGAATTCGTACCAGGCTATCAACTATCTGCCAACTGAGTTTCTCTTGAATCTGGTACAAATTTTGAAAGAGAATAATTAAAAAAAAAAGACTGCCAAAACTTTTATAAAATAAATTAAATACTGTAATTCTCAATGGGCTAATTGTTAACTTGTTTTATTTTGTAGTACTTTTTGAAATCCACAACTTTGGCCAATAAAAAGCTAGCCTTTCCTACATTTTATATATTTAGTTTATATCTGTTTTGAATTAATATTTGCCACAAACTCTCATGAGAACATTAAACCTGTAGTTAGAGAGGAAACACAAAACTTTGTCAGAAAATCCATTAAGTGTAGCTGTGAAGAAAATTCATTACAAAAATAAATGGAAATGTCTACTATATTTTTTTGCTAAACTCTAAGGTCATGAAAAATGAGTAAACTGTGAGATTTTACCCACAAGAAACAGCCAATCTAGTAGGAAAAATAAGATGAACACCTGTAATAAATACTATAAAAGAGAATTACAAAATAGAAAGCTTTCTTCTCTAACCAAGCTTATAGATTCACTTCTTATCGCTCACAGCCAGCAGTGCTGTTGGTTAGCACTCCATGGCCTTTAAAAAAGGGTAGAAACAATGAAAATGACAACTGGGACCCAGATATGAAAGCCGTTTGTCCACAGTATAGGTTCTACTACCACTGCAGGGTCTGCAGGGAGGTCTGGAAGCAGCTGGAATCTCTGCAAGGTGGGTTTGGAGTATGCAGGCCCCGCCCCTGCAAGGCCCCATCCTGCTGCAGGCCCCTCCCCCTCCAGAAGCAGGAATAAAGGCCAAGGCCTGTGAAATGTGGTCTCATCTGGTCACTTAATATACAGACTCCTAATTCAGGAGGCGGAAGAAAACCTAGCTGCCAGTTCTACATGGAGTATCTACGGCATCTGCGCGTGACAGGAGACGAGGCCCTTCTCCCGTCAGTTTCCAAGCATCCAGCAGAAAAGCACACTGCTCCTTGGGTCACCTGCTCAGCACCTCCAGGCGCAGCTACAGAGCCACCAGGCCTGCCTTCTTCCTGGGACCAATGGCTGGAGGGACCTGCAGGCTCTGGGCTGGGGCTTCCCGCAGGGCTGCCATGGCTGTGCTTCCCTTGAGAACCAGGCAGCTGAGGACCTGCCTGATTTATCAGCTCCATTTAAAAAGCAGCACAACGAGGACAAATATCTTGCAATTTCCGCTCCTTCAACTACTACATAGTTTATGCTTGAATTATTGAGAAAAATAGGGTTTTGGATTAAAATGAAGAAAAATTAAGCCAGGGAAGTAGAGCATGTTTCAAAGCCCAGCTCCTTTAGCTGTGACAAAGGCGGCCTAAGTCTCAGGCTCGCTGAGGGTCAGATGAAGTCATTATTCATTCAGTCAGGGAAAAAAGACTCAATTACCTCAACCTAAAGATGCTATCAATGAATGCAAAGTGCATATTTTACTCTATTCATCCAAATCCCATTAAAAAGTGAAAGGAATGATTTAATCTGGCCTTCCAGAGTTGGTCTTTTTTGTAATAAAATAAAGAATCTCTGTCTTGCAAAATGTATACGCACTACCTCACACTTTCAAGAAGACTGGAAAAGCAGGGACAAAACAGTCAGGAATGGGCCAAAGTTTCCTCTGAAAGCGCACACACAGGATAAGAGTCTGAAAGCAGGCCACTGCAAGCCGACATGCAGAAACTCCAGCGTGAACACCTTTCTCATTGATGGGGCGTCAGTGTGTCTTCTTCCACCCGCCACCTTGGAGGGAAGCTGTAAGTTCCGCAGAGCAAAACCCCGCTTCCCACTGTCAGGCTGTTCTGAACTGTGGCGATTCTTCCTGGCAAATAAGTGCAACCAAGCTATAGCATATTGCGTGAGCTTGGCTTTTCTTGCCAATTCTAACAATGGTGAGAAGAAAAGATACATTTCAACTTATTTTTTTAAAAGTCCACTTTCAATTAATAGTTAATTTTTTATACTCTTCTAAAACACCTTTAAAAGTTTCTTCAACTCTAAAATGCAACCTGGACTCTTAGAAACTATTCAATATAAACTAGTTAACTTATAAAATTATAGATCTGTAAAAAAGGTGATGACTTGGGTTTTCATGTGACTCTAAAAAATTTCCTGGGACATGGAACAGACCAGATAGTTTTTGCTCTGACTGCAAAGACTTTTCACCCATGAAATAAATTAATATCTCTTGAAGTAATTACGACTATGTAAAAAAAGGTAAATTAAGTACACTGGGAAGTAATTTTCAATATTTATTGTAACTTCCTATATTAGTAAAGCAAAATTTCTTCTACTTGTCATAATATTTGTTTTATTTCAAACAACTGTAGTAACAAAATTAAATACGCTACTGGAAATTTTAATCTCTAAGGGAAAATTTGTGCATAATGTCTAAGACACCACAATGGTTCTGTGAAGGGGCTGTTCTAGGATAATGAACACAATAATTGCCTGTATAATCTAAAATGCCGCTAATGGCAGCGATCACAAATCCACTTAGCTCCTCTTTAATTTATGTACCAAGTTTTAAACAGCTAATGGTGCTCAGGAAAATAATGGTTTATACCAACAATAAAGGGTAAATACGGTATTCTCCTGCTTAATCAAGTAAAGATCAGCCCGTTTTTTAATGCACGTGTGGACGAATGAGAACCCACCTTATCTCTATGACACAGCACCACCCCAGTCCATCTTGGCGTTGAATCTCGTCCTGCTACCGAGTCCCTAAGAAATCAATGTGCACACCAAACCAGAACCAAGTCTCATGTGATAAAAACTTCCCCAAACTCCTATCTAGAACAAAGGCATACATACCACTAGGTGCTGATCATATGGTATTAATATCACATACTTTTACCATTCTCTTAAAACTCACACTTATTTGTTACATGGAAATATTTTAGAATAGCAAAATAGTAAGATGCAAAATGTCAAAAGGCCAATTGCAACTCTTGTAGAAAGGTAAATATTACTTTGTCTTATATTTTCCCTGTAAATACAATATAATTTGAAAAATAGAAAAGCCTCCAATCTCACAGTTAACTCACGCAAGACGACCACACACAGACAGGACAGCTTTACAATGAAAGACGACTGGGGAAAATAACACCATTCCTAAGGCTGCTATCTTCAGCAGGTGAGTGTCTCAGCCAGCCCACTGGCTCCTGTTGTGTAGAATTTGGACTGTGACTCCAAGAGTGACATAGGGCTACACTACGACCCAACTGAAATTCCTAATAAAAAGCTCACACCTTTCAAATACCTTTGAAGCAAATCAGCCCTATATTTTCCACTTTTAGTAGAATCTTAAGAAACAACAAAATAATTTGCAGACCTTCATTTGTACTTCAAATGCCAAACAATTGAAACTCATACACTAAATCTAACTACAAAATCTTATAGCAATCATTTTTTCCATTTTCCAGTTTAAATGGAAAGTATTCATTTTTTTTAAAAGTGATGCTACATGTACTTTTTTCGCTTCTTGAGTTTACTTATTTATTCCTTTTTGGATATGAACAACTAAGTGTCAAGTGCTGTGACACCTGCAGGCTGGCCCACACGGTAGATGTGTCTGAGCTATTACCGTTTACCGCCTCAGTGATCTGCGAAATAAGAAGCATTTCTTTGAGCCATTCTAGTCTATTGGCTCAATAATCTGTGCTTTAAAAGCTCCCTAAGTAAATATCAGTATGACAATTCTTAATGTTACAATATATCACCTTAATTTTTAAAAAGAGAAATCTGTATTTACACAATAAACATTTTAAAGTCTATTTTGAAAGAATATTTCTTATCCTACATTTTTAATTACCAACAAATTTTGCCAGACTATTCTACATTCCACATTTAAGGTTTTTCCCTTGCTTACTACATAGTTATTACTCACAATGTTTTCCTTAAACATTTAATTAACATTTTTAAGAAATGGAGTTGTTATATTTTTATATAAACAAAGGTATTACTGCAAGGCTTAGCTACTCAATAGGAAGTAACACTACTTTCCATATCAATGTGAGAAACTTAAAGAGGAGACAGGAACTCAAAGTAAAGCCCTGGGCTACTTTACACAAATGTGGAGCTGATCAACTCCAAGCTTATTTAGGACAATGACTATTGTCAGACCACTTGGTCAGCTGGTCTACAATAAACATGACGTCAAAGGGTGAAGTTACTCCCCAAATCCAAACATACTACTTGCTAAGTTTGAAGGGGGCTTCATGAATGCAGAATGAGGCTATCTTCTCAAACTGCTGACCTTCTAGAATCTAGATCATTTGAGAAATTTCAATACTGGCCTTCGCATTTCCTACGACACATATCCACTCAATAGAATACTTCCCATAATTGTCAAAAATGCCATAAAATAGACATTTCTATGAAAATATGTCTACACACATACACACACCTCAGATCTGCTTTTACAAATGCAGGCTTACTTTATATGTCCATGAAGGGCAATCTGTCATGCCAGTTACTGTGAAAGCCCCTCTGTCATGTTAGAACCTTTATTAAAGTGCAATCAATACATAAAAAGTCATCCAATTTAAAGCAATTTTTTTGTTTTGTAATTATTATTTCAAATATTCTCAAATGTGGCACATCAAAGCCATACTTAAAACAAAAATAAGTATGCACAAATATGTAAAAAAGTTTGGAAACTATTTGGAAATTTAATTTGTATTCTATGTACACAAATTACATTAAAACCCAGCACTTAATATTAAGAAAATCCCACGATTTTCTAACATATAGTAGTCCTGATCTTATTTTACAAAAGTACACAGCTGACTTGAAAATCAGGGATATAAAGGAGACCAAACCATACAAAATCATTATCATTCCAACACTACAGTGAATACAATTTGTGTACACTACTGTCATGTTTCATATTGGCATTTTGTTGCCATTGTTACAGTAACATTTCTTGGGGGGGCACGGGGGGGGGGGGGGGGAGGAGGCGGGGAGCCAAGGCAAAGGTTTGGTATGCTGTGGCTTAGCCAGCAGAGGGCGCTCAAGTTTGATGCTTCTTTTTTCTGAATTCTGAAAATGTGCTTTTGGTGAAAGCAGAACTTAGATCTAATTCCACCAATTCGGTATAGTTAACACATGTTTTGTTTGTTTGTTTTTAAAGGAGTAACCCTAAGTATCTATTTTATCATACAGAAGTCAAGACAGAACTGTTAGACTTTAATGTGGATTATGTATGGGGGGAACTCCCTGAATAAAAACTACTATCATATAAGGAAGCATATTTAAAGATATGACATCCAAAATAGTGTAGGCAGTCAGCACAGTTACATAGTGCTAATACTCTCTGAAGACTTCTGAAGTTGATAAAACTGTAAGAATAGCTTCTCTTAAAGGTTTCAAGATCTTGCATATACTATGTATCTACCTTATTGTCTTAACAATGTAGGAAGCTATCCATTTTAAATGGTTTCGTCAAGACCACCCACTAATTTAAAATAATTACTCCACTAATCTAAGCTATCCACTGACACCAGAAACCTCAACATTCAACATCATTCATATAAGTGAAATTTGAAGCCAGACATTTGGATTTCAATGTAATCCAATTACATAAACAATTTATTTTGGTAACTTTATATTTATTTGAACAGATCTTCTTGAGTCCTTACTACGTAAAATGCCCTTGCTACAGTGCGTGGACGTCAGTCAGCACGCCTCTGTCCCAGTGCGGCCAGAGATCAGACTGCTTTGTGCTGTTCCAGACTCTGGGGACTCTCATAGCCACAGGACATGAAAAATAGCTTTTCCTAATAATTCCTCTAAGTGGTACTGATATTTTTAAATAAAGGCTTTTATTAGGAGTCTTAACATTTTTAACAGATGCAGTAAGAAAGGGAAGACCATGCTTCCTGTGAAATCGCTGGCGGACGGGCCGTGTCGCCTCTCATTTCCTAGTCGTTTCAGTGTCCACACAGCAGAGATTGCACTAGCGAGCACACTTTTCTTCTGGGAGGTACGTGCCTCTTTATTTTCTCCTGAATGTAGCAAGTCTCTTATTTTAAATATTGTGTGTGAGTGTTTTAGAAACCCCCTTAAAATATTCATTTAATGAAAACAAAACCTACTACTGACTGGAAAACAATCTTGTATTTTTAAGTACATTAATAATACTACTACTAAAATCTGGGGTCTGTTAGTACTTGTTAAGGAAATTACTAACTACACAACCAGGGCGTTGAATGCCATCCACCCTGGAATTCTGGGGCAGAGTGACTCCAGGGAATCTTCTGATTCTTTTCAAAGAGCTAAAAAAGTATTCCCTATTTTTTGTTATCTAGAAAGTGAGGTTCTCAAGGAATTATCCCTGTGAGTGACTTAGAACAGTTGCAGCACAGATGATGGGAGAGGCTGGGACATGGAAGAGGAACACTCTCTCTCACAAAAAGTGAGTGTGTGGCCATCACCACCACAGGAGAGGCAGAGGACATGGCCGGAGCAGCCAGGTACTAGCCTGGCCCTCTGCCCAGAGCCTCCTGGGACATGGCACAGAAACTGCTGTTTTTAACAGGGAAATTGAATGGAACAAGGGTACCACCTTTCCACCTGCTTAGTTAATTCCCTCATAAAATTTTGGAAAAGGGAATGGCTAAGTTTTTATTAGTAAATCATTAATTTACAATGTAACTTTAATTTCCAGCCCTAGATTCTTTTTGTAAGAGGTCATGATACAGATGAGTTTCTATAATAGTCAGAAATCTGTTTGGTGATTAATTTCAAAATGCCACCATCTAAATTCTAACTTTGGCATACCAACAAATATAAGGTATTTATTTAATGGTTTATGGAATTTGCTCAAGGGTAGCTAACATTGTTTTTATGTAATAGATGCTAGAAAGTCTGGTTTTATTAAGGACTACTTGAGTCAAATATTAAGCATAGCATCATGAAGCCACTAATTCTAAGTCACGGTATCTTGGGGTGCGGTGGTGACAATTAGCAGGAAAATTCCACAACGCATAAATGCCCTGGTATGGTAGGTTTAGTTCTGCATGTTCTCACATCCCTGCAGGCACCCCCCACCCCTCCCGGCTCTGCAAGCTGCACTGGACCCAGAAGCTGCCCTCACCCCCACCCGCTATGTGTCACAAAGGCTATGCTGGTGTGCAGTAATGTGTCACCATCTCTTTCAGCATTCCATGCCTTATTGAGTAAATATGTGGGAATTTATGAACCATTTAAGGTCTTCACCCCAATCTTCTGATATCTGGCACCTATCACTACATAAAACCACTCGATAGTGTTTTTAAATCAAGAGTCATTAGCTGACTTGACAAGATCTATTACTAAGATATTCACTGGAATCCACATTATAGTCACTAGTCACTGAAGTCATGAAATTCCCTTGTAACGAAATGTAAATTACCTATTTCTGATTATATTAGAAGCATGTGGACATCCATAAATGCTGACCAGGATTTGGAACACCTCAGAATTACTGTTATCTTGAACAAAGTGACATGGTCCTGTTCGTTTTGCTGTCCCACCCACATGTTAGCACAACCAGATGCTGACCAAAGGTAATCACAACAAACATTTTAACATTTAAGGCAGCTGAGCAGAATGGCAGAAAAGAGAATGAAGGAAACTGAATCAATGTTAGTGTTCAAAATCTATGGTTCTCATGATTTGCATGCTTTTGTTTTCAAACAAAACTGAAATTTAGCAGCTTTCCTGAAAAATTTAAATGATAAGTGTAATAGGGTTGAATAAACTTTTCATCTTGCTTTTTATTATTAAAACTATCTATTAAGAGGTTTATTACTGGTATCATGGCAAAGCGTAACACTATTTTAAACCATCTAAAATTTTTGTGTTACTTTATGTCTTCAAAGTCATTTTATGAACCATTTCATACTTAATGGCTTGTAAGCAATCCCAAGAGTTGGGAATTGCTTAAAAAGTTGCACAGATTGACAGATAAAGTGAAAAGGTCTATATTAATTTCCAAATAAAGAAATGCGTGGCATGGTATCTCCCGATGATTATACTCTGAAGTACCAATTAGAACGCATCAGAAACTAGAGCAAGTTGACACTCTGCAATAAAGCAAATCATTTCCAGTTGGAGGGGCAGAAAATGTTAATATGCAATGTTCAAGACTACAAGAATCTTTGTAAAAGGAAGTAGCTAATAAGGTTTAATGATGCATGTCAGGAAGCCACAGTATGTAGGGAAACACAGCTGGCTTCATTTTGTAAACTATTTGATATACACATCTTTCTAGTTCGCGATTATCAGCTGTGCCAGTGCCACAGGGGACAGTTTAGCTCAAATCAGGGTATTCTTCTTCTTCTCTAAATTACAAGTAAAATACATTAATATGCTGCTATAGGCTAGTGCCCGACTAAAGCTGATCCGCTTACGAAATCGTCTGTAACATCGCATAGAGACGACCTTCCAGCCTAAATGGGCCACTGAGTGCTGGAACCCTTAAAACAAATCATAGAGCAGACAAAATACTTGGATTTAGTGAATTAATAACCTTCACAAATGGTCACCATCTTTCACACAATGTTTATTAAAACACAAATTAAATTAACATGCTTCTACTGAGAAGCCCCCAGCCAACCGTTTCCTTTTCTGGGGTACACACATGCAGGCACAAGGACCCCACTCCCAAGGCAGCATGCAAGCTGCTCATGTCGTCTCAGTGAGGAGAGACTGGATGTGCAGGTGACAGCAATTAGCAGCAGATGACAGAAGCACTGAATCTGCACCAGATGGCAGCTAAGGGTCATTGGAAGCTAGCAAACCTTCCACAAGGAAACCCTGTGTTAGGCAACTATCACACTCAAAAGCTCTTAGACACAAATTAATTATTCAGCCACCAGAAGACAACTGCTGGGTCACAACACTAATATCAAAATGCTGTTAAAACACTTGGAGGGCACTTATTCCAAATGTAATTACACATGCTGGCTGAGAAAAGAAGCATGCCGCTGAATGGCACAAAGGTTGCCCTAAACTAAAAGAGCTAAAATTCTAGTAATTAGGGAACTGTCTTATGGCAAAATATACTCAACAGGTTATACCTCTGGATTAACGTTGTTCATCTGCCAGGAAAACGCTTCAGACAAACACAAATAAAGGCATAACGAATTCACTTTCATAAGATGATTCCCACAACAATAACTCACATAAAATGGCTTCAATTTTGGTTTAAATTGTTATAACTGATTCATTTCTGACCCCCTATGACCTAGGAACATCCACCCCAATGCCTTCATACTTTACAAAGTGCATCTGTATGATTTCTGTTACTGGACCTGTGTGTCGTGTTGCCACCACTGGGCCTGCCCTCCTAGCTTCTGCCTCCCGCTGCAGCCTAGCCTCCTGGCCCATGCAGCCCCACTAATGTGTCCTGGACAAGATCTATTTTCATTCCCACAACTAGACTGTGGGCTGCATTTCCCATTTCCCTCTCCCTCTGGCCCTGTGTTGATGACTCAGTGTGGGCTCATAGGCCACCTGGACCTTCCTGAGCTACGCTCACCACTCACACAGTAACTGCTCATTTAAATGCCTCTTGCTATCATTCTTGTTACTGGTGTGATAAAAACATAGATACTTCTCCTCCGATCTGGTTTCTACCTTTACTTTTTGTTCTCACCTACGTTCAAGTCTGAGCAAAGCCCTTGGGGAACCCATCCAGCTGCAGATGCAACCCCAATCCAGCTCCTCTGGTAAGTACA
The DNA here is from genome assembly GCF_964212035.1 of Myotis nattereri. Lineage (NCBI taxonomy): Eukaryota > Metazoa > Chordata > Mammalia > Chiroptera > Vespertilionidae > Myotis > Myotis nattereri. The sequence goes on along the minus strand of NC_138083.1, from coordinate 54,322,323 downwards.
TTTTTTTTAGCACAGAAAGGGCTTTGCAGACAATTGCAGACGAAGGTTCAGATGCACACCTGTGTGTGGACAAGACTCAAGGACGGACTTTCAACACTGCTATGGGCCACTGGGTATCCACAGAAGGAAAACTGGAAATTGTCCCATCTTCACATCAAACACAAAACCCATCTTTGATTATAATAAAAAATGTTTATAGATGTTCAACTGAGGAAATCCCACATATTTTCATAGAGAGCTACTGGGAAAGGTAAATAATAAAACTTCTATAAGGTAAGAGAGTACTGCCATGACCTAGGGGAGAGAAATATTTCTTAAATCAGAAAAAGAAAAGATAAACTGAATTATATTAGGCCTAAGAACTGCTATTCACCAAGACACATGAAGACAGTGAGAAGCCAGCAACAGAGTGTGGGAAGTAATACCCATGTACCACAAAGTGCTCGTGTTAGGATCTACAAAGACTCCTACAGAACAGTAAGAAAAGGACTCACGGTCCAATGGGAAAATGGGCAACAGATACAGGCAGGCAGTGCTCAGACCAAGGCCCAGGCAGCCAATGACATGGGAAGGAAACCTGACCCCAGTGGTGGTCAGGAGGTGAAAACAGGAGGCACCACTCAGATGTTAATGCTTTTCAAACAACCAACACCACCAGTGTGGACAAGGTCACAGAGGAAGTTGAATTCTCTTATACCACTGGGAAGAGTGAACTCTGGGATGACATAAATGGATATAAACGTATCACATGACCGAGCATTTCCCTGCTGGGTACTCAGGTGACAGAAGTGCGTGCCTGTACGACATTATACAGAACAGGACAACCCCTAACAGCAAGAAGCTGGCAAGGAGACCTGTCCACTGTAGAGTGAGTGCCTCACACAAGTGAGGTTGATCCACTTGATGGAACAGTGCACAGACGTGAAAATGAACGAAGTACCATGACCCGCAACAATGTGAACAGCGTCACAGATGCAGACTACTGCACAAAACAAGCCAGTGCTAAAGAATACATATTATGTTAAGTGTATTTGTGTGAACTTCCTGACCTGCTATGGAGACAGTGACTCCCTACAGGTGGGCGGTCAGGGAGGGTTGTGGGGAGCTGGGAAAGCTGTGTTCTGACCAGGCAAGACCCCGAATTGTGCTCACTTTGTGATGACTGGCTGTGCTGTGCACTTTGTGTTAAGTGTGCAAATTCAGCAAAACATTTTAAAAATAAAAACATTAGGTATTATTGTTGTTCTTAAGCAAAATTCAAGAACTGACCAAACGCTCCCTAGTTGAATGGGAGCATGGCTTAACTTACACTGCTCTGTGGCTCTGCATCCAGTGTTAGCAACATGATATGAGGAGGAAGATTATTCTAGAGCAGTGGTTCTCAACCTTCTGGCCCTTTAAATACAGTTCCTCAAGTAGTGACCCAATCATAAAATTATTTTTGTTGCTACTTCATAACTGTAATGTTGCTACTGTTATGAATCGTAATGTAAATATCTGATATGCAGGATGGTCTTAGGCGACCCTTGTGAAAGGGTCGTTTGACCACCAAAGGGGTTGCGACCCACAGGTTGAGAACCACTCTTCTGGAGGAAAATTAAGTAGATATAAAACTGGATAAGAAGTCTTAAAAGCTGCTCAATAAAGGGCATTTCTGAAACTTCAGAAATGAGAAGCTGATTAAATAATATACACGATAATCTGTGATTATAATAAAAAATGTTTATAGATGTTAAACTGAGGATATCCTACACATTTTCATCTGTGACAACAACCTGTCAGCTGAGGGCATCAACCGAGCTGCTCAAGTCCATAGGAGAGACCAGCAACGTAGAAGGTAGAAGCTCCCATGAGCCATTCTACTGGGAGAGGTCAAGTACCCAGAAAAACACCTGCAGAGTGGCAGACGAATGACACACAAAAAAAGGTCTGGCAGCAGTTGTCTGCATGCAGCACACCCCTCACTGTTTTTGTTGGGTGTCTTCTGGGAGGGGGACTGAGAACAAAGTGAAGGTTGAATTTCACCCTCTAAATTTCTAAATTACTGGGATGTACTAAACCCAGAGGTTGTTCCTTTCATTTATGGAACCTGGAAGACTTTTGCTGACCTTTAACCCAGTCCTACCCCAAGTCTAATAAAAATCCGCCCTGCTCTTGCCTGGCACTCTCCCTCACCCACCAGGTTCAAGACCAACCATTTCAACCTCTTTCCCACCAGCCCTTCACTACCCCCTGCACTCCTCTTCTCCCGCCATCGTCTGTGTCTTCACTGTGCTGAACCACATGCGGGAAATCCATGTTCACCAAATGGGTGAAAGAGTATCACCTCAGCACCCAGGATCTTTCTCCGGAGAAGCGAAGGACGAACTTACACTCAATCCATCAGTACGAAACATGACTTATGTGGAAGCTGATATCAAAGGTTAGAAATAGAAAAACCACTCTGCATTAATAACTCAACCTGCATACAACAACCAGATTAACCAGGACGTTAGACAGACAGTGAACAGAAGCAGGCAGGACAACAGGATGGCCAACAAACCCCCATTGGATCCTGAAAATCTACTACTGTAGCATTAACAAAATTACAAAATGCACACTCCACACTTCTTGAACTACTTATGTTCATTTTAAGGGGGAAATAATTAAACTGCTCTATTTACTCTTAAAACTTAGACACAGAGTATCTTCCCTGAGCAACTCATGTCTCACTTTATAAAATTGTGTGTGATCGCGAGCTATCTTCCCTTAATGCTCTACCCTCAGTGTTCACTGGGAAACAACCTGTGTCTACAACCCTGCACATTATACAGCCTTAAAATGATTCAAATGTGCATTAAATGAACTAGTGCAAATAACATGGATACTTCAAAATTTCCAAGAACCCATTTATTTTTTTTATTTAAATTAGCAACCATTAATTATTTTTTAAATTGTTAGGATTCTTTACCCCCAAAGCTGTAGTTTCAGAGTATATCTCAAATAAGGATTGAATAATAATTAAAAACTGTGAGGAAAGTCTGCAATTTGATTTTCTTCTTAAATCTGGTATATATTCCACAGCAACCTGAGACTGCTAACCAGCTCACTACACCCCCACCCTCCTGAACTGAGGCTGCTGCAATGCTATCACATTTATCCAGAGTGAGGGCAAATGCATCATCTGAGAGTGAAATTAAACCTTGGGAGCAGTCATTTTTCTTTATATTGTTTGGAATTAAAAACGTATTAAATTGATCCATTATGAAAATTCTGTTCTCTATATTGTGTGTTTCAGACCATGTCTGTATCTTAAGGCTATGAAACAATTTTTGTAATTGTAATAAAAAACAAATTATTGACTTTAACTTAAGAAAATTGTTGCTTGAATGACTAAATACTCAACCTAAACAAAATAAATCCTTCTCTAAATTGTTGCGTAGAGAAGTTGCTCATTTCCACAGGTTAATGAACTTTTATGTGGAAATGTTACATTTGTCTTTTTCTAGCTCTGATTTTTATATGTGTATTTGGTGATGGAGGGAGTGTCCACAATGCAGCTGGCAATTCCATGCTTCCAGGTAACAACATCAGTGATCAACATTACTGCAGTGAAGAAGAACACTTTTGATTTCATATCAGTGCCAACAATAGTGTTCACAGAAGTCTAGCTGTGCAGCTTAGAAGACGTGACTTGAGTTCTGGGCCTAGCTTCCTAAATCTGTTCATTTGCTCTGAAGTCACTTAATTTGGAACATTAAAAAAAACCCAACTATCCTTATTGCCAGCAGAGCAAGTCACACCTAAGATAAATCATTACTTATTACAGATTTGGTATGTGCAAACATAAGGGAAGAGATAGAAGAGAGCATGTCTGTGAGGAACGCCCCTGTTGATTATAATCTCTTTGATGACAGTGTTTACTTCTGCTCCCTGAGCAGCAGAGGCGGCGAAAGGCACTGACACTCAGGCAGGTTCGCTGTGATTATGAGGCAGACTGAGAGGGCAGAGACACAGGGTCACTGGAGGGAGATGGTGTCCCCATGTGGAATGAACCCTAGGCACTTGCATCTGTCCAGAGCTTTCTGGAAAGACAAGGGTCCCTTGGCAAGCACACCTGCTATGCTGACACAGTCATCTGAAACCACAGATGTGCAAAAAATAAAACACACTGCTTGCAGGTAAAATGTTATGCTCTGCACTCGAGGAGATTCAGAGCTCTTTTGGTCATACTTTCTCCTAAATCAGTTAAAGGCAAATACTCATCTCAAGGCTCTTTTGGGGTGCTAATTTACATAGTTAATGTGTCTTTCATTGGTCTCTCAATGACGGACTCATCTGTTCACTAAATCAGCACTTACTGCACACCTAATGTGTTTGCCTTAACACTATAAGCTTTGGATGAAATCTACAAAATGAACAAACATGGTTTTAGCCCTCAAGAAGTGAAATAAAAATAAAATCACCAGAGAATAATTTGTTGAATGTGTCCACATCTTTCTATCTAAACACAGTACACACATATGTGCCTGAGCAGAGTGGTCCAGGCATCAAAGAGGGCACAGCCCAGGTGGGGATAGGGGGACGGTGGAGCCATGCCCAGTGAGGAAGGAAACAGGCTAGGGTGGTCTGGCCCAGGTGCTGGAGCTCAGGAGGAAGAAGGTGCAGGCTGGTACTGCAGGGATCGGTTGAGTAAAGACATTAAGGGTAATGGTAACCATGTTTCTCACTGTCAGGGAAGAGAATTACAACACGGAAAGACTACAAGACTAGAAGAAATGCCATGGATGTGAATTGGAACTGGAAGTGTGTCTGAACTCATGGTGTCTAATACACATAAATATAAAAATAAATATAGACCTAAAAGGTATGTATGCATACCCATCCAATCACCCACCCATCCATCCATCCATTCCTTCCACTCACCAACCCCTCTGTCTATTTGTCTGTCCATCTATCCATCCATCCACCCATCCTCTCACACACCTATCCATTCCTTCCATTCATTTTTCCACCCATTCATCCATCTATCACATCTGATCCATCCATTTATCATCCATCCATTTTTCATCCATTCACCCACCCATCTACCCACTCATCCATCCATCCATCCATCCACCCATATACCCACCACTCACCCACCCACCCATCCATCCACCCAACTCATTCACCCACCCAACTCATCCATCCATCCATCCATCCATCCATCCATCCATCTATCTATCCATCCCCTCAGTCTGTCCACTGTGTGGGCTTGGGAACATATCTGAACATTAATGAGCACACCCAGCTCCCAGATCCTGACTTCTAAATACCATGCTCTGCTGATTAAAGGAAGGCAGGGTTGATCCAGGGCTGGGGCAAAGAATCCAAGATGAGTCTAGAACAGCCATGGGCAAACTACGGCCCGCGGGCCGGATCCGGCCCGTTTGAAATGAATAAAACTAAAAAAAAAAAAAGACCGTACCCTTTTATGTAATGATGTTTACTTTGAATTTATATTAGTTCACACAAACACTCCATCTATGCTTTTATTCCGGCCCTCGGGTCCAGTTTAAGAACCCATTGTGGCCCTCGAGTCAAAAAGTTTGCCCACCGCTGGTCTAGAACATCTTGTTGTGACAGAAAGAGCAAAACATATTTTTAAATGATGGACGATGGGTTTACAATAATGGGACACAGCTTCCAGGTTGAAGAGACTCCCACAGGCCAAAGAAGGGCCAATACGAGCATCGATCAAACACTGTAACATAATAACCCCATGAGCAAACAGAAAACCTCAAGTCACACACATGACAATGCAGGAAGTGCCTGTAGCATGTGGAGCAGCAAGTGCTCAATCAATGTGCTCCTTGCCGTGTCCGCACCCTGTGCTCTACACCACTAGACACCAGAGCACCCATAGTATCCAGGACAACATCTCTCATTCAATTTGTTTACAGATATGGCCATCTCCCTGACTAAGACTACACATAGCTAACGTGTGAATAAGGATTACTTATACCCTGTCAGCTCCCAATTTAAACTGTGTCTGAGGAGCTGGAGACACAGGGATGAATAAGGCACAGCTCCTGCCTCTAGAGAGTTTAAAAGCTTGAGGGAGAGGCAGACAGATAAACGAGCAGTTATCCTGGGTTTACTCAGACAACACTGAGATGAATAATCTTTATGGTAAAAAGCTTACATTTTAGAGGAAGAGACAGACAGACCACCAATTATCTAGTTACACCTCCCCTCAGTGCTCAGGAGGAGCACAGGGTGTGCTGGGGCTGCCATAAGAGGGCTGACCAAATGGCATCATGAAGCCCGGTGCTGAGAAGCAGAGGCAAGCCTGCAGGGCGAAGCATGGAGTAAGGGATGTGCGACTCAGGATGCACACCTGGAGGAGGTGATAGCAGAGGCTTGGTCTTTCGGTGTTTGCCATGAGAGCAGAAGGAATCCCTGAACTAACCTAGGCACTGTTTTGTAAACGTGGCACAGGGGATGATGCAGAGTATGCGGACAGAGGGAGTTGGGGGAGAGCAGCTGTTGGAGCTGCCTGGGTGGAAATGATGTCAGCCAGACAGAGGCTGCGGATAGAGAGGCGGTAAGTGGATCTGAGAGACGTAATGGTCAGTGCTGTGACAGATGGGAGAAGCCCTGACCATGACGGTGGAACTGCAAACACGTCACCATCCTGACTGTGGAAAACCGGAACAGTTAGAAAAACTAGGGTCCCGATGGAGGAGACAGCCAAGCAAGGCCTGAGAGAGCTGGGGACACGTGTGGATGCTGGACATCGTGTTTGCTGAATCCTATTGGACAAGGAAGCAGGTCACCAGCGAGGGTGTAGGTGAGCACTCTGTGCAGAAGAGAAGTGAAGGGACCAGCACCGACGCCCTGCAGTGTGGCCGGTGAGGACCACTGGAGCCAGGTGCTCCAGGAAGCAGCGCCCAAGGGTGCTGGCCACTCATGTAGCAAATGTTTATGAAAGTGGCTATTTTAAATGCACCTGTTTTTAAGATCCTAGTTCCTGCCAAAGAAACCACTACGAAAAACTGGCCACTTAGGCAGTGACTGCATTCTCAATGTTCTATGAACATTTTTATGGGTCTGTATAAAACATTTTAAATCCTTAAAAGTGCTAGGGTGAAACCTTCTTATACATTTATAAACTTTTAATATAAGTAATTCCTCTTCTTTAACTGTTTTGGAAGCATAAATTTTTGTGACCCACTAGATTTTGTTTCAGAAAGTAAAAATAAACAGAAAGGACTGTTAATTACAGTTCGTAACATTGTGTTCCATGCTTGCTTGTTTAGAAATTTAGAAGTTTCAAGGGAGTAAAAGAGCCAATTAACACAGGTGACTGGGTGCTACCAGCTTCCTCCATCCCACATCAGCATCTCATTGTACTTAACTATCTGGTCTTACATCCTCAAAACAAAGTGTTACCAATACGCTCTCCTCATCCAGGAACAAAAAGTGGCTCAATGAACCTTTATGAAGAGTTTCAGGAAGATGATCCTCTGAAGGATACTCTTATCTGGGTCTCACTTTACACAAATTGTAATCAAGCAAACGAAGCTGCTCACACTCCAGTCTATTGCTCTACCTGACCGGCCATCAGTCACCAGCTCACGTGGATGCAGCTCACGCAGTATTGAGCACTGTTAAACAGGGATGGGCCTCAAGACATGGGAAGCACCTGACAGGCTTGAGCACCTATCACACTACATTCCATCCCCTAGTTACAATGCTCTCAGCATGGGATGGAGATGCAAGGGGAGCAGGGACTAGGCACACCACAGGGACACTGCGCACCCATCTGCCTCAGAGCTCTTTCCACAGCACCCCCACCACCCCGACTTTACAATATTAAAGAGTAAATACTGCACCTAATATTTACTGAAGCTTTGTAACCAGAAGGCTCTGATCACTGGAGGAAGGGATAATTTATCTGGCTCATTTAAAACTTTCCCTATTGCTCCTCGAAAGTGTTACTAATAAATGCACAGGCACACCAATTCCAATTTCCACTGCAGTGAAAGAAAGGAAATGTCTATGTGGCAATTCATCCCATACAAGTTTCTGTGTCTTAACTGTGTTCAACAAGAAAGTTCAAAGAATTCACTCTGACTTCAAGGCTTCAAAAAAAGGTTTAATTTTGATGGTATTAAGCAGTTTAAAAACCAGCCTTTCAGAATGTTGCATCTGAATAACTGTCCTCAAAAAGGAACCCCAGGCTGGCCATAACTAAGTAGGAAAGTCAAACTCATGTGATGCAGTTGAAAGATTTGCAAAAGGTAATTATTAGCTGACAATGCTAATTATATGGGGAAAGCAAGCTACCAAATCTCATGTTAAATTTATCATATACATGTTTTAATGCAGTTTTAAAAAAGAAAGTTTGATACAATTGCTACTCCAATGTCAACAAATCAAATATAGGAAAACACACTCTGAATATATTTTAGACTCGTGACCTGGTGCACGGATTTGTGCACACTGAAAGGAAATTAATTAGAAGGTGGCCAGCAGGGTGGGACTGGGCGAGACGGACCAGACATGCCCTGGAGTCGACCTCCTCCGGTCCTTCCCTAGTGTCTGCAGAGTGAGTGGGGTCCCTCCGGCAGGTGGGGTCCTTCGGCCTGGCCTGCAGGGATTGGGCCGAAACCGGCTTTCCGACATCCCCCGAGGGGTCCCGAAGTGCGAGAGGGCACTCTGCAAAGTTGCTGTCGTACAGGGTGTGCAACGCAAATGCAAGTGTGCAGTAAACCAGACTCGGGGCCCGACAGTGCCCCAGCAACAACATAACCCACGACTGAAGATGGAATCACAAGGCCCCACAGGGAATCGAGCTCCCTCCTCTCTGGTTTTGGGATGCGTCACCCAAGAACCGCTGCTGCCAAGTCACTGCAGCTCAGCAGCTCCTGTGTTGAGCGTCTGCCCCCTGGTGGTCAGTGCACATCATTGTGACCAGCAGGATGGTAGGAGGTACACTTAGCATATTAGCCTTTTATATATATAGACTAGAGGCCCAGTGCACGAATTTGTGCATGGGAGGAGTCCACTCAACCAGCCCCAATCGGGGTTTATTGGGCCAGGCTGGCTGGGGGGGGGGGGGGGGGGGCGGGGGCGGCGGGGGGGAGAGGGGACGCGGGAGGTTGGCTGGCTGGCCCCACCCCCTGATTGAACTCCCAGTTGAGGGGACAATTTGCATATTAGCCTTTTATTACATAGGATGTATGAAAAGACTATTAAGTTGAAAACAGATGTGTTAAGATTTGTTTCTGAGGAATTAAAAAAAATATATTGCTTAGAAAAAAGTATCTATAGAGGGTTAAAAAACATGAACTGCTCCTTAAGGAAAATAATTTAATCATTCAGTCACATGGCAGGCACTGTGTTAGAGGCTTGAGATAACATGGCAGCCAGGGCGAAATGCCAGAGTCATGGGGTATGCTGCATGAGGTTGGCTCTTGAGCCATGTGTCACTGTGGCCACGGTCCTGGTAGTGAGCTGGGGCTCCCTTTCCCCTTTGGTCTCCCACTGCACTGGTGTCCCCTCCATGCCATAGCCCCAAGGAGAAGCATCCACACAGCCTGCCAGGTGTTGCATAGTAGGTGCCCAGCTTCTTCTCTGAGGAGAAGAAATGACAGTGGGTCCCCCAGAACTCTGCTCTAGCAGCCCTTCCCAGGCGGGGCATGGTAAGAAAACCAGAGGTCACAGCTGACCTTTGCTTGGAGTTTTCCCCAGTGTAGTCTGCCTGAGCCCACACCATGCAAAGGCTGGTTTGTGATGCCTGCTGACCAGGAAGGGTCCAATGTGCATAAAGACACAACATCCACACTACACAGGCCCGCCTGCCTGCGGCTCACAATGCCTAGGAGAGTGACATCTATGCTGAGAATTTCAAAACAACAGTGCACTACCTTCCTCTTCTGTCTTCACTCACAACACCATCACCCATCCCTGTGCCCACTTTCATTCTAGTTCCACAGAGAAGCTTTGAAACTGGTCTTTCTCTACGCTCAATTTTACAAGATACTCAGATCATGATTCTTACTCAGCTATCCAAAAAGGCTTTAATCAGGAATGCTTCAGAATAATCTGTTAATAATAAATACTCAGTTTTGTGAGCTTATAAATTAAGATTAAAATGTCATGATAAATAAGTCACCACAAGTTCCACAAATTTCTAACAATTTTTATGGCCTCGGAGTAAAGAACCAAGGGTTTCAAAAAACAAAAACAATTATTGAAATACTTACTTGCTTCTTGAATAAACTATACTTTGCTGTTAAGAATTTCGATTATAGAGAATTTAGCTGTACTGAACAGAGATGATGCAATGCTACCAAATAGTTCTTATTTACTACACAAGAAATGATTAGTAATCCCTTCTCATTCAGAAATTTATGTAAACTTTTTTAGTGAAATACAAGGTACTGACTTTAAATAATAATAAATATGCTTGTGTTTCCTATGTAGAACCCCTGCTTTGTAATAAAATTCATACTTAAGAGGCCTTTAGGGACTGACTCCATTTTCCAGTTTGGATACTGGCTGCTCCCTCTGACAAGCATTATACTCCCGATGTCAGGACTGCTTTCGCAACACTTAGCATATTTTTTCTTTTTACTGCTTTTCTGAAATAATAAGTTTACTTCCATTCACAATGCTGATAAACGCAACTCTGAACTGTGAACAGCTGTGGCACACAGATGCAGCTATGCGAGTGCTGTGAGCTGGGTGTGTCGTCACCCAGAGCCACCCTGTCCTGTCACATGCTCCTGAGTCACCTGAGTGCAGGTCTGCTTCTCCATCTAGTTCGTCTTCTCCTGGTGAGGCTTGAAACACTAGGATTTGTTATATTAATAACAGTTACCAAAGCAAGCATTCCAAAAGTCCTTTTTTAAAAAAAAAATATATTTTATTGATTTTTTACAGAGAGAAAGGGAGAGAGCTAGAGAGCTAGAAACATCGATGAGAGAGAAACATCGACCAGCTGCCTCCTACACACCCCCCACTGGGGATGTGCCCGCAACCCAGATACATGCCCTTGACCGGAATCGAACCTGGGACCCTTCAGTCCGCAGGCTGACGCTCTATCCACTGAGCCAAACCGGTTTCGGCTCCAAAAGTCCTTTTATCTACGTGGACTGCCTGCAATACTACATTCTACAACATACAGTGCTTTGGGGAAGTACACGATCACATTTTTAAACCAGTATGCAAATCTGGAACTATTTTATTATTCAAGAAGGCAACTATTAAAAAAAATTAAGGGTGCTGTGCCTGCATGCAACCACAAGGAAAGAGAAAAATAAGTTATCCCATTGTAATATTTTAATATAAATCAACAGAACTTTAAAATATTAATTGTCCTTTTAAAAATAAGAAGCTATTCTTCAAAACAGCCTTGATAATTTCAACTTGCAAAGTCCACCATAGTTGATTCTATTTTGCTCTATTATCTGAAACGCCTCTGCAACAATTCAGGGAGCATAGTGCTTTAATTCCCATAATGGCACATATCACCTGTCTGTCTGTCAGTGAGACGTCTGAAAGCATCTTTTTATTAGGAACACAAATCAATATGCCCAAGGGATGACAATAGCCACTTGAAGCAATTTGTATTATCATTTCATCCTGACGCTCTTGCTAGGAGCAACTTATTCTTATGAATGGCGTGAAAATGGCAACCTGTCACAATTGATTTTTCTTAACCTTCTGTAAGAATTTTTTTCCTCTTAAATGTAATCAAGTGTCATCTTATTAAATATATCTCAAGCTCAGTTTTATAAAGCAGTCCATCAAGTTGCACTCCTTATAATTTAAACGTTCACCAAATATTATCATAAAAGTAACTGCTTAGTAATAAAGACTTTTGATTCGTTCAAAGTTTTAAAATAAAATCATCAAGTTTGTATGGACCCATCTCCCTGCTTTCTGTTTGTATTGGTGACAGAGGAGGGAAAACATTCTCACCCTGAAAAGGAGCTCTAAGAACTTCTTTTTACTGCAGAGTGTTCCTCCATCTAACAACACTGTAGGATTTATTCTTAATCCCCACGTCTGGATAAAACATGCTGCACTTAAAGAAGTATTCTAATAAACTTACGCAATAAGCATAAAGCTATATGTTCTCATTATATAAAACCATCAAGTTAGACTTCAAGATCCAATTTCAAAGACCAATCCAAAAGGATAAATTCAAGTGGGACATGTGTCAGAGTCACTGAAATTGGTTATAGCTTAATGAACCTATGCATGAATTCTTTGTGCATCTTAGTTGCCATGACCTAAGGGGGCAGTGGCGTCAGAACCCCCCCACACCCAATCACTGACTCAGATGGGCTGTGTAGGTTGATGTGAAGCTATGTCAGCAGCCCAGGGCCACCTAGGGCATGAGATGAGGCTGTGTGGGCTAGGTCTTACAAAGTAAGACAACTAAGGCAGCACCTAGAGCAAGAATCTTCATTTCTATTTTTTTAAATGCACACTTGGAATAAAATAGTATGATATCTGATAATTCTAGGTTTTAGGTATATGAAGCATCATCCTTCTTTTAAAAGGCAGCTAGATGCCAAAACCGGTTTGGCTCAGTGGATAGAGCGTCGGCCTGCGGACTGAGAGGTCCCAGGTTCGATTCCGGTCAAGGGCATGTACCTGGGTTGTGGGCACATCCCCAGTAGGAGATGTGCAGGAGGCAGCTGATCGATGTTTCTCTTTCATCGGTGTTTCTAGCTCTCTATCTCTCTCCCTTCCTCTCTGTAAAAAATCAATAAAATATATTTAAAAAAAAAAAAGGCAGCTAGAAGAGAATAAAATGAAGACAAAAAAGAGAATTAGCCAAAATAAGGCTTGGGACATCAGTCAAGTAGAATGGTAAGTTTAAAAATGTTTTATGAAACAACCAACAATACTGGTTAAAAACCCAACAGCCATCTGGGAGAAGTTTGAAAGTACAAATGCTCATCCTCAAGAAGCTGCCACGCCAGTGGGGAGCTGCACACACTCATGCCACCATGAGCAAGAAAGGCTGGTGGCATTCTTGGGGACAGCCTCGGGAGAGTGGGTACTGGAAGTGCTATGATGTTTACTATCCTAACCATAGGGCCTTCTGCTGTCACTGATTCCACTGATCTGCAGGGATGCATGTCACCTCTAATCCCCTGACATGCCCACCCAACCACCTGCCACTTTGGACTAGCCACTACTTTGCTTCCACTTTGGAGCTCTTGAAAATCAGCCTCAGGAAACCACACACCTGCTACCAGCTCTGCTACAAACCCAAAATCCCAGCACTAGTTTGGTCCGTAGAGTGCTCAGAAATTCACAAGCCTCAGCTGTGAGGCTACAGTCCTCTGTGCATCAGAAGGGGCCTCAAACCCTTACCACATTCTGCATCAAGTTCATTACCTCAAATCATGAGCATTAACTTTTCCCCCTTAAATCAGCACTGCTTTTACTGCAGTGTTTTTTATCCTAGGAACTTCAAGCAATTTTCCAAATTTTCATGTTCCTCTTATATGCACTAATAATGAAAATAGCAAGTAAATGAAACAGGGTGTGAGAGAGGAGGGAGGGAGGGAGGAAGGGAGGCAGGGAAGGAGGATTTGACTGATGATTGTAAATATTTTATACAAATCAAAGACGCCATGTTTATATGGCAGCTACTCTCTATATAACAATATGTAACTTCCTTTTAAGTAACCTTATGTTTACATATTTAAGTTACTCCTGACTGCCCACAAGACTTATTTTTCTGTAGAATATTTTTAGTTCTTTAAAAACTAAGACCCTCTCTTCTTTTATTGAAAGCATTCATAGTTTTATAATATTGATTTTCTCACCGGAAACAAACAAAATTAATAAAACCCTATTCGCGTGGTACAGTTTTTTATCTCCACTGGGTCTCCAGTGCCAGGGCTACCCACCCCCCGCCCCAAGCCTGTTCAGTCTTCCCTCTGATGCCGGTGCTCTGACACCCCCCACCACACACACACACACACACACACACACACACACACACACACACCCTGTCTGACACAGATGACCCTGAAAGAGCGCTCCCACCTGTCCTTGCATCTGAATCGCACACCAGTAGATCTATGGCAATGACTGTCACTCTGCAATGTTTCCTAACCGCACACCCCATGGCCCTCTGCACTGACTCTGGCCCCCTCACCTCTGCAGCACCAGTGTGCTGCTGATGACTGGCCTCTGGAAATACCCTCTTCTCCCAGTCCTTCCTGGCTGCTTTCCTGCTCACCACCCTAACCCCTGGCATGGGGGTTTCGATGAGGTCCCTCTTTTCTTATTAGAGACTAACCATGCGCATGCAGTGGGTAGTCAGCTCTCAATCCTGCACGAGAGGTAGGGCCATACTGCCCTGAGTCCTTCAACTTACAAGAGGCCACTGAATTGCTCTGGCTGAGAAAACGAGACCTACATGGCTCCTTGGCAGAAGCCGTGAGGTCAGCATGGACTCAGCCATTTCTTCTGACCTTGTGGTCATGGAAATGAGTTTCCAGAGGCACTGAGGGGCCATGATAAGCAGAGCAACTGCCAACTTTTCAGACGTGTGCAGTGAGAAGAAATCTGTGTTGTAATAGCCACTGTGGTTTCAGGGCAGTCTGTCTAACAGCTGGACAGAGACATGACTCTCATAAGTTGGTATTCCCACCCCAAATGATGGCTGCCAACGGACTCCACCACAAAATCTCATCTGACCACATTGGTTAAGGTCCCCACCTACACTCCATGTACATAGCTCTAAGAATTGAGGTTAGGAACAGTTTTGCTTCCCTGATGAAGTCCAGTGAAACCTGGGTAAATGATTCGGTTTCCCTATTAAATGTTTACTTTTTGTTCCTACTAGCACTCTTTGAAGTCCAAAAGTTTGTTGGTTACTAAGCTATGTCAGAATAGTGAGCTGCAGACTTCAGACGATAATGTCGTACGAACAGTGAATAATAATCTGTCTTCCCTTCTCTACTTAGGGACTCACATATCACACACTCTTTTCACCCAGCATATGTCAATACTTCCCTGGATAAATTACATCTGTTACTTTCTGTCCATTGTAGCCTGTAACCTTTTCCTGAAATTTTCCTTGTAAATCTGACATTTAACACTTAGAAAGATTTAATGGCATATGCAAATTTAGAGACTTTATTTCTCTCATAAGATTATTCCTTAATTTACACAAATGCTTCCATATGTAGTTGGAGCTCTGTGCATAGTGCCTTCAAGGAGAAACGAACATGGGCTGACAAGCCCCAGCCTCCTGCTCTATGATCTCCCTGCTCTGCGACCAGAGGACAGCCCTTGGCTGAGGGTGTGGTGCAGACTAGTGACCTAATGCAAAGAAGTGCTCAGCACCGTGTGTGCATGTGCACATGTGTGCCCATGTTTGTGAGTGTGTGTGCATGCATGGGCAACACTCTGCCTTGCCTTAGCTGTCACTGCCCCGACTTCCATTGGGGAGGGCACGGAACATGGATTGAGCACCAGGAAGGGACCAGGCACTGGAAGAGCACATTTGCTTCATGTGTGAGGCTGTCAAGTGGCAAAGTGACGCTTTAAATCCAACGTGGAAAACTCCAAAGGTGCCTTCCTATTATAAGGTACATCCTGCTAACACCAGGGAAATCTAGAAAGCTATTTTTTAAAAGGGTGCGGGAGAGGGAAGACAGGGTGGAAGAGTGAGTGCAGAGGGTCAGCAGACAGGCTTTCCAGGGTCATTGGAGGGATGTGTGGAACCCAGACCGCGCACAACCTCTTTTAAGGACTTCTTGACTGACATTGAGGGTTGGGTTCAAAATCTATGGCATTCGTCAACACTTCACATTTCATTTCACAGAAAGATAATAATGATAGGTAACATTTATTGAGTAGTAAGACACAGAATTAAGCCACATGTCTGGAGTCAAAGAGCTGGTTGGTGGCAATGCCCAGACTATAAGCCAGGAAGTCTATTGCCAGGGTTCAAGTTCTTACCTGAGGTCATAAATTTAAGAAAGGTCACCTATATAACTTTGGATGATTTACTATGCACACACGTTGAATGGATAAATAACAATTTTAGGAATATAATTAGTTTAGAAATAGAATCAAGCAGCCTTTAAAACTAAAATCTAGTTTTTAATATACCTCTTCTAAAATGGAAATAATTTACATAAAACTAGTTTAAAAATATAACACTATGAAATTAAGTACTCTAAAAATAATGCAGATTCCTTTATTTTAAAACGAATCATTAACATAAAAATAAAGAGTGCCAATTGTAAAGTAAATAGATTGAGGAGACATTAAGAGACCCACAATTAACTGTCAAATTATGGGTAAATTATATATCCAGTAATGAAAATTTAAGAGACATATAAAACTGATTAACCAAGAAAAGATACTTTGGGAAATTCTTCTGTATGCACATGTTGTTACATAAATACAGAGAATTCTTATCCTAAATCACCACCCTTTTGGAAAGTCACTTTATGTTATGTATTAAGCTAAAATGAATGGGCTATTCAGAACTACAGGTACTTTCTTACTGAAAGGAAAAAGCAAGTTCATTAAAGCAGTTGCTCCTTAATCTAGCCTACCTTATTTTTTGGATTGGATGTGTTCATTACACTTCGAGTCTCTTTTCCAGTATAAATGACAACACCTATTACAGTACCTGCAAAAACACGAAAGCGGTCCTTACAGAGATACTTTAAATGGTAAGCACAGAGATAATACTTTCTAATTAAATAATTTGATTGGAAATATTATTACACCATTTAATTTTATATAAATGTATCCAACAGCACATTTGATTGGATTTGCTCAAGAAAACCTAATCTTAACTTTTAAAATAAGCTTTGAAAGACTAAAATGATTTCTTAAGCAACACAAATTTACCTGCAGATTAAATTAGAATATGTACTAATATTCTTTGAAAACAGAGTGACATTGTTCATTCATTATTGTCTCCTAAGATGGTAACTCTCACACTGAAGTTAAATGAAGAGGCCACCTTCTTAACTGGTCAAAGTCATCATGTGACCTTTTAAACCACGATGGTACCAACTGAACCAGTTTCTGTGAACAAGAGTCTAGGAGTGTATTTCACTGTAGAGATGAAAGCCCTAATGTAAGAGCCTCTGCCGATATTTTGGCACATATACAATTAAAACAATAAGAGAAATATTATAAAATTTTTGATATTCAATTTAGATCTTATTAGTCTCTTTTATTCACCTCCTGAAAGTTTGGTTTTCTAATTGTATGTCAAGAAAAAAATGATAATTTTGTGGTCCATCAAACTTAAGACAAAAGAAATCATAAAGTACCCCAGAACAACCTATAGACTGCAGAAGAGGTACAGAGGCAGGCATCCCTGAAATGTCAAGTTGAAACCATGGATGTCTGTTTCTAGAACTGCAGCTGTGCATAATTTAAAATCCTAACCGAAAAATTTGAAGGTAAGAAATATGATTAAAGTAAGAAAGACAGTCAACAACCATTGTAGAATTAACTGTGATAATTAAGCCCTGATGTCACATTAAGTTAAGGTGTGGTATTTAGTGAGTCATTAGGCAGGACCCCCTGAGTAAGTGCGATCACAAGATTTCCTGGACATAAAGCACAATGACAGCTCATGTTCCACAAGTCACAGGACAAACTGCCTCCTCCACAGGGCGTTCAGGAAGAGAGCACTAGAGTACTACTAAGCAGTGAAATCTGTAGAGGGGACACATATTTTTTTGTTTTAGAATAAACACCCTCCACACACACCTTTTAAAACTGTGTGTCACTGGAGAAGCTGTGTTCTTGAAAGCAGAGTGAACTCTAAACTGTACAAATGCTATCTTTATATATTATCCTATCCTATATAATAAAATCCTAGGTGGTGTCATGCCCTCATGCCATGCCCTGGTGCAACGTTGTCACAAGATGGCCACCACAAGATGGCCTCCCTCACATCATCACAAGATGGCCACCATAAGATGGCTGGCAGGGAAGGGCATTTGGGGGCAAACAGGCCAGCAGAGGAGGGCAGTTGGGGCGACCAAGCCAGCAGTGAAGGGCAGTTGGGGGTAAAAAGGCCAGCAGGAGAGGGTAGTTGGGGGCTATCAGGCCTACAGGGGAGGGCAGTTAGGGGCAATCGGGCTGGCAGGGGAGTGGTTAGGGGGTGATCAGGCTGGCAGGCAGAAGCGGTTAGGGGGCAATCAGGCAGGCAGGCAGGCGAGTAGTTGGGAGCCAGCAGTCCCGGATCATGAGACGGATGTACGACTGCCAGTTTAGGCCCAATCCCTGTGGGCAGTCGGACATCCCCCGAGGGGTCCCAGATTGGAGAGGGTGCAGGCTGGGCTGAGGGACACCTTCCCCTCCCTGCACGAATTTCATGTACTGGGCCTCTAGTTATTCAATAAACTTCCTAGATACTCTGTCTGTTAACATATATATAGAAAAATATTAAATTCACAATGATATAATACTTTAAAACTTTCCTAATTTGCCAATTAAGTTGCACTTAATCAAAATATAAAAGTGTCACTAATGTAAAATAAGCATAAAAATAGAACAAGGAAAATTGCAAAATTAATTTATTTCTAATTAATTTATAACAAATAAGTCTCAGAAAAGGCTTGAAAGTTAATCAAGCAAGAAACCACTGTCCTAATGTGCAGGTAGGTGACTAGTGATGTTGACTCCAGGCTGGCATTACACTTTAAAGTGTCCCAGATGAAGTCTGTGAAATGACAAGACCAACAGGGAACACTGCATTCAGACAGATAAAGACTAAAATCAGTATTTGCATGTTAAATATAACATACACAAGAATTTGACAGAATTCCTCGTGCAATTTTATGTACTTAATCTATTAAAGTTTGTTAAAGACTCAGGTATTATTTCATTTAATTCTTACTAAAATGAGTACTTGCTGGAGTCAGAATAATGCATTTTTTTCTGAGTCTCTCGTGCATTTTAATTACTAAAATTACTAGTCAGAACAGCATATTTGAAATATCCTCCATTCTCTTTGACAAAAGGTATATATTTATAGGCTAAAAGAATGAGTAAACCTGTACACATGGCCAATCAAAGAAACGTGGGGAAGGGGTTACCTGTTAATTTAAAAATGAGACGTGAGGGGGCAACAAGATATAACACATTCGTCAGACTTAAGGAAAGATTGCATATGTGAACGTCAAGATGTAGGGGAAGAACAAACAGACACAGACTGAGAGAAAGATCAAGCAACCAAAGTCTTTCTTGATCCCAATCATATATCCAGAACCTGCTACACACAGTAAGAAACTGGAGCCCCTATTGCAGCCTTAAGGATTGGCTACAATTTATAGATGCTTTCCTGGAGTCAGTCTCAACAAAACCTCACATACAAGCTGCTCGAGCAACCTTGTGTAGGGGAGGGGGGGGAGTGGGGGGGGGGGAGAAGCACCAAGCAGTGGAGACACAGTGGTGACAGTGAACCAGTGACCACTACACACCTGCCAGATATACCCACATGCTCCAATGAAACTAATAAATCAGCCTGAGGAAAGCCACACAAAGACACAAAGACATGATGCAGGGACACAGAGTGTCAGATGGGATCTGCACCAGATCTGGGCTCTGGCAACCGTGCACATCTAGGGAAGACGTCAGAGCAACAGAAAGTGTGCAGAATTTCTCCACCTACCTCCCATCCTCTACACTTGCCCATGAGACAGAAGGTTTGAGAAGCTGCAACTCCCATCCCTGTTGTGGATGACGTACCCCATGCTGCAGTGGGTTCTTTGCTGTCCCCACGTCCCGTGTATGCTCAGCCAGAAGCTGGTTTGTCCCCGTCTCAGAGCTCGGGGCTGTCCCTCTTGGGCTGTCCTCATTGAGCAGCTTCTCCAGCTACCCTAACCCTAGACAGAGTAACCTACTTCTAGAGCAGGGGCCCACCAACAATGAATGATAAAGGGTCATGTTTTATTTTTAAATTATTAATATGTTGTGAGGACTAGTTCTGTAAAATACCACAACAATAAAGTAACAAAAGAAACAATATAAAAACAAGAAAATATATGCCCCAATTTTTCTAACATTAAATTACTTCATGAGTTACTATAAAAATTTCCAAATGTTTCCTCTCATTTTCTGCATTTATCACAATCACTGTCAGCCCTGGCCCTGGGCTTGTCTGAGATGCAGACTCTCAGGCTTGTCTGACACTCACTGAACTGGAGTGTATGCTTAGTAAAGTTTACATGTTATGCCAGGCATTTTGAGAAACACTTGTTTGGAGTCACTCAAAAACACAAAGCATCACCTATTATGTGAGAATTAACTATAAAAATAGAGCTTATTTCTTACCTGATGCAACAACCGTGCTTGCCCACAATGTATTTTCTATGCTGAGACTCTCATGAATGGGTGGATCACTGTCTTCCTATTCAGGAAAAGAAAAGGAAAACAATACTAAGTTACCAATATTTGTATCACTCACACTTCAGATATCTATAGCATTAAAAAGAAGTCCACAGCTGGATCCAGTTGACCAGCAGTGAAAAGGCAATGCAAAATAAGATGGAAAAAAGGAATTGAGACAGAGGATTCTGAGATGGAAGAGCAGGAAGAACCAGGAATTTCTCCCCATCTGAACAACAACTACAGGGCAGAATCTGCCTGATACAACTCTTTTAAATAAAAGTTTGTTATATTTAACTTACATACACAATGAGTGTATTTGATTTAACAGAAGACTTAACTCACTCTGGTAAATGTGCCTTCAAAGCTGTGAATATCCAGCTGTGGCTTCTGAGCATGGACATAAGCACTGATGGAAAACAGGTCCTGGAATACAGAGTATCTAAATTAGTAACATTAAAATTAAACAAAGTTTCTTTAAAATTTTCAGTTACCAATTAATATTTTTCTATATTATTTACCAAAAGTGATGGTTGATTTTCTTCTATTTTGTGTGCCAACATTATGAATTAGGATAGAAGATAACTAAAAAAAATCATTTCTAAGCTCAAGGGAGGTGGGGTAGTTCTCTTGATTCTAACAGAGCACTGCTACCTGATGACAGGTGTTTTTCCAAAGCACTTGTGAGATGCTGATAAGGTACTGAAAGTTTAGTTAATTTTATTAAAACAATAGGAGCTATATTACTGTTAGCAATGTATCTAAAATAAATTTCAGTTTTTTAATGATGCACGATGATTTTTACCGGATCACCAGGAATATACAACATGGAAAGATCCTCATCTGTCTGGACTTGGACAAATCCACACCCCACATCGATTCTGACTGCCTGTAAGGCAAAGCTCCAAGCATGCAGATGTGAAGCACACCTGAATTCAGACAGGGGCAGGCAAATGACAGTGTGGGTGGAGAGTGACCAAATAAGTCTGTGATGACCCAAACACGCTGGTGCATTTTTCAAATTGATCATGTGGACCCCAACAATAATGCGTAAATTACATCCACTAATGGAGATTACTTGTACTTGTGCTTTTCTTAAGGTAAAGTTTCAACGGTCTTTTAATTATTGATATTTTAGTGTTGTTTTTGTAATATTTCTAATTGGCTTCAGAAAGCTGGACAAATTCAATACAGAAATTTAAAAATATTGGTCTTTTACTGAAGGACTGAATTTGACTGGGATGTTGACATTGGTCCATAAACGTGAAGAGTAAGGAGTTCAAGCTTGTCCTTGTCTCGTGCTCCTGTTGGCACTGCTGCCTATGGGCTGCACAGGGCAGTGGTAGTGCCCTGGCCTCGGCCTGCTCCTATTTGCAGGTCCTGTGTCCTCTCAGGAGGACCAGGATTCCTTTTCCATTTTATTAATACTGTGAGAGTTATCAGCAGATGTCAGGTAACCTGAAGATAACTGAAAAAGCTCAGGAGAATAAAAAAGAGACTTAAATTATAGGAAAATTCTGTAATAGGACTACAGGTTTGACATAACAATCTAGAGACTATTAAAAAGATTAATGAAGAGAAAACTATGACTCAAGCTGCACACCACGTCAAAGCTGCTTGGGGGACAGACAACTCTGCAGCTCTCCAGCTCTGAACTCTGGTTCCTGAACGGGGGTGGGGGGCGGGGTAACATTCTGGTCTGCCCTGAGTTGCACCAGTGCCATGCCCTCAACACTCCAGTGTGCTGGACACAGACTGTGCTCCCATCTAGACAGCTCTGGGACTCTCCTTGGTGTGGGGCTGATGCCATATCTGAGCCAGAGCTCTCAGGGCACAGCCTGGAAGTCTCATCACTTGGAACCCTGGACTCACAGACCCTAGATGCCCATACCGAACTCTCATTGTCTGCCAGGAGTGTTTTGACTATGACCTGAGCAATGCCAAACTGAGTGCAGGAATGGCCTTATGGGGACACCTGGGGCTGGTGCAGAATTTGAACGCCTGGGAGGGACATAAACCATGAAAACTGGATGCTGGCTGGGCTCTCTGAGCTGACCACAATCAAGGGGCCATCTGAAATTGAGCCACTTTTGCCCCAACATGTGACCCCTGCTCACAGCTACAAGTGGGAGGCCCATCTTCCAAGGTGTCACTGCTGTCACCTGTATGCTGGCACTCCAGATCAACTGCAGTTCGAAGCAGTAGATCATGAGCCTAACCTGCTTCCCTCACTTTCCTTCTGTTCACAGGCCTTAGTAAGGCAGCTTTATTACCGAGTGCCACTGTCCCAGAGAGGGAATGATCTGTTCTGGGCCACTCCCAAGGTATATGGAGGGGATGACTGAAAAGACATGGAGTTAGGATTGCTGTCTGACACCCAATGACGCTGCCAGAGAATACTGGACAGGGCACAGGAAGGAGGCAAAGTCATCCCTAGTCCAGCAGAACTGTCTGCATGCTCTCCCCTTCTGCTGCCTGAGGGAGCTTCTCCCGGGTTTAGAAGTCAAAACTCAAAGGGCAGCTGGGTGTTCTCGGGTGGACTTTAGGGTAAATGGGTGCCATTTCAACAGGCTGCATCCAGGACCCATACAGGACACACCTGAGACCAATAGGACAGGCTGGTCCCACCCAGCTGGGTGAGGTCCTAGAATCCTATCTAATAAAAGAGAAACATGGTAATTGGCGTACGACCGCTACCCTTCCCACTGGCTAATCAGCAAGATATGCAAATTAACTGCCAGCCAAGATGGTGGCCAGCAGCCAGGCAGCTTGAAACTAACATGAGGCTTGCTTGCTTCAGTGACGGAGGACTCCAACGTTCCCCGCCTGCTGCTGCAGGCCTCTGAGCCTGCAGTTTGAAACATTGTAACAATACAGAAGCTAAACAAAACCCCAGAAACCTGCTTTCAGCGAGCCCGGATCTCAGAGCTGGAGTTATACATTGTTTCGATTATAGAACCGAAACAAACCAGATACCTGCTTTCAGGAGCGGAGGCCTAAGAGCTGGAGCCTCAGAGCTAAAGCTGGCCCAGAATAAAAAAAAAAGAAAAAAAGGAGCGTTGGGAGCTTCCGTCACCCACCAGCCTGAAAACAGCCCTCAGCCCCTCACCCAGACTGGCCAGGCACCCCAGTGGGGACCCCCACCCTGAAGGGGGTGTGACCAGCTGCAAACAGCCATCATCCCCTTACCCAGGCTGGCTAGGCACCTCAGTGGGGACCCCCACTCTGATCCAGGACACCCTTCAGGGCAAACCAGCCGGACCCCACACGTGCACCAGGCCTCTATCCTATATAGTAAAAGGGTAATATGCCTCCCAGCACCAGGATCAGCAGAGCTGCAAGGCCTCCCGGCACTGGGATCAGCGTGACAGGGGGCAGCGCCCAAACCCGCTGATCGCCCTGCGGCTCTGTGTGTGACAGGGGGTGGGGCCACAACCTCCCTATCCGCCCTGCTCTGTTCGTGACAGGGGAAGGCGCCCCAACCCCCTGATCAGCCCTGCTCTGTGCCTGATAGGGGGGAGCTCCCCAACACCCTGATCGCCCTGCGGCTCTGTGTGTGACAGGGTGCGGCGCCCCAACACCCTGATCGGCCCTGCTCTGTGTGTGACAGGGTGCGGCGCCCCAACCCCCCACCCCCCGCCCACGGGCCCTGCTCTGTGTGTGACGGGGTAGAGCCATAACCTCCCCATCGGCCCTGCCCTGAGTGTGACAGTGGCAGCACCCCAACCCCATGATCGGCCCTGCTCTGTGGGTGATAGAGGGCGACGCCCCAATTGCCCCCCACGGGCCCTGCTCTGTGTGTGACGGGGTAGTGTCATAACCTCCCCATCGGCCCTGCCCTGAGTGTGACAGGGTGCGGCACCCCAACCCCCTGATCCGCCCTGCTCTGTGTGTGACAGGGGGCAGTGGCCCAACTCCCCTATCAGCCCTACTGTGAGTGACAGAGAGGAGCTCCCCAACCCCCTGATCGGCCCTGCTCTGTGCATGACGGGGGGAGCTCCCCAACCCCCTGATGGGCCCTGCTCTGTGCGTGAGAGGGTACGGAGCCTCAACCCCCTGATGGGTCCTGCTCTGTGAGTGACAGGGGGCAGCGCCCCAACCCCCTGATTGGCCCTGCTCTGTGCGTGACAGGGGGTGGCGCCGCAACCTCCCTATCGACCCTGCCTTGAGTGTGACAGGGGGCGGTGCCCCAACCCCCCAATCAGCCCTACCCTGAGCGTGACTGAGGGTGGCATCGCAACCTCCCGATCCGCCCTGCTCTGTGCATGACAGGGGCGGCGCCCCAACTCCCCAATCGGCCCTGCTCTGAGCCCGACCAGGGGCTGCACCTAGGGATTGGGCCTTCCCTCTGCCACCCAGGAGCAGGCCTAAGCCAGCAGGTCGTTATCTCCTGAGGGGTCCCAGACTGGACCCCTGTATGCGAGAGGGCACAGGCCGGGCTGAGGGACCCCCCCTTCCCCCTGAGTGCACAAATTTTTGTGCACCGGGCCTCTAGTCCTATATAATAAAAGGCTAATATGCAAATTAACTGAATGGCAGAACGACTGGTCGCTATGATGTGCACTGACCACCAGGGGGCAGACGCTCAACATAGGAGCTCCCCCCTGCCCGCAGGCCCCAGGCTGGCCAAGGCAGGTGCTAGTGGGGGGACCCCCTGATCACCCTGCCGGTTGCCCCACAGATCAGCCCTGATCGCCAGCCAGGCCTAGGGACCATACCTGTGCACAAAATTCGTGCACCAGGCCTCTAGTAACAATATAAATTCCCTGTAACGATGCCTTGGCCAGCATCTGAAAATGTGGATTTCAAGAGGGTTCCCAGCATTCCCAGAGAAGAAAGGTTCCCTGGGCCTAAACTGTTTATTCGAGCAACATGTTTATGCCAAACACCTGCTTTTCTTCTGGGCAAGCCCAGGTGCCAAGGGACACCTTCCCTACGCAGGCAGCACTTCATATGCATCCTCACCACCTGCTGCTGACAGGACTCAACGTGTCCAGTGTGAGTCCACTGGGAACCGCGATCAAAACCACACTCTGGCCTCTGTTCTGGGAGCTGCAGAACAATTCTTCTCCAGCCCCACACTGTGTTCTTATTTCCACGATCATGTCCTTCAATGAGGTCTCACCTCCACTTGATCCTTCTTCGTGGCTTCTTTCAGACTGCAGTGTCCTCTAAGATTTCTCAGAACACACCAGAGATTTGCACAATGCTCTTCTACTCCTGGAATGGTTTTGCAATGCACATGGCCATTCCATTCCTGCTACTTCTAAACATGTATTCAGGGTCCCTTTGGCCAGGGAGGCAGAACATGCAGGGCTCCCTGCTGTGTATACAGCCTCCCATCAGGGTTGCTGTGAGCAGAAGCCTGGCTGCTGGCTGTATGTCATCACTTGCAAAAAACAGGCAATGGCCTAAATATGATATGGCCTCCTCCACTTCCAGGAGCCATGTACTATTTTGCTGTTTATATTTCATTTCCTCCTTTAATCTAGGTGAGAGAGGGATATACACATTTTCAAGTTGCTTAGAGTTCCTGAGAACAACTGTGAAGTAACTGATTATAGTACAGATGGTAATCATGACAAGATTCTAATGGGGGCGTCTGTTCTGAGGACCCTAATGACTGGAGTCTCAATGCCTCACCCAGTGAGAAGTGTGATGGCAAACGAGGGACAGTGAGATGAAGATCACTGTCCACCACTCTGCCATGGCCTTTAAAGGCAGAACTTCGAGCTTCAGATAGGCGCATGGCCCCTATAAACAACACACACAGCTAGCTCTCACCAGGTGGCTCATTCTAGTGGTGAGATGTGATGAGAAGTGCCGGGTGCCTGAGGTGAGAGTGCTCTCCCACGCACTTTCGCTCCTGCTGGCTGAGCCGGCTGGGAGCAGACATTTGGGACAGTGAAAGTCACAAATGGAGGATGACAGAGCTGTCTTCTCAGCCTGGGACCACTGATCTCTGGGATGTTGGTGAAGGAGAAAAACTTCTCTCTTGATTTGAGGCGGATCAATACAGGAAACAGAAACCACTCCTCAGAGCAGAACGGGATTGAATACATAAAATCAGAGGAGGGAAGAGGACCAATACTAACCTCCAAAAATTACTCACTGAATGTTACCAAAATGATTCTCCATGGAAAACACTGTTGTCACTATCAAGTTCAATACACAGCAACCCTGCCGCAGAGAACCACCAACGCCAACGGGCAGAAAGCTAACGCATCCCTGTCCCTGACTTACACACTCTCTGGGAAAGCTCCTCACACACCCTCCAGGAGGCCTTGGAGCAGAGATGCTACACCAGCTGAAGGGGGAGTACAGCAGCTCAACACTGTGCGTCTGTGACTGCAGCAGAGACTATATATTAACTAATAAAAATTTATTTTCAAGTTAATTAAGTCAAGCTAGTTTACACAAGAAGAAATACATTGTTTAGTAATTTTAGACTTATGAAAACACAACTAGAATGTTTAACAAGTAGCCAATAATTCCTAGGATAAGGCCAGTTTGAGAATCATTCATCAGTTAAGTATTATACCGTCATAGTAATTTTCAAAAAATAAAACGTTCATATAACAGATTACCTTTGGAGACATGGAAATAAAGAACAAGCTAGCAACCATCCTCACTTCAACATGTGCATGAACATTTAGGGGAATGCATTTCATCTAGTATAGTAGACACCAAATGACTGAATGATGGCACAATAATGAGAATGCCATTCGAAGCTTTTCATGATAATTTAAAAACCATTCTGAAGTTTTCAATCATGTAGGAAAGCCTCTGCTATTAGGTCAAGGGCAACATTTGTTCGCATTACTTAAAGGTCATTAAAATACATCCTTAATCATAACATGTGGTTCATTACAAATAAAATTGCCTTTCGTTCAATAAAACTCATTAAATGTAAATGGTATTGTTTACTGCTATATGGATCCTTTAAAATAAATCAGCAAGTCATGATTTATTGAAAATTACTATGACCTCATTGTTGTTAATAAATTTGCCTGATCACAAAAGCTAGAAACATATTTTCCGAATGTCTAGGGTGCCTGGAATGCGTACCTCCTAGACAGGCGCCTGTGCAGTACCAAGACACGGAGCCAGCACTGCAGGATCTGCAGCACAGCTATATTAAAGGGCTTGTCGAAATTTTAATTCTCTGATCACATTAGGTGCTCTGGGAATGCAACCAAATTAGAGAGGTTATTCTTGATGGTGTCCTCAGTTCATTAAGAAAAGCTCTAAGATCTGTAGGTTCACTTATTCCTTGTGTCACAATGGACACAATGCTCAACTGATGATGTGTCAAATAGCGAAGAACACCAAATATTCCCGAAATCCATTACATTAGAAACAGAAAAGTCAAAATGAGTGACAGTTATGGGCAGCATAAGCTATTAAATGAAAGACCAAATTGCCTTGTCTGTATCCATAATCAAATTACAGCTTTCTTTTCTATGAAGAAAGTTTCTATACATAATCTACCCAATTATATAAAGCTACACATTTAATTTGATTGATGAGTCAGAAATTCCATTAATTTTTTTTTAATATACTGCTTTTTGGTTTTGCAGTAATACCAAAATTTAAAACTTTTTCATTTACTACACAGTTGTTCAATCCAAATGCTCAATGCCAGTCCCTATCAAAATATATCAACCATAAAAATTTTTAATTAGCATATGACTTACAAACTATAACTTTGTAAATATTTTGAAATTTATGTTTTTTGTCAGTAACAAAAATGAAAAAATCTTCATAATACTGAATCTGATAAAATGTCAGTTCCTGTCATCATGAGAATACTAAAAAATACAGATAATTACAGTGTAAGTTTAACTACTTTCTTAAGATATAATTTACATGAAATAAATTACGCATGTTTGAAGTGTACAACTTCATGCATTTTAACACATGTATATGACTATGACATCATCACCATCAAGCTATGGGTCATTTCTATCCCCCTGGTCAGGCCTCCCTGCCCTGCTCCCAGCTTTCATCACTCAAGTTATGGGACATTTCTATCTCCCTTCATCAGGCTTCCCTACCCTGCTCCTAGCCTCCATCACCCAAGCTGTGGGACATTTCTATCTCCCCTCTGCAGGCCTCCCTGCCCGCTCTCAGCCTCCATCACCACTGCCCCACTTCCCTAGAATT
Source organism: Myotis nattereri (assembly GCF_964212035.1). Lineage (NCBI taxonomy): Eukaryota > Metazoa > Chordata > Mammalia > Chiroptera > Vespertilionidae > Myotis > Myotis nattereri. The sequence continues at coordinate 54,293,781 of NC_138083.1, read as the reverse complement.
CTTAATAATGCAACCATACCCTACATGCTTTTGTTTGCTTGGCTTATGTTTGGCTTTCTTTAAAACAAATTTTTTTCTAATACGGTGTTTTAAACCTGCACTTTCTCTTCTATCACTCTTAAATCTACTACAAATGATTATTTAATGCAACTCTTTCCAAGTATCCACTCCAGTGACTCTAGAAATCCTGGAAGTGGGGCTGCCATCCAAGAATGACAGCCAACTGAAATCCTTCCAGTCATTTAGGATTCATGATCTTTCCTTCCCCCTTTAGCCCTGGAGAGATTACTTGAGGATGCTTGCTAGAAAAAAGAAGAAAGGACACAAAGAGTAAATACTCTGCAACCGAGCAAAACAGCACCACCCCAACAACTGGCTTAATGCTATAGAAAATCAGCAGGCTGCAAGAACATCTAATGACAAGAACCAATTCATTATAGCAAATAGTACGAGAACTCAGCTCGATGCTTAAGTAGTAAGGTGACGACACATGGGAAAATTTTTTAAGCACACATGGATCACTGGCCCAGAGACCATTTGTGGGGCAAAATCACAAGTCAATACAGATAAAAGGACTGAGATAGAACAGAATACATTCTGGTAATACAATAGAATTAAATAACAAATAAATTATCAGACATTAAGAAAATCCCCAAATATTTGGAAAATAAACAATATCCTTTCAAGTAAATGAGGGGTGACAGAAGAAATCATAAAAAAATTAGAAACATTTTAAACTAAATGATAATGAAAGTGCAGTCTATAAAAATCTGTGTGAAACAGGGTAGGTAATACTTAGGAGATCTATAGCTCTAAACGTTTCTGCCAGAAAAGACTAAGGTACAAAATCAAGAGTCTAAACTTCTTTAAAAAGTTAAGTAAGAAAATTAAACACAAACTAAGTAGGATGAAGAAAATGAAGATAACAGAAATCAGTTAACACTGAAAATAAACAGACAATAATCAATCAAACCAAAAGCAAATTCTTTGAAATGATCATTAAAACTGATGAACCTCTGGCTAGATTGGCCAAGAAAAAAGAGATGTATATTACCAATATTGAGAGTGAAAGAGGTCTTAAGATCAACAACTACTAAAAACAATAATCAAATATTATGAATTTTATGCCATTAAATCAGGTAACATATGAAACAAATGAATTCATTAAAAAATACAAATTTCCAATGAACAGAAAATTTGATGAACTCTATTATCTACTTCAGAAAGTTAATCATAATTAAATACTTTCCCACAAAGTATGCTCCAAGCCCAGAGAGTTTCAAGGGTGAATTTGTTCAATATTTAAAAAGAAATAGCAATACTATTATATAAGTACTTCAAAAAAATACAGGAGACAAAAAGACTTCCTAACTCATTTAATGAGGCCAGCACACCCCTAGATATCAAAGCAAAAACATTACAACAAATACAACACAGACAAATATCCCTCATGAACATAGGCATAAAAAAATCCTTCATAAAATATCAGCAAATCAAATACTGCAATATATGAAAAGGACACGGAGCATGATCAAATGAATTTCAACAGAGGGACCACCTAACGTATAGGCAACCGAAAACACCTACAGAATAAACTATTCCTGAGTCTTAAACATGTGAACATAACAGTCCAAGACACAGGGAATGAGGAAGGTTCATGCTGAACACAGTGATGAACTGTTAACTGGACGCAACACAAGTAGGTTTTTCTATCCAAAGCCAACCAACCTAAGGAAAGGGACCAAATCCATGGTATCCAATTCTCTCCCCTTAGAGCGGGGAGGGGAACGTCGGGCCCAAAGCCCACATAAGGCCTGAGAAATCATTTTGTCTGGCTCCACCAAGGCATTAAGGGTGAGTTCATTAAATGTTTGACCAAATATAGCAGTCTATCTTTAAAGTTGATAATTTTCTATGGCCCGAGAATGATGTTATAAATATCCAAACAGCCCTTGTCAGAAAAAAGGTTCCCCACTTCTACCTCAGAGATTCTCAATCTTTCTTCATTGTCCATTGAATATCAGCGAATCATACAAAATGAAACTTCTCTCAATCAGATAAATACTACATATAACACAAAGTAAGCACCAAATGGCCACAACTGTGTTTTGATTTTTTTAGAAAGAAGGGAGAGAGAGAGAGACCAGGGACCGAACCCGAAACCGAGGTATGTGCCCTAACCAGGAATCTAACCAGCCACCTTTCGGTATAATGGATGATGCTCCAACCAACAGAGCCGCACTGGCCAGGGCACCAAAACTGTGATTTTATTTCAATGGACCACTGAACACTCACCAAAGCTCTCCATTTCAAAGATAACTGGACAGAGAGGGTTTAAAAATAAAAACAAAATGGGTGAGAAAGAAAGAAAACCTCAGTGTCAAGTTGGTAGGAACATTCCAAACTATACCTCAACAGGTTATATGTTAAGATACCACAGAAATTATTTTGGCATAGTTTTCAATGATCCTTCATTAGTAGTAAATATTATTTTTTAAAATTATCGATGCATTCAATACATTAGTTGGTACAAACAGAAATTCACTAAACATAAATGATGGGGTAACTGCAGTGGTGCTCACCCCCAGAGCTGGCAGCCTCTGCGTGCAGCTCACCGCCACTCTCAGCTTCCAGTCAGTTTCGCCATCTAGTTGATCAGTTCGAATAAAACATGAACCTTAGCATTAGAAAAGAAAAATTTCTGAGTTAGTTATTCTAAAAACTAAAATTCTACAACACAGTCAGATCCAAAACAATATCCAAAGAAATTCCCATAAACAAAATTCTTTATTTGATTCCCAAAAGGAGTTTGCTGAAAACATACAGATGATTAACTATTTGCTCCTTATCTCCTATTTGACGTTCTTGGCTATTAAGGTTTAAGATTAATAGCACTTTATTTTAGAAAGACCACACTGATCATTTCTACCTTTGATTCATGTTCTGATAACTAAACAGTAAGTAAATACTCAAAAATATCCAAGAATGTGTGATATGACTTTGATAATAAAATGTCTGAGGTACCATCAGAAAACACACATTCTTCATCATAAAGGCACAGTTAAAATGCCAAAACCCTGGCCAGACCTACTGTCATACTGATAACCCTATCAAATCTTATGAAAAAATATTAAATTTCAACAATCCTATCCTTTGACCATGCTATCACACCATTTCTCAGAACCCACCCTAAGACAGAATAGCACATTTTGTATGCACAGAATGACATACACAGATGACAATCATGTGATGTTATTTCTCAAATTTGGGGAAATATTTAAGGTAGAGAAATAAGAACATCTCTTCACACAGCTTAGTCCACTACACCTAACACACATTCTAAAACTAACATGGAACTGTGCCAACCCCATCTATACCAGCCTCGTGTTCACTTAAACTGCAGAAGAAAGGGCCCCTGCACACCATGGGCATTCTCTGCTCTCTCACGAGGCAAAAATGTTCTTTCTGCTAATCATAGCCACCAGCAATACAGTGCCAAAAGTGTGCCCCTTGAGATCCCTTCACCATTAACTTTTACCCTTTAACCAGCCTATGCCAGGGGCATCACCATCGCCAGCATGAATCCCGGAGAGTCACAGAGAACAGCTCACCTTCCTCAGGCACAACAGGATTGATTTTCCAATTGCCCAGTTTATCAACTGAAGATATATCTACAAGAATATCATCTGAATATTTGCATGATTACCTCATAGCCTGTGTGTGTGATCTGATATAAAACATAAAAGTAAAAGGGACTGGATTTCAAAGTCTGACTGACACTTTGAAACATCAGTGCCAGAGTTCTGCTCCAGGTTTGTTTTCTAATACATAAAATAAGAAAAGGTGAGACTCTCTAGAGTTTCTTAAATTTTAAACATTCTGTGTTTCTAAAGGTGAAAGCTTTTCTAGCTAGATTGCTATAACTTATGAAACACTGGGAACAATATAGTTGCCTTTCTTTATGTTAAATAATTATGTGCTATTTTAAAAATTTACAGGAAACTGACATTTATTTTCAGTTACAGTAAACATTACTAATGATGAAGTAACTAATATGATTTAAAGAGAGAAGGAGCTGCATAAGTATGGCCAAGTGGACTTGTCTTACATGAACTATATCTACTAATTTTTTTAACAGCAAGCATGAGCTTCAACTGATGCCAGTTAAGGCTCAGCAAAAATCAATTATTAAATTGGTCTGCTTATATCCTATTACAGTCTTATTATGAATGCTTGATTTTATTTTATATAATTGACAAGAGCTGACAGGTCTAATGACAATAAAATTGAGATCTACCAGTATATGTGTCACATAGGAGAGCCACACCAGGTGGTGACAAAGGAACTGCTGGGACTTTGTGAGAAGCAGTACAAGTCTGTCATATTCTGTACAAGTCACCCTGTAATATCAGCAGACTACCTGCAACAGTTCATGAATCCAATAGCTCTGAAAGAAATGGGCTACAGTATGTGCCCAACAAAAGAAAAATAGACATTGACTTTGCATATATAATAGCAGATCGTTTGCCATCAAACTTAATTTCTAAATCATTTATATGACTTAATGACTCTGCATGAAATTTTTAAGCTGGTGGCAAGATGAATAGCACCACCGAGAGAACATGGATGAGTACAGTGTCATTTACCTGCCCCTCACCCCACAACAAGTGACAGCTGAGCTATTGTAATATGTCCCCAGCACTTAAACTATAATGTCATCACTTAGGAGACAAGTGAAAAAGATATTGGCATTTATAAGAGATTGATGAAAATTAGTTCTCAAGCATTAATTTCTCTTAATACCACTAAAAGAACTGTGTGCATTCAGAAGATATTTGATCTGAATTAAGAAACGGATGAAGCAATTGATTAATTGGAATTTAAGCCATCAGTCACCAGATCCATCAACAGCTTCATTTACATTCTAAACAATCAGCTGACGGCCCAATAGAATACCCTGTATTAATACACAGTCAATATGATGCCACGAAGAGACTTGCAGAGCTGTATTGACAAACGCCCCGTGGCTATTGTCCAGGCTTGAACAGCTGCATAGATTTAGGTCTTTCATGTTGGCTTGGGCTTAAAGATTTCTATTATAACAGACAATGTATTATCAGGTTTTTCTGAACAAAAACTGAAAAGTAATAAAATAATATTAGCAGTGATAGCAGACACACACAAAATTCTAAATATGTGTACTTTTGAAAATTAGGCAATTAAGACACTCAAAACAATTACTTAGAGTCATATAAACAGAATTCCCAAAGCTAAAAATCCTTGACTGAAAGCAATTTTTGTACAAATTCTATACAGCAGGGAAGCTTTTGGTCCATTCTACAAAGTAAAGAAAACTAGCATAAAACAGATATCAGATATTTGAAAGTTTGCATATGAGTAATTAGTAATTATTTTTGTAATTTGAGATAAAGAAAGAATAAAACTGAGGAATATAACAGAATCATAGGCTAAAACAAGTAAGGTCCTAAACTCAGTTCCATTAATAACCTTCCAAAAATATATAAAACAATAAAAAATTAGAATACATGTATATTCTGTACGTTTTTTGTGGGGAACAAGGAAATAATTTTTGAGATACTCAAAGAGATCCTTGACCTCCAAAATATTAAGTATCCTTACACTACACAATAACTGTCCCTATACCATGAAATATAACGCAAAATTAAAGAAAAATAAAAGAAGAACTCTTTGAGACATCATCAATTTGGACAGAATGCTATTAATCTGGAATTAACACAGCGGAGTATCTCCCTTGCCCAATGTGCTATTTCTATTTCTGTCTTGCTGTCTTACTAATGCATAACAATGATACAATTTTAAAAGATTATTAAGACGCCTAAGAAGAATTTTCAAAACTGCTATTAGTCATATAATCTTCTGAAAAATGGACATTTCTATTTTCCAGTTATAAAATGTTGAATTTTCTTCATTTTTTATCTCCTAACACAATCTATATAATGCACTTCTTTTAAGTTGATCATCGAAAACCATTTCCATATTTAGGATAATATTCTTAATCTTACATATATTTCCAATACAGTCATTAAAAGAACAATTAATAAAAAAGCATCTTCCAAATGGAAACATTTTTGTTATTCATTATAATGAATATATTTAGAAACAAAGACAAATCATAAATAAGTAGGTGATGTCAGCAGGGATGGCAGTGTAAAAAAATCTCTGAAAATCCATTTCTCCAAAACTATATGAGAACATTAGCAAAAACTGTTAAAAGTAACTTATTCAGAACTCCAGAATATAATAAAAAATTTGCAACAATCTCAGGTGCATTTATTCAAGAAACACAGCTAAATCTAGCTAAGAGTGAGCTGTGTTTTGACTTGCCCTGTTTCCAACATTCTGCCCCATCTCCATAGCTCCACAGTACTGAGAAAACCAATAATCTAGCAGCCACTGAGTGGCCCAAACCCGACTCAGGGGTCCCCAAACCCCATGACCAGAGAACTGTGACCACCTGACAAGATTTGACCTGATGCAGAGGTCATTCACCGAAAACAGTGTTATCCCTGGGATGTTTGTAAAAAACAATTGCTTTAATGTCATTGCTGCCACAGGTGGTCATAAAGCTGGGGTAACAAGCTGAACAAAAATCTTTTTTAAAAAGTTAGAAAATCAGATGACAGAAAGGGGCTTTGAAAAGCTCTAACACATTCCTGGGAGCCTAGAAGGCCATCTGCCCAGGCAGGGCTGCCTGCATGCCCCAGAAAGCCTAAGAGGCCATCATCTCTCATGGCTGAGCTGGAGGCTCTATAAAAAACCAGAAGTGAAGGGAAAGGCAAAGCTGTGACCTGCCTGCTACAGCACTGCAAGTGTTAAGAGAACACTAGCTATTTTACAAGATAAACCTTGAACATGGGAACTTCAAGAATATTTCTCTCGCACAGAGTCCATTACCAGATGTGGACTCTGGTAAGCAGAGTGGACTCTGTTCCACAGTCATTCAGGAACCTAAGCTAAGGAATGCTCTGCCGTTTCAACAGGCAGCTTTTAAGGTTATCCTAGTCATGCACCATTGTGGGCCCAGTCGTGCAGGGAGAAGAGCAGGTGGCTACAAGAGGTAAAGGCCAAGGCCAACCCTCAGGACGTGACCCCACCTACCTGGACAGGAAAAGGAGTCCAACTGTATTTCCAAGAGGAAAGGAAAATGGACTGGAAATGTAGCTTTCCAGTCTTTACCCCTTTGGGAAAACAAAACCTCCCATTAAGTCTCACACAATAAAGTAAATGTGCCAAGTATACCGAGTTCGCTTGATTATTAGGTGTAGCTGAGCTATTAAAGGCAGCCTCACCTTGCAATATGAGTAACATAGCTACAGTTGATAAAAGGAGAAAATGTTTTTCCTCTTTCTCATGACTTAAAATGCCATTTTAAGAAAACGCTGTTTATAAATGGAAAAAATTAAATCAGCAACTCTAAAATGTAACTATGTCCTTTCTAGAGTTTTCGTGCTGCATAGAATAATACATATGTTGAGCTTACAAAAAAATAATAATATGCTGAGCTTCCTATAAAAATATTATTCATTTATTCAACAAAGTGAGAGATGTAAGGCAGAAAGAACTTTGGATGTTAGTTGATAAACCTCCCATGACTTTACAGATGATGAAAATGTATTTCTCTCGTGGCTAGGTCATACAATTAGGAACTGACCAAAGCAGACTACATTTTAGGTTTCCTGATTCCCAAAAACAGTTTTCTTGACCATTTGAGGCTTCCATATCATTACCTCTCAGTACCCCTTTTCCATCCTAACTTGAAAGCTAGGTCATGCAAATATCTTTTTTTTTTTTTCTGGGAAGCCTACTTCAACTCATCTAGGCAAATGGTCTGGTGTCAACCCCATCCCCCCACATGTCTTTTCACTCTTACAGTATCAACACAAAACAGAGAATTACTACTGTCAATGTGTATACTGCCAAAAATACAGAGATCATGAGTCCTAAGGGGAGCAATTTGGCTTTGCTCTCTTTTATATCCTAAGCACCACATAGTGCCTGAAATATAGTAAGTGGTAAGTAAATGTTTGCTGAATTAATAAAATTGCAAATGCAGAATAGCAATAAAATTTCCAATAACATCATCTAATTATTTAGATACCAATATAGACATGAATGACAGCACTCATTTGATAGATCGATTGTGAAAGGATTATATTTTTTAAACAAACATATTATACAGTAAAATCATTGTTTTAAATATCAAAAGTTAAATGTAATTTAGAAATGAATTAATTAAATTATTTATTATTCAAAGAAAAATTGGTATATTTTTCCTTTTAAAATGAAAATTAAACTGCCAAAATACCAAATCATCAACAATGTAAATAAAAATACCTGCTTTTTCTGAAGTCCTAAGAAATACCATGTCCGATGGAATTCTTTGATTCTGTAGAGAGTAATATAAAATGTTAATTACCTATATGCAGTTTATAAATTAACACAACTCCATTCCAAAATAGAAATAGTAAAGTAATGAAAAAGATTAAATTAAAATTTATGTTGAAGCAATTCACATTTATAATTTGTATTTAAAAAGTGAATATTTTGATTCATATTTTAGTTGGACTTCTAAGATTTTCCCCCATTAATGTACCATGTAAATGGTATTAGTGATGGCTTGAAAACTGCTCCATTTCTGAGAAATGTTAAATATTGCCATGTCTGTGGTCTCTGTTGTACCTTAACTCATAATACAGAAGTTATTACCTTATAAAAAAAATTATATCTTCCCTATTAGAGTAAATGACCCAAGAAAGTGGGGACAACATTCTTACAATGCCTCATACAAAACAGAGCATATCATAAATAAAATACTAAATAAATTTTAAATGAATGAATAAATGTAAAACTGAATAACCAAAAATAAATTCCACAAATTTGAAGAGGTGTTCTTTTATAAAGCAGAAAAGGAAAAATAACTCAAATGTACTGTATGGCACATAAGAACTTTTATAAGTTACTAGTCATACATTTATTTAATCATTATTACTAATAACTCGATCAAGCTAAAGAAAAAATAATTTTAATAATACTTCTCATAATTTCATGAATTATTTATATTTTTTGAGACCTCATAAAGATTTTCCTACATATGATATAAGAAATGGATTATTTGTCAGTCAGCAGGCAACAAAAACAAATATAAGTTGAAAAATATGTTGTAGGATAGAGCTACTTCTTTCTAACATGAAGAAAGAAGGGCAATTATTAAGATCTAAAGAGCTCCTAGGACCTAGGACAAGGAAGAAATCACAATGGAAATTAGAAAATATTTTTAATTGAAGAGTAATAAAATCTCAACACATCAAAACATGTGGAACACAGCCAAAGTCAGGAAAGTGTGAAGAGGAAAATGTATACAAGTAAATGCACACAATCAAACAGGGAGGTTAAAAACACAGGGTCAAAGAGTAAAAAATCCATTTGAAAGCAGAAAAAAAAACCAGCCAATGAGCCACAGAGAAAGTACAAGGATGTAAACAAATATAAGAATAAAAATGAATGACACAGAAAACAAATATATGTATATATACCTACATATATATATTCATATATGATAGATCCTCCCTTCCCCCAACTGGTGGGCGAGTATGACTTAACCTGCAGCCCAGAAATACCTGAGTGACTAACCACGTACCTTATATGGACTATACATTGAATCACCAATCAACACCTGCCAAATACCCTAAGCCCTTGTCCCTAAGTACCAGAGTGCCTAACTATGTACCTTATATGGACCTTACGTTAAGCCACCAATCAGCGCGCGCCGAGTACACTAAGCCCCCATTCCTTCCCATTCCTCCCCTCAAAAGGTGTGCTCAGCTCTGCATGGGTTGCTATTCTCCCATTGCAAGACAGCCTGGCAGGTCTTTCCCCTAATAAAGCCTGTAATCCTGGTTTCTGGCTCCTGATTGGTCTTCCAATATATGTCAGTAATAAACAGCAAGAAAATAAGTATTTTTCAAATATTCCCATTTCAGTAATAAAAAAAAACTAATAAAAATAAACTAATAAAAGATTGGCGAGTTCTATAAAAACCTATTAAGTATTACTGAAATTAAATAAAACCTAAAAAATACAATGTATCAGGTTACAAAACTAGAATGTATAGTATTGCAAAGATGTCAAGTGTTCATAAATTGACCTATATATTCAACACAAACCCAACCAACAACATCTTGCCATGGTTTTAGGTGGGAATTAACAAGGTATTGCTAATATTTACAGGAAATGCAAAAGAACAACCACGACAAATGTAAGAAACACAGAGAGTTGAGTTTACAACACAGCAAAACGAAAATATTAAAGTAGAATCATGAGGGCAAGGTAGCATTTAACAGAGAGAGATAATTACACCAATGTAAAGTGCAGGCTCCAGAAGGAATCCCAAACATGGAAAGACATCAGATTTAGGAGGAAGATAAAACTGCAGACCTATTAGGACATGATGGTCTTTTCAAGAAATAGTGCTGAAAAAATTAGATACCCATGGGGAGTGGGGAGAATACCTGATCTCTACTTCAATTAAAACACAAATCAATTCCAGATGAATTATATTTCTCAATGTCAAAGTCCTCCTAGACCAGCGGTTCTCAGCCTGTGGGTCGCGACCCCTTTGGAGGTCGAACGACCCTTTGACAGGGGTCGCCTAAGACCATCGGAAAACACATATATAATTACATATTATTTTTGTGATTAATCACTATGCTTTAATTATGTTCAATTTGTAACAATGAAAATACATCCTGCATATCAGATATTTACATTACGATTCATAACAGTAGCAAAATTACAGTTCTGAAGTAGCAACGAAAATAATTTTATGGTTGGGGGTCACCACAACATGAGGAACTGTAATAAAGGGTCATGGCATTAGGAAGGTTGAGAACCACTGTCCTAAACAATAATATAGAAGGATATTTTCACAATGCTTTGGAAGGGAAGAAGACTCCTTCCCCCTCACCATTTTTTTTTTTTTTTTTACAAAACCACACATCTATAAATGCAAAGATTAATGAAGTAGACTTCATTAAAATTAAGAATTTTTTTTTTCAACAAAGCACACCAGAAAGGAAAGGATATTTGCAACATAAAGGACTCACATTCAGAATACATAAAGACCACAAAGGGATGAGAAAAGAAGGGCTAACTCAGAAGGAAAATGGCTGATTGGTTGATCTCTTTCTCCCTAACCAAGAAACTCATATGCATATATGCATAACCAAAGGACACGACAGTGGGTGGTAAAGGCTGGAGATATATGTAATACTTTCAACAATAAAGATTTATAAAAAATATATATATATATGGCAAAAGATGTTAACAGGCTCTTTCCAAATAAGAAAGACATCCAAAATCATACAAGAAAGTGTCTAACTTTATTAGTCTTCAAAGAAATGCACATTAAAACCACAACTGCTAGATACATATTGGAAATGCTAAATTAAAAAGACTGATGATGCCAAGTGTTGGCAAACATGTAGAGCAATGTGAAGTCTTACACATTGCTGATACCAGTATAATTTGAAATGTCACTTTGCAAACCATTTGCAGTACCTACTAAAGTGGAACACACACATACCCCCACATCCAACAATTCCACTCAGGCACAAATGCAGCAGCACAGGTGAGCCCAGGCATGGCACCACAGAAACAAAAGTCCCGATAGGCAAAACTTAAAAGCAACTGAAATAGCCATCAACAGCAGAATGGTCAAAAGGCACACTATGTAACAACAAAGCAAATGAATTACAGCTACACACAGCAAAATGGAAGAATCTCATAATTGTACTGGGCCCCCCCAAAAAAAGCACCCACCCAATCACACCCCAATACCCTTGAATTTTTTAGGCACCCTTGTCAAAAATCAATTAACCATAAACTTACAGCTTTATTTCTGGACTCTCAACTCTGAATTTATGCCAGACCCTCACTGTCTTGATTACCATAACTTTGTATAAGGTTTTGAAATGGAAAAGTGTGGTTACTCCAATTTTGTTCAATTTTTAAAAATTATACTGGCTATTCTGGGAACTTTACATTTCCATATAAATTTAAAAATCAGCTTGTCTATTTCTGCAAAGAAGTCAGCTGGAAAGTTGAAAGGGATAGCCCTGAACCTGTAAGTCAACTTAAGGAGTGTTGCCATTTTACAATATTAATACTTCTAATCCACAAACATGGGATGTCTTTCCATGTACTGAGATCTATTAATATGCTTCCACAATTTTTTATAGCTTTCAAATATGTTTTGTACTTCTTTTGTTTATTCTTGAAAAATAATTTTATTTATAAGTATTTTATTCTTTTTGATGCTACTGTAAATGAAATTCTTTATTTAACTGCATTTCCAAACCATTACTTTTTATTCCCTTATCATGTTTCATTTTCTATGAGGCACTCATAAATAAACTTGATAACTCCAAATGCTTATTAGATACTTTTTATCTTTCCCACCCCTCAAGACTATGAACATCATGACAACAGGACCTCTGCCTCCTTAACGTGATGCAGGGTGATCCGATGGACAACAGTTTCTCAGATTATCACCAGTCGGGATGTCAGGACTGTTTCAGATTTTTGGCTATTATGAATAATGATAAACATTCATGCATAGGCTTTTGTGCCAACTTAAATTAACATCCATGCATAGGCTTTTGTGCCAACTTAAATTAACATTTCTCTGTGATAAAGGTTCAACAGTTCAATTGCTGGGTCACATAATATTTGCACATTTAGCTTTTTAAGAGACTAATGATTTTCCAGAATAACTATAACATCTGATATTCCCATAAGAAATATACAAGTAATCCACTTTTCACATCATTGTAGTATTTGGTGCTGGCACCATTTTTCATTGTAGCCATTCTGCTACATGTATAGTGATAGTTCATTGCTTTAATTTGCAGTCCTAGGTGATCAATGATACAGAATATTTTCTCATGTACTTATTTTCTACCTGTATATCTTCTTTGGTGAATTTCTCTTTATATTTTTGTCCTTTTTTTAATTTGATTTTTTTTTTTTACCTGTTGGCTTTCAACAGCTTTTATATAGTCTAGGAACAAATCCTTGTCAGAAGTGGTTTACAAATATTTTCTCCTAAGTTCGTAGGTTGTTTTTTCATCATATTGACATGTGTTTTTCACTAAGCACAGTTTTTAATTTTAATGAGATGCAATTTATCAATGTTTTATCTTTGCTGCATTATGCTTTTGATGTCCAGTCTAAGAGCTACTTTACTGCCCTGGATTCTGAATATCTTTCCTATGTTTTTCTAAATTTTTACAGTTCTAGTTTACGTTAAAATCCATGATCCAGTCTGATTTAATATTGGTATGAAGTGTGACATTTAGAGTAAGGTTCTTTTTTACCCACAGATGCCCAAACAGTTCTAGCCTCATTCTCCGGGAGGCTGGCTTTTCTTCACTTTCTCTGCTTTGCACTCTGTCAAACACCCTTGAGCATATCTGGGTGAGTCTATTTCTGGGTTCTAATGTTTCGTTGATCTCGGTTCTCTCCTTCTTGCACACCATGCTATTAATGTGTCTAGGCAGGATGCCTTAACCTTGGGAAGAGTGATTCTTCTCCCTTTACTCTCCTGGCCAAGACTATTTTAGCCACTTTAGGGCCTGGGCTTTGCCAAATTAGTTTCAGAATAAGCTTATTTTGTTTAAAAAACAAATAAACAAAACCTTACTAAGATTTTGATAAGAAGTGTATTAAACTTACAGATCAATTTTGGGGAAACTGGGGAATGTTCCAGTCCAAGACTATAATGTATCTCTTTACTCAGACCTTTGATCACTTTCCTGAACACACGTTATCTATCTCTGGCATAGCTAAGATTGTGTTTTCACAGCAGTGACTAAGAGCACTGAACTTTTAGTTTCAGTTTCCACATGTTCATTGTCAGTATATAAAAATGGCACTGGCATTGGAATGTGTATCTTATAATTTGCCACCTTGCTGAACTCTTTAGCTCTGAGAGATTTTTTATAGATCGCATGGGATTTTCTACATACACAATCATGTCATTGGTAAATAGGGGCATTTTTACTTCTTCCTTTCCAATTTGAATTCCTTCTGTTTCCTTTACTTGCCTTATTCGGTGGCTAGAAATGCGAGCTGAGTAAGTGTGGTAGAGCAAACACCTGCCCTGTGTCCAGTCTCAGAAGAAAGGCATCCAACATTCACTGAGGGTGATGCGAGCTATAGGCTTTTACAGATGATTTTTACAAGAATAAAGTGATCCCCTCCATTCCTATCATGGATGGTACTGAAAAGAGAGGATTCACAGATTCTAGCCCAGTTTTCAACCCTACAACACAAGGCAGTCTTAAAATCGAAAGGAAAACTGAAGGCGATGGGACCAGGTCTCACAGCCAGGAGTCCATGCAGCCAGCACCCTCAAGCCCTCTATCATCTGCTTCCTGGCAGCAGGCTATGAGCTGCCCTGTAGAGAGGCCCATCTGGCCAGAAATGGGAAAGGCCTCGAACCAAAGTCCCTGGAACTGAGGTCCTAAGTCCAACACAGCACCAAGTTCTGCCAACAGGCCCAATAGGACCTGAGGTGACAGCCACCTGATGGATCCTTGACCACAGCCTTGAGAGAGACCAGAACCAAGAGACCTAGCTAAGCTGCACCCAGATTTCTGACCACAAAAATGTGAGGCAATGTTCATGTTTTAAAGAACTGCATCAAAATTTATATGACTACCATCTGTCTTCTAGAAATGTGCAAAGATATAATGTACAAGAATGTTCACTGTAGCACTTTACAATAGAAACCACCTGAAAATCTAAAAATGGATAAAAAATTAGTGACTTATAGTATCCATATAAATGAATACTATGTAAATGAGTTGCAAATCAGTCTGTTTAATTTCATCTAGTTTTGTCATATCAAACACACCCCAATCATTCTTGGTACAGATTAATGTAGCAGTGTCTTGAGGAAGATGACTTTCTTATACTAAGTATCTTGCACAGATGGCTCGGGCTGCTATGCTCCTATGTGGCCTGCACACCAACTGGCACTAAGAGCTCACACTACTCTGTAAGAGGTTTTTTAAAAACTTATTTAATATATTTTTAAAAGTTGTTCTTGAACCTTGACAAAAAAATATAAAAAAAAAAGACTATCCGTTGAGTCACTGTTCCTCAGGAAAGACTGTGCATGAGAACAGCTACCGCCAGGCGGTCAGCTCACTCGGTTATACCCCAGGCCACCAGCAGCCCAGTGATTTCCACCTCTGACCAATGTGGGGTTTTTTTTAATGGCCTCTTCCTATATGGTCCTAAACTTTTTCTTTGTAATCCTCTTTAGCTTCCATTTACCTTCCCTTCTTTAAGTTTTATTAACCATAAAAATTCTTATTAGCCATAAGAATTAATACCCAATAATTATGTGTAATATATCTATCTGTAATAGAAAGTTCTAGAAGCTGAAATTCGTTGGTCACATGAAATAATACTGATAATGCAGCATTAAGCAGTTAACATGTCTTATTTTAGACAAAATATGACGTCATCTATGCACACTAAAATGTACTTTAACAAAACTGACTATACAAAAAAATCTAGATGTTTCTTCACATACAGTAAATCTTACACAATGATGTTAAGACTGAAAATAAATGTCTCAACTTCCTTTATATTCAAAAGTTACTTGTAATCAAGCTAAATGTTAATAAGTGGCATAGACATGTCTGAAATATATTGAAAATGCATCAACCTTTTCCACTATGATGAGGTCTCCAACTTGTATGTCTGAACTCTGAACTTGCACTTTACCTTGAAAAGAAGAAGAAGTATAATCAACTCAAGGAAACAACAGCACACCAGAGTTAAACTTTCAATTAATAAATAATACTTTAGAAATAACTTTTTGGGGAAAAACTTTATATATGTATCTCTACTTATACTTTCAAAATAAATAGTTCAGATAACACAGTCACTAAAAATTAACTTCACTTAGTTAACTCCCAAATACAATTTAACCACCCCCAATAAAAACCGTGTGGGAATGTGAAAGAGGATTCCATGTGGAAGGTTCTTCCCCAATCTACCATTATTTCAGGTGTGAGTCAAGATAGGATGATCAGAAATATCACTAAATAAAATAATGTGGTGACAGAAACTGAGTCAGATGGAGATGTACAGTCCTTACACTACCCTGGGAATGGCATTGACTAGCACATGACTAACAGAAAAGAAGGAACAGAGAAGATCAGAGAGAATATCACCCTCCACCAGAAGCTTTTACAGACACAGGTCAGGACCACAGCTTTATTATAAAAAGTGGTTCTTCTCCATGCTATACTGTGCAAATTCTTAAAATATCTACATGATAGCTAGTGTGTGCTAATCATGTGTAACAGTAAATATATAACATCTACATCACAATGTTCATATCACATAGAGTAGATAAAACATTATAGAGGCAATTTAAAACACCAAGTTCTTTCACTTCCTGTGTCTCTGGGCCCAGCCTCCATCCCTTCCTCCATCTCTGTTTCTCACTCCCCTCCCTAGCTTGGCAGTCTCCTTCACCCTGTCTGTCTCCCTTTTAGGACCAGAAACAACTTTTACTGTTTTAATATGGGGAAAGGTCCTTTTCTTTTACATTGTTTATTCTGAAAGCTAATAGAACAGAGGAAAGTTCATATTGCATTATCAAAACCTAATATTACTGACCATCCCCCTGACTTTTAGACCACATCCAACTTATTATAAAACCTTATTTCCTAAATACCTCTTCAAGCAGCTGAGTTTCAATAACGCTAAACTAGTTCCTAACAATTTGTCTGGAGGACATCAATAAGCTTTGTAAATGTTGCTATGTTTTTCATGTTCTTCAATTATATAACAGACACATAAGGCTGGAGCTATTTTTCGGGGGTGGAGCTTATTTGTGTTCATACCATAAAATAGCAATGTTCTTTAGAATTACATGGGCAACAATCTTAAGATGTCTCTACAAGTGAAAAGTATATGTCTACTATTAGCCAAAAAGTAGCCAGAAAAGAATGTCTATTTCAATTATTTTTCCCTTGGTCACTTCAAGCTGTATGTACACCCACTGTTCTATTTTTATAGCTAAGCCCCAGGCAGTGAATATCCCTCATTGACCTCAGCAGAGCCCTGAACCAGGACCTATATTTCACTTTTCTCTTCACTCCTACTATGCACCTTCTTCTCCTTCCTTCTGTTTTTCACACTCTCTGTAACAGACACAAAGAGAAGAGAGATGAATAGCTGCAAGCATAATATGCAATAAATGCAGGAAATAATTTTTAAATATTTTAAAATATAGAAAACATATCCTTTTTTGACTTCTTAATCAAGATTTTACATTCCTGAGAAAGTTATTATTCCTTCACATGATAATATAAACTATTTAAAAGAGATCTATACTCTGAAAAAAATACAAAACATTGCTGAGAAATATTTAAAAGACCTAAATAAAGGGAGAAATATATCTCATTCATGGGTCAGGAGACTTAATATTATTAAGACATCAACTCTCCCCCAATTTATCTATAGATTCAATGTAATACCAATTGAAATCCCAGCAGGCTTTTTCATGAAAATGGATTCCAAGTCACATGAAAATCCAAAGAACCTAGACTAGCCAAAACAACTGTGGAATTAGAAAACAATGTTGGAGGGCAAACAATCTCTGATTTCAAGAATTATTATAAAGCAATAATAATCAAAAGAGCATGGAATTAGCATAAAGATAGACAAATATATCAATGGAGTGAAAGGCAAAAAAACCCACACTTGAAGGACAACTTATTTTTGACAAAAGTGCATGGCAATGTAGTGGGAAAGAATTACTACTTCCCCAAATGGTGCTAGAAACAACGGGACATCCACATGCAAGAAAAGTACTCAGACCTGTACATTGCACCGACATAAAATTTACACAACATGGATATATATATATATATATATACTAGGGGCCCGGTGCACGAAATTCGTGCACTGGGTGTGTGTGTGTGGGGGGGGGGGGAGAGTGTCCCTCAGCCCAGCCTGCCCCCTCTCACAAACTGGGAGCCCTCAGGCATTGACCCCCATCACCGTCCGATCGCCTGCCTGGGCAGGGGACCCCCATCTCCCTCTGATCGCTTGCTCCACCCCCTGCCCAAGCCTGACGCCTCTGACCCAGGCTTCAGGCCTGGGCAAGGGGACCATCATATCCCCCCAATCCCCGGCTCCGCCCCCCACCCAGGCCTGATGCCTCAGCCAGAGGAGTTGACCCTCATCACCCTCCGATCACCAATCACCGGATCGGCCCCTTGACCAGACCTGAGGCCTCCGGCAGAGGTGTCAGGCCTGGGCAGGGGACCCCCAGCTCCCCGCGGTTGCAGGCTCCTCCCCTGCCCAGGCCTAACGCCTCTGGCCTAGGCGTCCGGCCCAGGCAGCGGGGACCTGCAGTGGCAGCGGGGGGCGCCGCGATTGTGGGCTTCGCTTTAGGCCCAGGCAAGGGACCCCTAGCTCCTGGGACTGCCAGCTTCGACCGTGCCCAGCTCCCATCGCTGGCTCCACCCCTACTTCCTGCTATCACTGGCCAGGGCAGCAAAGGCGCCTGATTCTCCGATCATGGCTGGGGGGCTTCTTCCTGCTTTCCCTTTCGCCTCCCTGCATTGTGCCTACATATGCAAATTAGCCGCCATCTTGTTGGCAGTTAACTGCCAATCTTAGTTGGCAGTTAATTTGCATATAGCCCTGATTAGCCAATGAAAAAGGTATCGCCGTACGCCAATTTCCATTTTTCTCTTTTATTAGTGTAGATATATATATATATATATGTATATATATATATATATATATATTAATTTATTTATTTATAATGTAAAGCCTAAAACTGAAAAAGAAAAAAAAAAATAAGAAGAAGCAACACAGGAGAAACAACAGAAAATCTTTGAGTTGGGTAAACAGTTATTAGGATACCACAAGCCTTTGTTTTAAAAAAAAGATATACTGGACTTAATCGACTAGAACTGTGGTTGGCAAACTGTGGCTCGCGAGCCACATGCAGCTCTTTGGCCCCTTGAGTGTGGCTCTTCCACAAAATACCACGTGTGGGCGCGCGTACAGTGCAATTGAAACTTCGTGGCCCATGCACAGAAGTCGGTTTTCGGGCTGGGCAAGTCTATTTTGAAGAAGTACTGGCTCTGTTGACTAATGAGTTTGCTGACCACTGGACTAGAATATCAAAGGGGCAAGAAAGTGCTAAGGTATAAGATCAGTGGACTGGTGTCTGAAAGAGCTGAGTCAGGTACAAAAAGAATAAGCTGTAAAGACAGGAAGGGCCCCCGCCTCCAGGTCAAGTGGCCTCAAGGCTATGGAGAAGCACAGCCACTGCAGAGGAAATAAGACTCTCAGAGGTGAGCCATTCTCAGTAAGGAGTTTGGGGATGAAAGCTGTGGATGAGGAAGGAACCTGAATCCTGAGGCGCAGTGAGAAGGGCAAGGGGCAGAGTGAGGATGCTCACAGTAAATACAATGCACAAGATGAACATCTGAGGCTCCACAAATTCAGTGACGAGTACACAGACCAAGTCACATGATGCTAGTCCTGGGACACACAGGCCCAGACTGCGCTCAGGCTGAGACCCACCCTGCTGAAGCTGGGCAGCTGCACAGGCTTCTGCTTAACGTCACTCAGGGCCAGGCCCTCTTCCCCAGGATGTGCTGGGGATAAAAGTGGGAATGAAATGGGCAAAGTCGTATCCTCATGGAGGAGAGAAAGAGAATGAGAGTGAGGGTGAGAGAGAAAGAGAGAAAGAGAGAGAGAGAGAGAGAGAGAGAGAGAGAGAGAGAGAGAGAAAGAAAGGTGGATGTGAAAGACATATTGATTGTCTTTCATGCACCCCAACAGGGGCCAGGGATCGAACCTGCAACCCAGGTCCATGCCCTTGACAAGGAATCAAACCTGAGACCCTTTAGCCCAAGGGTTGCTGCTCTAACCTCTGAACCACTGACAAGGACAATTAAAGAGGTTTTTAAAAACATTCTTTAACAATAACAAAAAAATTTAAATGCTCAAATTCAACAGAACCAATTCTTTCTCCTGTTCTATTGTAAACAAAGAATTAGCTTTAGGAAGAACACTGAAATCATAATATATTACAGTATGGTAAGAAACATTTAAAGATAAAACACTGTTATTCACTGGATCAGCTGTGCTAGCCAACCACTTCCCCTCTAGTCTCACTTGCTAAAACAGTCCACACAACCTGTGTAATGACCAGCAGAGTCCAGAAGCTACCTGCAGAGGCTACCCACACAGACTCTTTTACCTACCAATGTGCAGAACTAAAGCGATATGCAGAACTAAACACTGAAATAAGTACCAATAGCAATCCACTGCATTCACCAGATAAATATTTGGTAGAAAAGTATACAATTTGAAAAATTTAATAAGTACCTCAACATTAACTATTTTATCAACTAACAGATACAAATGAACATTAGATGGTATTAGACGATAAAGACACCCCTCAAAGTCTTGGTCAAGCCCACCACTATCTGCCTAAGGGAAGTTTGTAATCTCTGTTTTCTGCAGCTAGACAGGCCTCTTAAATATCTACCAAAGGTCAGGACCGTTAATATAAATGGCTCTAGGACTAAAATCAGAAGATATACAATGCAGCGGTCTCCCTCTCTCAGGGCCTACAAATGCACACTTCCACCAATGTCCTACGTGAGTCTGTGTGGTTACGCCAGCATCAAGAGGGATACGAGCCAGCCTTAGTTTGAAATTGTCCGTAGTCCCTGTTTCCTCTATGTTCAATAATCTATACGGTGATGGCTTCCTTCTCAATTACTCCTGAGTGTGGAGATTGGTATGAGCCCAGGTGGGAGAAGAGAAAATCAATAGATGGAGACAGCAGGACTGCGTCAGGCTCCTGCTAAGGGTTCCATGTCATTGGTCCAATACAGGAGCAGGAAGAAATTGTCTCAGTAATCTTATAGTTATAGTGCCTTAGGTTTCTCAGAGAAAATAAGAAAAAAAATGAAAGATAAAAATAACCAGTGAAGGAAGGAGGTAAGGAGGGAGGAGAGGTTTCCCAAGCTACTAAAATGTTCCATGAAGGAACATTTCTTAAAACTGGCATGGAGATCTGGATGAATCAGTAAAGCAGAACAGAAAACAGAGGAAAGGGCCTGAACAAATCTACGTATTTCTCAAAGGTCTGAGAAAAGAACTTAATAACTGCTTTTAAAACAACTAACTGACCATTTGGGAAAAAGAAAAGTTAGATCCCGTCCCAATGTAATACATACTTTAAATGTAAAATTGCAACACTGTTAGAAAATAAAAATATCTACACTATATTGGGGTTAAAAGAACTACCTAAGGTTAAAGTAAAAAAACAAAACACATAAACAATCAAAAAGGTTTGCATCCATAAAAATTATAAATTTATCTACATTTAAAAAAAGATTTTAAAATTTAGTCAAACAAGATAAATATATCTGCCATGTCATAAACTTCTCTTATAAATAAATTATAACAAGGCAAAAAAGTGGAAATAGGAAAAAAGATGAATAAACTTGTATAAAAGATTAAAAACGAACAATGAAATGCTCAAAGGTAAGTAGCAAGCAAAATGAGAACCTTTTTCACCAATCAAACTGGTGAGTTAAAGAGCGTTCTATTTTAAGTGGGCCAGGACACCAGGTGAGGAGTGCACGGGCCGGCTGACCACACATGGGCATGTCGGTGCACAGACTGTTGCAGTCTCACCGGCAACTCTCTGACAACATCTATCAGGATGAAAACTTTTCATAACTAACCTGGAAGTTCCTCATTTACTTAATATTGCACTTACTGAGTGCCTACATGTGCCAATTACTCTGCTCAGCCTTGAGGAAACAGCAGTTGTGCACATGGAGCTGAGAGACCATAGTATCATCAGAGCAACACCAGTCACAATACCAGATGCCACCAGGCGTACACACACACAGCCCTTACATGTGTGAAAAGAGGCTCTGTGTTAGCCAGCAAGTGAATTTAGTCATATTTCAGGTGTTCCAGACCCTCAACCCCAGACAATGTAATAAAAACCAATGTATGAGTATCATGAAGAAATTAATTCATAGATCCTCTCAGGATGACCTGGAAAAACGTACTGGCCATGAGACAGTGGGTATATACATCTACTCCTGCATACACGTACCTAGTCCTGAGTATACATATCCGGTCCTAAACAAATGAAACAGTAAATCTTAAGTGTGTGCTTGTGCCTGACATATATAGCAGGCAATAAATATCACTGTATAGTAAAAACACAATAATGTTTGCTAAATATTCTTGAAAAATACTGGAATGGATTCTTTTCAAATGCTGCTCAGACCACAGACAAGAAAGATGACTTAAGTCTACCTCACAAAAGGGAGGATATGAGATGAATATGTGAAAAGCTGAGCATGTACACCAAAGCACTGCTTTGACTACATAAAATAAAACATCCACAAATGACTTCCCAATATCCAGGGCTGTATTTCATCTGTGCTGTCACAAGAGTGGACGAACAAGAGACGACAGCACATCAATAACGTGCGAAGAGTCATCACTGCTTCTCTGCATACGGATCGCAGCAATCAACTCTGATTACTTCCAAGTGCATCAGCTGCTAAGCACTTTCTGATGGGGAAATTCAGCTGACACTTGAGTATACTATTAAAAAAAACTATCTTCAAATATGACTGTCACAAAAGGAAATCCTTCTTGCCAAGTAGAAAATATAGTATCTCATAAAATCAGTTACATTTATGATTTCCTCTGTGAAAGTGTGTATAATGCATAAACAATATATAAGAGGCACTAAAGAGAGATTTAAAAATCTCTTGATTTTTAAAGGGATAATTATAACTCACAAATGAAGTAAATTTTACTAAAAGATCACAAAATTTCACAGAGACATTTTATAAATGTTTTAACTATAAAAGAACAGAATAAGAGTTTTACAAGTAGCAACAACACAGTACTGATAGGGATCCAAGCCACGCAACCACAGAGGAAGAGAGAACAGTCCCTTTTTGTACTCCCTGTGAACAAGGCTTCTTTTGGAAGGAGACTGAAACACAAGAAACATGTAAATATGGACATGTCCTCCCACATTCTCTCTCACACACAATTTACATAAGGTTCAAAGACAGCAGACTTTCTTTTCTATTAAAAGAAAGACTTAAGATATACTGGGAAACAACCATCACAAAAAAACCATAGAACAGAGTAATTCCATTTCTGATAAATTCCATTCCTAAATATAATATTTCATATTAGCTTCAGGTATAACACTGGAAAATATACAGGTAGTGCTTGATATGACTGAACCCTGCTGAGATTTGGTGGCTGATTAAAATAAATACAAATACACAAAGACCTCCAAGTTTGTCCTGTCTACTAAAATACTGCATGAGCTCTTTAAGAAGCACAGTTCAGGACTTATTCGTGTTTGAATCCCATGAGGTTATCACAGTGCCTAAGACATAGTGAGTACTTAGTAAACATTTGTAGAATTGAATTGTGAACTAGCCAACTGGATAATTACCAAGGCATTCAATTTATACACCTCTCCCTGTAAGTAGGAAAAAATATTGCAATGATTCCAAGAATGTGAAAATAGAATGGCCACACAATTTATACTCCTCTTCATTAGGAACTTTGCAAAAACTGCCAACACCCAGGAGCACCTGTTTCATGCTCTCCTCCCTGCCTCTGCCTCTGCCTCTGCCTCTGCCTCTGACGCTATTAGGAGACAGTGAATAATAAACTCAGTCATAAACAAGGAGAAGGAAGGAAAAGAGCAGTGGCAGACATGGAAAATTCCCACACAAGAAAAGCAGCTTCTCGGGCAATAAGACAAAGGGGTAACTAAAGTATTCCAGTATTCACTGAGATCATCTATCAGTCAAAGTAGTCTCTGCTTCCAAACAAAGCACCTTTAAGACAGTAATAGACTTGAAATAGAAGTGGCTTTCCTTTAAAAAAACAAAAAGCAAACTATAGGATGTTTTCCCAGTGTAGTTCTACAAGAGTGTGTTTAAGAACTCCTAATACAAAAAGTTCAAATGTTGTAAATATGATACAACAAACCAGTCAATCACACACTCATCAATGCCATTCAAAGAACAGATAACTGTGATATATTAGAAATTAAGAAGCAGAGCGACAAACATTCTTGACAACAAAATAAATGTTAAATTATGCCCTATAAACATAACTGTATTTTTTCACATTCTAGACTTTACTTGTCAATCACTTGCATCAAAATAACCAACCACCAAGCAATGCACTGCAGTTGAAAGAACACTAGTCAGAATGGTCCGGGATTGGAGCCCTTCAGCATGTGCCTCAGGTTTCTCATCTGTAACCTGGAGGTAATACCAACCTCCCTTGGATGGTGGTTATGTAAATGCATATTATGAATGTTATCTGACACACACAAGAAAGCAAAAAATAGCAAAAATTATCATCAACTGCATGAAAAATGTCAATTTCATGGATCACCAGTATCGATGACCAATTTTTTAAAAGATGTATTTCCTAGAGTACTTAAAATAATTCTACTAAAAAAATGTTTTTAACGTATTTTTACTTCAAACATCTCAGAAGTGTGAAAGACATAATATTAGTATGTCTTCCTCAACATTATATTCTATTTTTAGGTGAAACTGATATAAAAAATCAGCCATTTTAACATGGATAGTTCAGTGGCCCTCAGTATATTCAGTATCCTACAACCAACTCCATCAGGTTCCAAACACTCATCACCACTGAAGGGACCTTCAAACCCCCTCCCCTACCTCCCAGGCATGACAAACACAATCTGCATGCTATCCCCATCACTTCACCTACTCTGTACATTTCTGTAAATGAAACCATACAGTGTGTGGCCTTTTGTGTCTAGCTTCTTTCATACAGCATGGTATTCTCAAGGTTCATCCATGTTCTATCATATCTCATTTTAATCAAATGTGCTGGTTTAATACATTCAGGTACATGAATACAGCAAAATTTTGTTTATCCACTCATCCACTGATGGACATGTAGGTTGTTAGCACCCTTTGGCAACTGTAAATGGTGCTGCAGTGAACATGGGCATGTGTGAATTTGCTTGCATTCCTATTTCCAATTCTAAGTTTATCTGAGAATGCCTTAATTTCTCCCTCATTTTTGAATAATTTTACTGAGTATAGAATTCTCCATGGGAAGTTTTTTCATTTACTATTTTAAAAATATCACCATGTTCCTCCTGCTGATTTTTCATCTTCTTACTGAGGACCCCTCCTCTCTTATGTGACAAGTGGCTGCTCTCAGTGTCCTCTTGTTCATTGGGTTTCAACATAGTCTAAGTACAACGTATCCGTGTGGCTCTCCATGCATTTGCCTTTCCAGGGTTTCATTAAACTTTCTGAATCTGTAGATTCATGTCCTTTATCAAGTTTGGGAAGTTAATGATCATTATTCCTTCAAATATTTTTCTACACTTTCTCTCTCCTCTGCTCCTAAGATCCCATTATGTGTATATTAGCACACTTGCTGCCATCCCATAAGTCTCCTAAGATTTATTTATTTTTCTAATTCTTCCTTCTGCCCCTCAGACTGGACATTCATAGGACCCAGGTTCAAGTTCATTGACAGTTTCTTCTGACTACTCTAATCTGCTACTGAAACTCACTTGTGATTTTTTTTTCTTTTAATTTATTGTACTTTTCAGCTCCAGAATTTTCCTTTCGCTTCTTTTTCAATCATTCTATACTTTAATTGACATTCTGTAATTGTTAATACTTCATTCTCCTAATCTTTTAGCAATTCATTTCCTTTAGCTCCTTGAGCATATTTAAGGCAATTGATTTAGTCCTTGTCTAGTAAATCCTTGTAAATAATTTTTCTTAATGTCTTCTGTGAACGGGCTACACTTTGTTTCTTGTCAAATGCTGTAGATGTATGTTTAGTGACTTTGCTAAACTCATTTTTGTAAAGTGTGTATTCTCTGTCATATGTGGTTTCTAAAAGAGATTTCCTTGCATATAAGAAAAGGGAGGGAGGGAGAGGGGTACACTGGGGGGGAAAAGAGAGAGAGGAAGAGATAAGAAGAGGGGGAAGGGGAAGAAGGAGGAAAGGAAGAGACAGAGTGAAACAGCGAGGGTGGGAGAGAGGGACAGAGTATCTGTGCAGATAGGCTCTGTGCTGAGGACTCCAGCACTTAGCCAGGCTGTTTATAACTCAGCCGTAGGCTGCACCTCTGCTAGCACTGAGCCTAGACATTGGCCAGAGGCAAAAGACCTTCTCAGGTCTTTTCTGAGCATGTGTCCAGTTCCAGCTTTGAAAGTGACTTTCAAATTTCCCCAGTAAACAAGGCACTTGTGAACGCCCTAATTATTCAAAGAAATTAGATATCATATGCAATCACATAATACTATTTTCAATAATAGAATTAAGACGTGTTTTCCTTCATTTATGTTCACTCTAAAATGATAATTACATTGGACAAATGATGACCTGGATTAAAGGTGTCTTGCTAACCTCTTACTGTGAGCTTGCTGTAAAGTTGTGAATTTACTTCCTTGTCTCGCTGAAAACGCCGAAATTCATCCATTGCTTCCCTCATGATAGTAACAGCCAAGACAAATCCCTACAAAACAAAAAAGGAAAATTATTTTTTACTATTTGGTTTTTCTTTCCCCTCAATTTATAGTTGACCCTTGAACAACACGAGTGTGACCTATGGGGTCCACTTATGCACAGATTTTTCTCAGTAAACACCTGCACTGTTTCTGATCTGTTGCCGGGATTGTAGATGTGGGTGGGAGAGGTAGAGGGAAAGGGCCTGAGGACCGCATGCATTGTTCTACGCCATTCTACAGGGGGGACTTGAGCAGTCATGCATTTTAGTATCTATTGAGGGTTCTGGAACAGATCCCTGGTGGATGCCAAGGGACAACTAAGCTTTGGGGGAGTCAAAAGTTATGGATTTTCGACTATGTGGAGACCTAACCTCTGTGTTGTTCAGTGGTCAACTGTATATTACTTCTAAAATATAAAATAAGTGAAAACAGAAAAAACTAACAATAAAATACTATAAAAGAAATATAATACATAGTAATAGATTTACAATTCATACTATCTCTAAGACAATTTTTAAAATTCACATCATAATATGTAGTAACCCAAAGAAAAAACCAATCTTCAATAAATCTATGAAATTAGACTTGGAACATTCAAGCATTCAAATAGCAAATTAACAAAGACTGACAGAAAACTCTTATAATTTCTGCATTTAAATATTTCTGATAGAATAAAAGCATTTCAGAAAACAAAACAATTCCCAGGTATGGCACGTATCATGATCAATTTCCTCACCTAGAGCAACACTGGGCAATGGCATTGGAGAGCATAGGTACAGTAGGTGCTTTCTCTCATTTTTTAGGTTAAAACCTGAATAGATTAATTTGATGCTAAGTAAAACTTTTATTTACTTATAACCTACTATGAACTGTTACACTACTAACATGTGGCTAATGTCAATCTTTTTTAAAGGCTACTTTCGTATTTTCTGACACACATTCCATGGATATTTAAGCCAATCTCCCATGATTAACTGGAGACCTCTTTCGTAGGCTTCATGGTACTAACAAATGTGCTCTAGCCTATTCTATAAACAACATACCAATGGATGAATTTCCACTGAAGGAACAATCATCTTTTATTCTAGTTTTTTTCTGTACAATCAACAAGCTAAATTAAGTGGGCCACTGGAACATGTTTCTGGTATTTCCTGAACTGCTCCCCTCTTTATGCAGTCGCCCTGAATGCTGGTGTGGGGCTCCAACCTCAGTCCTCGTGGCCCAATGCACCACTCACCCATGATCCATCACCGTCTGAATCTTCAAGGTATAGCCATCACCTATAAATAATGCCATTGACTCCTCTCCTGCACTCATCCATCACTGATCACCAAGCACAGGTCATACCTCCGAGACACATGGGCCTGGCTCCAACCCTCCTCTGGTTTCACCCATAGCATCAGTCTCCCGCCTCCAGCCTCATTTCTCTCCAAATCATCCTTCCCCACGTTACCTAAATGTCTTCCACAATATGAATTTGGGAAATGTGTGGCCAAATCCTCCTCTTGGATGGGTCCCAGCAATTCACTACCCCAAACCTTTGACAGTTCCCATTGTTCATGCTCCATTTACTAAAGTACAACCTTAAGAATGGATAGCTCTCAGGGACAACCAAGATGGCGGCATAGGTACACACGTGAACTTGCTGCCTCGCACAACCACATTAAAACTACAACTAAAAGACAAAATGAATATCATCCAGAACCACAGGAAGGCTGGCTGAGTGGAAATTCTACAACTAGAAGGAAAGAGAAAAGCGCATTGAGTCTGGTAGGAGGTGCAGAGTTGTGGAAGTGTGGAGGTACAAAGGCACGTGTGCGAAAGGGGCTGGCAGCTGGGTATGCAGTTGTCTTTTTCAATCGGGTGGGAGAAACAAGCTCAAACTGCTCTGAACTCCAGTTCCGGGTGAGAATTTGGGGACCCAGACTCATACGGAGAGAAACTGGACTGTCTGACATCGGGCCGGAAAGTGAAGGCGGCTTTCTCGAAGAGGTGCTTGCAGAGTTCATTGTTCCTGCATGGGGCCGTGGGACACAGATCCCGGGACCACTCCAAGGCAGAGCAGACTGGCAGCCACTGTGATTTGCTCTGCTCTGGTGATTCCCTGAGACCACACCCCACCCAATTTAAACCCCACTCAAGGTGTGCGCAGAGGCTTTTGCATACGCATGGCCTGGCCTTTTTCCACCTAAAAACCTGTCAAACTATAGGTGGGTCAGAGAACCTCAGAGCTTCCAAAAGAAGGCCTAAGGCTCATCAGCAGCCTGCATTACTTCACAGCTGCGCCTCATCTGGGCACCTCCAAACCCCAAACAAAGAGGAGGAATCTGCAGATCTCTCTGCAGCTCCTGCTGGGTGGCCTCAGGCAGTGGCTGACTTTGCACCTCCTTGGAGATCCAAGAGCCAGTCTACCCAGTGGTCAGAGTGAGACCATCCTGATTACAACTCTTCACATCCATAAGAGACACACTCGCCAAAGCCGGTTTGGCTCAGCGGATGGAGCGTCGGCCTGCGGACTGAAGGGTCCCAGGTTCGATTCCGGTCAGGGGCATGTACCTGGGTTGCGGGCACTTCCCCAGTGGGGGATGTGCAGGAGGCAGCTGATCGATGTTTCTCTCTCATCGATGTTTCTGGCTCTCTATCTCTCTCCCTTCCTCTCTGTAAAAAATCAATAAAATATATTAAAAAATAAAAAAAAAAAGAGACACACTCAGGGGGCAGACTCAGTGAGCGCCAAAGCCCCACTGAAGCAAGTCCTGCCCCATAAGGGTGTCTCCTGCACAGCAGCTCTTCCATTGTAGACACAGCTGGTCCTCACAGCCAATTGGCCTGGAGGTCAATTCCTCCCAGTGATACCAACAGCAATCAAGGCTTAACTACAACAAGACTGTGTACACAGCCCACAAAGGGGTGCACCAAGAGTATCCACCTCAGGTGATTGGGGAGACTGAGCCACTGGGCCCTATAGGACACCTACCACACAAGGTCACTCTATCAACACAGGGAAACAGTCAAAATGTGGAGACAAAGAAACAGATGACAAATGAAAGAAATGGAGGAAAGCAAACTACTGGATAGTTCAAAACCACGGTTATAAGATTACTCAAGAATCTTCTAGAAACCTCCGAAAAATATAGTGAGACCCTCAAGGATATGAAAAAGGACCAAATAGAAATTAAGCATACACTGACTGAAATAAAGAATAATATACAGAGATCCAACAGCAGACTAGAGGATCCCAAGAATCAAGTCAAAGATTTGAAATACAAAGAAGCAAAAAACACCCAACTGGAAAAGCAAAAGGACAACTTCAAGCGTACCAACATCCAAATTATAGGGGTGAAAAGAGAGAGCAAGATATTGAAAACCTATTTGAAGAAATAATGACAGAAAACTTCCCCTACCTGGTGAAAGAAATAGACTTACAAGTCCAGGAAGCACAGAGAACCCCAAACAAAAGGAATCCGAAGAGGACCACACCAAGACACATCATAATTAAAATGCCAAGAGCAAAACACAAAGAGAGAATCCTAAAAGCAGCAAGAGAAAAACAGTTAGTTACCTACAAGGGAGTACCCATACGATTGTCAGCTGATTTCTCAACAGAAACTTTGCAGGCCAGAAGGGAGTGGCAAGAAATATTCAAAGTGATGAACAGCAAGAACCTACAACCAAGATTACTCTACCCAGCAAAGCTATCATTCAGAATTGAAGGTCAGATAAAGAGCTTCACAGATAAGAAAAAACTAAAGGAGTTCATCATCGCCAAACCAGTATTATATGAAATGCTGAAGGATATTCTTTAAGCAGAGGAAGAAGAAGAAAAAGGTAAAGATACAAATTATGAACAACAAAGTGACAACAAATACATATCTATCAACAAGTGAATCTAAAAATCAAGTGAATAAAAATCTGATGAACAGAATAAACTGGTGAATAGAATAGAATCAGGGGCATAGAAAGGGAGTGGACTAACAATTCTCGGGGAGAAGAGGGTGTGGGAAGAGACTGGACAAAAATCGTAAACCTATGGACGAGGATATGGGGGGGGGGGGTAAGCATGGGGGGTGGGGTGGGAACCGGGTGGAGGGGAGCTATGGGGGGAAAAAGAGGAACAACTGTAATAATCTCAACAATAAAGATTTATTTTAAAAAAATGGACAGCTCTCTAGCCTCATCACCCTCTCCATGCTGCCTTCTCCTCCAACACCAGAGAACTGTCAGTAGTCTCCTAAAACACCTTCATGTATCCCAGCTGGTCTTTGCCAGGATATTTCCAGTGGTTGCAAAAAGCACTGTTTTGAGAAGTATTCTAATGGCGCTTTTGGAATCACTGAGGAGAGAGCCAAACAGTTGGGGACATGCCCCATCTGCACAGAGGGAGTTGGGCACAGTGTGCAGCATGAATTTGAATAGCCCCCACTGAAGGTAATGGCTGATGAGCAGAGTTTGACCTTCACCTAACAGTTTTGTTAAGATATAATTCACATGCCATAAAATTAACTTCTTTAAAGTATACAATTCACATTTTTAGTAATTCAGAGTTATGCCAACATCTAATTTTAGAATATTTTCATCACCTCCAAAAAAACCCAATAGCAATCACCACCATTCTCCCCTGCTCCCAGCCTGGCAACCACTAATCTACTTCCCATCTCTATGGATATGTCTCTTCTGGGTGATATGGTAACTGTATATTTAGCATTTTCTATGAAATGCCGAACTGGTTTCAAAAGTTGCACTACTTTTCATGCACTTATTGGCCACTTGCACATCTTCTTTAGAGAAACATTTATTCAGATCCTACATCCACTTTTTAACTAGTCATCTGTTTTTTCATTGTTAAGGTTTAAGAGTGTTTATATTATTCTGAATACAAAGACCTTGTCAGTCATGTAATTTACAAACAGGATGTTACAAATATTTTCTCCCATTAACTGTACTTTCTTGATGGTGTTCTTTGATGCATACAAGTTTTAATTCTGATATAGTCCAACTTACTTTTTTCATTTGGCACCTGGGCTTTAGTGCCCAAGAACACAAAGATTTAGCTCTATGTTTTCTTCTAGGAGTCTTATAGTTTTAGCTCTTTCATATAGATCTAGGATCCATTTCGAATTACTTTTTGTGTATGATATGAAGTAGGGGTCCAACTTTATACTTTTGCATGTAGCTGTCTAGCTATCTCAGCACCATTTGTTGCCAAGTGTCTGGAGGGTGGGACTGGGAGGGGTTGATTCTATTTCCTTTACATGCTCCGCCTATTCCTCCAATGCACAGACTTATGAGAAAGGGTGGACAAGGAAGACCTTCAAGTCAGACTGGAAATCAGAGTCCTCATGCAGGGCTATCACCTACACAGCCTGTCTGGCTGCCATTAGGTACTAATGAAGTACCAGGAGTATACTATACTGTATGTGGAAGATGCAGTTAAAAATCCATACTTTCTTCACCTAAAAATCTTTTCATGGGCAACTCTAGCCCACCTTATTAATTTTAATAGAAGCATTACAATATGCTTTGTTACTCTGATTACACTAGCTATGTCTAGAAGAATTGTTCTGAAAGATGAACAATATGAAAGGTAATCTTCATTCTGACTCAATAGTATCATGAAGTCACTTTATTTTCAGTTAACTTTTCTATTGTATGGGAAAATACAATAGAAAGAGTTCAGAGCAGAAACTAGTAAATAACACTGCCAGCAGTAATTGGAAAAGAAAGATTATTAATTAAATTACCAGTGTTTCAGAAACATCCCAATATCAGAGAGCAGAGGGAATGTCTGAAGTAACCGGTTCCCTGTAAAATTAGTGGACGCCAGACATAAGATTTCATAACCTCCAGCTATAAGGTGCTTTATGCTTCTCTGGTGGGTTCTTGCCTAGGAGAAATATGGAAATGCTCACTGATTCCTTTTATGTAAGCATACAGAAGCTTGGAGCAAGAAGAGAAAAGATGTACAACCTTTTGTACACATATAAGACCACATGCCACCCCAGGCCCCAGACACCAATTACAATACACAGGTAAAGAAAGAGCAAGAACTCAGGAGCTTAGCAAGAAATCCCCGTGAAGATACATCATTTGTACAAAAAAGTAAACAGTACTTTTTCAATGAGACTGAAATGTGCATCAGGAATAACGTACAAGTGGAATGATCACTACAGAAGTCTGTAACTGTGGAAAATTAGAAACAACTAAAAGCCTCCTTTCCCAGGAGGATGGACAAACACTTGTGATAGGCTTATATGTTGGCATACTTTTTGCAGTGGTTCTCAACCTTCTGGCCCTTTAAATACAGTTCCTCATGTTGTGACCCAACCATAAAATTATTTTCGTTGCTACTTCATAACTAATGTTGCTACTGTTATGAATCATAATGTAAATATCTGATATGCAGGATGGTCTTAGGCGACCCCTGTGAAAGGGTCGTTCGACCGCCAAAGGGGTCGCGACCCACAGGTTGAGAACCGCTGCTATAGAGGAAGAAAAATGAATGAGCTATATCTGTGTTGGTGTGGATCAATTTTCTAAACCAATGTTAAGCTAAAAAAGCATGTTACAAAAAGATACATAGAATAAGATAAACTATATATAAACTTATTAGAGCATGCTAAACAATATTGCATAATGTTTAATGATACAAATGTAAGTGCTAAAAGTAAAGAGATACATAGCAAGTATAATCTCAAGTTCAGAATAGAGGTTAATTTCAGTGGGAAGAAAGGTAGAGAAGAGGAGGAATAAAAACTTCCTCCTAATGGCTACTTGGCTTAAACATCAGCTTTTAAAACTGTGGTGTAAGTCTAAGTGTTCTTCTTCCTGGGCACATGCAGTGTATACATACACTAACAGCTCCCTGCTCACTCAGGATAAAATCTGAGCACCTGGAGGAGCTGACCTTACCGGGGGGGCCTCCTCCCCCTAGCCTGACCCCATCTCCTTTCCAACCACAGTCCCAGGTCCAGACCTCTAATAGTCCACAACCTCCCTCCCACAGGGACAAGCATCCTGTAGCCCCAAGACCTTTCACAACTGCTGTTTCCTCTGCCTGCATTCTCTTTTCCCTGTTCTGTGCATGGCCCACCTGCTCTTTCCTATCACCCCCTCAGAGGGGCATGCCTTGACCACCCTATTAAAATAATCTCATCATTCTCAGTCCCCTTATATTTTCTTCTTCATAGCTGTATGGCTACTACCTGGCATTATGTATTGATTTAAATTGTCGTTCTCCCCAGATCTAAGCTCTGTCAGGAAGCAGATAAGCAAGGTCTACAGTGCTGAGAGTAGTGCTGGACATAAACAAATTCACTATTGGCTGATCAAGGAATTGTGTATTTATACTATCCATGTTTTAACCCACTGTTTCCCATTTATTCTAAAATTAGAGGCCTGGTGCATGAATTCATGCACTGGTGGGGTTTGGCCGGCCTGCCCTAATGGGGGCCCATCAGGCTGGGATGGCCGGGGGGAAGAGTCCGCAGGAGGTTAGCCGGCTGGCTCTGCCCAGATCGGGATGTTGGGTGCTGATCAGGGCTCAGATCAGGCTGGTTGACTGCCACCGTGCGCGTCATAGCCACCGGTCGTTCCAGTCATTCTGATCATTCCTCTGTTTGGTCACTGGGCTTTTATATATATAGATATGTATCTTTAATGTTAGCTACACCATAACACAGTATTCCAACATACTCATGGCACACAGCAGAGTTGAAGAATCCATTGTTAGAATATGACTTTTTAAATGTTTTTTTTCATCAAAAATAATCACAGACATTCTTTAGACTTTGTGACTGATCATTATTTCTTTGGGATAAATCCCTCAAATAAAAACGCTGCATTCATCTTTAAGGCCTCTGGTGTTATTACCAAATTATACAGATCAATGTCTTCACTGTCAGCACTGACATTGCCTTCAATCTCACCAATTTAGTCAGTGGAAAAGATCTATCCTGTAATTTTGCATTTATGTTACCTATACAGTGACTTTCATTGCTCCCATCCACCTAGTCCCTGTGACCAGGAACAGCGGGAGGGTGGGGTTTGGCTCAGTCTGTCCCATAAACCAGAATCCACCCATCTTCCAGATTCTCTCTGTGAGGCATGGGCTCCGCAGACCAGAGCAGATAACCACGAGCACTCTGCTCAGATTCCAGTTCTGAGGGCAGCAATGCTGTGGTGGGAAACCTGAGCCTGGTTGGCTCTT
The DNA here is from genome assembly GCF_964212035.1 of Myotis nattereri. Classification (NCBI taxonomy): domain Eukaryota; kingdom Metazoa; phylum Chordata; class Mammalia; order Chiroptera; family Vespertilionidae; genus Myotis; species Myotis nattereri. The sequence goes on along the minus strand of NC_138083.1, from coordinate 54,258,882 downwards.
TCCCTGAAGGAATACTCCCCCCACAATGCTCCCTTGCCAGTATGACACTGGGCGTTGGCCCCAAAGAGAGCAAACAAAAGCAGCGCATTTTACTGGGTGAAAGGAAGAAAGAAGTGATACATGTGCCTATATAAGTTGAAAAACGACCAGCAAATAGCATAAAATTATCAAAACAGTATATGTTTGAAATGAGAATATCCGTTAAGTATTATATGCCTTTCAAACATTTTTATGCACTGAGCTGCCAACCAGAAATTGTCTGGACTCCATCGAGATACATGAGAATTGTCATTGTCAGACAAAGGTAAACACTGCCCATCTGTCAGGACATCAGGAATTACAGAATAGACCCCACATGTCATTTCCAACAGCTCAGCACAGAGGAGAGTTAGGCAGGGGGACAGGCCTGCTGTCACCGGGAAGATACACAAGGCCCAGTAGAAGCCCTGCCCCACCACCAGCTCTGGAACTTCTCCTGCCGAGGGCACAGTTGTGAAGGATTTAAGAACAGAACTCTGTAACATCTTTTAATAAAAGTTCAATGATACATAGCAACAATATCAGGTTTTAGAAAATCTGATCTATTTATCTATTAACCATTTCAACTCTTAAAAATATATTCTAGTTAATAATTTAACTTAATTTCAAAAATCTTTTCTTTTACCAGAGGAGCCCAGTAGGTGTAGAGATAGCCTATTTTCAATGCTGGTACAAACTGGGAGCAGGAGACTACCAGAAAATATAGATTCAAGAAAAACTTGAATTGTTCATACAAAACCTAAAAAGGAAAAGAAAAAATTAACAGTCTCTTCAAGGAAAATCTTTAATATCTCATTAAATAATTAAAATCAGCACAATACCTGACTACATTTCCATCAAACAGTAAGCATATACCTTGGGTCACAGTAAATTTAATGATTTTGACATTAGCTTTCCAATAACTAAATCATATATTAAAAAAGGTAAGGTTACCCCTAAATTATATTTAAAACAAACTGACAAAAAGACCTTTAGAACATTCAACTATGTTAAAAGTGTCCTCGAAACCCTTTTGATTCCTGAGTGCAATTTTAGTTTTCCACTCCTCTTCTGTTCTGTGTCTCTTTATATGCACAACAAAGCAAATGAGAGAGCAAAGCCTTCCCAAGTTAGTAAGTCAGCAAATACACACATACAAATGTGTAACTTGGTAACAACTTAGAAAGTATTATAATGGAAAAGTCCTGTCAACCTTACATTTATGACGTGGTAAAAAAAAAAAAATGAAATAAGAATGTGAACATCTGGGTAACTTTACAAAGATTGAGTGAATAAGCAAAACATACACAGGTATGACTGTACCCCAAAACTGTCCTAATCTCCTGGAAGTATTACATCCCTCAAGTATAAAGAAATGATGAAATAGAAAGCTATGAAAAGCACAGGCCAATTTTCAGGGAGACAGCTACCTATATATTCTTTACAGTCCCCTGGGAGTTGATTGTCAACAGTACTTTCAAATATAAAATAAATACCATAATTCAATAAAATTTTAGGAATGCGAATCCTGCAACTTTTTGTTTTTGCTTAATTCAAATAGAATTATCTTTAAGGAAGATAAACAAGATCTAGTATATTAATAGATTTTTATCTGCAAATTCTCAAAATAATAGATTTAAATTGAAAATCAAATGGAACAAAAATAATGTTTATAGATGAGAATAATTCCCATATCACACTACAATTACAATGAAACTTATCACAAACTTGCAACTTGCAAATCCAAATCTCCTTGGATACCATTAATTATGCACCTTGGAAGATATGGAAATCTCAACAGAGCAGAGCCATAGGTTAAGCACTTATTGTTGATTTAAAGAATAATGGAGTTATCTGCATCATCACACAGACGTGCGTGACTGAAAAATCGGTTACATTGATAACATGCTTATGTTCATAATCATGTTCAATTGCTGTCTCAAAATGTTTGGAATCATTTCATAAATTAATCTCAGCAGGAAAGCCCTTTTTCTCCTCAGTGGTTTCTTTAAAATCTGTTAGCATAAATTATACCTTTTAGCAATTCAGAAATTGCCATTCATGCTAAAAATGGAATAGAATTCCTACTGTGCAATTACCAAATGTTTCTAAAATACGTTTTAGATGAAAAGACTAATTTAAGAAAAAAGTCATTCATGGAGTAATAGTTGTGCAGACCAATCAACAGGTACCTTCGGGACACAGCGTCCGGGCAGGCTGTGTGGATTTACTGGTAAAAGGTAAGCTGCACTGTTGGCTTTAAACCAAAGTAATCAATACCTGATTGTTTACTGACTGAATCTGGTGACCCTTAAGAATATATACAATGCTTAGCCAATCTATGAGTATTTAATAACTTAACCCTAAAAAGAAAACATTAGCTTCATTAAAGATGAGACTATGTACCTGTCTGAAAAATACTTTGCATTTTATTGTCCTGACAGAGATCAGTCTTTTAATTGGAGTCATTAGTTTTGTGAGTTTTAATAAATTATCACAGTACTTATCAAGCTCTTGCCAACCACTGAATGGACGGGCAGATGGGTGGTGGGGGGGCGATCAATGCCCACATGAAGTCAGCATGATAATGTAAATGAAAACATGAGAGACAAAGCAGCCCTCATGTCACTCAATCTAGTGATCTGCTTGCAAAAGAGCAAAAGAGGTAATCCCTAGAACTTGTCAAAAACTTTGATATAAAAAAATAATCAGTACCAGCCTCCTCTGACTTAAATAAATGTCATTAAAATAGGGAATGATGCACCAAAACAAAAAGATTCAACTATTTAGTATTCTAAACATACATAACCTCAGTATTGTAATTTAATAAAAATAATATTTAAACTTCAGTATTTAAAATTAGGATTAACACCTAATTAAAGGTAACTAATGATATAACAATAGAACAAGGTGTCAAACTTATGATGTGAAGAAAGTAGCCATAAATGCTAATAAACATTTTGTTACTGAGTTATGTACTTGAATCATGTTACTTTAACTGTGAAGTTCCTTGGCAGGCTTTAAACACTACATTCCACTTTCCCTCCAAATAAATTCCCAGCCAAACAAAATTTATGACTTATTTTCTGATAATTTTACTTAGCTTTACTTGATTAATTCTACAATTAAATGCTTATCTAGAACTGAAATCAATAATCAAACTATAAATTTTCTCCAGTTGCACTCTATAATATATCTATTAAAAATGCATAGGAATTATTTAACAATTTGAACATGATTGAAAAACAAAAAGATATGACACAATTAAAAACGGAAAAATTTTTTAAAAAAGAAAAACAATGAAAACAAAGGAAGCTAGCAATCTCTGATATGCAACCCATTTTCAAGAATTAATAGTCTTACCCCAGGTAGAAAGGTAAAGACATTGTATTTTTGATTTTTGATGGAATTTCTGGGATGTTTTTCTTCACACTTCTCAGGATGTCCGAGCCACACAGTGCGAGCTCTCAGCTCTCTCTTTCTCTGACAAACATTTATCAGCCAATCGCAGCAACTACATGAAACAAAAGATATTGTGTATGCTTTTTAAAATTTATTCTACATATTTATAGCCAATAATGATTGCTTCCATATTTACCAGGCACTGATAGTATATCTAATGCTATATCTGTAGGGGTTTTCTTAAAATAGGTCAGTCATACTAATTCACATCCTATATAATAAAAGTCTAATATGCTAACTGTCCAGTCATCTGTTCAACCAGTCAAAGCGAAATATGCTAATGATATGCTAAGGCCACTCAACTGCTCACTGTGACGTGCACTGATCACCAGGGGGCAGTCAACCAGTCGACTAATCCCTATGATGTACACTGACCACCAGGGGGAGACACTCTAACCGGTAGGTTAGCTTGCTGCTGAGGTCAGGCTGATTGGTCTGGACACACCCTGGAGCCCTCCCATGGTCCCTCCCTGCTGGCCAACCTCCTGCATCCTCCCTGGCCCCAATCATGCACCAGTGTGGTCCCTCAGCCTGGCCTGCATCCTCTCACAATCTGGAACCCCCCGGGGATGTTGGAGAGCCTGTTTTTGCCCAATCCTGCAGACCAGGCCAAGGGACCTCAGAGGCCTCTAGTTTGATATAAGATACTGAGAGACTTGTGTAACTGTGTAGTGACTTCTAGAACCTCAAGGAAATTATCTTCCACGTTTAGACCCGCTCTTGGCCAAATAAAACGATTAACATTCTGAAGTGGCCCATACTTCGAGTGCTAAGGAAAGGGTCGCTATTACTGGTGACTCTCAGTACACTACTCAGTGGTTCTATGTGACTCCCTCTCGATGTAATCACTTCTTTCCTCTCTTAAAAGATGACTTTTCTATTAGCATTAATGTAAAATGAACACTATGGTTCAATTCAGTATTTAAAATTACTGATATAGTTTAATGATAATGAAAGCTTGACTATATTTTCATGCAGGTATCTTCATCTCGGCAAAAACACTTTAATTCTAAATCAGTCCTCACTCCAATGTCGGTTCCAGGAGCATGAGCACTTCCCCTGCGTGGACACCCAACCATTATTTGTAGGGAGAGTATAAGCTTTCCTGTGGCTAACTTTTTAAAAATACTTCAGAAAATGACGAAAAGTAACAAATTCATCTCTATTAAGAATGAAATAATTGTGAATTAAATGTCAATAGTAACAGTTCAGTTTAATTCAAATTTCCAGAATGTAAAGACAGAGTGGTTTATTTAGAAGAGTTGTTAAACTTCATCTTTTAGATGTAGTCAGGATTAGAACTGTAAACCAGCACGTAAGACAGGAATTCTTAACTTTGTGACAAGGAAGATTGAAAGCTAATGTGAAATACGTGTGACAATGACAGCCTTAGAAGGTATGGCTATAAAATGAGGTTGGCAAATTGTGAGGTAGGCATAGCCTGAAGTCACTGCAGGTCCTTCGTGGCAGGGCACACGTGGCTGAGCTCAGTCACTTCAGTCACACCCATATCATTTTTAGGATCGCAGAGACTGAAAACAGATGTGTTTATCATCATCCATGGTGGCATCCTATAGCAAGGAACATGCATGTGTTTAACTGAAATCAGTACCTCCCTACTCTTCTAACTGCCCTGTTCTTGACTGTGCTCAGAAAATCTTCAGTCTGACGAAGAGGGCTTGGAGCATGGCTATCTTGTGGCCCAGCCAAGGAGTTTGCTCGGAAACTCCCCTGCTTCCCACCCACCTTCTGTTTCAACTGGAGCAGATAAGGAAAAACCCAACTATGCAAGGACAGAAATTTCTTACCACTGTCGTCATCACTTTAAAAATAAATCACAACAGACGGCATCTCCACACATACAACATAAGTTCAAATCACCAACATCAGGGTATGAATCAAGTAAATGAAGGTTGTCAAAACAGTATTCCCACCTTTACTGGTTTTGGGTGGGAGCGCTCTGGTCAAGTACATTGTGGTAAAATGCTGGTAATATTGATCTTATCTATGCTTAAATTAAACAAAAATTTAAAAAGACTTCAAGTAAAATGAATAAGCTTCCAACTACTATCTCTCCCCCTCCTCTCTATCTCCTCCCACCTTCTGACACCATGCACCCTGCAGCTCACTAGAGGTCTCTCCTGAGTGATGACCCCACAACTAAGTGCTCAGGAGGGCTCCTTCCCAGCTCCGCAGCAGCAACTCCACACTGCAATCTCGGACCCAGTTACATGCATGCTCCTGTGTACAAAAACCCCACAGTTACATTACACACGTGGCACATCAGAGTTACCCAGGTTATGAGGGACTTTTTCTTAAACTGTGACTGAATCAGAGTCTCAGACAGCTGCCCATACAATGCACAGATGCCAAACTCCCACATCTTACATAGGAAAAAACTGGAGGCCAGAGGGACATGATTCATCAAAGACAAGCACCGAGTGCTGGCAGAGTTGACCCCAGAGCTGTGTTCTCCCTGCCCCCTAACGACAGTTGGGCGGCTCCTGCTCATTCATAGGCTGTTCTCCTCAGCCTCCGACAGAACAGCAGCCAGTCAACAGATGACAAAAATAAATGAACAATTTATGAGCAGGAACAAGACTCACTGGATAAAACACACATTTAACTGCAGAGATCCTGGTCTGTTTGTGCCTCGTCTCGGAGGCACCGGCGAGGGGAGAGCTGCACACGGGGAAACCCTGGCATAGCTGCCACCCTCAGCACTCAGCAGCTCTGCTGCCACCGTCCTGCCTCCAGTGTCACAGTCAAAGTCTCCAACCTTACAAAACCAACTCTGCAACAAAAGCGTACATTCCTACTCTGTCCCAGAAAGCAGCCATTAACACATGTGGCGTTTTAATGGGAAATAAAATCAAGTGAAATAAAAAGTCCAGTTCCTCAGTCACCTGAGCCACATTTCAAGTGCTCAACAGCCACGTGGGGTGGGGCCATCATACTGGACATCTCAGGTCTAGATTATTCCCATTGTCACAGGGAGAGCTACTGAGCAGGCAGGTACACCACAAGATACATGCTTCCCTAAGCACTGCAAAAGTCGTCCAGGAATATAATGTGTTCAGATATAAATGTTTGCTCTGAAACACATAATTACCTAATTTAATTGTTTAATGTACAAAAGTCAGACAAACATAAGATGACATAGAAGACAAGCAAAATATATGTTTGAAAAAATATAAAACTTAGGAAATGCAGATTTTACAGAGTTTGTGCTGGTATTAACATATTCTTCTATAGGCAGAAGGCTCTGTAAAACCACCTTCAGTAGCAAAGGAAACTGACCTACCCCCCCACCCCTCAATTCCCCCATGCCCCTCCCCCGCTAACTCCTAACATCTCAAACTCTAAATTAAATACCAAGGGCTAAAATACATACATACAACAATTCATTAATTTTTTCTCTATAATCCTATATAGAATAAACTAAGATTCCTAGACTTCTTAAGATATAACTCAATTATTCATAACACTTTGCTACTAATAACTATTAACAAGTAAAAATGTTATTTCTAATTATTTCCTTATATAAAGACAGAATCAAGTGATGGTCAGGCAGCCACAATCAAAGCCCACACTACTTTAAAAAATTAAATGAATACACAGGCTTGTGGTTTTAAAACAGGGTAATTGGGGCAAAGTAATGTGAATAAAATACATTGCCAAATACTGATAAATATGAGGGAGAAAAAAGAGAAGTCCTTGGAAGAAAATAACCAGGAACTTTACATAGTAATATTTTTATACTGCTGGTTTCTAAATTGTCAATAATTTAGAAGACACTCTCCCATTTATTTATAAATCACCTTACATAATTGAACTTAAATCCAATAGTGCACAAATTATGTTTTTTCCTTAAAACATTTTAGGAATATAGTTTCTCACAAATGCCTCCCTCTATCATCAAAGTGGCACTCTAATATTAAATAAAGTGATATATATATATATATATGCATATATATATATATATATATATCCTGTTTCTAAAATTTTAACTAGCCATAATAACTCCCAAAATTGAGAGCCTCTTTTAAAAAAAATAATTAGGCAATTACTATACCCAGCAGATCCCTTTGGTTACCAATCCAAAAGCAACACAGTACTCAGGTCTTCTTAAAAGATCCGCACTTTCCCATGCCTATGCTTCTGCACCCCAAATGTGTGTCAGATTAATAAAGCATGTGGAGGCCATTTAGAACTAGGAATAATCCCAGCATTTCATATCCCCTCCCTTCACATAAAAATGCCATTCAGGACTCCTTGGTAAGAGTAGAATGGAAATCTCGTGAGAAAGCCCCCCTATCCTCCTGAACCACACATGTCCATGTGTTTCACAATTTTGCACAGGAAGGACAGTCAGAGTCTCTGAAGACAGACGACAGAAAAAGTATTTCAATATGGCAGAGTTGGAATTTTTGCCAAATAATGAGTCTACTCATTCCCTGAAGAATTCAAAAGTAAGTTTTACTACCTGCAGAATCTACAGAGATACACTGAAATATTTACGATTCATTAATATTAGCTGCAATCTACCTGAAATATTTACAACTCACTAATTATTGGAAATCTACCTTATTGCAATGTTCACCCACATTCCCTTCTATGATTAAACTAAGTAATTTCATGTATCTTCTCTTTGATCCATCACTTAATAATATTAGTAACCTCAAATTTCATCATGCCTGGTATTTAGGATATTAAAAAGTAGCAAATATTGAAAACTGAAAATTTGTAAGACATAAAGAAAATAAGACCAATCTAAATGTATAATTTGTTCTGTAAGATGCAGTTTTTAATTTCGTTAACAGTTTCTCAGTACAGCAGATGCCTACTGAACATGAAAAGTGTGACAACATCTCTGGTCATCGTGCCATTTACATCAGCGGTCACCAACCTTTCAGACCTCATGGGCTATCAGTGGTCCGCGGACCACCAGTTGGCAACTGCTGATTTATACTAACACCTGCTAAGATGGTGCAGTTAGCTCTATGCATGATCAAATCTATTAAGATGAGTACATGAGTTTTTCTGCTGCTAAAATTTACATTTTCAAATATGCTCTTAATATTTGCCTTAAAAAAAGAAATGTGGCACAATAAAATCCAAAATTTGGATATGATCCATTTGATAAAAACAAATCCTATAAAAGACCAAAAATAATCATTTTAAGTGTATTCAGCACTGTGAAGACTGAAAACATTCAAAGTCTGTAATTCTTAGCAACTATTAGGCAGTATGGGAAGTACCACTGCACCCTACCCAACACTGCCCCACTCACCCCCACCTCTTGCCAGCCAGCTCTGTGAGTGCGCAGGCTCTCCACTGATGGACAAACAGTAATAAAATTATGCGGGGTTCAATACAAATGCATGGTTAGTGATTTTCTTTTGTTAATTATTGATGATATCTACCAAAGCATGACCAATTTCCCCATTTTGTTGGTCCTCATCTGGGCCCATCACCTCCTCACTCAAATGAGCCCATGTTCCAATTAAGGGTAAGGGCTGGGGATTATGTGAGGGGAGTATGTGAGTACAAAAAGCAGCATTGGCCCTAGCTGGTTTGGCTTAGTGGATAGCGCGTCAGCCTGCAGACTGAAGGGTCCTGGGTTCAATTCTGGTCAAGGGCACATGTCTGGGTTGCAGGCTCGATCCCCGGTGGGGGACGTGCAGGAGACAACCAATCAATGAGTCTCTCTCATCATTGATGTTTCCACCTCTCTCTCCCTCTCCCTTCCTCTCTGAAATCAATAAAAATATATATTTTTTAAAAAGCAGCATTGACCTTAGTTTGAATTTATTTCAAGATAAAATTTCAAAAGCAAAGACAACACTAAAAATTTGGTTCTTTGAAAAGAATAAAACTCACAATATCTTATCAAGATTAATGGAAAAAAGGGAGAAAGACAAATTACCAATATCAGGAATAAAAAGGTGACATCCCTGCAGAGCCTCATGAATTAACTAGGTCAGAGGAATTTAAATATAAATTTGAAAATAGATAAATCCCTTGAAAAGCACCAAACATCACAACTGACACAGAACTAAACAAAAAAATCTGCACAGTTCTACATCTGTTAGAGAGATTAACCCTAGCAATGAATATGTACCTACAAAGAACACTCTTGGAATACTAGCTTTTTAACTTAGAAAATGTTTTGGGTTCTTTTTTAAGCCATAGAAACTTATTAAATTAGTATCACAAATCAGCAATTTCTAAAACACTGTTTAGCCATGAAATTCCTTCTTCATCTGAAAAGCATACAGCATATAGGAAAGATGAAGGTAGGGCCTACTTTAACTGGAAGCTGGTGAGGAGCCTAAACCCTGCTCAGCCACACCTCCTGGATCCATGCTGCCAATCCCTGAGGAATTCCTTAGTCCATGAGATTCCACAGAGTACAGTTTGAATACCACTTCATGAGTGACCCAGAAATCAAATTAGGTATAAAAAACGTCTGTTTGCACACATCTAACAGGATAATGAGGATGAAGATGAACAAGATGTTTCTACAATTATTTACATTTCATTTATGGGATGTAAGTAAATGATTATAATGAAGGCACTGACTGCAAACCTTGAACAGCAGAAAGAGAGTAAAAGCTGTAACTTATCTGACACACTCCACTCAAGTCATGACAACATGATCTCTGAGATCCTGCCCTGCCTATCCCAGGGGTGTGCAGTACAGGCAAAGTGTCCTAGACATATAAGGTACTTTCACATACCAAACTGTACAGTCAAAGGTGAACAGATTTCATACATGTCACACACAATATCGGTTTCCCTCAACCACCAGTGGACTTGTTTAAAATGTAAGTTCTTATCTTAATTTCTTTCAGGTTTAAATGAACAGAAAAACTCTTATTCCAAGTCAAAGCATTTAAATCAAGTAATATGCATAGCTACCACATAATTAAATTGCATTTTATAGATCCATGTCTATCTTTTGGAATGGGAGTACAATTAGAGCTGGAAAAGAAAGGAAAACAGTTTATAAATGTCAATATAGGAACAGAACTAATTTTACTACGTATTAATTACAAAATCACAAATTTTCTTCTCTTTCAAACATTAAAACATCTGTAAAGTACATCATTTTCTAACCACTATGCCGTACACTTAAAACTAATATATAATATTGACTGTAAACTGTAATTGAAAACAATTTTTTTAATTGCTAAAAAAAATAATAATCTCACACAAAAAAGTGAACTTGGCTTTCCATGCCTTTCAGATCAGTGATGCTTGGTTCTGATTGATGTACAAATACTCTCCATGACACCATTTAGAGAGCAACTTCTTTAGTTTGATAAAAAAAATAAGTATGGCCAGTATGGTTCATTGGTTGAGTGTTGACCCATGAACCAGGAGGCTGTGGTTCAATTCCTAATCAGGGCACATGCCTGGCAGTGGGCTCAATCCCCAGTGTGAGGCATGCAGTAGGCAGCCGATCAATGATTCTTTCTCATCACTGATATTTCTGTCCCTCTCACTCTCCCTTTCTCTCTCTGAAATCAATAAAAACATATCCTATCTAATAAAAGAAACATGGTAATTAGCCGTACCTCCACTACCCTTCCCATTGGCTAATCAGGGCAATATGCAAATTAACTGCCAGCCAAGATGGCGGCCAGCAGCCAGGCAGCTTGAAGCGAACATGAGGCTTGCTTGCTTCAGTGACAGAGGAAGCCAACTTTCCCCGCCTGCCGCTGCCGGCCTCTGAGCTTGCAGTTTGAAACACTGTTACAAATATAGAAGCTAAACAAACTCCAGAAACCTGCTTTCAGCCAGCCGGGATCTCAGAGCCGGAGTTGAAACAGTGTTTCGATTATAGAACCCAAACAAACCAGATACCTGCTTTCAGCAGCCAAGGCCTCAGAGCTGGAGCCAAGCCTCAGAGCTAAAGCTGGCCCAGAATAAAAAAAAAAGAAAAAAAGGAGCGGTTGGGAGCTTCAGTCACCCGCCAGCCTGAAAACAGCCCTCAGCCCCTCACCCAGACTGGCCAGGCACCCCAGTGGGGACCCCCACCCTGAAGGGTGTGTGACCAGCTGCAAACAGCCATCATCCCCTCACCCAGGCTGGCCAGGCACCCAAGCGGGACCCCCACCCTGATCCAGGACACCCTTCAGGGCAAACCAGCCGGCCCCCACCCATGCACCAGGCCTCTATCCTATATAGTAAAAGGGTAATATGCATCCCAGCACCGGGATCAGTGGAGCCGCGAGGCCTCCCGGCACCGGGATCAGCGTGACAGGGGGCAGCGCCCAAACCCCGATTGCCCTGCGGCTCTGTGTGTGACAGGGGGCGGGGCCACAACCTCCCTATCCGCCCTGCTCTGTTCATGACAGGGTAAGGCGCCCCAACCCCCTGATAAGCCCTGCTCGTGCCTGATAGGGGGGAGCTCCCCAACCCCCTGATCACCCTGCGGCTGTGTGTGTGACAGGGTGCGGCACCCCAACCCCCCGCCACGGGCCCTGCTCTGTGTGTGACAGGGTAGAGCCATAACCTTCCCATCGGCCCTGCCCTGAGTGTGACAGTAGCAGCACCCCAACCCCCTGATTGGCCCTGCTCTGTGGGCTATAGAGGGTGGCGCTCCAACCGCCCCCCACGGGCCCTGCTCTGTGTGTGATGGGGTAGAGCCATAACCTCCCCATCGGCCCTGCCCTGAGTGTGACAGTGTGCGGCGCCCCAACCCCCTGATCCGCCCTGCTCTGTGTATGACGGGGCAGTGCCCCAACTCCCCTATCAGCCCTACTCTGTGAGTGACAGGGGGAGCTCCCCAACTCCCTGATGGGCCCTGCTCTGTGACAGGGGGGAGCTTCCCAACCCCCTTATTGACCCTGCTCTGTGCGTGACAGGGTGCGGAGCCCCAACCCCCCTGATGGGTCCTGCTCTGGGAGTGACAGGGGGAAGCGCCCCAACCCCCTGATTGGCCCTTCTCTGTGCTGCACAGGGGCTGCACCTAGGGATTGGGCCTGCCCCTCTGCCACCCAGGAGCAGGCCTAAGCCAGCAGGTCGTTATCTCCCGAGGGGTCCCAGACTGCGAGAGGGCACAGGCCGGGCTGAGGGACCCTCCTCCTCCCCCGCCGAGTGCACAAATTTTTGTGCACCGGGCTTCTAGTCTCTATATAAAAGCCCAGTGACCAAACAGCAGAACGACTGGTTGACCAGTCGCTATGATGCTCACAGATCACCAGGGGGCAGACGCTCAATGCAGGAGCTGCCCCCTGGTGATCAGTGCATTCCCACAGTGGGAGTGTTGCTTAGCTGACCAGGATGAGCAGTGCTCCCATAGCGGGCCGATCCCCGCAGGCCATTCCCCCCCTCAACCCCGCCCCACCAGTGCACAAATCCATGCACCAGGTCTCTAGTTTAAAAGTAAATATGTATGGTAAAAGCTAAGCTTATGTGTAATGTAATAAAAGAGCTTAGTGTAGGGAAAATTAGGTGCCAGGGGCCACACACCTGGTGCAGAGGAACTTCCACCCTCCACAGATGAACCACCCCAGCCCTCGTCTTCTCCGCATGGCCCTGGCACGTGGCAAAGTGTGGTAATCACTCTCATCATTCTCAAAGCCTTCTTCAGACATCATTAGTGGCATTTCATCCAAATGGGCAGACTCATCTTCCAGCTGGTACCTGGTTAAAGATAAGAAGAGATCAGAGAAGAATTTGTGAGGATGCATCAAAAACCTTTCTTTTTTTTAGTAATGTAAATAAACTTTAACCATCAATTCTGACTATCCCATAAAAACTTTAAATGTATATAAGACTCATCTACAAACATGATCATCACCAAGCTGTGCTGTTTAAAAGAATACCCCAAAAAATCATAGGAAAACTTTATTATCGATGATTAGACTTGGTTAAATAATTTGATACCATATTATCACTAAACACAATTAAGGTAGAAGACCTTTTGCTGGAAACAAATTTGTTAGGAAACATTGCAGTCACTTATTTGCACTCCTCCTTTGAATACCTCAATGCACCGATCAAAATGAGCCTCATTCTGGTCTCTCCACACGATTCTCCACAAACGACTCCAGTTACTACCAATCCCATTACAGAATGGCCTGACCACAGTAGTCATTTCAGATAATTTAGGCAAAACGTTATATGATCTGTGTACAGGCCTAAAACAGAATTAATGTTTCCTCTTAAAAATTCCTTTTTTCTTATTCTCTGTATAACATGACTGACTTCTTTAAAAACACTCCATGAGGAACTGAATATTTAAACAAAATGTAATTAAAGTTCAAAACACCACTTAAATATATTACGATATATGTATAAAATGAGATTTTTAGTCTTTTTCATTGAGTTCTTCCGATTACTGTGTTGCATTAGGGGAAGTCACAATCTTATTCACTTCAAAGCAGAAAAGCAGCTCAGTGTGTCTGAAAGATGCTGAGTATGAACAACTTCACGGTTAGTAGCCTGGACTTCAGAAACAGAGCCTTTCAACTGGCAAGCACTTTATCCCATTTCCAAAGCAATTTTCCTACTGTACTGAAGATTTTACTTCAGTATTTAAAAACAATAAGATGATGAATAATGGATTTTTTCACAGACGGGTTAAGCAGAGAATTTTAAGTGTCTTTGTTGCCTGGTGTCATACACACTTAATTGGTTTGTCACTCAAGAAAAATCAACCTTTCCAGCAATTAAGTATAATTCTGGAAACATTTTTAAGACAAGTAAAAACAATGTGAACAAAGACAACAGAATGAATGATACCAAACCCAAGAGTACTGCCATATAAGAAATGAAGACAGCCATCCTAACTGCTGCCAAAGGTTTTAAAAAATTTAAGAATTGTTCACAAAACACTCAAGTACTGGAAGGCACATAATTCACATGTATCTAAGTATAAGTAGGTCAATACAATAACTAGCTTAAAGTCACATTTTTATCTTAAATATCTAACAACTTTGTTTCCATTTTGACGAAACATTTCTGAGAAGTAAACTGATATATAAGGGAGGATACATTTAAAATATGTCTAATGCTTAAGTTTTCTTTAAGAAAAATAAACAATTCCCCTTTTGCCTGCATGTTAGTAAAGTAAAAAACAAAAGTGTTACAAAGAAATGAGTTTGTTTTCTTCATCAAATGCGGCTTCTAAGTTCAATTATGTCACTGATGAGTCATGAATAAGTAGCAAAACCATATGAACTACCAGAGAAACTGGAACTCTTCCTCCCATAGCAGCAGAGGAGCTAAACAGTAGAACAGTAGGTAAAGAAAGGAAGGAACTGCCTGAAAAGCAGGGCTTGACCTTAGTAGAGAAAGCAACAGGAACAAGGGTCAGTCAGCCCCTCAAGCTGAGAGAGGTCGCCATGTGAACTGTGTACACAGTAACCTTGGAGCTATTGCCTCCTCTTCGAAAATATTCTGTAAGAAACTTAAATATCAATGTCATTGAGGCAAACTTCTAGACTAGAGTTAATGGTACAATACCTAATGTTATATCAATGCCAATCCAGAAATTTTAAGACACTTGGGCAAGTTAGCACAAGATAGCTGCCTAAAACTGTGATGTTCCCAATTACTAACTTTATCCATGTGATCACACTGTCAGTGGAAGGAAAAAAGTGAAATATTTCTATTCTGGCAGGCCTACACAATGTCATAAACTTGAGTGAACTAAAGACCCACCTTAAAGGAAATTTTATAAATCTTAGAATATGTCTCTGATTTTGAGGAATCCTGGGCCGGGGCACTTTGATGAACACTGTCTTAAAAAATCATTCAGTACTTTAAAAAAGCTTTTCAACTGTAAACCATCAGAGCAGAAAAGTTTCACCTTTACAACTAGTAAGATATTATTAGATCCTCATCATAGTCACAAAAATTGTCAAGAAAATGGTGTATAGACCCTCAGAATGAGAAAACTAGCATTTAAAAATGTGTTGCCTCTACCAAGAAATATTTTACAGATAACCAGACAATAGACATCTGTTCTCAGCATGAATCTCTTTTAAATACTGTAGTTTAACTATTATAACACTGCAAATACCTCTAGGCAGGGCCAAGAGCCAAAGAGAAGCAAGGAAAGGTGCAACAGACACTGACAAAATCATGTCCAATGTCACTCTTTCTTCAGTCACACATGCAAGATAATTTGAATGACACAGGTACCATAAAAAAGACAGGAATAAAAAAAATCAAATTAACAAATACCTTACATTTAATTCATGCCATCATACTGCAAAGAGAAACTAATGCCTCACATACTTAATAAAAAATGTGCTGGGGGATAGGGGAGGCCGGGGGAAGGTCAATTGGGGTCGGGGGGAAGGGGACATATGTACTACTATCTGTAATACTTTAAACAATAAAATAAAATTTTACAAAAAGAGTCTATGGCCAAACCGGTTTGGCTCAGTGGATAGAGTGTCGGCCTGCGGACTGAAAGGTCCCAGGTTCGATTCCGGTCAAGAGCATGTACCTTGGTTGCAGGCACATCCCCAGTGGGGGGTGTGCAGGAGGCAGCTGGTCGATGTTTCTCTCTCGTTGATGTTTCTAACTCTCTATCCCTCTCCCTTCCTCTCTGTAAAAAATCAATAAAATATATATTTTTTAAAAAATAAAATAAATAAAATAAAAAAATAAAAAAAGTCTATGAATTTAAAAAAGTATTTCCTACTATAAGGCATTTCCATTTGTAAATATTATTTGCCTACATTCAATCACAATGACTACACGTTTCATATTCCTTGAGAAAATAATTACACATATTTAAAAAATGATCTCCTTTTTAATATGTGTTTATTGATTTTTAGAGAGAGAGGAAGGGAGAGGGATAAAAAAATAAACCAACCATACGCCAACCACAAGAAACTCACTTTTAAGATAAGTAGGTTATGAGTAAAAAGGTAGAAAATTATATGCCAGGCAAACATTAATCAAAAGAAAGCAGGAATGGTTATAATAATGTCAGAAAATATAAACTTCAGAGCAAAATAATTACTAGAGGCAGACAGGGAAATTATGTGAAGACAAAACTGTCAGTCCATCAAGAACACAAAGCAATCCCAAATATGTATGTATCAAATGATAGACCCGAAAAACAAGTGAAGCAAAAACTGATAAACTAAAAGGAGAAATAGACAAATCCACAATTACAATTAGAGACTTCAACATCCCACTCCGAACAACTGATAAAGCAACCAGACAGAAAACCACCAAGACAGTAGAACTCAATGCCATTAACTAACAGGACTTAATCAACATTTCAGAATATTTCACTAAACAACAACACAATACACTTTCTTTCCAAGGGCTTTTGAATTCTAACTAATATAGATCATATCCTGCGTCACAAAACAAACTGCACCATATTTCTAATAAGTGAAATCACACGAAACATGTTTTTAACTACAAAGGAATCCCATGAGAAAAGATATAAATAGGACCCACATTTTCCTAACATTATTGACAAAATATCCAGGATACAATTGAAAACCATCAGTCATACCAAGAACCAAAACACTCACAATGTCAATCAGAAATGACAATCAACTAATGCCAAAAAAATAAGGTTAACTCAGACACTGAAATTGTTACAAGCATTTTAAGCTGAAAACATAAAAGTGCTTTAACAATCAATTACAGATTCTTTTGAAACAAACAGAAATTATACAACTGAAAAATAAAATACTAAAAAAGTAAACATCACTGAGTGGAATCAACAGTAGAGTGAAGATGACAGGGAATGAATTAAGGAACTTGAGAACAAATAAACAGATTTTATACAATCTGAACAATACAGAGAAAAGAGGCTGGGGGAAAAAGGCCTAAGGGAATTATGAAACACTAACAAAAGATCCACCTTTTGTAGCACTGGAATTCTGAAAGAAGAGGATTAACAGTGGAAATGAAGGAATACTTGAAGAAATAATGGCTAAAAACTCCCTAAATTTGGTGAAACAAAAACCAACAGGTTCAAGAAGCTTAAGGAATACCAAACAACATCAACCTAAAGAAATCCACACCAAGATACATCATAATTAAACTTCTGAAAACTAAAGACAAAGAAAAAACTTGAAAGCAGCAAAGAGAGAGAGGACACATTACCTATAGGAGAACACCAATTCGAATGACAGCAGACTTCTAATCAGAACCATGAAGGATGGGAGAAAGTGAAACAAGTTTTTCAAGAGCTAAGAACTGTCAGCCAGGAATTCTATATCCAATAAAACTATCCTTCTGGAATGAAATAAAAGAAATGTCAAGATTGGCTATAGGAAGTTCTCCCAATGGAAAGGAAATAAAAAGAGAATCCTGGAACATCAGGAAGGAAGGATAACAGAAAGACCAAAAGTATGGACACTGGGGTGGTAGGGGCTTGCCCCGGGGGGGGGGGGGGGGGGGGGGGGAATGGCTGGGGGTGGGGTGTGGGGGGGGGGGACGGTCAATTGGGGAAAGAGGAAACATATAAAACTTTAGACAATAAAAAAAAAAGTATGGGTACATACAATGGACTTATTATAAGTCACATTTGATGATTTAAACAAAAAGTGTTACATCATCTGATACTCAGGACATAATTTTAAAATAGATTTTTATTGATTTCAGAGAGGAGGGGAGAGGGAAAGAGAGATAGAAACATCAATGATAAGAATCATTGACTGACTGCCTCCTGCACACCCCCTACTGGGGATTGAGCCCACAACCTGGGCATGTGCCCCTGCCGGGAATTGAACAGTGACCTCCTGGTTCATAGGTGAACATTCAACTACTGAGCCAGGCCGGCCAGGCCCTCAGGACATAATTTTAAGGTGTGTGTGTGGGGGGGGGGGGGGGCGGGGAGGGGGGGAGGGAGGAGGGGGAAGAAGGTGGGTAAAGGGACCAGAATGAAAGTCAGGTTTCCACACTTCACTCCATTCAGGAAAATACTGATACTAATCCACCACAGTGATAAGTGACATGTATACTGCAATGCTCAGAGCAAACACTACAAAAATTATTCAAAGACCGACACTCAAAAATACTGTCCAGATAACAAAAGAATTTCAAGTAACCCGAAGGAAGGCAAGAAGAGAAACAGAGGAATGAGAATCAGAAAAATAAATTTAAAAAGCATAGAACAGAAAACATTAATAAAATGGCACATTTACACTCTAACGTACAGATAATAACCTTAGATGTAAATGATCTAAATACACCAATCTAAAGACAGAGACTGATGGATGCAATAATGGAAAAACACAATTCAACCAGAAATTCACTTCAGATTCAACCATGTAGGCAGGCTGAAAGCTAACACCATGAAAACATCCATCCATCAGAAGCAGGAGTGGCTAAATGAATATCTAGAAAATTACCAGAGACAAGGGGGCACTTTGCACAATAAAAGAAACCCACCTACAACACAAAAGGGTCCGAAATGTGTACACACCAAATGAGAGCCTCAAAAATATGAAGCAAAGACTGACAGACCCAAACTGTTGTGGAATCTTATAGCGTATTTCTAGACAATGATCTCCAAAAGCCGACCTCTTGGATGGCCACTAACGCACTCACTTGTATAGATGACAACAGAGGAGGGAGAAATGGTACTTTTGGTCCAACACTGAACAGGGCACCTTTCTAGGTTCTTCCATAATCCTCTACAATCCCATGAAAAGAAGTATCATTCCCCATTTACCTCTGAGGAAGTCAGGGCTCATTTTTAAATAAGGTGCCTGAGATCAGTTAGTAAGTCAACGAACAGAGGTTTGATGAAGCTCTATAACACTGTAATACCTACGCCTAAACAAGAACGTATTCTAAAATCGGACCCTAAAGCAAATGGCTATTGAAATCTGTAGTTTTCCCACCTGTGTTTTAAAGGCCAACTGCTTCTATAATTCCCAGGGAATACAATTTTAGTAACTACAAAAGGCAGTATTTCTGTTTCTAATTACTGTATCATCTGTTACATGTAGTACTCTTCTCTTTGGGTGAGGAATACATAGGCGTTAAAACCAACTAAGGTATGAGACTTTCATTTTAAATCAAAGGTCTGTACGTTTTAATTCTAAGCTAACTGTGGCCCCATTAAACAGCTTAACCTTCCTGGGTCGGTTTCTCATTCCTAAAAGCAAACACATGTTTAAACAGTGTACTGGGTAGAGTGCATGTCTTCCCTCGCTCTCCACATTTGTGAAAACAGGTGACTCTCCATCAGAAAAAGGGGTATCGGTCGTCGTCGCAACTTGTGAGTTTCTGGGTGCGGGACCAGCTTTCGGGCCTCTCGTGCGCGTCGCACAGAGAGCAGCACCAGCTCCCCTGGAGCGGACGCGGTCCCCTCTCCCTTTGGACCTGGAGACCCCCGCCGGGGGTCAGAGCTGGGGACGCCAGGCCCGGAGACCCCTGACCGCTTCCGGAGAGGGTGGCGCCCTCCCGGTGAGGGCGCACCGCGACCTAGGAACACTGCGAGGCCAGCGGCGGGCCCCAGGGCAGATCCACCCGAGCAGGGCGGGCGGGCGGGCGCGAGGGAGGGGCACCTGGGCGGAAAGGGGAACGGGCCGTCGTTACCTGCTGGGCCGCTCGGCCCCCGGCCCGGGCCCCACGGCGCTGTAGTAGGCCGCGCGTTTGCGGTTGGCCACGGCCGCCGCGCTGCGCACCGGGTACAGAGGGATCTGGTCCGCCATGTTCCGGCCACCACCTCCCCGCCCCTTCCCGCTCCCCCTCAGTTCGCCGCCTTTCCCAGCCGAAGCATTCAGTTCCAATCCGGCAGAGGCGCGGCCCGCAGGCCCTTCCCGCCGCCGGCAAATCCGGGCCTGATGGCGTCACCGCGTGTCGGGGATTGATGACGACACCGCGCGGCTAGAGCGCTAATGGTAGGCGGTGGCGTCTCGAGGCTCCGCCCCTGCTTCTCAGGCATATTACGTCACCACGTTGCGAGGATGTCAGCGGAGGCGTTGTAGGCGGGCTGCGCCTGTGCTACGGTTCGGTTTGCCTGGATCGCGTGTGGGAGTCCCGTCTGGTCCCCCTGGGCCGCGGGCTCCTGCTCCCAAGACCTTGTCTAAAAGCCATAGGAAGGCACCACGCGGAACTCCCGCTCACCCGGGCCACCCGTCTGCTGAAGGTACAGGCCGAACGCAGGCGGCTCCACGTGGCGCCTAGCTTCGCGCTTTTGTACCAGCATCCATGCAGGCTTCCACAGTCAGAGTTCGTGTAGGTAAGAAAGCCGAGTTTCAAGGAGCCGACAGCAACCTGCAGAGCTCCAGGGTGCTGACCCCTCCCGCTTGCTGGGCGAAGACAGCCGCCCTTCTGCCACAAGACAGCCGGCCTTCTGCCACAAGACAGCCGCCCTTCTGCGCCCCTACCTGTTCTGGGCCCCGGCAACTGCCCAAGAAAGTCTTGACCTCGCCTCTGTTGTGCGCCGTGACCCGTGTAGTCCTGCAAAGCTGCTGCACACATGCATTTATTTCATTTTTTTTACAGTGGTGTCGGATAGCTCACACTTTCCTCCCAGGGACCAAGTCCTTCCTTCTGGGCACCTGGATCCTCCTAACCCCCACCTCAGACCTGAAGCAATCTCCAAGGCTAATTCCTATGTAGTCCTTGCTTCACCATACTTTCAATTTCTGGTAGTTTTAATTCCTACTTCCTCAGTCTTCTACATGTAAATATGTTCACGTTTCTCCTGTACTTAAAAAGTTTCTCTAGATTTTATTTAAGATTGCATTTCCCCCCTAAGTTGCCTCCAAAGAGGGGTCTAGTCTTCAGAGAGTTCCGAATTTTGCTATCATGATGTTAATTTAGAAAATTGTTATTGATTTATAGCTCTGGAATTTGGTCTGAACTCAACATTTTTTTTTTTTTAATTTAAGGTTTTCTTCCTGGCCAGATATGTGGTCAGATTTCTAAACTATATATTCGGAGAATAGGTTTTATATTCCGAGATCCAAAATGCCACAGGTCCAATAGTGTTTATGAGTCTTCCTGCCATTGCACCCCCAGCGGCGGGTCATTTTCCTATTGTCCCATGGGGACTTGGAAAGAAGTGTGGTCTGTTGAGACACTGCTTGCCATGCAGTCATGTCTCCTGAGGACACTCACTCTAAAAGCCCCCAGCAACCCCCACTGTGTTCTAGGAAGCAGCTGGCCACACAACAGCCTACCTCTAACACGATGGTTTGGTATGCTTGCTTGCCCCCTTCAATCAACCAAGGACTGTCAGTAATACGTGCAGCCCTCAGCAGCTGTCATCTACAGGGTTTTGGTGGTTGGTTGGTTTACCCTACCCCAAGTATGACAGCCCAGCCAACCCAAGCCCCTGGAGTGAGCCCATCTCCCACTTCCATGGTCTACTTCCAGACCTGGGAGTCGGCAGACGGGAGTCACTCTCACCTTTCTGTTTCTGGTCCAGTAGTTTTGTTGTTTTTAAACCCAGCTATGCATGTTTTAAATTTTCTGTTTTTATAATTTATATACCTATTATGACTATGTGTTTGAAGCAGTATGTTCAACCTGAACTAGGTTCTAAACTCATCTTGTCTAAGTATCTTAATATACCACTTTTTTTATTTAAAAATTACTCATGGTATTCTTAGTACCATGATAATTGGGATTCTAATTTTTTTATTTAAAAATTATTTATTTTGTAACTAGTTGCTCCCACTTTCTGATTGTCAGTTTGATAATGAGACACTTTTTAGGTGGCTTGAATACAGGCCACTCCATGGACACTGGTCTCAAAGGACACAGTGATCTCCTAACTGCTAAATGAACTTTATTCATTCTTTCCCCTACTCAGACTCACTGCAGCAGCTGACATTATAGTGCAGCTCCTCCTCACTCAACAACAAATTGTAACAATTCAAAGTCATTCAACAACTAACATTGTAACAGAGCGTCTGGGAGCCAGCTTTCAGCTGGACATAGGGCCAATGGTTTCAACACACAACCCCACACCCTTTCCTAAAACAAGGCTTCCTGGCCTGATCATGTCTCCTCAGCTGTTGCTGGCCCTCTCCTCCCTTCATCATTTCCTGCTTGCTGCCTGATCTTGGTCATGAGCAATGAGCTGCCAGGGTCTCAGTTGTGTGGACACAAGTTGAGCTCTCGACAAATACTGTCAGAATGAATGATCCTCAATTATGAGCTACGGTACCCACTATACTTTAGACAACTTATTTTCCCTTCATAACCCTAAGGTCTCCTATACTTCCCAGCCATTATCCTGTGAAAGCAATCATTGCTGTCTTTGCTACCCTCATGTGTGAGGTGTGCTCTGAGGACCTTGCAGACGTGCTGAAAGCTGCATGGCTTGTCCTTCCAAACTCGATCTCAGAGTTGACTGTACCTCCGAGCTCAGCGATGTGACTACTCTGAGAACAATCACTGACTTGAGTGGAGATTGCCAGAGCTGACTCAGAATTTGTAGGTGTCTTGTGTTCATAACAACCTATTCTCTCACCCAAACTCATCGAATATGCAGGAGCTGAGCAGTAGCAATTATTCATAATAATTTTATTAGGTGTAATTTGCATCTACCTTTTGCAAGGACAGAGTGATATTCTGGGAGCCACACATTTAACACAAGTGCTTGTCCTAGACCAGTGATGGCGAATCTATGACATGCGTGTCAGAGGTGGCACGCGAACTCATTTTTTTGGTTCATTTTTCTTTGTTAAATGGCATTTAAATATATAAAATAAATATCAAAAATATAAGTCTTTGTTTTACTATGGTTGCAAATATCAAAAAATTTCTATATGTGACACAGCACCAGAGTTAAGTTAGGGTTTTTCAAAATGCTGACACGCTGAACTCAAAGGTTCGCCATCACTGTCCTAGACCCTGCCCCCATCCACTCATGCACAGCAGTCCCTTTCTTCCTGGGAAGGACGTGTACAATTTGTATCACACAAATTATTTTGTACTTATTGACATTCTTTTATCAGGTAAATTACTTGTACTTATTTTGCTGAAGGCCCTTAATTCCATGAAAGTTTTGTATTGTGAAAAACTTTTGTTTAAGTTGAGACCAAAAGGATTGGGTGTCTTTAAACAATGGGCACAGAAATGTGCTCACCCACGCCCATGGAGTTTTTCCAGAAGAAAAGCCAGGGTTCCCGGGGCCCCGTCGCTTGCAGCCTGTGCCAGTGTGCTCCCAACCCTATGGGTCCTGGTTTATTACAGAAATATGCTATTATCCTTTTATTCTTTCATTTGCCTCCTTAGTACCATGATAATTGGAATTCAACAGTCTTCAAAATGTTTTCAGTGATATGGTATAAATTATTTCTTTAAAGAAAAACTTCCCAAGTTGGATGAGTGACAAGTTAGTATATTACCCATGTAACTGAGTCTAGACCTAGAGTTGATTGACTTAAAGACAGAATTCCAGCCCCAACCGGTTTGGCTCAGTGGATAGAGCGTCGGCCTGCGGACTGAAGGGTCCCAGGTTTGATTCTGGCCAAGGGCATGTACCTTGGTTGCGGGCACATCCCCAGTGGGAGGTGTGCAGGAGGCAGCTGATCGATGTTTCTCTGGCATCGGTTTCTAATTCTCTATCCCTCTCCCTTCCTCTCTGTGAAAAGCAATAAAATATATTTTTTTTAAAAAAGACAGAATTGCAGTGTAATAGTGGAGACACGTTATCAAGGAGGTTAACTGTTGCTATAATATCAAGATGCTCCATGTGGTAGACAAAGGGACTGATTGTGGATAAAGTGACCTTTATGGGAAATCGTTCATCTTAGTTTCTACTGTGAGAAGAGAGAACATACTGAATATTCTGTGATAATTGTTGCCTTAGTAGGTATATCAGAGGAATTCAGTAGGCCAGCAAAAGTGAAATGACCACCAAAACATATATAAAATAAGAACTGCTAATTGAAATTAGCAGCAAATGAAAATTGTAAGCTGATCAGAATAATTTTCTTGATTTTTCCCTCAAGTATGTATGAGCAACAGAAAGGAGGTGGCCAGTGAGGGTCAGGGAGGTGCCTGAAGCATGCTGATGAGGGACCTGGGATGCTTTAGCTTCAACAGCCACAGGAACTTCTCACAGACCCTTGTTTAGGCATCTTGATATGGCTAGTGGGGCTTCTTTCCATTGCTCCTTTTTGGGAATAGCAATTTAAATAGCAGTATAAAAAAGTTCTCAATATGAGTACATAGCTATTAAAATTACAATGAAAAAATAATCTTTCTTAGACCACATGTTGTACACTTCCATTTATGTGGAACATTCAGAATAAGCAATTCTGTGGACATAACAAGTAGATCAGTGGTGGCCCAAGACTGGGGTGGGGGTGCTGATGGGCAAAGGCTTTCTTGGGGGTTGAAACGAATCTTCTAAAATTAGACTGTGGTAATGCTGCCTGACTCTGTGAATATATTAAAACCACTGAATTGTATACTTTAAATGAGTGAACTCTTTGGTGTGTAATTTATCCCTCGGTGAAGATGGGAACAAACCTTCCTTCTGTCCACCATCTGCGGGCTCTGGTTTCCTCTGATGTCATTATTTACTGCAGCGGCCAGTCAGCAAGCTGAGCATTTGCTGCAATCTCTGACGGTTTGTTTGTTTACCTCTGAGCAAGTTTACGGGAGACATTAAATGCTAGTATTAATTGTGTACAAGAATACACAGATACATTAACATTTCCTTCATGTCAAAATGCAAAAATGTTTCATTGGCTTTCATGTCTCAGAACTAAAAGGTTCGGTGTGTCGCACTTGGATATTTCACGAGAAAATGTAACGTTTACTTGTTCCAGATGTTGTCTGATTCTACAATGTTAACATAAGAAAACGCAGGCTACAGTTTCAAACAACACATCGCGGCTCTGTCTCGCCTTCTGTCTCTAAGTCTAGATGTGAATCTTCTCAAGGCCCTTTTCAATCCAACTCTTCCATTACAGTCAGGCTGTGCACAGTGACACAGCCAGAGCCTGGAACCCAGAGGGTGAGCAAGAAGTTCGCCTCGGGCGGCAGGTGGGCTGTGTTGGGGCCCAGCGCTTGCTCGGGTCCAGAGTCATGGTCATGGTCCATGCCTTGCTTATCTACAGCCTGTGGTCGTCGATATTGTCGACACCGTGACCAGGGTGGTCTTTGAAAGAGCAAAGTTGAGCAGGCCTCTCCCAGTTAGAAAGTCTCTGTGTGGGGCCCAGGGTGTGTCCAAAGTTCTCTGCTTGGTGACAAGCCCTTCAAACCGTGCATGCTTGTCCATCTCTCTCTCCTGCCCTCTTTGCTAGAAGAAGCTCCAGTAACTCCAACTTTTCCAGTAATTCCGTGTTTTTGCAAAAGCATCCTGTACACAAGTTCATTGTTATTATCACATTTGTTATTTTTTTATTAATACCTCTTCCTTCTGCAAATTTTTGACTGTAGAAACGTAACACCCGTCAGAATATGACAAATTTGTTTTCTGAAGTTTGTTAAGGCGCAGTGATGCCTTCATTAAATTGTAGGAGCGAATACAGGCCGTCTGGGTTTCAATGTCTTCTCTCCCTCACCTACCTATGTTCGTGAGCAAGATCTCAACTCTGAGTGTCAGTTCCTTGCTAAAGAATGAGAATAACAATAGTATGAGCCTCAAAAGATTGATGTGAGAGCCAAGACAGAGAGTCCTACAAGTACTTAGTGCAGGGGTAATAACAAGGATTTTTCGCATGTTGATTCAGCATTGTTGCCAGTGTCTCCTCTTGTCTTTCCTTTCTTTAGCTCAGGTGCTTGAAGCTGAGAATTGTGCCACACATCAGGTCTGCCTTAGAAGAGACAGAGATTGTGAGACAGGACATCAAACCGACATTGGACTATGTTGACATTCACAGTACCTTAGAATTATAGGCGTACCCTATATGATGAGAGGCCTCACCAAGCCTTTCCCCCGCTTCCCTTTATAAAGAGTTGCTAGTACACTTTGTGAATATTCCGTGACTTAGAACTCACTAATGCTTGGAACTCCAGAAAGCAGGAAAGCAGAGCTCCATTAAAAAAAATAAACAATAAAAAAATCCTCATTAAAGAATATTAATACTCATGAATTAATAAAAACAAAGGGAGCAATTGCCTGGAACAAATCCACATCAGCCTTTGATTCTGTCCACTGAGACGTATAAAGGACTGCTCCATTAAACAGGGGGCGTGGGCCAGAACGCAGGCTGCAGCTCCCAGCCAGGCTCCCGCCTGCCCAGGTGAGCTTGTCCTGTCCATTAGCCCCTGGTAGGTGCTCACCAGGTCTCAGTCCCAACCAGAATGATCGAGGGAGATGGATGGGCACCCAGATTATCTTTCAGTGTAATACAAAACATACCATCACATCTTCACAATTATTTCTGTCCACGAGAGGAAAAAATATGATGGTGTGAAAAGGTAAGGATGAACAAAATAAAACCACAAGCCCTGGGAAAGGTGCACTAATAGCGTGTGTTGGGAGAGGCCATACGGTTTTGAATGCTTTCCCTTATAATTAAAACACAAGACGTGTATATTATAGCCTACGTCTGCAAGAATTGACTCAAACCTGTGGACAGAACAACTATTAT
This sequence comes from Myotis nattereri, assembly GCF_964212035.1. Classification (NCBI taxonomy): domain Eukaryota; kingdom Metazoa; phylum Chordata; class Mammalia; order Chiroptera; family Vespertilionidae; genus Myotis; species Myotis nattereri. Next base: position 54,231,886 of record NC_138083.1, on the reverse strand, counting down.
TAAACATATTTATAAAAGTTGAAAAAAAGTACCTATGTACATAGATTCAGTTTCCTATTAAATATTTGAACCACAGTATTTTCCCCTCAAAGAGTAGAGCATCAAGGAAGTTCCTCAAGCCAACGCACTCCATTTTATTTTATCTTTTTTGACCAGCCCTGGGGGAAGCCATGCCAGCATATTTTTAATTCTTATGGTAGAGTCCCTCATCATGGAACCCATAGAAACCAGGACCTTCATGGTGACCACAGGACCTTGGGGAGCATCCTGCTCCCTGATATATGTGCCTCAAGAGATCCCACAGAAACAATTAGCATCTATATGACCAGGTAGCAAACCCACAGTCCCTTTTTTAAAAAAAAAATTTTTTTAAAATTTATTTCAGAGAGGAAGGGAAAGGGAGAGAGAGATAGAAACATCAGTGATGAGAGAAAAACATTGATTGGCTGCCTCCTGCACTGGGGATGGAGCCCGAAAGCAGAGCATGTGCCCTGACCAGGAAACGAACCATTACCTCCTACTTCATGGGTTGACACTTAATCACTGAGACACACCAGCCAGGCCAAACTCACATTTTCAAAGCTAGAGGCACAAAACTACAGGTCTAGCACCAGACCATGCTCATTCCTGTGTGTGTGTGTGTGTGTGTGTGTGTGTGTGTGTGCGTGCGCGCACATGTGTGCTGTACATGCCCCAGGAAGACTGCAAGGATATATCTCAGATGTTAGCATAAACAATCAATGGTAATGGGAGTTGGGGTGAAATTCCCTTTCTATATATATATTTATTGTGAACAGTTATAAAACATTGAAAGAAAAAAATTTTTAATGAAATTTCAATTGAGCAGATTTTTACTTTTTTAATTACACCATTAATAAAATTTAAAATTCAGAAATGCCTGTGAGGAAATACACTAACTATAAAGCTCCCCTTGGTGAGACCACATAATGAGGAGAGAAGGAGGGGCCCTCGGTGGAGGAAGGGGCCGCATGGGAAGTGGGGACCAGCATCACCATCCAGTGCTGAGGCCGGAGCTGGGGCACATGTTCATAGAAGATGGATTTGCCTGACACAGAAATGTTGACCTGTGTCAAACCTGTAGCCAGAATGGAAATTTTGGACCACGTGGGAAACACTGGATTAGTCCTGGGTGTTCATCTTATTTTTTACTGGGTTACCTGCAACAGGTAAGTATATAAAGATTTTAAACAAGTGACAATGACACCAGGGTTGGCCATCTAGATCATGTCGATTTGATCAGAACATGATCCTTGTTCTCAAGTATGAAATCTGTCCCTGTGTCAACCTGTATCCCCTCACACGGCGAGTCAGGCCCCTGGTGGTCGGCACAGGTGTGCCTTTCCCATGCACACACGAGAATCTGATGCAGCGCCTGCTCGGTGTGAGTGGATGGCTCTGAATCCAAGCGTCCATTTGAGAGAAACAGCATCTTGACACTGCACAGACACAGGCCATCCCATTCACTGAGACTCTTCGGTCTGAGATTCAGGGGGCTTTGGACTTAAGAAAAGTAACCCTGCACATGGCACACACTACACATGGCCAATGGCATGTGGGGGTGTCGGTCACGTATGTGTGCAGTGATATGATAATCACACCGGAGGACATGCAGGTGGATGGATGGTGCATACACAGACATATGAATGCACGCGGACACGTTATGTCCTGTAACAAACTTGGCTTTAGTTCAGGCCAGGTTTACCATCGAATGAATTACAGAAGTGCCCTCAGGTTTCAAAGCCTCTCCTGCTTCTTGATGACAGTGGACTGCAGTCCTGCGTGAGGAAGGGCTCGGCCTCCCCATGCCACGGCGACCACGTCACAGCACCCCGTCCTGCATAGCCTAGTCACCCTGACAACAGCGGACCCGTTTTGCTTGGTGGCCTGTCCATGTGGTCGCAGGCGCAGAATCTCCGAGGCAGGCATTACAGTGATTCATGCGTCCGTGTCATCCCAGGCAGGCTCTTACGGAGTCCTGGATTTCACAGCGCTTCCCACTGAACAATGCTCATTTCACATAAAAAAGAAAGCAGCATAATTTGCAGATAACCCCCAATGGGAAGCTTGGCAATTTAATTAAAAGCAGCTCTGGAGGCCTTACGTATTTTATTTTTCATAGTGACAGTTCTAGAAGCCAACAGCCTAGTGCAGAGGGAGACAGGCAGCTGGTCTCCCTTGGCAGAACCTTTTGGGGAACATGCCGGACCTGGGCTGGGTCATGTGACTGTATCCACAACCCAGGTTCTGGCCAGTGAGAACTTAGTGCAAAAGGTGACTTTTCAGCCTTACCTGGTTTGGCTCAGTGGATAGAGCGTTGGCCTGAGGACTGAAGGGTCCCAGGTTCAGTTCCAGTCAAGGGCACATGCCCGGGCTGCGGGCTCGGTCCCCAGTGTGGGGCATGCAGGAGGCAGCCAATCAATGACTCTCTATCATCATTGATGTTTCTCTCTCCCTCTCCCTCTCTTCTTCTCTGAAATCAATAAAAATATTATATTAAAAAAAAGATGACCTTTCAGACCTGAGCCTCCTCCTGTTGGGACATATTACACTGGGCCAGTGGGAGCTCCCCGGGCTGCCCACACTTGCTCCCAACATCTCTGCTCTCACGTCTCCATTGTTCACACACTGGACCTGGGGGGTAAGCTCACACCAGCCCTGCACACAGGGCAACCCTGCAGTCTGGTGGCTTCTAAAGAGCCAAACCCATTTCATTTCCTGTCACACCCACTGAAAAGTTCGTAAACACCACTACAGGATGGCATGGGTGCCTCTCCGTGCCCCACACAGTGCCCACAGCACACGAGGTCTTTGCAAACAGGTGGGGGGAATGACCCCGACCCATGTGTTAGTGTCTGGAGAACTCATCCCCTCGAGGGTGTCCCCTGGCGGGCGTCACTCTGCACTCAGAGTAACCAAGTGCACAGTGGGGGCCCCTGGGCACACATTCCACTGCTCCCTCGGGGACTCGGAACCGAGAGCTGAGTGGGTCCCCTGTTCCTCCCTGCATGACGTCCCTGTAGGGTGTGGACAGCCACGGCCGCTGACTCAGCAGGCTCAGACTCCTGGCCCTGGGAAAGGCCATTAAAGTGGAGACTCCGGGGGAGCCCCCCCCCCCTCACGACTTCGACTTCTTAAGGAGGCTCAAGGACTCCCCAGCTCAATTCTTGAGCCAGAACTCCAGTGGGGGTGAGCAAGGGCTGGGCCATCCCAAATCGACATGTGATCCGAGTAAATACGGGACATTTTCTACACAACGTGGTGATGGGCCTTCCGCCTTCTCACCAGCTCCGTGACCCTCCTATGAAGAGACCCCAGAACTGCTTCTCCCCCCGAGGAAACACTCCAGTTTCAGGCATTCTGACCTCCTCCCACAAAGATCCGGGTAGTTAGATCTGGGGTCAGTGTACAGAACCTCCATTTCAAAAACGGACCCCGGCGGTTCTGAGGAAGGTGGACCCCTCTCAGAGAAACGATGACACCGAACGTGGGTCCGGGGGTCAAGAACAATGGAGAGGCACGGTGTGCACTGAACTGTCAACACACCCAGGAAGCCGGCCAAGCGTGTGTATTTCCCAGTGAGGATCCAGCGGGGGTGGGATTCCAAAGCTCAGTTTGGATCATGAAGCGGCAGAGCCCGAGCGGCCGGCATTCCCGCTGAGGAGTTTGTGCTGTGTGGCGAGCTGGCAGACCATGGCATACTCAGCCCCACATTGGGCACCTTATGTGCTGCGCCAGCTCAGCCAGGTTCAGTGACCCTGAGTGGGGGCGGCGAAGGATTGAGAAAAGACAGACAAGAGAATGAAAGCTGGGTCTCGGCGGGATGCTGCCCTCTCTGAAGGAGAGAGACAGCACCGATGCTCACAAACCGTGTCTTTATTTTATAGCCAGATTCCACGAGGCAAAGTAAAGGCGTGGTCAAGATGTTTACGACATTCTGGTGGGTTTCGATCCTACTCAACTACATGCACCTGAACTCTATCAAGCCCACATCATTCAGGCACGTGGGGCCACATGTTCAGACCATAGGGTCAAGCTTACAACTACAGCTGTTGGCTATAACTGTGCCGGGGGGGGGGGGCGGGGGGGGGGGCTCTGCCCTCCAAGCGGGGACTTGCACGTGGCCATGAGGGGACTGTGCCCTCTCATCAGTCCAAGGCTTGAACCTGTCCAAACACTGTAGCCGCTCTCCACAGTGCTGATTCCTCGTCCCTCCAGGATGGCGGACACCTTTGAACTCTCTGTGTCCCCAGAGCTCCAGCAAAGGACGGTCTGGCTTCAGCCTCTGACCGGCTGCCTTAGATCCTTCCCTCTCAGCGCCTCTGCAAAGGAGAGGCCTCCTCTGTCCCCATCTCATGCAAGAATCACGTGCAAATCTGTACCTGGGCCTGGCCTCCTGGAGGGTGGAGGCGCAGGGATGCCAGGGACACTGGGGACCGCCGGGGACCTGGTCTGGCCCGCCTTCCCAAGCACTATTGGTTTCCAAGCACTAGTAATGCTATTGGTTTCCTTAGGAACCAATCATTTGGTGGGGACCGTGAAGACCCTAACTGTGCGAGGTGACACCTCCAGCAAGCAACACCCAGGATGGATGAAACCGTGGTACCTTCGCTTGGGATCCCCGCCTTCGCGTCTCAGGGCAGCTCTGGTGGGATGTCGGCAGGTTCCCTCCACGGGTGGCAGGTAAGGGGCTGGAGCGCAGAGGACGGAGAGCAGCCAGGACAGCAGAGCGCTGGTGGGCGCTGGGCCCTGTGCCAGGAGCAGTGACCACCCGGGTGAGGGCAGCCAGGTGGTGACTGCTCGGCTCACAGGCACTGTGAATGCATCTGACACGTCACGGCGGTTTCTCCTATGATCTATACAGTCGCCACGACTCACCAAGGAACACATCTCTGTGCAGAAATTTTTCTTAATAATAGGAATGGGAGCAGTACAAAGAAACGTTTTCTAAATAGTGACGCTATTGGAAACGCTCTCCTGCTCCATCCAGCTGTCGGCTTTCATTTCTTTTCCTTAGGAACCAAATTGATTCCGCATAAAAAGTCATCCATCTGAACGGAATTTTCCATCAATGTCATTCTGAGAAGGTGAATTAGGCAATGGCAATTGTGAGAAATACATTTAATGCCATCATTATATCAGCGTTAGCCAATCTCGCCACAATATGAAGGTGACTGCATGGTTTTTGTTGTGCTTTATTTTCTGTGTTATGTTTCATGACAGAAAATCAAAAGGAGAAAATGGACCTGAGGATCACATGGGCTCCCACGCTCTGGGGAGGCGTCGCGAATCTGGGCCCTTATTCAGATGTTCACATGGAAGGCCCTGGACCTTTCTATCCCACACGTCCGAGTTTATATATAAAAAACCATGTGACAGTGTTAGAAATCCTGGTTTAAATACCCATCATTGTGTTCCCTTCTGTCTGAAGCCTCCCCCAGTGCCCTGTCATGTTCCACAGCGAGTCCCACTGCCCAGGAAGATGCACCATTGCTGGGCGGTGAGGCCACGCCCACGAGCTTCTGGATATAAAATAAATTGCACCTGCCCTAGCTGGTTTGGCTCAGTGGATAGAGCGTCAGCCTGCGAACTGAAGGGTCCCAGGTTTGATTCCAGCCAAGGGCACATGCCTGGGTTGCGGGCTTGATCCCCAGTAGGGGGCGTGCAGGAGGCAGCCAATCAATGGTTATCTCTCTCCCTCTCCCTTCCTCTCTGAAATCAATAAAAATATATTTAAAAACAAACAAACAAAAAAAAACCCTTTACAAAGGGGGTTTGGGTTCTGCCATTAGTTCTCTAATGCAGAGGATGTGAATGTTTACAAAGCTCATTATATATTGTTCTCAGCGACTGATTGCGCCCGTTCTGTGGAAGATAGATTTTTAGATGGCGTAGGTGACTTTTTCACGGTTGGGCTAGATTTACAGCACCAAAGAAAAGAAAGCCTTGGGTAGAGATTTCCATTTGCAAAGGCAATCAGCACACACCTCCTTTCATAATTCACAAAAAGCCAGTGTTTCTCCTGGATCCTCGGAAATATAAAAAGTGTGTATTTGTTCAGACAATTGTTTAGTTCGGGGCTATGGCTTGTATAGTTAAGGAGATTAATCAAGTTTATAGCTCCTTTTGAGTTTTGGGTTTATAATTCTTTGGTCACTGAGTTATGCTACAACCCTCTACATGTCTGGAAAGATATAATTTATTAGGACAGAATCCTCGCTTGTTAGTATTATGTGCAGTCTTCCAGTATCTAGTTTAGTTAAAGCCCCCAAATTAAGGTTCTGATGGTTTCTATCTACTTAAAGTCCAAACACTTTTGCAAGACAGAACTGTTGTCAATAACAATCTTCTTTTATTTCAGCTTTCTTAAAATCTGCCATTTACTTCTGAATCTTGCGCCACTGCTGGTTGGACAGGTACATCTTGTCCTTCCATTTTGGGGGGATAGCCAGACCTTCTTGTTAACTTCCTATATGATTCATAAATAATCTTTCAAGACCGCAGGAAAAGATCCTAGTACTTATTTCTTAATGGTCTCACCTTAAAAATGGCTGTGTTTCACCATTTTGTTACCAAGTAGCTATTACCTTTCCCCATGTATATTCATAATCCAAAACCAATGCTACAGCCCCTCCCCATTACCCCAGTAATGCACACGTTTGGTGACAGTTCCCTTCACTGAAAACCTCACTAGGTTTATTTTAACATGTTTAAATTCAAATAGGAATCACTCATTGTAATCTCTGGTAAGGTTCCTGTATCCAGAACTGCAGACAATCTTAATTATGTATAAACAATTCTAATAAGAAAGGATATACATCTTTGTTTAGAAGCCAAACCCAAAGCATAAAATGTTGAGAGAATAATGTACAATTAAGGGATGTAGAAATGGTCAAAGTAATAACAATGAGACAAGCAACTTCATAAACATCGCAGCAGAAGCTCACACAAGAGCTGAATTCCAGTTCCATGGTGTTTACCTCACTGCACCCACCTCACTGCATGGCAGGCCCCCCCCCCCCCCCCCCCCCGCCGCCAGCAGCACGCCCCTCCACGGGAGCTCCCGGAGTTCTCAAGGATCCATGAAGCAGGTGCTGGTCACGCCCGCGTTCCAGGTGAGGAAACTGAGCATGATGGTGGAGTACCTTGCCCACAATCGCACCAGTAAGCAACGGAGCCCACATGTACTCTCAGCCTTTAATCTTTATTAAGTAACCTAATGACTCAAAGAAAGGAGGAGGGAAGAAAGGAAGGGCCAGGGGGATGGAGGGATGGAGGGAAGAAGGGAGGAAGGGAGGAAGGAAGGAAGGAAGGAAGGGCCAGGGGGATGGAGGAATGGAGGGAAGAAGGGAGGAAGGAAGAAAGGAAGGAAGGAAGGAAGGAAGGAAGGAAGGAAGGAAGGAAGGAAGGAAACGGAGAGAAACAAAGGAAAGGACCTCTCTCTATAGTATAGAATATATATATATATATATATATATATATATATATATATATATATATATATATATATAATCTCCTATATATAGGCTATACCACAGTGGTTTCACACTTTTGACCTGACCACCTCACATGGAAATTCTGTCCCCACACATATTAGTAGATGGATATAAAGCGGGACTCACTGTTTCAAAGTGCTGTGCAGTCTTACATTTTCTAGTCTATTTTCTTTCATTAAGAAAAGGTAGTTTGGAGCCACTGAATTGATTTCATGACCCATAAATGGTTGCAACTCACACATTGAAAACTGCTGCTCAGGTGGAAATCCTTAAATCTTTTTTTTTTTTTTTAACACAAAGGTAACAGAATGAGTACCAGTTTCAGGTAAAAAGGGGAGACATCTGTACAAACTGCTAATGCGGACGATGACAGATAAAAATGTCAGAATCAATGATTCCAGCATTGAAGTCAATATGAAACAATGGCAAAGATTAAATTGAGGTCTGGAAGAATCCTAACAGTTTAACAAAACACCTCTGTTATATTTTTGATATGGGCAACAAATAAACGCACAAACAACAAACAAAACCCCACAACTTAGAATTTATAATTATTTCTCAAATTATTGTCAGTTTAAATATTGAGTAACTTGGTTTTTATTTATTTGTATTACATTTAAGAATATTTATAGGCAACGAAAATAAAATATTTTACATATACAGTATATATATATACACACACACACACACACACACACACACACGCACACACACACACACATTGCAAAAACATAACCTGATATGATCTGCATGGGAAGAAAATTATATTGAAGAGCATGTAGCATATTCCTTACATTCAAATACGTAATGTTCCATAATGGTAGTATTTAAATGCAAAGTAAATATGGGTCTCCACTGATGAATGGGATCCTTCCCTGGGAAATACAGTAAATACATGGAGGCAAATAGTATTTAGACCAATTGACAGTGAGATCAGAGGAACTCTTTGGTCTCTGTACTAAGACTCAAGGTTACTTGCACAGTTCAAGTGTGTGAATGGGTTGCCCCTAACAGCAAACCTTCTGGGTTCTTTAAAAATATATATATTTCAGAGAGGAAGGGAGAGGGAGAGAGAGATAAACATCAACGATAAGAGAGAATCATTGATCGGCTGCCTTCTGCATACCCCACGCTGGGGATCGAGGTCGCAACCCGGGCATGTGCCCTGACTGGGAATTGAACCGTGACCTCCTGGATCATAGGTCGATGCTCAACCACTGAGCCATGCCAGCCAGGCCCTTCTGGGTTCTAATACCTGGATGTGGCTCTGGGACCACAACAGTGTTATTAAAAGTGAAAATTCAAATCCTACACGAAGACTTCAGCTCTGGAATCAAGTTCAAGATGCTAACAACAACTGGCCTATAAATTATTTGAACCAAGGACAATTTCAAAAATATAGTTATTAACCTCAAATTTTAATTTTAGGCTTATGTGAAAACTTTCAAGACCCCACAGTACATAAAAAGTTAAATGCAAACACCTGGAATTCACTTCCTTTTTGACAGCTGAGCCTAGTGATGGTTACAAAGTATGTAAGTTTTGGCCCAAGTGCTCTACATGCCATGGTTACATTGTATGAAGCAAGATACAATGTAAGTTTAATACATGGAAACATGCCATCTGCTTTGGCTGTTTATTCATTCCAGGACCAAAACAGCTCCTGAAATCTGAGTTTCTCATTTAGAAAACCTTAAATAGGGAGAGAACTCTTTGGACAAGCCTGGCTAACAGTTTTCAAAAACTCATTAGTCCTGTCAAATTTCAATTTATCCTCTCACATTTGCAAGGCATCCAGCACATTTACCATAATACCCCTTTCTTTTCAAGTTCTCCTCACCTCCGTCTGCAGTGCCCCATATCATCAATCATCAAGGTGAACAGAGATCTACTGTGCAAAAGCCATGCAGCACCCTGTCAATAATCACTACAGAAACACGAGAAGGGGAGACGTAGAAGACAGCAGAGTTCTTTGGTCAACTGGCTTACCCCTGTCTTCTCCAACTTCTTTAAAGTGCTGAGGATGTTTCTGCACATGTGACACCGTCTCAGCCCGTTGTCACACATTTGCTGGACATGGGCGATGCCCACGGTTTCGGGCTGGCTCCCTGGCTGTGATGGTGACAGCTAAGGTGAGGAGCACTCCCAGGAATGCAGGATTAGTGCTCAGCTGACACCCTTTGCAGCGTAATCCACTCACATGCAGGGCTCACAGTACAGCTGTGACTCGCTAGCAGTGGGTCCCGAGGATCCCTCTGCTGTGGACACCAAACCCGCTAAGAATCTCCTACAGACATGAGTGAGAGTATGAGTAGCTGGAATCAGCTGGAAGGTGATGGCCTGATTGTAACTTGGAGGGAGGGACAGGTGTGATTCCCCCCTGCACGGACTTTGCCAGCATGCTCAGTGCCAGCACGAACCAGCTGCTTCTGTCTGCTTTCACTTGGTGTCAGAGCTCAGTGTGTGGGTCCCTTGATGCCACACCCATGTTAATAAACCTAACCCACCTGCGACTCTTTCCCTACCCCTTTTGTACACTGAGGCTCACCCCAGATTTCCAGATGCACGATCCCCTAGTCCCGTGGTTGGCAAACCGCGGCTCGTGAGCCACATGCGGCTCTTTGGCCCCTTGAGTGTGGCTCTTCCACAAAATACCACGTGCGGGTGCACATGTACAGTGAGACTGAAACTTCGTGGCCCATGCGCAGAAGTCGGTATTTTGTGGAAGAGCTGGTACTTTGTGGAAGAGCCACATTCAAGGGGCCAAAGAGCCGCATGTGCCTCGCGAGCCGCGGTTTGCCAAGCCCCAGTTTGCCGACCACTGCCCTTGTCTATGCCCCACACCTGCCACACTCACTGTCAGCTAGTCCCAGTGGAAGCTGCTGGTACAGAGACCATCAGTTGGCCTAGCCTGGTGTGGCACCTCTGCCTGGCTTCACTGCAGCTTTCCCAAGGCTGCTGGATGGCAAGTCCATGGTTGCTCTGCCCGTACACGGCTGGTGGCCTCTCTTCAGGAGGGACGGGTTTTGAAGACATGAGTGAGCTGTCCTGGGAACAGCCAGGGACAGGCATCCTGGGTGGAGGGAGCTTCCCGGGGATGGCTGTGTGCTGGGGGCTCCGTTAGGGAAGCCCAGTGAGACAGTGCCCCGAGCCCCATTGCACAAGCCCTGGATTTAAGGTTCGGAGAGCACGAGGCACAAATTGTGAGTGTCAGCGCTGGGATTCAAGCTTCGGCCTCTGACCATGAAGCCCTTGCTCGTCAAGAATCAGCACCCTATCCACTCAGCGGCTTGGCTCCCAGGGTGGCAGAGTGGACCTCTGGTGGGGATCCTGATGAAGTTTCGCTTTTCTGATAAAGAGATGGAGAACTGATTTCAGGCCTCATGCCCTCTGCTCTTCTTGCTCTTTCCGAGTGGAGCGTGGAGGATATGTCCGGGACTGCAGCAGCCACCCTGTGGTCGTGAGGGGGCAGCATGAGGACAAGCCAACACGTGAATGCCTCTGGTGGCGTCGATGGGCAACTGAGTCATCCCAGCAACAACCTAAGACTGGGTTACAAGGGAAATAGTCCTCTACTTAGGTATTAGATGGGGTTTATGTTATTTGCAGTCAAATGCAAACTTAACTGATAGAGGAAGGGCCTGGGGGGATAAAGGGTGTAAGGAACCTGGGCATCTTATATCGTGTGAAAGACAGTATCTATCTACCTATCTATCTATCTATCTATCTATCTATCTATCATCTATGTATGTATGTATCTATTTATCCATATATCCTCCATCTATACATCCACCATCCATCCATCACTTATCTTCTATCCATCCACTCATCATCAATCCACCCATCACCAGCTATACACCTATCATCTCTCTATTCATTAGCCATCCACCTATCCATCTATCACCCACCCATCTATCCATCCTGCCGGGAAACAATTCCAGCATGTCATAATTTCAAGAGTTTCATCAAAAGGTTGTTGATACTTGGGGACTCAACAGGGTTGAGTCACACATGTAGTCACCTGTTGGGAATGGCTAAAGCCATTTCCCCAAACCTGAATAGGAAACTGATTGTGGTTGCCAGACAGCTAAAAGGCATCTTAATCTACATGTTATTGCCTCCTACTGGCCAAACACCTGAACAGCCGTAGGCTAATTTCCCCATTCTGGCAATGCTTCTGTACCCTTTGAAAGCTTACCCTTTGAAGTGTATTATCTCCACCTTGCCTTAGGACAAATTGTGTTAATAGAAGCAAGGGTCCTAGACAAGGAGGTAATCTTCAGTTCCTTTAGCTGAAGGTCCTCTGACCCCCAATGCCTTTCAAAATTATAACTCGTCTCCGGACTCTTTATTAGTCTCTGGATTTCTATGTCATCTGCGTATAGCTTTTTCCAGATTCCTGAACCCTTCTTGATGCTGGGACAAGAACCCCAGCACCATCCGTCCACCTCTCCATCCATCATCTATTGAATTAAGTCAGGAATGTTATAGGATGATTTAACACTTATTTTTGTGCTCATTTCCATCATTAAATGTCCCTGGTACAGACCTCTTTTGTTTGATGGGCTTGCTCTGCACTCGGGAGGTGTGCTGTCATGTGCCCTTACTTTTAGGTTGGTTCTGTTCATGAGCAGAGCTAACCAGCGGGCCGCTAGTGCGCGCACTCTCCTGCCAGCTCTCCCCCGGGGTGTGACAGGGTTTCTGTGCGTGGAAAGGGAACGCGCTCAGCAGTTCCCAGTGTGCCCAGCCTGCCCATTGGTGGCATGACTGTTCCTGCAGTGCGAGCAGGAACCTGACACACGTGACATTTACAATGAAACAGTGTGCTGTGACTGAGCAACGTGTGCGGTGAAACAGGAAACAGTGCTGATTCTCTGCTCATAAAACGGCACCATAAGGGATGAGCGGGCAGAGCCGACCGTGGACTGTGGGGAAGTGGCCCCCGTGTTGGTGCCGGCCGATGGGGGTGAGACGGTGGCAGGAGCCTCGCTGGACCTCCTATGGAGTCCGCGGCTGGGACCCTGTGCGCCAGCAACACTGTGGGCCCTGGCCTCACCCTGATGGCCCCTCTTGGTCTAGACTCAGCAGTGTCTGCCACCCTTGAGACTCATCCTGAGGGCACCCCACTAAGCCAATGCTGTCCCCTCACTGCTCAGCGGTTGTATTGGTGGCAGAAATCCTGGAGGCTGGAGACAGCAAACTGCCTTTGAGAGAGGAGTCAACATACCAGTCTCAGTAGGGATGACAGGCCTTCCCAGTAGCCCCCTCCCAGAAATCCCCCCTCCCTCCCCTCTCCCAACACACCCCCCCAGCCCCCCACTCTCTCTGCAGCTCATCCTAAAGGCTAGGTTGGGGTATGGGGTAGTTTTTTCTGTGGTTAAAAATATGATTTTAATGCTCTTATAATTTTTACACAGCCTACCATTACTCTCCTGATGCTCCCAAAGCCAGCCAGCCTCCACAGAGCACCGCACAGGCAGTGCGCTGCCTCGGCCACCCTGCTGCGTCAGGGTTCACACCTGATCGGCCCCAGAAACGAGGCACGCTGAGCCACAGCCGGTCCCTTGTCTGTTTCTCACATGCATGCCCCACGGATGCATACACCCCACACATATGCACATACCTCACAGATGCATAAGACCTGCAGAGGCACACGCCCTGCAGAAGCATGAGACCAGCAGGTGCGCACGCCCCACATAAACACAGATGCCCACGCCCACAGGTACACACCGGATCCCGGCCAGCTCCCCGAGGCTCAGCAGGTAAGGCTCATGCATTTGCTTGGGTGCTCAGCATGCTGCCCTGAGTACCACTGAGGCGGCTTGTGTGACCTAAACTGACGCCAGCAGGCGGGGAGGGTGTCAGGACTTGAACTCATCATCTGCTCCCTTTCCAGGGCCTGTGAGAAATCCTTGATTTGTCTTCAGTTAAATACCAAGTTCAGCTCCGATTTCACTTCTTTGAAGACCACAGACTGTTTCTAAAACTGTGCATCCAACTCAGGCCACTAGAAAGGTTTTTGGGTCCAGAGCTTAGCCTCAGGGATCATCCTTGAAAACAACCAAATTATGGTTTCAATGTAAAGCTTGTTCTCTTTCTATTCTCCAGCAAAAACTGTTGGCAAAAGTGATAGGAGCAAGGTCAAAACAGACAGAGAAAAAGCCAGCAACACCAAGCCAGGAGCTCAATTCTGGCCACGCAAATGGGAACGGATATCAGGCAGGTCTCCCACAGGCAAGGAGTTAACCCTGAGATTTATGTTTGCAACACACTATGAGATGGACTGAGCGTATGGAAAATGTTCAGTTTCTCAGGTAAAGCTAATCATTTACAAATATTTATTGATAAAGTTCATTTCCCCAAATGGCCTGTAGCTCCTAATTGAAATCTGTGAGCTGAGTGCAGCCAGAGGCTGTGAGATGCCGGGGACAGGGGTTGAGGACGTTCCCCACCTCTGCCGGCCTCTCTCCACTGCTGTGCAGCTTCTGGACCGGCTGCCCTGAATGGTGCTCCCCTCTGGACACGCGCCAGTGATGCTCTAGTCCAGCCGTGGGCAAACTACGGCCCGCGGGCCGGATCCGGCCCATTTGAAATGAATAAAACTAAAAAAAAAAAGACCGTACCCTTTTATGTAATGATGTGTACTTTGAATTTATATTAGTTCACACAAACACTCCATCCATGCTTTTGTTCCGGCCCTCTGGTCCAGTTTAAGAACCCATTGTGGCCCTCGAGTCAAAAAGTTTGCCCACCCCTGCAGTCCTTTCCAGGGAGTCACAGGCGGCTCACCTTCTCACTCAGCGCGTGTGTCTTCAGACCGATGTCACATCACCGAACGGTCCACCTGTACCAGGGAGCCCCTGAGCCCCTCCCCACCCACCCCCGCCCCTGAGTTACAGGAACCGTCTGGGCACAGGCCTGTTCAGCGATCCCAAACCCAGCATTTTAAGTCGGCGTCTGCTGAGCAGCCTGCACCTAACGCTGTGAGGAAAACTCACTAACAAAGCAAAACAGAAAGCCCCAAACAAAACACGAAGAGAAAATGTCAAGGAAGTGCCCGTGTTTCTTGCTCACTGCACATACTCACACCCCAGAGAACTGGTCGAGACCAGAGGACTTCCTAGGAAAACAGAACTCGGCCTCTTTGTGAAGGAAAATGGATTTATAATTCAAAATCTTAATTTATCCTTAAATTATTCGAATGAGTAATAATTTATGTTTCTAGATAACTTTCCATTATTTATCCCTAAGGCTTTCACCATGTGAGGTGTGGACATATGTTTTCCCAGGCTGCTTGTCTGTCCTCAGCAGTGGTGGTTAGGGGAGGCTGTGACATAATTCCTCTGGGTAATTTTAGGTCATAACAAAAGCTGCTTTTGAATTTTCCTTGATGCAGCAAATAGAAAAAATAAGATAGAAGTGTGCTGCATCATACGTGTAATTAAGGGATCTTCCAGTTACAAAAGAAATTCTATGAGTTGTTATTCAGATGTTTAAATCCCTGCTTGTAAGAAGTTGAATTCAATTGTCCTGTAAGTTAAGCTTGGAAGAAAATATATGGCATGGAATCAGTGAGTCCATGAAGTATCAGGATGGAGTGGGAAGCAAACAACTCACATGTCTGTAAAAATCCTGGATTATAAGATCGTACTATAATTTAAGAATATGTGCATCATACCAACCTAGAAAGTATGGGAGGGAGCGGGTTACAAAATTCCCATGTTCACAGATAGTCCCATTTTGGAGCGACCTGTCTCTGTGTTTGAGTCACACACAGAGAGGGAGTCACTGAATGTGTAGGTCCTCGCACCCTTCGCTTCCTGGGCTTGGCTGGTGGACCGCTGTTTCATTTGGTGACATAAAGAGCTTCGGACATAACAGGGCAGGATGGTACTTACATTAGTGGCATCTCTTTCCTGTCTCAGCAACGCGGATTATCTCCCACTGGGCTACTCCTCCCTCAGTAACATACCGAATGCAGCCGGGAGGGGGTGAGCAAGAGGCAAAGCTACCCTGAAACCATCTGTAATACTGCCAGAGAGGTTCAGCCGTGGGCAAACTATGGCCCGCGGGCCGGATCCGGCCCGTTTGAAATGAATAAAACTATTGAAAAAAAAGACCGTACCCTTTTATGTAATGATGTTTACTTTGAATTTATATTAGTTCACACAAACACTCCATCCATGCTTTTGTTCCGCCCCTCCGGTCCAGTTTAAGAACCCATTGTGGCCCTCGAGTCAAAAAGTTTGCCCACCCCTGGGTTAGATAGACCGAAGAGTGCCGGCAGTTACAAATTAGGACAGGACCACCGCTGTTAATAGCTTAAGTTCTCCGATACTACTAACAGGAACAATAAGAAATGACCGTGGCTACAAGTTGCATACTCTCTTGAACACATATACACCTCACCTTAATGAGAAGCCGTACTGTGCCTGTGTGCGCGTACCCAGGACACAAAGCAGGCCACTTTATGAGACTCTTTACAAGAAAACGCAGTAAGCATAATGTCCACAGAGCTTGATTTTATTTTACCTTAAATATAATTGCATTTTAAAAAGCTTCAATGAATTCAATGATTTAAAAAAAACAAGTCAAAGATACCAACATATTTCTCACGGTCCAAAAATGATTCCACACATTTTCTTTAGCGAAGTCATTTGTAATAGATTTCTCAGTTATATTCTTAGGTAATCATTTGTATATTCTCTCTATAAATACTGTCAGTCTGTCTAGTGAATTTTGGGGAGAAAAAGGAAGGTGTACATTAATGGTAGTTCTTGTTAATAAACACAGAGTTTTTGAAGTGGGAAGGATTTTAATATCATCAAATTCTACTCCGTTCTTACAGACAAGGAGGGGAGGGAGGGGCTGAAGCTGTCACATTGCACAGAGAGGCCAGCCTGGCCCTGGTGGCCCGCCTGTGGCCACCACGGAGCAAGCCCAGCTGGGCCACAGACCAGGGGACACGCCCCCCCCCCAAGCCTGTTAACTTGGTACAAACACGTGAACAGAATGGTAGGAAAATGCCTCTAGGGTGATTTCACTTTAAACGTGACCTTTCTTAGAAGAAAGCTGAAATAATGCTTACTATTTCCACTTACGTGGAAAAGGGGAATTGAATTTTCTTCCCAGTTTTGTAGAGTGTTTTGCAGATCAGGTTTTACGGTGGCTTGAAGTCAGCAAACAGGCCTGTTTTCCATGTGTCCCCAGCAACTTCCCAGAGGAGAAAACAAGCCCTCCCTCCCGACCCCAGTCTGGGAATGGGCGAGTGAGCCTGGACTTTAACACAAAGGGCTGAAACTGGAAGCCCACAGGGTGGCTGGACGCAGAATTCCACGTGTGTGACATTGTCACCTGCTGCAAGCACGCAGGAGGGAAATGAGGGGTCTGGACTTGTGTGGCATCAGGCAGACAGCCAGAATGAGTGCAGTGATTTGAAGTTGGTTGGGCTGGAAACATTCATGCAGCCTCGTAATAAAGAAATGCCCCTGATGTGGCCGTGACCCGATTCTTTGTGAGGCTTGAGCAGGAGCCGCCATGTCTGCCAACCACAGGAGAGAGACGCAGGCAGGGAACCCACACGCCTTCAAGCTGCCACCGGGATGAAATTAAACAGCGGAGAGTTTAAGAACAATTGCTTTTTGGCCCTTTAGCAATACTTTTTAATTGGTGTTAAATGTTAACGGTTCCTGTAATGCACTTAGAACAGAAACATATTTAAATAAATAATATTTAGGGAAGGCTGGCATTTCTGATTCTTTGTTGTATAGTCTAAGCAACCAGGGTTGATGCTACAAAGTAGCAAATACCCAGGGTTTATGAAGCTGAATCGCCTCTGGTTTTACATTGGAGATATTTTTGAAATAAGAAGTATATCCCTGTCTCCTCCGTCCTCTCCCCACAGTTTAATTTATATTAATTGTTTTAAATGGTTATAGACATTTTTGCTATTTTCTTACCATTAAAAAAAACCAAATTTACTGATTTAGTCACTTTCTATCCCATCATTTCTAGACTAGCAGTGAAATCAACACGGATTAATTCCTAAGGCTGATGACAGGTTGGGAGGGTGGCCCGGGCAGTTCAATTAGTGGTTAGTACCTTGTTCAGTTCTTTAAAATCACCTGACACTTTCCAGGTAAAAGTTACTGTGGCTCCTAGGTATCAGTAGTTACTAAAGAAAAAAAAAGAAAATGGATTATATATGTTGAAATCCAGGAGCTATTAAATATTTAAAGTTGTAAGTCTTATCAGATGTTATGGGTGAGGTAAAGCTTCTTTTAGAGTCGAGAACATCTTCCACCGGGAATAACGGGGCAGGTGCGCCCGCGGTTCACAGTGGCACCTCCCATTCCAGGTCCGTCCTGCACAGCTGCCTATCTTCCCAGTGACTGGAGGAGGAGGCACTATCTTCACTGGGAGCTGACGACGGGAAAATCACTGAGCGCAGTCATTTTTGGACACTGCCAACAGCCTCAATAGGCATTTTCTACGCTACCTGTTCCATCGTAGGTGAAAAAAAAATCCACAATCAGGAGGCTGCCTTTTTATTTTAGAAAAAAAGGAAAAACTAAACATTTCAAGACCAATCAAGATACACAGAGATACTGCTTACATCTGCGCAGCCCACCCACACTGACCTTCCTCAGAGAAACACCAGGGATGTACCCCCCCGCCCCCTCCCCCGCATAAGTGAGGCCATCACCTCAAATTCCATTGCTTCAATTCGAATAATCAAGGAACGTGATTCAGAAATAGTAGGACATCCTGCATTTTATTCAACTCCATATGACAAAATAGGAACCTAGACTAAGACATCCATTTTGATCAGCAGGTGTGTCGAGCCACAGATTTCATCATAAAAAATATTGGATCTAGGTAACAATTCCCGCTGCTTCGGGGAGGCCCTGGCCCCACATGGCACGCCAGTAGAAAAATAGTGTCTCTCTTCACCATGCAGAGAGGGGCGGCCTCGCCCTGAACAGAGGGGTCAGTCTCGCGGTCCTGTCACGCGCCGTCTTATTTACACACTTTACATTTCTCTGAAGTTATATATACACATCCTCTTGGGAGGAGACAGAACCCTACACGGGATCAAATACTAACAACAAAAAATTCACGGCAAAGAAGGACACAGATAAATAATAAAAACATTCAACTGCTGAAACACAGCTACAGGAAGCCACCTGTTTCTTTTCCCAACGATGCTGAGACAACCCCTGCCCCCCATCCCACGAGGAGGGGCGGCGGCACTGGTGGGGACACGACCCCATCCCTCAGAAAACAGGGCTGTGGAGCGAGTTCAGAGTTCATTCCGGACCGAAACAAACTTCGCAGTCTGCTTTGTTAGGATTCGTCCACACTGTTCAACGATGTGATCTGCCACTGCTGTGGGTGTGTTGGAAAGATTGTCCAATTTTTCTGTTTCAGCTGAGCCGCTGTCTGATTCCTTCTTCAGGGCACTGGGACCCGACCGTCTCTGGGACAGTGGTGCTGGAAGAAGCCCATAGTCTCAGACTGCAGCCTGATCCCAACGCACAAAATGAGGTAGAACAGGCAGCCCCGCCCCCACCGCCAGCCCCGCCCACCCGCCCACCTGGCTGCAGGGCGGGTCCTCACGCAGGCAAGGAAGTCACCAGCTTAAACTGGTGTTCCCAGTAATCCGATGACACTGTGCTTTGTTTTCATCTGAGAAGGTAACAAATCCACCAGGAACGGAGCGAATTTCCCGGTTATAACTGATTATCCTGCCAGACAGATATTTCTCCCCAGTTTACGGACACGAGGGGGAGGGCTCCCTTATGGGTGTGTAAGACGGAGATAGAGATAACAGTAAGATTGTACCTACACAGCCTCCTCTTACCTCCTGGCTCCCACGGCTGTCCCTTCCTAAGACGAATTCATCAAAGTTTCGTTAGAGGGGGTCAAGTTCTTCAATGCGCTTTGTAGAAAAGTTACGTAAGTCATTTTAACTGAAGAAATGGCAGGCCCTAGCTTACTGCGGAACTGAGAGGTCCGGGTGGCTTTTCTGTTTTAAGTAGCATTGATTTCTCATGTTGTCTGACCTTAAAACAAGAAACAATAAGTCTTTTCCCCTCATTTTCCTTAAATCAAAGTACTATTTATAAAATACTTTACATCTTTTTAAATCTTCAAATTATAGACAAACCTCCCTAATACAAAATACTAAAAGTGCAACAGTATAAATTAAGAGTTTGCAACCACATTATACAAACATTACCTCTTTATTGTACAGCTTTGATACGTGAAATATTTACTCACAACGGTTTATAATGTTGTGAATAATTTACGGTGACGCTCGTCTGTAACGGGTTCCCAGTCGCTGGGCCACAGACCACACTAGAGAACAACTGTCCACATAGCAGCTACAAACATTTAAATAAAAATAAAAAAGGCTTGTTACTGACAGGTACTTGCACACAAAAAAGCATGCTATCTTTCCCAGTGGAACTTCACAATGTTGCCTGCATTGAAATAACCCACTTATTTATAGTAAAACAAATCTTGCTTTCAAAAAAAAAAAAAAATCACACTGCCAGATGTATTCTGCAGTACGAAAGCTACCTTTCAAGTTGGGGCTGCATGTCTGTTACCCGCATAATCGTAACATTATAAATACTACAGACAAAGGGACAGTCATAAGACACGATGTTGGGAGGGCGGGACCACGTCTTTAGGATAAGAGTTCTAAAAACGGAGTTCAATGTCTGTTTTGAATGAGTGTCGCTGGAATACCGCAGGGGACCCCCCGGTTCCCTCCCGGGATTATTAGGTTTCAGGAGAAACGAAGCGGATGTGCTCGGAGCCCTTTCTGTTCCCAAGGCGGTTTTCCAGGGACTTTTGATTTATGTTTATTTAAAAGGTTGAAGAATTCTCAAGAACAGTCAAGCTCACTGAGAAAGGACCATGCAGCGCTTACGAGACGACCTTCCAGCAGCCACACAGCTAACGAAGTTTCTGCCATGGGGACAATTTTAAGGAGAACCCGGGTACGGCAGGTGTGCACCTGACGGTCACACATCACAGTGTGTAGGAGGGACAGAACGGCAGATGAGCTGCCTTGCGCAGGCTAGTTAATCCCGATCTCCTTGTTGTCCTCGATGAACCTCGTAAACGGCCGGCTGGCCCCCGTGTCGGAGCTGGCTTTGTCCAGGCCCACCATGGGTGGGCTGCTGCCCGTGCGAGCCTTGTCCATGCCGGCAGCCAGGGAGCCCACAGGGGGCATGGCACTCCCACCCAGACTCACCGGGAGCTGGGGGATGCCCCCATTCTGGATGACGGAAATCTCATTGTTCTTCATGGCCAGACCATTGGTGATGGCCGCCGCATACTGATTCCAGAAACTGGGGTCCACGTTCATGGCACGCGCTGCCAGGTCCTTCTGAAACATTTCCGAGAACTTCAGGGCATCGCCCCCCAGCAGAGCCATGGGGTTTTCCACCGACAGGCGGCGGCCCCGCCTTGCAGGGGCGTTGTTCCACATGTGTGTGCCCATGTGCACCTGCGTGGGAGACAGGGCGACAATCAGTGAGCAAGCAGCACGAGGCAGTGTGCCTGTGGATGCATGCCCCACTGCCATCCACACACGCGTGACTCACTTAGAACTTGTTTCCATTTCCGTTCCCATCCTACTAGTAAGCCAGTCCATATGAGGCAAACTTTTCGGAGCATCTTATGCTACAACTAGAGGCCTGGTTCACGAAATTTGTGCACCCGGGGGCGTGGGGGGGGGGCGGTTTCCCTCAGCCCGGCCTGTGCCCTCTCACAGGCCAGGAGCCGTCAGTCGGACATCCTTAGTGCTGCCACGGAGGCAGGAGAGGCTCCTGCCACTGCTACTGCGCTCACCAGCCGTGAGCACGGTTTCCGGCTGAGCAGCGCTCCGCCTGTGGGAGTGCACTGACCACCAGGGGGCAGCTCCTGCTTGAGCGTCTGCCCCCTGGTGGTCAGTGAGCGTCATAGTGACCGGTTGTTCCGCCAATTGATTTGCATATTAGCCTTTTATTATATAGGATATGATTTATTTTTATTCAATACAAAAAGCAAAACCAGCCAATGCATTAATGTTTCTTCCACTTGATGAACTTGATAGAACACCTTCCCCTCCCCAAGGTGTGAGATGAAGACCCCCAGAGGATGTTCCAAAGCTCAGGGCCTCTTGGCTCCGGAGCCTGGCATTGGGGGCCTCTCCCTGACCCATTCCCATTAAGTCTTCTCATATGTGAAACTCTTGGCTCCACCCTGCCTCCCTCCCAAACACAAAGGAAGCATCCTGGGCATCTCTGGTCAGCAGAGACCTCAGTAAGTAGAAGCCACAGGAATTGACCTTTTCAGGCTCTGAAGAGGTCACCAAGACCCCAGTAGGCACCTGGCATGGCCGCAGGGCAGCACATTTAGCTGAGAGTGGGACACTGGCCTCCACGTGTCACCTAGTGCCTGCCACACACTCTACTTCCCGGGGAACAAGGATGAAAGGCGGGCACTGAGCTATGAACACAGCGCCAGCTCTTCGCTCTGGCCTTGGGCTATGGGCTTCTCACCAAATGACCATGGCCCCTCAGTAGCCACAGGACAAGCAACAGGACCAGCTTCTGCCTGGGGCAGGATGTGAATCAATTGTATCACGGGGAGATGTTTAAAGCCCAGCTTGTCCTGCCATCAGTGTTCCACAAGATTCTAGACAGCTGGGGCCTGGGCCTGCCCACCTGATACGGTGTCCATCACCCAACAGGCTGCCGCGCTGCAGAGGCTGCACAAGCCCCCACGGGGAGGGGAGATGCTCTACAGTCGAACAGCATGCACACATCCATAACTGTGAGCGTGTGCACCTGAGTGCACGCATGGCACACACACATATGCAGACGGCACACACACACATGCAGACACCACACAGTACACACATACTATACATGTGCACACTACACACATGCACTCTCCCACATACACATTATACACATGCAAGGCACACACTACAGGTGTGTACACACACTGCACACTCGTGCATATACATGCACACTCTGACCCACACGTGCACAGTCACCCACACATGCACACACACACCCACACTCACACTCTGCATGCGTGCACACACCACAGGCGCTCACATATTGTTTTGCGTGGGCTCTCCAGCCGCGCCTCCCTGTGGCCAGCGGCAGCCCCACCTGCCACACCTCTGGGAGTGGAGGGCATCCCTGGTGTCCCCAGGGCTCGGAGGGGCCCCAGCCTGTTCCCTCACCTTGAGGTTGCCCTTGGTGGTGAAGGCTCTCCCGCAGATGGTGCAGCCGAACGGCTTCTCCCCTGTGTGAGTGCGCTCATGGATCTGCAGGGCGCTGGCGGAGGAGAAGGTCTTCCCACACGACTGGCAGTTGTGCTGCTTGGGTGTCCGGCGTGGCGGGGGGGCCAGCATGGGCGCAAGGCCGGGGCTCATCACCGCCTGCGGCCCGGTGGGCACCTGGACGGCGGCCGGCAGTGGCGGGCCCTCACCCAGCGTGATGGCTTTGCTGTGCCCATTCACCTCCATTTTGATCATGGCAGGCGCGGAGCCGGTGACCAGGCTAGGCGCGCTTTGGCTGGGACCTAGGGCAAAGTTGGGGTCAAATAACGGAGAAGGCAGCCCTTTCAATTTGTGGGTCAGTAAGTGCTGTTTTAAATTACCCATAGTGGAGCACCCGCGCCCGCAGACCGCGCAGATGAACGGGCGCTCCTTAGTGTGGCTGCGGTGGTGGATTTGCAACGCACTCCTGCAAGCAAAAGGCTTGCCACAGACACGACACATGGTGCGCTCACACTTACCCCGATCTCTGCTCAGGAACAGTAGGCTAAAGGGGGCCTCCTCCTTGATGGCCAGCCGGCCAGGGGGGGCGGACGTCAGGTCCAGCGCGCCTCCATTTTCGGGGGCAGGAGGTGGACTGTCCGGCCTTTCCGTCTTTAGCGGAATGTCCTGTGGCTCCTCATGGTTGCTGAGGCCTGGGGACTTGGAGGGCAGGCTTTCGCTGTGGCTGTGGACGGGGGACAGGGCCTGCATGGAGGATGACGATTCGGACAGGGCCGGGCTGCCCGCACTGCGGCTCTCCAAGTCGCCCACTGCGGACGAGGAGTCATTGCTGAGGCGGTCGCTGTCCCCGGACCCGTTCTCCATGGCCTTCAAGGCAGTCAGCTGCGGGCAGCTCATGACAGAGTCCATCATCTTCATCTGGTTCTCCAGCGCGGCAATGCTGGAGATGACAGACGGGGGCGAGGGCGGGCAGGAGCCTGAGTAGGGCAGCAGCGGCTTGGACGGGTCGCTGGCTGCGTCCTTCAGCTCCACGTCCTCCTCCATGGAGTTCTCATCCACGTCGTCCTCGAAGCTGCTCAGGACCTCGGCAGCCTTGTCGTCGTAGGGAAGCTCGGCGTCCATGGCGTCCTGCAGGCCCTCGGGCAGCGGCGTGTTGGGGATCTGCCCGCCCATGTGCATGCGGATGTGCTGCTGCAGGACCACGGCGTTGGTGAACTTCTTCTGGCAGATGGGGCAGGAGTGCTGCACGCGCAGCGGCGGCTTCGCCCGGTGCACCCCGAAGTGTGTCTTCAGGTTGCCCTTGGTGGTGAAGGCGCGCCCGCAGATCTTGCACTTGAAGGGCCGCTCCCCGGTGTGCGTGCGGTAGTGCATCTTGAGGGCGCTCTGGCAGCTCAGCACCCGATGGCAGATGACACACTGGTTGGGGTCGGTCATCTTCTTGTCGATGTTCTCCACCAGCTGCTGCAACTTGGACGTCTCCGACGTCTGCATGGAGTCGAGCAGCCCTCCGAAGGGAAACTTGGCCTTGAACTGGTCAGAGCTGGCCACGAGGACTGGGCTGCAGAGGCCAGTGGAGATGCTGTTGTCTGTGAGGGTGGTGGCGGCCGATGTGGATGTGGCGGAGACCTGACCGCCGGCAGGGATGTCCCCCACCCTGGCATTTGCACAAGGCAGGCTCACAGGCTCGGTTTTGGTCAGAGAGGGCCCACTGAGCACAGGCTGTGGGGACTCGGCGGTCACTGGGGCACCCGACTCAGAGGTATTGAGGCCGGGGGACAGAGAGGGGCATTCGCTGGACGCAGGCGAGGGCCGCTGTGGGGAGCGACTTGCAGGGGTGAGGCTGGGGGAGTCGGCGTAGCTGCCAACACCCGGGATGGTGGGTGGCAGCTGCAGCCCCACCGACGTGGGCACCGTAGGCAGCACGGGCTTACTGTCTAGCCAGGTGGTGACTGGCTTTTCTGGGGGCAGTGACATGCCATAGGGAATCCCGGAGCAGGTGGGCACATTGTCCAGGTACTCGGGCACGGGGTAGGGGTTCATCTGGATGTGGGGGTACTTTTCCTTGTGCCTCTGGAAGTGCACCTTCAGGTTGCCCTTGGTGGAGAAGCGGTTGCCGCAGATGTTGCACTTGAAGGGCCGCTCGCC